>NC_079509.1:44717478-45349297 GCF_030052815.1 Hevea brasiliensis
CCGGGATCGTAAATTTTCAGTCGGTGAGAAAGGAAATCCATCGGAAAAAGATCAAAGCCTCAGTTATAGCCAGAACTTCTACCGGAGCAGCTAGAACAAGGTAAGTAAGAAATGAAGAGAGGAAAGTCAGATGAAGAAAATGTCTCCGTCGACAGGGGTATATATAGGGGAAAATGAGCATTTATTGCTGAGCGGAAAGCGGCGGGCGCTTGAGAATCGAGATGCAATTAATGCTTGGACCGAATCCAGGTCGATCAAGGGACAAAAGAGATCGGAGATAGGAGATCGCATGAGAGATCGGAATAGGAGCTAGGGAGGATCGGAAGACAAAAAGAATAAGATAAATCCCAATAACCGCCGTCGAATCGAGCCGAGGTAGTTAAAGCGTGGCGACGAGATCTCCACCGCACGCCTAAGAATCGCCGCAATCTTTGATAGGTGCCGTGGTATGTCATGACATCCTGTACATCCCAATCTCCACCGTTGATCTCACTTGTAAGGATGAATCCGAACCCTTGGATCAAAAGAGAAGATGACAATACCAGCTTTTCACTCTTAGCCCTCATATCGTTCGGACAAGAGGATTCAAGACCGTCAGTTAAAAGAGGAAAAGGACAAATATTCCGAGAAGCGATCTCACCATTTGTTTTGATTCTCTTTAATTCTGAACATCCGATCATGTACTTCAAAATCTTGACCCTCCATCTCCTCAAAATAAATCCGACCCTTCATGGGGAGCACGATTCCTATAAATACTGCATGAAAAAGCTGCTCAAGGACGGAAAAAATATAGACAAGAGGTCGCTATTATCGTGGAGGAACTCAAACTTCATTCGATTTGTTACTCTGCTGTTTTGTAGTGATTAAAAGACTTTTGAAACTAGTTTTCGAGTGTTTTCTTGGAAAAGATCTTGAATCTGGAACTCTACATTTCAGTTTGTTCATTATCTGGTCATACTCTCATCATCTCTGCTTTCTTTTCCTCTGCTCAAGCTCAACTTCCTTCCACCTGTTCTTACAGTTACCTTTTAGCTAAAGCATCTCTCGGTTTCACGACAGACATCAACTCTCGGTGATCAATCGCCATCTTCATCACTATTTACCACCTCATAGTTATTTCAATACATTTGGCTCCTCACAGACATCAACTCTCGGTGATCAATCCGCCATCTCCATCACTATTTACCACCTCACGCTTATTTCAATATATTTGGCTCCTCACGGTAAGAGTTCATATTATCGTTTTATTAAGTATTTGCGTTTACTTTTCGCACTTTCTTTGTTCTCTTTACGTCGCGGTTTTCTCTAAGTTTATTCTAAGCAAAAAATCTCAAAGAACGTTACTCTCGAATTATCTCTTTAGTGATCGGTCCATCATTTCATCAATTTCGTCATTTCGAATACGAGCTTTTAGCTCCTAGTAGCGTGTAAGTGGTCGTGCAAAATATAGGTATCTGCAACTTAAGGGTCTCTTTTAAAGAAAGCTTGAATAACACGTCAGAAAATAGCCAAACTATTAGGTGACGTGAACGGGAATTCGCAAGATACCATGAAGAGGAATAAAACCAAAATAAACTAGACAATGCAGTTGGACATTAATAGGTATGCGTGAAATGACTACATGGAGTCGGTAAATCAAGTTTAGTATAACCCATTTAGTCATAGGGTATCAAGAAACCTTATCTCCAGCATTTTTGAATGCCAGAAACCTTAGTTTTAGGTTCTTGTGACATGTAGCTGAAATTGAAATTCGGGAGATCGGCAAAGCCCCTTCCAGGCTCCTGCTAATCCGAAAGAGATCGGAGGAGAGTTCTTATCCGGTCTCAGCTTAAAATTTTAATAAATACTTAATAGAGATTGGAGGAGAGTTCTTATCCGACCTCAATTCAAAATTTTTAATAAATATTTAAAAGAGATCGGAGGAGAGTTCTTATCCGGTCTCAGCTTAAAATTTTAATAAATACTTAATAGAGATTGGAGGAGAGTTCTTATCCGACCTCAATTCAAAATTTTTAATAAATATTTAAAAGAGATCGGAGGAGAGTTCTTATCCGGTCTCAGCTTAAAATTTTAATAAATGCTTAATAGAGATTGGAGGAGAGTTCTTATCCGGTCTCAGCTTAAAATTTTAATAAATATTTAAAAGAGGTCGGAGGAGAGTTCTTATCCGATCTCAAATTAAAATCTCTAATAAATATTTATTAGGGATCGGAAGAGAGTCCTTATCCGATCCCCCAACCAAAATTTTAATGAATATCTAAAAGAGGTTCGGAAGAGAGTTCTTATCCGATCTTCTAAATTAAATTTTAAATAAAACATTCCTTTTCAAGTAAAATTAACATACAAAAGTAATTCACTAAGGTTGTCTCATTTACTTATGTATCTGGGTGATCCTAATCAGTGAAAAATCAAACATTCCTTTTACCAAAAGGACTAACATTCCCATCCGAGCCCTCCTAACTAATCTACAAAGGACGTAAAACTAAATCTACTTACCCTTATCAAGGGACGAGGTGGGGTGCCTAACACCTTCCCCACCCGTTTACGGACCCCGAACCTAGAATCTCTGTTTTAAAGTGGTTTCATTTTTAATTTATCTTCCTGAAGGGTTTTCTTTAGTTCCCCTCAAAACTAAGGTGGCGACTCCTCACTCTTTCCCACTTCGATGAGTGATCGTCCGGGCGACCGCAAAATCCCATTGCGACAGCTTGGCGACTCCACTGGGGACACTAGGGACCCAACCCCAGTCTAGAGGTCCAAAAGTAGGCTTAATTTTTGTCCGATCAAATTATATTTAGAGGGGCTCACTCGGCGATGTCTTATATGCTAATTATTATTGCTACTAACTATTTTGTTTTGCCTGTTCTATCTCCTACAGTGCTCTTCATTTCAAAGAAAAAGGAAAAAAGAAAAAATGGAAAAATAAAATCCCCCTGAATTGGGAAGAGGTAAAAGTGTCCCTTCACACACTGAACACTTACACAATGTCCTCACACACTATGGTCCTAACCCGGGCTTTCTTACCCTTTTAGGAAAGTAGGAGGGGGTCATGTAGCGGTACCCGTGGGTTTTACCCCGTTAGTATCCGTGAAGGCTTCTGCTCAAATTGAAACTCGTTCTATTTACCGTGATACCCGTGGAATTTTCCCGATAATATCATGGGGGTAGGATGGGGCTCTACTGTTTACAGTAGGGGCAATTTGGGAACCTGTGGCTATTAGAAAATTAGATCCTGAGCTAAACCGTCACGATAGCTGAAAGCCGTAGTAAACTACCTTATAAGATAGAACTATCCAATTAGGTAGCACTCATCCGGTATCAGGAGTCTCCCTATGCTAGGACAAAAGGGGCATACTTACTCTTACCCTATTCTGTTTATTTTACTTTGTTCTTACTTTTAAGGGTAATCTTGAATCATGTTGTTAAGAAAACCTGCACATTTTCCTACTTTGATAAATGTGTAGGTACCACTCTGCCAACAATATAATCCAAGGTTACCTGAATCTATCCCGCTAATAAGTTTTTCCTGCAGACATCACTAAAATAAGGTCTATGAAAGATAAGCATCATTTTTAACATGGCATTCTCAAGTCAGTTGGCAGAAGAAGTTCTTAGACCATAACAGAATGCTAAACCATTGTTGAACCTATGAGGCGGTTCGGGCCATGGTTTAGCAAAATTGTGAATGGATAGTATGACTCCCGTAGGTACTCCCTCGTTAGGGTTATGCGAAAAGTTGGAAGCGCCATATGGACAAGTACTATAGAGGCGTGTTCAATCCAGTCATTCACCGTCAGACTATCGAACAATGCCATGATAAAATTGATGCAATTATCCTTCTCCAGACCCCATTTTGGCTCCCAGATGCCACAGTATCCTTAGTCCGAACCAGGACCTTTAGTTTTTACGAAATCCAAAATTTATTAAAAGTTTTTACTTCCTCACGTAAAAACAACATTGCTTCAACAAGGCAAGTCGACTAAGCACGCGATTCAACCCAGAGTGTACTTAACAAGATCCCGGACAAAGAAGATAATGGAAGACCAGGAACAAGTACAGAACCTACAGGGGCAAGTGTCTGAAATAAAAGACCAAGTTTCAGAACTTGTGAAGCTGATGAGGGAGATGTCCCAAAATAAGCCAGCTTCAGACCTTAACCTACCATTACCTCCCCCACCTCCTACAACGGTTGATTCTCACTACGCTTCAACCTCTTTCACTTTCCAGCCATCAATACCGGATCCGACGGTCACTGTCAATCCGGTTCCACTAAATAATGAACCTCCTTTCTCTTATTATCCAGCCATCCCGAATGCCGAACCATCCCTTTCGGTCCCGAACCCTCCAATTCATTCCGCCCCTCATTTCGCAGTTGGGGGAGTACCTCACACATCAGGAGGAGAAAGTAAGATGAGAGAAAATGAGAAGCTGTCTGCTCTGGAAGAGAGATTGAGAGCTATAGAGGGCTTGAATATGTATGGCTCAGTTGACGTGGCATCATTAAGATTAGTACCGGATGTGGTGGTGCCACCCAAATTCAAGGTCCCTGATTTCGATAAGTATACTGGGAATTCAGACCCTCGCATTCACTTGGCAACCTATATTGCCAAAATGTGTGCCCTAACAGAAGATGACAGGCTTCTCATTCACTTCTTTCACGAGAGCCTCTCCGGAGCAGCTCTGAGATGGTGCATACAATTGGACAGGAGCAAGCTGCGCTCCTGGAAAGATTTGGCTGATACCTTCTTGAAGCAATACAAATTCAACTGCGACGTGGCCCTCACAAGGAGAGATCTCCAAAACTTGGTGCAGAGGGACAGGGAAAGCTTCAAAGAATATGCTCAGAGATGGAGAGAGAAAGCAGCGGAGATATACCCTCCAGTTATTGACAATGAGCTTTGCTCTCTCTTCATTGAGACCTTGAAAGCTCCTTATTTCTATTTGATGATCGGGAACACTTCCAACAACTTTGCTAACATTATACAGACTGGGGAGAGAATTGAGGCAAATTTGAGACTAGGGGAGGTGCACAATGTGATCAACCATGCCCCCCACAAAACACCTACCGTTCTCGATTTCCTTCCCAAAACCTAATGGTAGCCAATTTTCCACCACAAGTTCTTCTTATCCCAACCGCAATAGGTCCCATAACCAATTGCTTACACTTCACGTCTGCTGACTCAAACAAACTAGTTCATCTAAATCACCCACTCCCCAATCCCGACCCACCACGCCTATACCCTTGCGAGATTTATTGCTACCTTTTAAGCATAAACCAGATAGCCCCATACCACTTGACCTTTTACAATCCCCATATCCAATGAGGTGTGATCCAAATGCTCATTGTGACTACTATAGGGGCAATTGGTCACTCAACACACAATTGTGGAGCTTTCAAAGGTAAAGTACATCCCTTATCGAAATGGGTGGTTGGAGATGGAAAGTGAAAGTGCAATTCCTAATGTTGCCTAACCACGAAACTGGTAAAGAGAATGTGCACATGAAAGAATGCATAGGGGATGCGTTGGAACCGTAAATCTGATTGTGCAAATAAAAGGAAATCAAGAGCTTAATACTTGGGGGCAAAGGATATCCTTATACTTTTCTCCGAGTAATGAATATTTGGTTACCAACACTTGACTACTTTGTCCATGGTGTCAAGTGAATTGTGAATGGACCTTCTCTCATGATTAAGTATTAGTAAGTTAATAGCGCATTTTTCCAAATTTTCATATCCGATTACTTCTTTTGTTTAGCCTTTTCTTTGCTTAATAAAACCACTTAATTCTCCTCTTGTAACCGCCCATTTCCATTTTCTTCAAGAATAATAATCAACCAATACATAATGATTCAATCAACTATGATATTCATGAAGTTAACTTTGAAGGACCAATAATTGCCTTGAATACTAGTGATTCGATGAAGGGAACTATGCCACGCAAGCTAACGAACACATGATGGCTAAGAAAATCTTACGCAGAGATACTATTAGATTACTTTGGAAGGAGAAACTATATTGAATATGTTTGAAAATGTCATAAGTGCTGTACATACGCTAGCTGGATAAACGTCCCATGATCGATTGCAATGCGGGGGATCGATGTCATTGGAAGCCTCCGGGGTGATTCATCTTAATTCATCACCTTATCGGCCCCAAATGAACAAAGCCATGGAAATTGTAAACAAGAATCTCAAATGAATGATCGAAAAGATGACTGATTAGGGCAACTCCATATATGCAAGCAGTTTTGCCAATCAAGATGGAAATTCCTTCGCTGTGAATCTTAATGGAGAACAGAGCTAGATGAAATCGAATAGGTCAAAACAAGATTCGAAATCTACCATGGACGATATACAAAAGAAGAAAGGCCAGGCGCTTGAAAAAGAATTAACAATCTAGCGAGCTCCAACCAACAGATCTTATATCGAAGGAAAATACTACAAAATGTGGGACTTGAACTTAAAAAATAAAAAAAAAAAAAAAAAAAAAAAAAAATGTAGGAGTGAAAACCCGAAAGGGCGCTCCTAGCAAAATGTGTGAAAGAGGGTGAAAACCTGAGAGGGCGCCTTCTGCAAAATGAGTGAAGGATGAAAACTCGAGAGGGCATCCTGGAAAAGTGAGTTATCAGGATTGAAAATCTCAAAGGATGCGCCTAGCAACATGAAACCTTATTGAGAACGTAAAATGGAGTCAAAAGGTAGCAAGTGACCATGGCACAAGGATTCTTCTCAAACTATTAGTATTTGGGGCAGTAAAGGGTCTAGAAAAGTTAATGAAGGAATTCGTGAGATTTCTCTTTCTTCCAAATTCATATTCTTATTCTTTGCTATTAAAAACCATATTTTTCTCATATTCCATTAGCCCATTTACCTTGGAACATGCGCTGTTAACTTGTTAATGCCTTATTGTGAGTTAAGAATTTAAACACAGGTAACTTTATATACATTGCATTGAGAATTATAGGGAATGACTAAGCAGTGAACACAACCTATTGATATGGGAAGTTGGGACTTGAAAAAAAAAAATAAAATAAAAAAAAAAAAAATAAAAATGTAGGAGTGAAAACCCGAAAGGGCGCTCCTAGCAAAATGTGTGAAAAAGGGTGAAAACCTGAGAGGGCGCCTACTGCAAAATGAGTGAAGGATGAAAACCCGAAAGGGCATCCTGAAAAAGTGAGTTATCAAAAAAAAAAAAAAAAAAAAAAAAAAAAAGGGATGAAAACCCGGAAGGGCGCTTCTAGTCAAATAGACGTAAGGAAAGTGAAAATTCGCAAGGGCGCTTTCCATAAAATAAGAAGAAAATCGGGAACAGAAGAGGGGCATTTGAAGCCTTGATGGTCATGGGCCAAGTCTTGCAACTCCTTTTCCATTAATCATCGGCCTTCGGTATCTTGTTAAGTACACTTCATCAGGGAAGAACTTCATGTGTCAGGGTTAGACTTGCTTTGTAAGTTGGTTTTAAATTTCATGCAATTCACATTTCCACCATCAACCTCTGGTTCCTTGATCTAAGTTGATTTTAATTTCCTGCAATTTACATTTCTGCTATCAACCTCTGGTTCCTTGATCTAAGTTGATTTTAATTTCATGCAATCTACATTATCTGATTTTAATTTCATGCAATCTACATTATCTGGTTTTAAATTTCATGCAATTTACATTTCTGTTATCAACCTCTGGTTCCTCGATCTAAGTTGATTTTAATTTCCTGCAATTTACATTTCCTGCTATCAACCTCTGGTTCCTTGATCTAAGTTGATTTTAATTTTCTGCAATTTACATTTCTGTTATCAACCTCTGGTTCCTTGATCTAAGTTGATTTTAATTTCCTGCAATTCCACCATCAACCTCTGGTTCCTTGATCTAAGTTGATTTTAATTTCATGCAATTTACATTTCTGTTATCAACCTCTGGTTCCTTGATCTAAGTTGATTTTAATTTCTTGCAATTTACATTTCCTGCTATCAACCTCTGGTTCCTTGATCTAAGTTGATTTTAATTTTCTGCAATTTACATTTCTGTTATCAACCTCTGGTTCCTTGATCTAAGTTGATTTTAATTTCCTGCAATTCCACCATCAACCTCTGGTTCCTTGATCTAAGTTGATTTTAATTTCATGCAATTTACATTTCTGTTATCAACCTCTGGTTCCTTGATCTAAGTTGATTTTAATTTCATGCAATTTACATTTCTGTTATCGACCTCTGGTTCCTTGATCTAAGTTGATTTTAATTTCTTGCAATTTACATTTCCTGCTATCAACCTCTGGTTCCTTGATCTAAGTTGATTTTCTGCAATTTACATTTCCTGCTATCAACCTCTGGTTCCTCGATCTAAGTTGATTTTAATTTCCTGCAATTTACATTTCCTGCTATCAACCTCTGGTTCCTTGATCTAAGTTGATTTTAATTTTCTGCAATTTACATTTCTGTTATCAACCTCTGGTTCCTTGATCTAAGTTGATTTTAATTTCCTGCAATTCCACCATCAACCTCTGGTTCCTTGATCTAAGTTGATTTTAATTTCATGCAATTTACATTTCTGTTATCAACCTCTGGTTCCTTGATCTAAGTTAATTTTAATTTCTTGCAATTTACATTTCCTGCTATCAACCTCTGGTTCCTTGATCTAAGTTGATTTTAATTTTCTGCAATTTACATTTCTGTTATCAACCTCTGGTTCCTTGATCTAAGTTGATTTTAATTTCCTGCAATTCCACCATCAACCTCTGGTTCCTTGATCTAAGTTGATTTTAATTTCATGCAATTTACATTTCTGTTATCAACCTCTGGTTCCTTGATCTAAGTTGATTTTAATTTCATGCAATTTACATTTCTGTTATCGACCTCTGGTTCCTTGATCTAAGTTGATTTTAATTTCTTGCAATTTACATTTCCTGCTATCAACCTCTGGTTCCTTGATCTATGTTGATTTTCTGCAATTTACATTTCCTGCTATCAACCTCTGGTTCCTTGATCTAAGTTGATTTTAATTTCCTGCAATTCCACCATCAACCTCTGGTTCCTTGATCTAAGTTGATTTTAATTTCCTGCAATTTACATTTCTGCTATCAACCTCTGGTTCCTTGATCTAAGTTGATTTTAATCTCATGCAATTTACATTTCCTGCTATCAACCTCTGGTTCCTTGATCTAAGTTGATTTTAATTTTCATGCAATTTACATTTCTGTTATCAACCTCTGGTTCCTTGATCTAAGTCGATTTTAATTTTCATGCAATTTACATTTCTGTTATCAACCTCTGGTTCCTTGATCTAAGTTGATTTTAATTTCATGCAATTTACATTCCTGTTATCAACCTCTGGTTTCTGGATCCAAGTTGATTTTAATTTTCTAGGTCATTAACTTAGGTGTGCTTTAGTTCCCTAATTTCGAACACCTAATCGTCCAAAATATGAGTCTGAATCTTTACATAATTCCTATACGGAAATTTTTCCTTTAATAGAAATTATGTAAAGAGGGGCAGCTGTCGACACCATATTTTGGCCGATCCCTAGAATCAATAAAATTCTTCTTTGAACAGCTAATCACGTTTCCTATCCCTCTTTGATAGGCGGTCACATTTCCGATCTCTCCTCACAAAGAATTGAATTAATGCTGAGTCCTCATATTCATTAAGGCCTCGCCGATCTCTCAAATCATTTACCGACCTCTCAAACCCGTTGTCGAATTTCTGACACTGTCAAGTATATTCTGATCTCTGTTGATAAATAAAATGAATCGCACTAGATCTTTTCCTACGGTTTTATTGCCGACCTCCTTTTCTAAGATTAAGAGCTAAAGTTTTGGTTCGGTTTAACAAGGGTTCCGATCTTAAGTGTTCAAGTTAAATTTTCAATTTTAATCAAGTCCCGTTCAGCATTTCTCCTCCATCGATCTCATGCTTATTGTGCTTTCCGATCTTTTATACTTAGATTAATAATGGCATCTAGTTCATGTTTCGCTATGCTCATACAATCAAATACTTAGGCAATTCAAAGATTTTCCAATCACATCCATTCATTGAACAAAAGAGATGTTCCATTTCATTTCATAATTTGTACAAGTTATTCGGTGAGGATCACCCCACTGATTTACATTCTGCTCACTCTCTCTCTCTTCCTCGCCTCCTCCTCACTATCTTCACCATCGCCCCGGGAGCCAGGTCGTCCATCCAAGAGAAGTCCTCTTCAGGATAGCGCTTTTGGAGTTCGGCCAAGAGATCCTTATGAGCATTCACATAGGCTCCGGCTATTCCCGACACCATCTCTTCATCCTTTTCCATAAGCTCTTTGTCTTTCTCCGAAAGCTCCTTATCCTTCGCGTTAAGCTCCTCTACAAGTTGAGCGACCTGAGCGGCCGTTGGCTGAAGTGCCGGACTTCTCGAGAGCCGTTCACTTTCACCAAGTCACGAGACCTTTCGGCCACCGGTCTTCATGGTACTTCGCCCGTCCCTCGACTTGAGATATATAATCCGGCGGATGAGAGTTGGGATCGGAGGAAGCCAATTCTGATTTTTCTTCCCGACCTCCTTACCCGAATCTTTTCCCGAATCATGGTCCCGTTCACGGACACTCCACGCTTAGGCTCATGGTTCGAGTCAAGACATCATCGAGACTATTCGAATAGCTTTGTCGGTCCTCCTGAAAGAAGATGGTAGACCCCAGGACTTTGGCAAAATCGGGGTTCTCCCTGACAGTCCGGTTATTCTTCAAGCAGTCGATCAGCATTTGAGCGCCACGAGAAGAGGTCCTCCCAGAAGCTTGAGGAGGCCCCCCTTCCGTGCTTGGGACAACTGAGAGAGGCGGAGGCTGCTCTTCCAATCTAGGAGGAGACCTGACAGCTTCAGTGGTCGGTGGACCTGAAGGTTGAGGTGGGTCTCTTTGTATCTCCCTGTGTTCGTGATCGGTGTTTGAAGACGTTGTAACGCTTCATCTCCTTTATCTTCCGAGATCTCTCTTTCCTTCTTCGCTTCTTAGAACCCTCACCACCCGCCATACGCACAAAGAAAAGGTTAGTGAGATCGCTAAGGTCCCGAATTGAGATATAGAAAATACCAATGCCGAGGTCGAGAGCGGAAGTTCGCGAGCTTGGCCGGTGGCGATTGCATGGTCCAATGGTGCGATTCGCGATCACCGCATTTGGACAGGAATATTTTAGAGTGGCGGCCTGACTTTTCAGCTCCATCACTATTGAGCTTTCCTCTTGACTCAAGGTAATGTGCTTCGGAAGCAGGGGCCCCTGGTACCACCAGCTACGAGGAAAGTCCTCAAAGCAGCTCGGATCTTTACTCCTCAGAATGAAGAACCGGTTCTTCCAATTCTTAAGGGATGAGGGCAGATCGGAAAACAGCCCGCAATGAGGCTTCGCCTGAAAGAACCAGTGTTCGTCATCCTTTCGGCGAGTTAGTCTGTGCAGCTCGGCGAACACCTTAGCCGTAGGTCTGATTCCCTTAGCTCGGCATAGACCTCGGAAAGCTACCAAGATCCGCCACGAGTTGGGGTGGATTTGAACAATGGATGTTCGGTGAAATTTTAGGACCGCCTTATAGAAATCGTCTAGAGGGAACCTCAGACCGGCCTTTAACTGTTCCTCATACACCATAACCATGTCATCCTCTTCAAAAGAGTGATCGACACGAAGATCGCCATGGCACTTGATCACCATATGAATCAGACAAATGTTGTATTCTTGAATAAACGATTGCGATCGGATTCACGAAGAACCGACTAAGCTCGTCTATAGGAAGGGTCTCTCTCCTTGAAGGTGGTGCAAGCCTTGATGGTATGACCCGACCCGACCAGGCGAGAGACCCTAGGGGTTTAGGTTGCACTGGGCCCGATCGCCTCTTCTTCGTCGACGATGACCATGAGAACTGAATGGAAGGAGGGCTCGCTCTCGACCTTCTGCACCGCTCATTTTTAAAAGAAACAAAGAACTTAAACAAGAAAGAAGATCAAAGTCCTTACCGGAGTCTGATCGGCGTCGGTGAGACTGGAGAAAATGAGAGAACTTCGAAGTTGTGAGCAGGGGATTGAAAATGGAATGAGAGAACAACTGGCTAACCCTCCCACCCCTATTTATACTAGTCCGAGCATTTAATGCTCGCGAGGTTCTAAAGCGTGCATCGATTGGTGGGACTCGACAATTTGTTCGACACTTTTCTCAAATATCCGAATGTTCGAGATCGGTTTATTAGAGATCGGCATAATAAGTTAAACATTTTGAATAAAGGGTCAGCTAAGTGTCATTCAGGTAAAGAATCAGATTGGATAATCACATCAGAGATCGGAAAATAATCAATGCAAAATAATAAGATGATAACCGACAAAATGAAGTCTTTATTTCCAAAAGATCGGATTACATCATTTGGGCGATCTCTAGGGATCGGATTACACTAACATTGGATCACATCATTTCTGTGATCTCTAGAGATCGGATTGCATTGAAAATAAAATACATCCTTTGGGCGATCTCTAGGGATCGGATTACAATAAAGGTCTAACTACATCATTTGGGAGATCTCTAGAGATCTGATCACATTGAAGAATTACATCATTTGGGAGATCTCTAGAGACCGAAAATCCTATCCGAATGGGCCGATCTAAGGATCGCTTTATAATCGATCCCAAGGATACCACCACCGATCTAAGGATCGATTTATAATCGATCCCAGGATATTGCCGACGGATGCTTCATCCGCCGTCGAACACCCAATGTGGATCGAATCGCCGTTTAACACTCAATGTGATGAGAAGCCGAATGAACTCGCTTGAGCAACTCGAGATCGGTACAACCGAGGCCCGCATACGGATCGGTCAAATCCAGCTTCTCTCACCATCGCCAATTAGGATCATCCAATCACCGGGATCGTAAATTTTCAGTCGGTGAGAAAGGAAATCCATCGGAAAAAGATCAAAGCCTCAGTTATAGCCAGAACTTCTACCGGAGCAGCTAGAACAAGGTAAGTAAGAAATGAAGAGAGGAAAGTCAGATGAAGAAAATGTCTCCGTCGACAGGTGTATATAGGGGAAAATGAGCATTTATTGTCGATGAAAACGGCGCACGCCGAGAATCGAGATGCAATTAATGCTTGGACCGAATCCAGACTGATCAAGGGACAAAAGAGATCGGGAGATAGGAGATCAGCATGAGAGATCGGAATAGGAGCTAGGGGAGGGATCGGAAGACAAAAAGAATAAGATAAATCCCAATAACCGCCGCCGAATCGAGCCGAGGTAGTTAAAGCGCGGGCATGACGAGATCTCCACCGCATGCCTAAGAATCGCCCGCACGTCGACAAGTGCCGTGGTATGTCATGACACCCAGACATCCCAATCTCCACCGTTGATCTCACTTGTAAGGATGAATCCGAACCCTTGGATCAAAAGAGAAGACGACAATACCAGCGTTTTCACTCTTAGCCCTCGATCGTTCCGACAAGAGGATTCAAGACCGCTGATTAAAAGAGGAAAATGACAAATATTCGAGAAGCGATCTCACCATTTGTTTTGATTCTCTTTAATTCTGAACATCCGATCATGTACTTCAAAATCTTGACCCTCCATCTCCTCAAAATAAATCTCGACCCTTCATGGGAGCACCGATTCCTATAAATACCGCATGAAAACTGCTCAAGGACGGAAAAAATATAGACAAGAGGTCTATTATCGTGGAGGAACTCAAACTTCATTCAGTTTGTTACTCTGCTTTGTAGTGATTAAAAAGACTTTTGAAACTAGTTTTCGGAGTGTTTTCTTGAAAAGATCTTGAATACCGAACTCTACATTTCCGCTTGTTCATTATCCGTCATACTCTCATCATCTCTCGCTTTTCCTCTGCTCAAGCTCAACTTCCTTCCACCGGTTCTTACCGTTACCTTTTAGCTAAAGCATCTCTCGTTTCACGATGCACATCAACTCTCAGCCGATCAATCCGCCATCTTCATCACTATTTACCACCTCATAGTTATTTCAATACATTTGGCTCCTCACAGACATCAACTCTCAGCCGATCAATCCGCCATCTCCATCACTATTTACCACCTCACGCTTATTTAAATATATTTGGCTCCTTACAGTAAGAGTTCATATTATCGCTTTATTAAGTATTTGCGTTTACTTTTCGCACTTTCTTTGTTCTCTTTACGTCACGCGTTCTCTAAGTTTATTCTAAGCAAAAAAATCTCAAAGAACGTTACTCTCGAATTATCTCTTTAGTGATCGGTCCATCATTTCATCAATTTTTGTCATTTCTGAATACGAGCTTTTAGCTCCTAGTAGCGTGTAAGTGGTCAGGCAAAATATAGGTATCTGCAACTTAAGGGTCTCTTTTAAAAGAGAAAGCTTGAATAACACGTCAGGAAAATAGCCAAACTATTAGGCTGACGTGAACGGGAATTCGGCAAGATACCATGAAGAGGAATAAAACCAAAATAAACTAGACAGAACAGATCGGACATTAATAGGTATGCGTGAAATGACTACATGGAGGGTCGGTAAATCAAGTTTAGTATTACCCATTTAGTCATAGGGTATCAAGAAACCTTATCTCCAGCATTTTTGAATGCCAGAAACCTTAGTTTTAGGTTCTTGTGACATGTAGCTGAAATTGAAATTCGGGAGATCGGCAAAGCCCCTTCCAGCTCCTCGCTAATCCGAAAGAGATCGGAGGAGAGTTCTTATCCGGTCTCAGATTAAAATTTTAATAAATACTTAATAGAGATTGGAGGAGAGTTCTTATCCGACCTCAATTCAAAATTTTTAATAAATATTTAAAAGAGATCGGAGGAGAGTTCTTATCCGGTCTCAGCTTAAAATTTTAATAAATACTTAATAGAGATTGGAGGAGAGTTCTTATCCGACCTCAATTCAAAATTTTTAATAAATATTTAAAAGAGATCGGAGGAGAGTTCTTATCCGGTCTCAGCTTAAAATTTTAATAAATGCTTAATAAAGATTGGAGGAGAGTTCTTATCCGGTCTCAGCTTAAAATTTTAATAAATACTTAAAAGAGGTCGGAGGAGAGTTCTTATCCGATCTCAAATTAAAATCTCTAATAAATATTTATTAGGGATCGGAAGAGAGTCCTTATCCGATCCCCCAACCAAAATTTTAATGAATATCTAAAAGAGGTTCGGAAGAGAGTTCTTATCCGATCTTCTAAATTAAATTTTAAATAAAACATTCCTTTTCAAGTAAAATTAACATACAAAAGTAATTCACTAAGGTTGTCTCATTTACTTATGTATCTGGGTGATCCTAATCAGTGAAAAATCAAACATTCCTTTTACCAAAAGGACTAACATTCCCATCCGAGCCCTCCTAACTAATCTACAAAGGACGCAAAACTAAATCTACTTACCCTTATCAAGGGACGAGGTGGGGTGCCTAACACCTTCCCCACCCGTTTACGGACCCCGAACCTAGAATCTCTGTTTTAAAGTGGTTTCATTTTTAATTTATCTTCCTGAAGGGTTTTCTTTAGTTCCCCTCAAAACTAAGGTGGCGACTCCTCACTCTTTCCCACTTCGGTGAGTGATCGTCCGGGAGACCGCAAAATCCCATTGCAACATATTTGATTGTATGAGCATAGCGAAACAAGAACTAAATGCAATTATTAATCTAAGTATAAGAGATCGGAAAGCACAATAAGCATGAGATCGGTGGGGAAGAAATGCTGAATGGGACTTGATTAAAATTGAAAATTTAACTTGAACACTTAAGATCGGAATCCTCATTAAACCGAACCAAAACCTTAGCTCTTAATCTTTCGAAAAGGAGATCGGCAATAAAACTGGTAAGAAAAGATCTAGTGCCAGTTCATTTCGCTTATTAGGAATATACTTGACGGGTCCTGAGTTTCGACAATGGGTTTGAGAGATCGGTGAGCGATAGACTGGTAAAGCTTTGACTGATGCGAGAACTTAACAATTTGATTTAATTCTTTGCGGGGAGAGATCGGAATTATGACAGCCTATCAAAGAGGGATCGGAAATGTGATTAGCTGTCCGAAGGAGACTTAGTACCGGGGATCGGTTTCAAAGTTTTATTGATTTTGGGGATCGGCCAAAATATGGTATCGACAGCTGCCCCTCTTTACATAATTTCCATTAAAGGAAAAAAATTTCCATGTTGGAATTATGTAAAGATTCAGACTCATATTTTGGATGATTAGGTGTACCTAAGTTAACGACCTAGAAATTGGCAACGGAAGTTGGAATACTTAGAAAATTAAAAACCAACTTGGATCAAGAAACCAGAGGTTGATAGCAGGAAAATTAAATTGCAGGAAATTAAAATCAACTTAGATCAAGGAACCAGAGGTTGATAACAGGAAAATTAAATTGCAGGAAATTAAAATCAACTTAGATCAAGGAACCAGAGGTTGATAACAGAAATGTAAATTGCAAGAAATTAAAATCAACTTAGATCAAGGAACCAGAGGTTGATAGCAGGAAAATTAAATTGTAGGAAATTAAAATCAACTTAGATCAAGGAACCAGAGGTTGATAGCAGGAAAATTAAATTGCAGGAAATTAAAATCAACTTAGATCAAGGAACCAGAGGTTGATAACAGAAATGTAAATTGCAAGAAATTAAAATCAACTTAGATCAAGGAACCAGAGGTTGATAGCAGGAAAATTAAATTGCAGGAAATTAAAATCAACTTAGATCAAGGAACCAGAGGTTCATAGTAAAGTACGTGAGGTTATCAATTTTCAAATTCAAATCTTATGGCAAAAATTTTAACTAATCAATAGCGCATTAAACAAAGAGAAAGGATAGTATTTAAAAAGTGAGTAAACAGGAAAACAAAAGCAGAAGGAATAAAGTATAATTTTATTATGGCTTTAGGGAAAATAGGGATAGACTTTCAAAGGAAAAGGAAGGGTACAAGGATAGATCTCACATATTCCTTATAGTTGGTTTCGAAGTCTTTTAACTGCCATTATTTCCAGTTCTCTGAAGCCTCATGCCACGACAGTTTCCTCTTCATCCTCGGTTTCATATCCCCTTCCTTATTTCTCCATTTTGGTTCTTGGGGCGCCCTTTTGGGTTTTCATCCCAAGTTTTTTTTTTTTTTTTTTTTTTTTTTTTAATTTTGTTTTGTTTTTTTTTTTTTTTTTTTTGGGACGCCCTTTCGGGTTTTCATCCTTCACTCATTTTATGCATAGTACCTCTTGACAATGTCGGCATTCACAGGTCTCGGGAATTCTTCACCGTCCATGTGGGTCAAGATCAAGGATCCTCCAGAAAATGCCTTTTTAACCACATAGGGTCCCTCATAGGTTGGTGACCATTTGCCCCGGGGATCGTTTTGGTTCGGCAGCACTTTCTTCAGTACTAGGTCCCCGGGTTGGAATTCGCGTGTGCGGACACCTTTATCAAATGCCCTAGCCATTCTCCTCTGGTATAATTGCCCATGACATGCTGCTGTTAATCTTTTCTCGTCCAGCAAGTTTAACTGATCCAACCTTGACTGGATCCATTCTGATTCATCAATTCCTGATTCCTTCAGAATCCTTAAGGAAGGAATTTCGACCTCAATAGGTAATACTGCTTCCATCCCGTAGACCAGTGAGTATGGAGTTGCCCCGGTTGAGGTCCTCACGGAAGTCCGGTATGCGTGAAGAGCGTAGGGGAGCATATCATGCCAATCCCTATATGTGACCGTCATTTTCCGAATTATCCTCTTGAGGTTTTTGTTTGCGGCTTCCACCGCTCCATTCATCTGGGGACGGTATGGGGAGGAGTTGAGATGTCAGATTCTGTATTGATCACACAGTTTCTGTGAAGGAACGGAAGCGTGAAAAACATAAGATTATACCATTGAATTCAAAAATTTTCACCTAGGGTCACATGCACCATGCAAGATTTATTTTTATCTATTTGATTTCAATGATAAACAACATATTAAAACTCTTTTAATATGTTTTTGGATCTGTATTTGCCATTTAAGATTTTAAAATTAATCAGATTAATTTAGAACCCTAGATTAAATCAAGAACGATTACACTAACCTCTTGATGTGCTGCAGCGTGTCTGCGCCTTTGAGATTCGTCTTCAGGACACCAGATGTTGTCCCTCTAGCTTGTCCACACCAAGAACACCTATGGCAGCCCTTGAACAGCTTCTAAAGCCTTTTCTATTAATTAGAAATTCAAGTTCTGCCTTTTAAGAGATTAGAGATGTAAACAGGACACTAGAAACAATTTCTAGTGTTCTTAATTCAAGAGATTGATGGCTAATCTCTTTGAATTGATGAGAGATGAAGAGAAATAGCTGGAGAGGCTCAAAGTGGCGTGACATATGAGAGGAGAGGCTGCTGGTTGTGTTTTCTTTTCATAACCCCACTTAAATAGCTAGGTTAACACATTAAACCCTAGCCACATGTCACCTTTTGATTAGCTCTAGGTTTAAGTGACCCAATCACATTGTGCCAAGTGTCAAACCTATATTTAATCTTGATTTTAATCATCTTACATGATTAAAAATATTTGGCAAGCTTATGTGTTATGCCATGTGTCACCATCTCATGGTGCCACGTGTCACACTGCAAAATGACCAAAATGCCTCGTGTCTTAATTTTGAGTTCTTAACCCAAAATAATTATTTTCTTCTTCTAATTAATTTATATCAAATATAAATTAATTAATTAATCTCTATTAATTAATTTCTCATCAATTAAATTCATATTTAAACACTTTAAATATAAATTTAATTTATACTACACATCCAATAATCTAGATTTGGTTTCAAGTCATGCTAGGGACTTTGCAATTTTATTGCAAACCAAATCTATTTAATTAATCAATTAAACTCTTTAATTAATTAATTAAATCATATTTAAATAGGTGATAACTTGTGTATGTGTGTGACTTACTAGGCTCATCACTAATTGGCAATGAGACATGATATCAACTCTTAATATCATCGAACTCTTTCTTACCATAAATGATTTCTCTAAATCATTTTATGAACCTCATAGACCATGGTTAACACCTAGCATAGCATGCCATGGCCACCCAATTAGTAATAAGATTTACCTTAAATGAACCTATAATCATATGTTACCATGCACTAGAATCTCTCTGCTACAAAATCCCAACTCAAGTGGAGTCATGGTTTATGTCAAACTCCATTTGCTATGAATATTATGTTCTCTTTTAATTCCAGTTCTTGATTAAAAGATTTTTCTCATCGAAACTCTTTTACGAATAAATCTATCTGTCTGGCAGGAACTTGAAACATCAAGAACAATTAAATGAACATAGGATTTTATCTCTATTTACTTAGAGAACAGATTCCATCTTGATCAACACCTACCTCCATATATAACTAGCAGAGCCAACACATGCCCATATACCCATACATAGTACAAGTATGAAAGCGAGATCAAACTCAAACTACCTATATACAAGATAAGCATGCTATCTCAGTCTAAAGATTATATGCACGATATGATTTATGACAAAACATTGACAAGAGTAAACTCCATGTGCTTGTCATAAGTGTCACCTGTTCGACCTACTTATCATTTATAAGTGCCTATCATGTTTGTTATATGGCATGAGACTCACCATTCCATCTTATTTATATCTCATATAAATAACTTGGGAACAAACACGAATACAATCTTTATGGATAAGTCATGTCCTTATTATGAAGTATCCTCGATTGTGAACCTATTTATGATACTTTGTGCTAGAAATATTGTCACTCATATTCTTAACAACTTAAGAATAATATTTCTAACAAATTATCAATGGACCTTTTCTATTACACATAAATATATTATGTAAACGGAAAAGTGGAAATGCCTTTTATTAATAAAATATATACAAGATACATACTAAATGATATGCTCTAGGTCATACTACTAACAATCTCCCACTAGCACTAGAGCCATTCATTACAATACCTTAGACCCATCTTCTCAAGATGTCAGTCTAACTGAGCTTGTGACAAAGGCTTAGTGAATGAATCACCGGATTTTCACCGATGCTATTTCTGCATGGCTATATTGCCTTGCCCAACTATATCTCGATAATGTGGTAGTGCCTTTCTATGTGTTTGGATTTTGGGTGAGACCTTAGTTCCTTAGCTTTGCATGATCGCTCCATTATTGTCACGATGTAGTGGAACTGGCGACTCAATGGAAGGAACTACCGTAAGTTCATCACGAACTTCTTTATCCAAACAACTTCCTTTGCAAGACATCGATGCGAGAATATACTCACCTCGATGAGTGGAATCTGCAATGTACTCTGCTTGGAACTCTTCCAACCGATCGCACCTCCATTACAAATGAACACATATCCAGGTAGACTTTCTATCATCGATATCGATTGGAAATCGAATCGTATAACCATCCAATTGCAAGTCTCCACCTCCATAAATCAAGAATAAATCCTTAGTTCTTCTTAAGTACTTAAGAATATTCTTGTGACTATCCGATGTTCCAAACCCGATTGGATTGATACCGTTAGTCAAACTAACGAGATATGCGATATCCGCCTAGTACACAACATTGCATACATTAAACTTCCAATAGCCAAGCATATGGAATCTGGCCATCTTATCTCTTTCTTCGTGTGTCTTTGGAGACATCTCTTTAGAAAGGTGGATACCATGTCTCACTGTAACAATCCTCTCTTGGAATCAAGCATGTTAAACCTCTTTAACACCTTTTCCAAGTATAGACTTTGGGATAAACCAATTATTCTTTTCTCTATCTCTATAGATGCGAATCCCAAGAATATAGGTTGCCTCCCTAAGTCTTTCATGGAGAATGTATTTGACAACCATACCTTTATAGTCGTCAACATACCGTATCATTACCCATCAACAAGATGTCATCCACATATAAGACAAGGAAAGTGATAGCACTGTCACTAACCTTCTTATATACACATGGCTCATCCTCATTTTTGATAAAACCAAAGGATTTAATGGCTTCATCAAAACGGATGTTCCAACTCCTCGAAGCTTGTTTCAACCCATAAATGGATCGCTTTAGCTTGCATACCTTGGAACCATCTTGGGATTCAAATCCCCTAGGTTGTTCCATGAAAATGTTTTCTTCAATGTATCCATTGAGAAAAGCTGTTTTGACATCCATCTGCCAAAACTCATAATCATAGTATGCAGCTATTGCTAATAAAATACTAAAATATTTAAGCATGGCAACAAAGAGAAAGTCTCCTCATAGTCTATTCCTTGCCTTTGGCGAAACCCTTTCGCTACTAGCCTTGCCTTATAGGTCTCTACCTTTCCATCAGAACCAATTTTCTTCTTGAAAACCCATTTGTTCCCTATAGGTACAATACCTTCAGGTGGGTCAACAAGATCCCAAACTTGATTCTTATACATGGAATCAATCTCGGATTTCATAGCTTCAATCCATTTTGAAGAGTCTATATCTGATATAGCTTCTTCATAGGTAAGTGGATCATCTCCATTATCTACTTCTTCATGAGTAGACAACTCTTGTTCTTCTTCATGAAGAAAACCATATCTCACTGGTTGGTGAGATACCACAGTTGTTCTACGAGGAACAGTGTAGATGTTTCATCAATGGGTATAGGTTGACTAGATGGATCTATATCCATCCGATGCTGGTTGGTCGAATTCTCCAATTCTAACTCTATTTGCCTTCCTTTGCCTCCTTCTTGAACAAACTGTTGTTCAAGAAATGTGGCATCTCTACTTATCACAACCTTTTGTGAAGTAGGCAAATAAAAATAATATCCAAAACTATCTTTTGGATATCCAACAAATCGACCTCTTCTCGATCTGGTCTCCAATTTATCGTTGTTCACTTTTGATATAAGTGGACAACCCCAAATCTTAACATGCTTAAGACTTGGTTTTCCATGCCATATCTCATAAGGTGTGGAAGAAACTGATTTTGATGGAATCCTATTCAGAATATATAAAGCTGATTCTAATGCAAATCCCCAAAAGGAGATTGGCATATCAGTATAGCTCATCATACTACGTACCATATCCAATAGGGTACGATTTCTCCTTCGATACACCATTCACCGTGGCATTCCCGGAGGAGTCACCGAGAAACAATGCCATGCTCTCTCAAGTATTCATCAAATTCAAGACTCAAATATTCACCTCCACGATCCGATCAAGACCTTTAATACTTTTTCCTGTTTGATTTTCTACTTCAGATTTAAATTAATTAAACTTTTCAAATGATTCATGTTTGTATTTAATCATATTCAAATACCATTACATTGATTTATCTTCAGTATAGGTATTAAATTAATGATAGCCCATTCTAACCATTTCTTTAAACGGACCACATACATCACTATGTATTAGTTCCAAAATATTTTCAGCTCTTAGCCCTTGTCCAACAAAGGGTGATCTAGTCATTTTGCCTTCAAGGCAAGATTCACAAGTTGGAGTAGGCTCAGAGCCCAATGAGGATAGAATCCCCATTTTCTCCAATTTTGCAATCCTATCTTCTGCAACATGACATAACCTTAAGTGCCAAATATATTTTGAACTTGAGTTGGTTTTCACCATGGCATTGTATTCTTTTAGAGTGCTATACTCTGGCCAGTGGAAACACTTTCTTACTGGCAATGGAAACACTATCCTATTGGCAATGGAAACACTTTCCTGTGCAAGTGGAAACACTTTCCTTTGCCTTTATCGCCTTTAGTCTTCCTTTCTGCTTAGCTATTTTCTTAGAAGGACTAGGAATCGAGGTTTCTTTTTCTTATTGCCCTTCTTCTTGTTGGACTTTCCACAGTAAGAAGATGCAACCAAAGCTACCTCTTTTCCTTTATTGCCCGGCATATTCTTTTGGGCAATAACCAGATGTTGAGTAATTCAGCTAAGGTGCATTCTGTTTAGTCATATGGAAATTTGTCACAAAATTTCCAAAAGACTCGTGAAGGGATCAAGGATCAAATCCGTTTGTAGTTGGAAATCCATGTTGAAGTCAAGATGTTCCAACTGCTCAATCAGCCGAATCATCTTGTGGACATGATCCCCAACATTCTGTCCCTCAGACATCTTCATACGAAATAGCTGTCTAGATATCTCATACCTAGCATTCCTGCTGTGCTCACCATACAACTCTTGTAGGTGAAGGAGGATCTCACTCGCACTCTGCATGTTCTCATGTTGCTTCAGAACTCATTACTCATGGAAGCAAGCATGTAACACTTAGCTCTCATATCATGCTCCTTCCACTTGTCCAAAGTTTCATGTTCCTCTTGAGTGGCCTCTGGAGGTAAGGGACCATGAACATTTGAATCTAGAACATATCCTATATGTTCAAGGTTCAGACAAGTTTCAAATTTCTTAGCCAATCGCATGATTAGGTCCTGTCAACCTGTTGTGATCAAGTATGCGTGCACGGATCTAGGATGGTGGTGGTTGGTTTGTGCTCATTTTTATCGTAAAATTAATCTGCAGAAAATAACCAGATTAATTAGTAAATGTATCATGTAATTAACCAAAATGATTATGGTCTTTTAATCAAATTGGTCCTCCCACTAACTTAGCGAATCCTACACTTCCAAAGTAGAAAACGGAAATCCTAGTTGGATGGATTTCTAGTGGGTGATTGAATTCTTATAATTCTATTGATCATCCTCAGGTACATCCATTATTGGAATTACAATAAACTATAAGTGAGCAACTCCTTGCCCATCACATCTCATGTGAGGTTCAATCCTTTACCTAGCCCCTAATGCTCAAAATCTCATGTACATCCATTATTGACTTATCTTGCATTAGTTAAGTTGATCCCATTGAGCCAGTAATTATGCAAATAATTTTAATGTCCTCAGGTACATCCAATATTGGCCACTAAACCATTTACATATTTACAACATCTCATGCTTAACAATTATTCTTAAGAAAATCTCTTAAATAAATTGCATCTTATGCAACTATTTAAAATTTCTTAAAATAATTGCCCCAATGGAGGGCCTATGTTATAATTACTTTAATTATAGCATTTCCAACTTAATCATTTGTTTGGAAGATTTTATGGTCATTCTATTTACTATTAAGGTCTCACTTTGCACATTATCCATTTAGCATGCATATATCATATAATTGCATACATTCCCATACATCTCATGCATTCATGGATAAGCGATAAATATGGTATGATCATGGACTTTCTAAGGGATTCAATTGAGCCACCAAGAATTGAATCGGCATTCCTAGGTGCATTTCATTCATTCATTTTACAAGAGTTGCTGAAGGAGTACATAATCAACACTTGATATTGAATTCCTCCCACGGGTCCCACCAATGCTCTTGACCTCCTTGAACTTCTTGCAATCCAATATTACATAGTAATCCTTGGCATACCAAGGCGAATTTACAAGAACTTAAATAAATGAAATTACAACCCAAAAATATTACAAACTTAATAATACATGCCCAAAATAAATTAAAATAAATTAATTAATTTACAATCCCAAAGAAACATAAAAGAAATAAATCCAATCACATTGGTCTTTTATAGTCCATGATCATCCATCATGCATATCACTATTTAACAATTAAATAAAACATACATTCTTAAATTAAATTGAATATCTCATATTCAACTTAAAATTCAAGATTTGAATATGATTCAAATAAATTTAAAAATTCAGATTTGAATCTCATTCAAACAAATTTAAAAATTCAGATTTGAATCACATTCAAACAACTTCAAAAATTCAGATTTGAATCACATTCAAACATTTTTTAAAAAATCAGATTTGAATCACATTCAAATATTTTTTAAAAAATCAGATCTGAATTTTATTGAATCAATTTTAAAAAATCATATTTAAATATGATTCAAACAACTTTAAAAATTCAGATTTGAATCTCATTCAAACAACTTTTAAAATTCAGATTTGAATCACATTCAAACATTTTTTAAAATTCTGATTTGAATCATAATTTAATTGTGTGATTAAAACAACTAATTAAACACTTTAATTAGTCAAAGAATAGGCCTTAGATCATACAACAATTGCAGAATTAAAAGCCAAACCTTGAACCACCCATGGAACCATTGTTGCCGCCACTAATGGTGGCTTCTCCATGTGTGACGCCACATCTCATGATCCAACCAGCAATGAATCTCTTGATCTCATGATCAAACACACAATTAAATTATATAATCAACAATCTAAATGGCAAATATAGTGGCTCTGATACCAATTGAAGGAATGGAAGCGTGAAAAACATAAGATTATACCATTGAATTCAAAAATTTTCACCTAGGGTCACATGCACCATGCAAGATTTATTTTTATCTATTTGATTTCAATGATAAACAACATATTAAAACTCTTTTAATATGTTTTTGGATCTGTATTTGCCATTTAAGATTTTAAAATTAATCAGATTAATTTAGAACCCTAGATTAAATCAAGAACGATTACACTAACCTCTTGATGTGCTGCAATGTTCGCGCTTTGAGATTCGTCTTCATGACACCAGATGTTGTCCCTCTAGCTTGTCCACACCAAGAACACCTATGGCAGCCCTTGAACAGCTTCTAAAGCCTTTTCTATTAATTAGAAATTCAAGTTCTGCCTTTTAAGAGATTAGAGATGTAAACAGGACACTAGAAACAATTTCTAGTGTTCTTAATTCAAGAGATTGATGGCTAATCTCTTTGAATTGATGAGAGATGAAGAGAAATAGCTGGAGAGGCTCAAAGTGGCGTGACATATGAGAGGAGAGGCTGCTGGTTGTGTTTTCTTTTCATAACCCCACTTAAATAGCTAGGTTAACACATTAAACCCTAGCCACATGTCACCTTTTGATTAGCTCTAGGTTTAAGTGACCCAATCACATTGTGCCAAGTGTCAAACCTATATTTAATCTTGATTTTAATCATCTTACATGATTAAAAATATTTGGCAAGCTTATGTGTTATGCCATGTGTCACCATCTCATGGTGCCACGTGTCACACTGCAAAATGACCAAAATGCCCTCGTGTCTTAATTTTTAGTTCTTAACCCAAAATAATTATTTCTTCTTCTAATTAATTTATATCAAATATAAATTAATTAATTAATCTCTATTAATTAATTTCTCATCAATTAAATTCATATTTAAACACTTTAAATATAAATTTAATTTATACTACACATCCAATAATCTAGATTTGGTTTCAAGTCATGCTAGGGACTTTGCAATTTTATTGCAAACCAAATCTATTTAATTAATCAATTAAACTCTTTAATTAATTAATTAAATCATATTTAAATAGGTGATAACTTGTGTATGTGTGTGACTTACTAGGCTCATCACTAATTGGCAATGAGACATGATATCAACTCTTAATATCATCGAACTCTTTCTTACCATAAATGATTTCTCTAAATCATTTTATGAACCTCATAGACCATGGTTAACACCTAGCATAGCATGCCATGGCCACCCAATTAGTAATAAGATTTACCTTAAATGAACCTATAATCATATGTTACCATGCACTAGAATCTCTCTACATAAAATCCCAACTCAAGCCGAGTCATGGTTTATGTCAAACTCCATTTGCTATGAATATTATGTTCTCTTTTACTTCAAGTTCTTGTTTAAATGATTTTTCTCATCAGAAACTCTTTTCTGAATAAATCTATCTATCCTAGCCAGAAACTTGAAACATCAAGAACAATTAAATGAACATAGGATTTTTTCTCTATTTACTTAGAGGAACAGATTCCATCTTGATCAACACCTACCTCCATATATAACTAGTGAGCCAACACATGCCCATATACCCATACATAGTACAAGTATGAAAGCGATATCAAACTCAAACTACCTATATACAAGATAATCATGCTATCTCGTGTCTAAAGATTATATGCACTGATATGATTTATGACAAAACATTGACAAGAGTAAACTCCATGTGCTTGTCATAAGTGTCACTGGTTCGGCCTACTTATCATTTATAAGTGCCTATCATGTTTGTTATATGGCATGAGACTCACCATTCCATCTTATTTATATCTCATATAAATAACTTGGGAACAAACATGAATACAATCTTTCTGGATAAGTCATGTCCTTATTATGAAGTATCCTCGATTGTGAACCTATTTATGATACTTTGTGCTAGAAATATTGTCACTCATATTCTTAACAACTTAAGAATAATATTTCTAACAAAATATCAATGGACCTTTTCTATTACATATAAATATATTATGTAAACGGAAAAGTGGAAATGCCTTTTATTAATAAAATATATACAAGATACATACTAAATGATATGCTCTAGGGCATACTACTAACATTCTGAACCTTCGGACCATTCAAGTTCTTGGCATTATCAGTGACAATTTCATTCGGGAGGCCACGCCGGCAGATGATGTTGATTTTGAAGAATTTAAGAAACGTGTTTTGCGTGATGTGAGCATACGACGTTGCTTCGACCCATTTGGAGAAATAGTCGATGGCCACTAGAATAAATCTATGTCCATTGGATGCCTTGGGATTGATGGGACCAATTACATCGATGCCCCACATTGCGAAAGGCCATGGTGAGACGAGGTTGAACAGCTTATGAGGTGGGACGTTTATCGGATCGGCATAGATCTGACACTTATGGCACTTCCGGAAATACTCGATGCTATCCTTCTCTATTGTGGTCCAAAAATACCCACGTCGCATGATTTGCTTGGCCATCATGTGCCCATTGGCATGGGTTGCACAATTTCCCTCATGAGTCTCGAAAAGGATTCTCTTTGCCTCTTTTGCATCTACACATCTCAATAATTCACCGTTGGAGCTCCTCTTGCTAATCTCCGAATCATCTTCTTTTCATTTTTGCTTGCCCCTGAGGGGAATTCTCTGGTTCTACAGTAGACCAGGATGTCATGATACCAAGGCTTTCCATCGGGCTCTTCTTCAATCATGAAGCAGTAGGCTGGTTCATCCCTTGCTTTAACCCTCAATGCTTGAGTTGTCTGCCCTTCTTCCATTTGAGCCATAACGGCTAGAGTAGCTAAAGCATCAGCAAATTGATTCTTGTCTCTGCTAAGATGAGTGAAAGAGATTTCTTCGAATTCCTTAATCAGCTCCAGTAAGTACTTCTGATATGGGATCAACTTGGGATCCTTAGTTTGCCATTCTCCCTTGACTTGATAAATTATCAGAGCCGAGTCTCCGTACACTTCCAACTTTCTGATTTTCATTTTGATAGCAGCTTGTAGACCCATTACACAAGCTTCATACTCTGCGACATTGTTGGTACAGTCAAATCTCAACTTGATACTATCGGAAGTGTTTTCCGTCCGGATACCAAGATACTCCGATTCCATTAGGATAAATTGATGACTCGTCAAAATACATTTCCCATACATCGGTGGGCCCTCTTCTTCACGATCTACTTCATTAATATGCTCATCGTGGAATTCAAAATCCAGAGCTTCATAATCCTGGATAGGATTTTCCGCTAGGAGGTCAGCGATCACACTACCTTTCACCGCTTTCCGGGTCACGTAGACTATGTCGTATTGGGAGAGTATAACCTGCCACTTGGCTATCCTTCCTGGCACGAATGGGCTTTCGAATACATATCTGATAGGATCCATCCTGGAGACGAGCCATGTCTTGTGATTCAACATGTAGTGCTTGAGGCGATTTGCTGTCCAGGCTAACGCGCAGCAAGTCTTTTCTAAGAAAGAGTACCTTGACTCACAATCATTGAACTTCTTGCTCAGGTAATAAATGGCCCTCTCTTTTCGGCCGGTATCATCATGTTGTCCCAAAACACATCCCATCGAGCTCACGAATCGCCATATACAGGATCAAAGGCACGCCGCCACAGTGGAACCAATCTTGGTGGATTTGTGACATCGCTTGATTTTCAAAAGCCTCTTGACAAACTGAATCCCATTGAGTAGAGTTGTTCTTCCGAGTAATCAAAATAGGCTCACTTTGGCGGTGAGATTAGAAATAAACCTCGAAATGTAGTTCAGCTTTCACAGAAAACTGCGCACCTAACTCTCTGTTTTTGGGGACGGCATTTCTTGAATAGCTCGGACTTTGTCTGGATCTACTTCTATCCCTTTCTCGCTTACTATGAATCCCAACAACTTCCCCGATCTAGCTCCGAATATGCATTTAGCAGGGTTCAGCTTCAAGTGGTATTTCCTGAGCCTTTCGAATACCCTCCTCATCACCTGAACGTGGCTCTCTTCTCCCCTGGATTTGATGATCATATCATCCACGTATACCTCTACTTCTTTATGCATCATATCGTGGAATAATGTGACCATTGCGCGCTGGTAAGTAGCCCCGGCATTCTTCAACCCGAAGGGCATGACCCGATAGCAGAATACTCCCCATTGAGTGATGAAAGCAGTTTTATCCTTGTCTTCTTCGTCCATTGGGATCTGATTGTACCCTGATGCCCCATCAATACATGAACACCTGCCCAATCCCGCAGCATTGTCAACTAACACATCAATGTGGGGGAGAGGGAAATCGTCTTTCAAGCTAGCTTTATTAAGATCCCTGTAGTCAACGCACACCCTTACTCTCTCGTCCTTCTTCATTACCGGGACGACGTTAGCCACCCATTGGGGCATCCCGAACCTTGAGCAGTGTGCCGGGATTCATTCTCCTTAGTTTCTACTTCACCGGAATCGTTCCCGGAATTAAGGGAATTTTGTGCGTTACTATCTGAGGGTCCAAACCCACCATATCATCATAGCTCTAGGAAAATACATCGAGGAATTCTTTAAGCAGACTGATCATATCTCCCAATTCTTCACTCTCCACTACCTTAAGTTCCCTTTTTACTTCTTCCGTGCCCAAGTTTATTGTGTGCGTCTCGTCTCCACAAGGCACGAGGGAGGGCTCATCCTTTTCATTGTCTTCTTGTGTAAGTTCTTCCTCAGAATCACTTGAAGTAATGGCAGTTATGGGGATTTCAAAATTAACCAGAGGGATTTCTGAGTCTATTGGATTATTAGGTGTTAATTGAGGAATAGTCCTGAATGAATAAAGAATAGAACGTGTTATAAGGATGGAATTAAAAAGGAAAGAAAGAGAGTATTGGATTTAAAATGCGCTATCAATTCATTAATATTAATGCCATAAGAAAAGGTCCATTTACAGTATTACACTTGTTACCATGGACAAAATGATCAAGTGTAGATAACCAGAGGTACTTTACTCGAAATTGAGTACAGGGATATCCTCTGTTGTCCAGTTGTCAAGCTCCCCGCCTCACCATCAAGTAGACTAGGGCCTCATACAAGGAGTCCAGTTGGATGACATCTACGGATGGATCATCGGGTGATTCTTTTGTATTTGTCGGATGTTGAATGACCGGCTCAGTGAAGATCTCCGTGATTCTCGGGACTACTTTCATCTTTCCCCTCTTCTGGTCAAACCTCTGATCCCGAAGTATTTTCCTCATCCAGAACCGCCCATCCACGAGGGCATCCTCCTCATATCCCAAACCACAACGGCCTACCTTCTGAATAGCCGGTATGGGTTCCACGATTCCTTGCAAGGCGGTACCCAAGCCTTTTCCCTCTTGATACCCGTTCCTCGACATTACTTTGGCCACCATAGCCATAGCCCCCTCCTTCCCGGTATCTTGCAGTTCAAGGGCCTGGAAAGAACTCTCCAACGATTCCTCGGCCGCTTCCACATAAGGAAGTGATTGCGGCTTGGTGACCAGTATGGCTTCTTCGCCCCTTACAGTGATGATTTTGCCGTCCTTAATGTATTTGATCTTCTGGTGCAAAGTCGAAGGAACAGCATTCGCAGAATGGATCCATGGCCTTCCCAACAGCATAGTGTAAGCCGGCTCAATGTTCATCACCTGGAACGTGACGTTGAAAGTACATGCACCGACTTGGATTGGCAAGTCAATGTCTCCCAAAGACCTCTCTCTCTGGTACCGCCAAAGGCTCTTACCACCATAGCACTCGACGTATATATGATTGGTCGGCCGTGCCCGCTAAGGTAGCGCTAGGCGACATTGAGGGCTGATCCGTTATCGATGAGGACCTTGGCCACTATATAACCCTTACACTTCACGCTACATGTAGAGCTTTATTGTGCCTAAGCTGCGCGGGTCTACCTCCTCTTGAGAAAAGGCTACAAAGCCGATGCCCGGATTTGTTCTACTATCTTCTCAAACCGTCCCTGAGTAATGTCGGGTTTACAAAGGCTTGATCCGTGATTCTTTGTAAGGCTTGTCGGTGGACTTCCGAGCTCGGGATCGTGATAATAGTGAAATCCAAGTGTGTTTTCTCAACCGCTCCACCACATCATACTCGCCTGTTTCATTATTTGGAGTAGCGCTTCTTCCTCTTCCTTGTGCTCAATGTGCTCTACTTCCCTCGCTTTTTCCACCTCCTTTTGTATTTCTTGATGACTCTCCCATTTTTACTTTCCCTTTCCTCCTCTCTCTTTCTTCGTTCAGTAACACCTCCCACTTGAGTTCTAAACTCGACTACTTGCACAGGTGGAGAGGGCTTTATTGTGAAAATGGGCTGAGAAATGGTCTGGGGAGTAATGTCGCCGTGTGTCCAAAGATAAGTCATCCTGAAGTGTTCATGAGGAGCGAAACATGGTTTTGGTGGTGCCGGAGGTGAGACAAGACTAGGAGCCGACGTACTGCTTGACGCTCCCTGAGTGAAAACTTGGAAATTATAATTCCATGGAACAGCGTGAGTATTGGTGACGGGGAGCTGAGGCGGAGTTCGGATAACCGTTACTGGCGGTGAGGCTACCGGGGGTGAGAAGGTGATTCTGGGTTTGGAGGTAGAAGCAGTTTGGCTGAACCTAGTGGTGTTCACTCCCTCTTCCGTCTTTGACTTTGTCTGGCACCTCAGAACCTTGAGAGACAATAAGTTCCGGACTTCTTGCCTGAACCCCTCACAATCTCGCAGCTCATGGTCAGCTGCCCCTCCATGGTAAGGACACCCCGTACTCTCTTCGAATCCCGCTACCTGAGGGCAAAGGTAGCCTTCCCTCATTGCTACAGCAAAAATCTCCTTAAAGTAAGGAACCAGCTTGTCCACTTCCAGTGTTGATCTTTCTCCCTCAGACTCAATCATATTTACACCACTGCCCGTATTATGGTTAGGCAGTGGGTTTGAGGTAACATTGGGGAGGGAACCATTTCCCTCGATCTTCAACCACCCGTTTCGGATTAAAGCGTGCACTCTCCCTCTGAGTGCCCCGCAGTTGTCGGTTGAGTGCCCTTGTGCTCCTCCATGATACTCACAACGGGCGGTGGCATCATACCACCTGGGATATGGCGGCTGGATTGGGTCCAAGGGGACTGGTACAATTTGGTTTATACCGACAAGGTATCGGTATATTTCACTGAGAGGGAGGGGAAGAGGTGGATCAGGGTTCCTTGGAGGTCTTGGGTTGTTTTGTGGTGGTCTTGGTTGAACGGGAGGAGGAGGTGGTCTTGGTTGGAAATTTGTAGGTGGGGCATATTGTGGGCGCGGTTGTGGATAATTTGGGAGAGGAGGTGGAATGTTTGCGATGGTTTGGCCATGAGAGGGAGGATATGGCCGGTAGTTATTTTGGGGAAACTGGGAGTAATTATTCTGCCGAGTGATGGAATGCACGTCACTCTCCTTTTTCTTGCCAAAATTGGCAGTTTTCTTTACAGGGTTCTCAGCTGACTCCTGCAGTCGTCCCATTCTTAAGTTGGCTTCAATTCTCTCACCCGTCTGGATGATGTCAGAGAAACTGTTGGAAGTGTTCCCAATCATCAAGTTGAAGTAGGGAGCCTTCAAAGTCTCAATAAATAGAGAGCACAGCTCATTGTCAGTCACCGGAGGGTGGACTTCTGCCGCCTTTTCTCTCCATCTTTGGGCATACTCCTTGAAGCTTTCCCGGTCTTTCTGCACCAGATTCTGAAGATCCCTCCTTGTGGGGGCCACATCGCAGTTAAATTTATACTGCTTCAAAAAGGCCTCGGCTAAATCCTTCCAGGAGCGTAGTCTGCTCCTATCTAACTGAACGCACCACCTCAGGGCTGCTCCAGAGAGGCTCTCATGGAAGAAGTGGATTAACAATCTGTCATCATCTATCATAGAGGACATCTTGGCAATATAGGTGGCCAAATGAATTCGAGGGTCCGAATTCCCAGTATACTTGTCAAAATCGGGGACCTTGAATTTAGGAGGTACCACCACATCGGGAACCAATCTAAGTGATGCCACATCCATAGAGCCATACATATTTAGCCCTTCAATTGCTCTCAATCTTTCCTCTAGAGCAGACAGTTTCTCACTTTCTTTTGACTTATTTTCCCCTCCCACTGCCTGGGATATTCCCCCAGTTGGGAGATGAGGGGTGAAGTGAATTGGAGGGATTGAATTTGAAGGGTAAGGATCGGTGTTTGGAATGGTTGGGTAATGAGAGTAAGGTAGGTCATTATTTGTGGTAACCGGATTGACACTGATTGTCGGGTCCGGGATGGGAGACTGAAAGGTAAAAGAAGTTGAAGCTTGATGAGGATCATTTGTCGTAGGAGGCGGAGGAGGTAATGGTGGGCTAGGCTCTGAAGTAGGTTTATTCTGAGACATTTCCTTCATTAGTCTCATAATTTCGTAAAGTCGATCTTTCAACTCTGAGACCGCCTGTAGGTTTTGTACTTGTTCCTGATTTTCCATTATCTTCCTTGTTCGAGATCTTGTTAAGTACACTCGCTTAGGTTGAACCGTGTGCTTGGTCAGACTTGCCTTGTTTGAAGCAATATTGATTTCCTGTGAGGGGTAAAAAAAAAGAAAATTTTAAATGAACTTTGAATTTTGCAAAGAAACTAAAAGTCCTGGTCTGGACGAAGGATACAGTGGCATTTGAGAGCCAGGTTGAAATATGTAAAAGGACAATCGCATCAACTTTATCATAGCATGGTCCGATAGTCTGACTGTGAATGACGGGATTGAATGCGCATTTATGATACCTGTCCATATAGCGCATTCAATTTTTCACATAACCCTAGCGAGGGAGTTCCTACGGGAGTCATATTATTCATTCACAAATTTACTAAACAATGGTCCAAAAATCATTTTATTAACTGAATAATTTGTACACCATATTCTTTACATCGGCCTAGGCTCTGGGAGGTTCTTTATAATGAGATGACATTTTCTGAGATACTCATACAACCTTTCTTCTTGCTTGGCAGATCGAATGCTTTCGTGAGCGCACTGATTCTGTAATAGTTCTTGTTTTCCCTGTGCTATCGTTTTTTCCAGCTGGTCAACGTTCTCTTTCAGTCCTTGATAGAGAGCAGCTTGTTTTTCTTTCTCTTCCCTTTCTTTAGCACACTCTTTCAAGATATCATTGATGAGTAGTGCTTGTTCTTTCAATTCAAGCTTCTTCTTTTTGTTTTCTTGCTTATACTCTTCAATGAGTATTTCTTGGTATTTCATCTTTTCCTGAAGCTTACTATTCTGCACTTTTATTTCTTTGGCCTCAGCTTGAAGAGAGTCTTTTTCCTTTTCCCACTGCACCTCTTGCTTTTCGAACTCCATCCTTTCGGCTCTTGCCTCTTCCTTGAGTCTTCTCACCCTTCTCTTAAGTTTCTGTTGGTCCTCCAATTGTTTCATTCTGCTCTGCACTGTGAGTTCTCAGTATTTGCCTTTTGTAGCGAGTCAACCAGGCGATTATCAGCTTCCTCTAATAGGGCGTTTTGGCGAGGGTTGCTGTCCTTGAATTCTACAGTAGAGTGTTCTCGGTCCCTGTCAGTTCTCCATTTAAGATAATCGCCCGAGGCACTTGGGCCTTTGGGTGATTTCTCCATCAGAGTGATGTTTTCCCAAGACTTGCGAGCCATTTTCAACCCTTCTTCTTCCTTGAGCTCATGGTAGAAGTGACCTTGGTGGTATTCTTTGATGTTGATCACGGACTGTGTTGAGCCAAACTGCCTCATTACCAATGCCGGAGTGTAACTTGTATACCCGGTTATTCCAATTAGGGACACCGCCTGATTACCCCCTGTACCGATCAGAACGGGTTGGCCTGACGTCCACAGCTTCCTCCAACAGTAATTATGGCCATTGAAACTCAAAATCCGTTCCCACCACTGCTGTTCATTCTTCGATCGATTACTAACCGGTCATTCTCTCGATGGGAGGCTGGTCAAGGTACCAAGTCAATCCCTTTGTCTCCACAGACACACGTGGATCGATAATCCGAGGTATAACAATTGAGAACAACACTTAATGGACCCTTTGCCCCTGCCTTCTCAGCGGTGTAAGGGTCAACAGGTCTCGCAAGAATTGCCGCATCGGATTGATCCCCGCTTTCTATCGCCCAAAATACCTCCACCGCGCTACAAGTGATGATTCCCAATGGCCCCGGGAACAGAAGCAGACCATAGATTCCCAAGGCGAGTGCCGCTGAAGCTTGATCCCACTGTTTCTCTTGGAGGTAATGATCTAACCGCTTCTCGAGGTACGTCCAATACCATCCATGTGTGTTCCCTTTGACTGTTTCTTTTGACTTCGCCTCCTCCGAAGGGATGCCCAACAAATGTGTTAATCGTTTCGTGTCCGCCTATGCTCAAGGTGTAGGTAGATCCGCTCAGAATGAGTACGGAATCCCTAGTAATGCCTGATATTCTTCCATAGTGGGAACCGTATCAATGTCATTGAAAGAGAATACCCCGTACTTAGGATTCCAAACCGACAACATGGCTTTTAATGCCGGGATTTGGACCTTGACTCGCATTAAGGTTGCAATCCTTCCGTACTTCTCTTCAAATCGTACCTTGACCTGATTGGGAAGCGACCTCCATCTATTAGATAGACCCTCGAGGTTGTTCATTCTGACCTCTATTTTATCCAGATCTAGTGAAGGTATTGAGCTAGCGTGTGCCTCGGAAACATCATTTTGCGAGGGTACCGACCTATGAGCTGATTTGGACCAAAGTTTAGCATGCTGAGCCTCTTCTGCCGACTGACTCGAGGATGCCATGATAAAAATGATGCCTATCCTTTTACAGACTCTTGGTTTGGTAACGCCTGCGGGAAAATTCGTTAGTAAGACAAATTAGGGTAATTTTGAATCATACTGTTGACAGGGTGACACGTACACATTTATCAAAGTAGGAAAATGTGTAGGTGTTCTAGTAGGATTCAAGATTACCCTAAAAAAAAAAAAAAATGAACAAAAGGAAATTAAAGCAGAATAGGGTAAGAGTAAGTATGCCCCTTTTGTCCTATAGTAGGGAGACTCCTAATACCGGGTGAGCGCTACCTGTCTGGATAGTTCTATCTTATAAGGTAGTTTACTACGGCTTTCAACTATTGTGATAGTTTAGCTCAGGATCTAATTTTCTAAAAGCCACAGGTTCCCAAATTGCCCCTACTATAAACAGTAGAGCCCCATTCTACCCCCATGATATTGTCGGGAAAATTCCACGGGTATCACGGTAAATAGAACGAGTTTCAATTTGAGCAGAAGCCTTCACGGATACTAACGGGGTAAAACCCACGGGTACCGCTACATGACCCCCTCCTACTTTCCTAAAAGGGTAAGAAAGCCCGGGTTAGGACCATAGTGTGTGAGGACATCGTGTGAGTGTTCAGTGTGTGAAGGGACACCTTTACCTCTTCCCAATTCAGGGGGATTTTATTTTCCATTTTTCCCTTTTTCCCCTTTTTGAAATGAAGAGCACTGTGGGAAATAGAACAGGCAAAACAAAATAGTTAGCAGCAATAATAATTAATATATAAAACATCGCCGAATGAGCCCATCTAACTATAATTTGATCTACCAAAATTAAATCTACTTTTGGACCACTAGACCGGGGTTAAGTCAGTCCTTAGCATTGGGATACTTCCCCAGTGGAGTCGCCAAGCTGTCGCAAAGGGATTTTGCGGTCGCCTGGACGATCACTCACCGAAGTGGGAAAAGTGAGGAGTCGCCACCTTAGTTTTGAGGGAAACTAAAGAAAACCATTTGGGAAGATAAATTAAAAATGAAACCACTTCAAAACAGAGATTCTAGGTTCGGGGTCCGTAAACGGGTGGGGAAGGTGTTAGGCACCCCACCTCGTCCCTTAATAAGGGTAAGTAGATTTAATTTTTACGTTCTTTATAAATTAGTTAGGAGGGCTTGAACGGCAATGTTAATCCTCTCGGTGAAAGGAATATTCGATTTTTCACTAAATTCGGATCACCCAGATACATAAGTAAATGAGACAACCTTAGTGAATTGACGTCGCGAATTGTTTTGGTATTGGGATTATTTTGCGTACGGGTTAAGATTTGGTGTGAGAATCGGATAAGAACCCTACTCCGATCTCTATTTAATGGTTATTTATTAAAACTTTGAGTGGAGACCGGATAAGAACCCTCCTCCGATCTCCTTTAAATATTTATTAATGTTTTGAGTGGAGACCGGATAAGAACTCTCCTCCGATCTCTATTTAACGTTTATTTATTAAAACTTTGAGTAGAGACCGGATAAGAACCCTCCTCCGATCTCCTTTAAATATTTATTAATGTTTTGAGTTGAGACCGGATAAGAACTCTCCTCCGATCTCTTTTAGATTAACAGGAGCCTGAAAGGGACTTTTCTGATCTCCCGGATTTTAATTTCAGCTACATGACATAAGAGCCTAAAGCTAAGGATTCTGGCATTCAAAGATGCTGGGGATAAGGCTTTTCGATACCTTTTGGCTAGATGGGGAAAACTAGGCTTGATTTACCGACCTTCCATGTATTCATTTTACCAATATCTATTAATGACCGATCTATTCTGTTTCGTTTATTTTGGTTTTATTCCACTTTATGACATCTTTGTCGAATTGCTGTTTACGTCAGCCTAATAGTTTGGCTATCTTCCTGACGTGTTATTCAGGTTCTCTCTTTTAAAAGAGACCCCTAAGTTGCAGTTACCTACATCTTGCCTGACCATTTACACGCTACTAGGAACTAGAAAAACTTGCATTCAGAAATAACGAAGATTAATAAAATGACGGACTAATCACTAAAGAGATAACTCGAGAATAACATTCTTTTGGGTCCTTTTGCACAAAATGAGCTTGGAGAAAATCACATACGTAAGAAGAACAAAGAAAGTGCGAAAAATAAATGTAAACACTTAGTAAAACAGCAATATGAGCTCTTACCTGTGAGGAGCCAAATCTATTGAAATAGCTACGGGGTGGCAAATAGAGATAAGACAGTGGACTGATTAGCCTGAGAGCTGATGTTCGTCGGGAAGTGAAGGGAGCTCAGCTAAAATATAATCAGATTAAGATAAAAGCCGAGTGGAATGAAGTTTAGCTTAGACAGTGGGAATGAAAACAGAGATGATAAAGGGTCAAAGTGAGGGTATGACCGGATAATGAACAAACTGAAATGTAGAGTTCAGATTCGAATCCTTTTCAAGAAACACTTGAAAACTAGTTTCAAAAGTTTTTCCAATCAACACTTCAAAGTAGCGGAATAACAAATGAATGAAGTTTTGAGTTCTTCCACTATAATATGACCTCTCTTTTTGTCCGTCCGTCCCTTGAACAGTTTTTCATGCAGCTATTTATAGGAATCGGGCGCTCCTCGTGGAGGGTCAGGATTTATTTTGAGGGAGATGGAGGGTCAAGATTTCGAAGGACATGATCGGATGTCCAGGAATTAAAAAGAATCAAAATGAATGGCTGAGATCCTTCTTCAGAACGTTTGTCCTTTTCTTCTTTCAATCTGACGGTCCCAGATCTTCTTGTCCGGAACGATCTAAGGGCTAAGAGCGAAAGATGCTGGTATTGTCGTCTTCTCTCTTGATCCAAGGGTTCCGAGTTTGTTCTTACAAGTGGGATCAACGGTGGAGATTGGGATGTACAGGACTGTCATGACATACCCTGGCACTGCCAAGATTATGGCGATTCTTAGGCGTGCGGTGGAGATCTCGCTCGCAACGCTTTAACTACCTCTACCGATTCGACGACGGTTATTTGGGATTTGTCTTATTCTTTTGCCTTCCAATCCCTCCTCTTCTCGATCTCTTTCACATGCTCTTTCCGATCTTTCATGCTGGTCTCCTATCTTCCGATCTATTATTCCGATCTTTCCTTCCTTAGGTCCGTCTAGTCAAAGCATTAATCGCCTCGATTCCCGGCGTTTGCCGTTTTACGCTCGACAATAAATGCTCATTTTCCCCTATATATACCCCTGTTGGCAGAGACATTTCCTTCATCTGATTTTCCTCTCTTCCTTTCTTATTTTCCCTATTCTAGCTGCTCCGGTGGAAGTTCCGGCCATGATTGTGGTTTTTGATCCCTTTCCGATGAGCTTCTTTAACCACCGACTGAAAATTTACGATCCCGGTGATCGCATAACCCTAACTGACGACGGTGAGAGAACTGGATTTGACCGATCTGTATTGCGGACCTCGGTTGTACCGATCTCGAGTCGCTCAACTGAGTTCATTCAGCTTCTCATCACATTGAGTGTTCCGACAGCGATTCTGATCCACATTGGGTGTTCCGACAGCGGATGAAGCATCCGGTCGGCAATATCCTTGGGATCAGTTACAAACTGATCCTTAGATCAGCCTTTTGATATAATCAGATCTCCAATGTGTTCCGATCCTTAGAGATCGCCCAGATGATGTAATCCGTTAATGTAATCAGATCTCTAGAGATCGCCCAAATGATGTAGTTAGACCTTTATTGTAATCCGATCCCTAGAGATCGCCCTAATGATGTAATCCGATCTTTTTGGAAATAAAAGTCTTGTTTCTCCAATTATTATCTTATTGATTATTTTCCAACCTCTGATATATTTGTCCGATCTGGGTCCTAACAAAACGACTCTTAACTAATCCTTTGTTCAGAATATTCAACTTATTATGCCGATCTCCAATTAACCGATCTCGGAATGTTCGAGAGACGTGTCAGAACAGCTGGCGAATCCCGTTAACCGATGCACTGCATGGAACCTCGTGAGCATTAAATGCTCGAACTAGTATAAATAGGGATGGGGGGGGTTAGCCATTTGCTCTCTCATTCCATTTTCAGTCTCTTGCTCACAACTTCGAAGTTCTCTCATTTTTCCCAAGTTCTTCCGACGCCGATCAGACTCCGGTAAGGGCTTTTGATCTTCTTTTTAGTTTAAGTTCTTTATTTCCTTTGAAAATGAGCGATGCCGAGGGTCAGAGAGCAGTAAGCAAAATGTAAATCAGGCTGAGGGTGACCCTCCAGCTGAATAGCTTGTAAAAAAAATGAAATGAAATGGGATGTCTCTTTTGTTCAATGAATGGATGTGATTGGAAAATCTCTGAATTGCCTAAGTATTTGATTGTATGAGCATAGCGAAACAAGAACTAAATGCAATTATTAATCTAAGTATAAGAGATCGGAAAGCACAATAAGCATGAGATCGGTGGGGAAGAAATGCTGAATGGGACTTGATTAAAATTGAAAATTTAACTTGAACACTTAAGATCGGAATCCTCATTAAACCGAACCAAAACCTTAGCTCTTAATCTTTCGAAAAGGAGATCGGCAATAAAACTGGTAAGAAAAGATCTAGTGCCAGTTCATTTCGTTTATTAGGAATATACTTGACGGGTCCTGAGTTTCGACAATGGGTTTGAGAGATCGGTGAGCGATAGACTGGTAAAGCTTTGACTGATGCGAGAACTTAACAATTTGATTTAATTCTTTGCGGGGAGAGATCGGAATTGTGACAGCCTATCAAAGAGGGATCGGAAATGTGATTAGCTGTCCGAAGGAGACTTAGTACCGGGGATCGATTTCAAAGTTTTATTGATTTTGGGGATCGGCCAAAATATGGTGTCGACAGTGCATCAAGAGATTAGTACTCAAAATCTCTCCTTTTAATTAGGGATTAATGAATTAATTTGTTAATTTACAATCTTAAATGGCAAATGAAGATTTTAATGCATGCTAAAATGTGTTTTGGTATGCTTCTGAGCATTAAAATTGATTAGGCACATAAGACATAAGGTATGTTGCATGTAACCCTAGATTAAAGTTTTAAATTTCAATGCTTAAATGCCCTAATTTCCATGCTTCCATGCCTTCATCTCTCACTCCTTAATGTGACAGCTTTGTAATGTTCCTTGGGATTCATTTCAGTTTGACTCGATAATTTGCCACCCTATTTACTTAAAGAACTAGCCTGCTGAGTGATTTGATTTTCAAGCATTTTATTGTGGGCGGCTAGTTAATCCACTTTGGAAGCTAGCTACTTGATCATCTCATTTTGCTGCTACTGTGCTACTAAAAAGCTTTCCATCATGGACTCCATGGTCAACATTGATTCTACCTGTTGAGGTGAGGGAGTGGTGGTTGTTGCTACATCAAATTATGTCCTCTATTTTGGAAACCTGGTAGTGCTGGCTATATCCTTGCTGAGTGTTTATGGGTTGGTTCTGAGGATTCTGCAAGTTGGACCATGAGAAGTTTGGATGGTTCCTCCATCTAGGGTTGTATGTATTGGAATATGGATTATTCACCTGCCTCTAGTTGAAGTTTCCTCCATTGTTCACATAGTTCAGTTGCTCTATGGAAGGCTTGCTGTAAAGACTACATTCTAAAGTTATATGACCTCCTCCACAGCTATCACAGAATTGATTACTTGCACCTATTACATTAGCCTGCATTCTGTCAAGTATTTTGGTGAGTTGGTCAAACTGGGTGTTAATCATATTAAGGGCATCCAGTTCTAGTACCCCTACTGCTCTTCTTGCATCCCTCCTTTCATTTTACCACTCAAAATTATGGTACGGGACCCTTTCTAGTAATTCTAAAACTTCAGCTACTATTTTCTCCCTAAGGTCTCCTCCTGCAACTGAATCAACTAAACTCCTTGTGGATGGTAGCAAACTATTGTAAAAATTCTAGACAAGGAGCCAATATTCTATGCTATGGTGGAGAAATTTCCTTTGAAGGTCTTTTTGTATCTCTCCCATGCATCATAGAGTGATTTTCCTTCCTTTTGCCTGAAGGTGTTTAGTTCTGTTAGTTATGTGTGCCCTAGAGCATGCACTAATCTCGTAACTTGTAAGTAACATTGTAAATATTTTAATGGCGATAAACATTTCATTTAAATGTTGTGTATATTTAATAAGATATTTATTTGAAATTGTCCATTAGCAATATACTATATATTCTATTCTTATGAGATAAGAATATGAGTGACAGAATATATGAAATATTTACTATAAATCATAGTTCACAGCTGAAGGATATTTTGGTGGGCACATTATATCCAAAGAGCTGTCACTTGATGCACTTGAATTGTATAGATGTTTTTAAGCACAATTGTATACTATCTCATAGAATTTAGGTAAGTAATCTCATGCATGGGAGTTGATTTCATTAGTTTTTGTAATTTCTATTATCAAGCAGTTAATTCCATGTTTTCTGCATCATTTTAGCCATTTAGGTGAAGCCCCAGAGTATAGGAATGCAAAAGGGAAGCTTGGAGAAGTAAAAAAAACTCAGAATTTCTACTGATACAAAGTACACGGGCCATGTAAGCCAAGCCACTTGTAACACTCCTATTAGCATAGCCTAGTATATTTTACTATTCCGGTGGCCGGTGTCGGTCCAGACAAGTAAGAGAAGTAGAACCACATCTAAGACACCTAGTTAAGCTCTGAACGCAAAAAATTAGTAATTGCCAAATAGTTAAGTATAAAGAAGAAAAACAAAGCATAAAAAGTTAAATGAGCCGAGAGTCACAGCGATGGGTAACCTTCTCGGGAAGGACTGCGAGGTCAATTTAAACTCAAATTTCGAACCGTAAAATATGACGCCGTGGTCCTTAGGACTATTGCGAACATAGTGAAAAAGAGAAAATCATGAAAAAAAAATTGTTAAGCAAGTCAAATAATTAGGTCAGAGATCCGGAAGAAATATTAAATTATTTGCAAACCAGGTCCAATCAGCGAGGGGCAATTTGGTCAATTTACCCCTAGAGCTGACTCCTGACGTAACTATCTAATAAAATTGGAGAAAAGAAAATTTTGGGATCAAGAATTAAATTAACAAATTAAAGAAAAATAAATGAAAATGGCAAAAAGAAAAAAAGTTGAAAAAGTGAAAAAGTTTATTACATCATGCATGACATCATGCATGATGTAATAAACTTAATAATTAAAAATTTGAAATTTATTGGATAATTGTGAATTAAATTAGATTAAAAACACATAAAAAAAAAAAGAAAAAAAAAGGTTTTGTGTTGTCTTCTGCCCTCACCCAAACTGTCTCACTCTTTCCCAAAGCTCCCTCTCAAAATCCTCTATGAAAGCTCATTTTTGAGCTTGAAGAAACAAAAATTTAGCCATAAAAATTGCAAGTTCCATAACTAAACCTTGTTTGGGCAACTAGAAAGGAAGATTGATCAAGAAAGTTTGAAAGAAAAGTGAGGGAATTGGGTGGTTGAATTTCAAAGAGAAGGTTAGTAAGCTAAACTTTGAATTTGTAGTTGAATTATTGTGTTTATAGTTGAATAAACCTAGAAATTTATTTAAAATGAAAAGAAAACATCTTTGGAGGACTATGTGTGATTTTGGCCAGCCATAGATTTATGAGAATTTGATGTGTTTTGATTGAATTAAAAGTGTATGTAAGCTTAAATGAGTGTGTATGTAATGTGTATACATTTTAATTTCAAGAATTAAGTTAAGTAGCAAAGTTAGGGTTTTGGACCGAGGGTTTGGGAGACAAAATTATGAGAATTGGTCAATGGTGTGTTTGACCTTGTTTGAGCTGAAAAATGGTCATATGTGACCAATTGTGGTATGTTGGAAGTGTGGGAATCAAGTGGAGATTCGGATTTGATATGTTTATTATGCAGGCAGCATGACCAAGGTCCCTTTTAGGGACCAAAACTAAAAATTTACCAACCTAATTGGTGTGAGGCCAATTGGGAATAAAACTAGACACAAAATGACACATTTTTCATTGAGGAATTATGCCCAGAAAGTGACCATAGCACAGTGAACAAATTGGCCAAATCCGGAATTGGGTGTTCTGCCTTGTACAAAAATGACCAAATAAATAGTGTTTGTTCATTTGTCCATAACTTAGGCTAGGCAGGTCCAAATGACTTGAAATTTTACCAATTAAAAGCTGAGATATAGACCTACAACTTTTATGAAGAACAAAAACCCAAATTATGCCATTAACCAAGTCATTTAGCCACCCAAATTTAGTGACCTAAAATTGCTAGAACCAGTTTTGGTGCCCAGAAAATCTAGGTTAGGCCAATCCGGCTAGCCATGTTCAAATGGCTATAACTTGAGCTACAAAACTCCAAATGGAGTGATTCAAAAAGGGAAATAAATTTAAGACAATAAGGAACAACTTCTAAGAGAAAACTTCACCAAAATCTAATAGAAACATGACCAATGGAGCAGTGCAAAATAGGTCACCAAAACTAAAAATTTGAAAGTTTGCCTAAAAGACTTAAGTTTTGAGAAAATGACCAAAACCAACAAGTTAGGTAACCAAAATGTGGTATGTGGGTATAATTGGATTTCCCATACCTATTAAGCATAAGAAAGTCAATATTTTGACTTGAATAGTATCATGAATAGTAACCTCAACATAAAAATTTTCAAGAATGTAAGTTTAAGAATATTTGTGCTAGAATTGAACATATATAAATTAATTATTGGAATTATTGTGAGATAAGATATTGAGTAACTATAAAATTTGTGTTTCAGCTGAAAAGGCCTGGAAAATGATAAGGCAAACTGAGTTAAGGCCTAGAGGCGACTCACATCAGGTTTGTGCACAACAAACTTAAAATTCTTTATTTCTACTTGACAATTCTTAAAATAAATATTGTGAATAATTTTAATTATTATGGCTTTGAAAATATTATTTGAAAAATAGTGTGTTGCCTACTTTGTAAATAAAAAGTTTGGAAAGAAATATGATCTGTGAATTGTATGAAATGTTTGAATAACTTGATTTAAATTTTTTTTTTAAATTCACACTTGGCATGGCAATATCACTATGTTCCTCCTCCATTTATGGGGTGAGTATATTCCACCCTCTTTGGCTTTCTAGTCAAGAGGTGAGTTTGGATGAGTACTCATTAGCTAGCTAGCCACCTCCCTCATTGATTTCGATTAGTGGGGTGAGTTTGTCTTGTCGTGGTGTACAACACGGCATGTTTTGAAATTTTATGTCATGGCCTAAGTTGTGTTATTGATTGGCAACACTATGATTATTAAATTGTTCAATCAAATTTGCGTTATATTAAGCTTTGAAAATTATGATTTGCTATAAATGTGATTTGAAAAATTGTGAAATGTGATTGTGAGATTTTTGAATTATAAATTGTTTATAAATGTTTTAAATTACACATTTTGTATTTTATTGTGCACCACTAAGTATTTTTATACTCAACGATAGCTTTCTTTGCTGTCACAGATAGAGACAAGGAAAAAGCAGTAGAGTGAGCTACTGTGACACCCCTTACCCGACTACAGTGTAGCCGAGCAAGTTATGCCACTCAGTGTGCCGAGCACTCTATTTTATCTTAATTCATTTTTATTCTTCCTTTTGAATATAACTTGTGAAATATAATTTATTTAAGCCATTTATCGAAATTATAATTTATTTAAGGTTCCGAAAATTTTAAAGAAAATCCGGCGGAGTACCGGCTAAAAATGGAGAAAACAGTTCTTCGGAACCTGTGAAAAACACTTCCAATATTCATATATTCGTATTCAATTACTCTCAAACTCCAATAATCATCATCTCAACATTTGTCAACCATTCATTTCTCAATTTCAATTTTCAATCATTCCTGATACTTAATTTTCGTATTTTCTTTAATAATCAGTTCAATCACAGTTATACTTTTTCATGCCCAAGTAACCTATCTTTGGGCGATGGATGGATAACGGGTCGTTGGCCTTTGGACACCGCGGTGCCTTGGGCCGTCATACCATGGGACAGAGCGTCAACCACGTATCACGATCGGTATGGCTAAAAAGCCATGATATCACATAATTGGCATAAAAGCCATGAATACGGGCATAAAAGCCATGAATACGGGCATAAAGCCATGAATACAGGCATAAAGCCTTTCCTTTCGCAGTACTGCTAAAACAATACCCTATTGGCATGCCAATCTATCCAAACCAATCACATTAGGCCTACTAGGGCATTTTGCACTTTTAAGTTTCACAATTTTTGAATTTCAAGTTTTCATGTCACTATTCATTTCATTAGTCAACTAAAATGTTGACTTTTGCATAAACAATAGGTACATTAGTTTTAGTACTCCCAACATACCACATTTTGTATTCAAAACTTGTTGGTTTTAGTCACTTTCTCAAAGCTTAGGTCATTTTGGCAAAATTGCCAATTTTTTGGTTTTGGTGTCACTATTCACCTCATTGGTCAATAAAAATGTTGACTTTTGGATAGAAAATAGGTGTATTGGTTTTAACACCCCAAACATACCATATTTTGTATTTAAAACTTGTTGGAAGTGATTACCATTACCATTTCTAGGCTTAAACCAAGGGAAACAAAATTTTCGGTTTTTGAAGCTTAATTTTACTATTCCATTAAGCACTGTTACAGTGGGAATTTGAAGAAATGGTAAACATGAAAGTTGTTCCTTATTTTGTCTAGTTGAATTTCTTTTTTTGAATCACTCCATTTGGAGTTTTGTAGCTCAAGTTATGGCCAAAATAAGTTTAATGTTCAGTCTGCATTCTGCTGAAATTTTGGGTTTTTGGCAGATTTTGGTCCAAATTTGGTCAGTAATTTGATCAAGTTAAGTTCATAATTTGGTCTAACTTTCTTCATATGAAATGTTCTACTATGCCTTAGGTTTCCATCGGTTCAAGAATCGCCTAAATCCGAGTTTTCTAGAGAGAGTTATAGCCATCCAAACATTACTGTTCAAATGTAAATCTGCAGAGTTGCAGGTTTGATAACTCAACTTTGTTCAATAATTTGAATGAGTTAATGGAATAATTTGGGGTAGGTTTCTTCATGAAAGTTGTTTTTCTATATCCTATCTTGTTGCTGTAAAAATTTCAGGTCAATTTGACCACTCTACAGTGAGTTATGGCCAAATGAACAGTTACTGTTCATTTGGTCATTTCTGCAGGGGCTGTTTGCAGGGTATCCGGATTGGGGCCAAGTTTTGGTCCTCTTGCTTTGGTTTTTTGGGCATGGTTTCTTCAGCAAAAATGTGCAATTATAAGCCTAGTTTCATGTACAATTGGCCAAACATCAATTGGACCTACACAGCCAAAGTTATGGCAGTGCAAGTGGACTGAATTTTCAGTCCCTCTGCTGCTGTCCTAGGGCAGCCTACAACTTCACTTTGCAATCCTATTTTTCAGTCCATAATATGGTCAACTTACCTAAAATGGTCACTAATTGACCATTAAAATGTGCTCTAACAATTTCATAAGCCAAATCAATTTTTCACTTCTCAAAACCCTAATGTCCAATTCAATTTGCCCATAAACCTCAATTAGCACACTAGTTCAACATCCATGCATATTCATACCTTAAACATCATTTCTATCCACTCTAAATTCATTAAAACAATCAAACTCATCCTTCCTTAGGGCTGCCAAAAATTCAAGGGATGCATACACTTAACTTTTATTCATTTAATTTACAATTTCTCACTTATTTCAAGCTTCTAACATGGAATCAAAGAAGTATATATATAAGTAGGCACTAACCTCACTTTAACCTCTTGTAGGGCAGATTTCTCCAAGTTAAATCTTCATTTTCTTGTACTCTCTTGGCTGCCAAACACTTCCTCTAGGTCAAAGGATTCATTTTAGTGTTGGGGTCTTGAGGAAATATGGTGAGGAAGCATGAGAAATGAAGCTTTTGTTTGAAAATCAATGGAGGGAGAAGAGGGAGAGATTCACGTTTTGGCTGAAGAAGAAGAAGAAGGAAACAGCAGAATTTTGAGTCCATTTGTCTCTTTTAATTGTTTAAAAAAAGACTTATTGAATGGTGATTGGTGGAGGGTATGTAAATGACATCATGTGATGTCATTATCCCTAATTTCCTTCATTTTTCTTTTCTTTTCTTTTCTACCACATTTCAATTCAATTTTTAGCAATATTTCTTCATATTTTATGTCATATTAATTATTTACTTAACTGGACAAGTCGGCCAAAAATCACCTCTGAAGGTGAAATGACCAAAATGCCCTCCGTTTGGCTGAACGGGTCAAAATTGTCTGTCTGGAATTGAAAAAATTTTTCTAAATATTTTCTTGGCATTCTAATGCCATAGGAACCTCAATGATCCTTCTCTGGAGTCCCAATAATTATTTTATAATTTTTCCCCCGGGTTTAGGGCTCCTCGTTGCGAGAACCGCAACTTACCTCTGGTTACCCATCGCTTGGGCACCGGCTCTTTTGACTTAACTGTATTTTATTTCTAAAATTTTTAATAAATTTTTCTCATTAATATTTGAGTTAATTTTGGTTTCTCACTTAAGTTTAAATATTTTTCCGGACGTTCTAGCTGTCCGGACCGACACCTCGATCACGAGCGATGAAGCGGTGCGGAATTTACTCTGGGAGGATGTGACAGCTACTGATTGTTAGGACTTCACTGATCTTTTTGTACGGGTATTTATTTAAACCCTTGTAGTTATTTGATATAAATATTGTAATATCATATATATTAATGTAATGTTGAGTAGTTGTACAGTAAATTGTAATATTGTTATTTGGATTTTTTTTTGTAAATTAAGATCTGTATATGTAAATTAAATTTTAAATGCAATGTGAATGAATTTGTGAAGTATTTTGAGATGACAAATTTTTGGTTGAGTTGTAGAATTGAATTAAATTGTGTTGACTTGAGTTGAATTGGGTTGGGAGTTGTGGAAAGAAGTATTGGAAATATTTTTACTGCTTTTTGAAGAACTATTTTCTCAAAATACAAACGGTACTCTGCCGAAATTTTTCCAAAATTTGCGAACAAATAAAAGTGGACAAAAATTTTTACTATTTTTGAAACTTCAATTAAATGTTTTTAATTCCTACTAAAATACTCACCACTTCCAAGAAGAAAGAAAATGGTTTTAAAATCCCTTGTAGGGTACTTAATGAGTTATCAGTAGGCGAAATTCAGTAGTTCATTAGGTATTCTACGGGATCATATTATGCCTTATAGAGGGGTAAGGTGTGACATGTTTTAGTGGTATCAGAGCATGGTTTTGCAATGAATTTTGACTATGTATGTGAATATTTCTTTGATAAGTACAACTACTCAAATATCTTTAATTGACACATATGACATATTTACATCATGAATATGCACTAACGGAGGTCAACCTACTTCTATTTGATCTCAGGAAGTAGAAATTTTTTAGAAACAGAATGGAAGAGGGAGATCATTCTGTAGAGCAATCTATCAAGGCTGAGGTCTAAGGGGAAGCCCCAGCACTCCAGAACGTGAGTGGGTCAGCCACTCCAGCTCTTACTCCAGCATCGCAATTTTCTGCTTAGTTTGCACAGCAGATGGCTGTGCTTTTCCAACAAATGATGGGAAATGTGCCACCTCAAGCTCATATGCAAACACCTGCAGCACAATCACAGCCCTTGGCTCGGCAATTTGGGGCCACCAAGTTTAAGGGCACTGTGGATCCACTAGAGGTAGAACAGTGGTTAGAGAGAATGGAACAGGTTTTCAGAAAGTTGCAGTGTGTAGAAGAGCTAAAGTTCGAGTACTCTGTTTCTCTATTGCAAGGGGATGCATATGAATGGTGGAAGACCGTACCCCACAGCCTGGTTGAGCCACCTATGTTGACCTGGTCAGACTTTTTGAGGGAGTTTCAACAGAAGTGGGTCCCTAATGCTTATGTGGATATGAAGTTACAAGAATTCTTAAGCTTGAAGCAAGGAGGTAGAACAATAGCAGAGTATGAGTGGGATTTCTCTCGACCAAGCCACTATGTCGGAAGTTTGGTCACCACCCCCAGAGACCGGTGTAAGAGGTTTGAGGCTGGGTTGAAGCCTAGCTTGAGAATGCAAGTGGTAGGGTTTCGACACCAAAATTTTTTTGAATTGATTTCACAAGCCCTAGAACTGAAAAGGATAGAATCAGAAGGGGTAGTGAAAAAGAGTACAGAAGAGAAAGAGATAAAAAAAAAAAGCTACTGGTCAAACTACAGAAAGTAATTCGAGGAAGAGAAAACATTTTGGAGGATCTAGCTCACGCGAATCAGGTAGAGGTTGATCTTCTGGACAAAAACCGCCCCGATCCGATCAGCAAACTCAGCAGACACACAGAAATACTCTGTCGGATCAACTTTGTGAGACTTATGGTAAATCACATAGTGGAGTATGTTATAGAGCTACAAGAGCATGTTTTAATTGTGGAGGGACTGGTCATTTTATTAAGGATTGCGTAAGTCCATGCCGTTAAGGATCATTTACCATGTCAAAAGGATCTGCCCAAGTTTCTACCCCAATGTGTTCAACAGCAGTTGGTAGAGGCAGAGGTAGGGGTAATACACCTAGAAGTCAGCGTACTGTGAATCAACCAGGACAAGGTGATGCTCCAGCTAGAGTATACACTATGCGAAAGAGGGACGAGGATGAGACTTCTAACATTGTGGCTGGTATTTTCTCAATTCTTAATTAAGATATGCATATGTGTACAAATCAATTTGGATGTGTTAGTAATTAGCCTTTTAGGATAAGAATTACGATAATAAGCGTGATTGGAATTAATTTTGAAAAAGTTTCTAGTGAGAGACATCTCCTAGACTACAATAAACTATAAAGTTAATTAGTAAGCCTAATTAAGTAAGGTAAGAGGACCTAACAGTAAGTTATAGGAATATAGTTATCATAGATGCGGGTAAAGGCATTGTGGCTGATAGATGTCAGTGGGTACCATAATCAAAATAAGTTTAAGATATTAGTGGATTTGGAAAAAAGAAAAAGTTAAGTTATGGAATAAAAAAAAAAAAGAGATTACAAAGGAAAATAATTGATAAAGCAACAGTAAGAAAAGATTATGATTGTACAAACAAATTAAACGTTACGTGAGATTGTTAGAAGTCTTACACAGACTCAAAGGAATGAAGATTATAAGATTATGCAAAAAGGAGAAAGACTAAGTTCTGATTATCTAGGATCACGCGAGGTCCTAGAAAAAAGGAAGTGGATTCGTTAGCACATAGATTTGTTTACCCTTAGAATTGAAATGAATTCAAAATTAACTTATGACAGAAGCTCATAAGGAACTTGGTACACGAGGTGAGTAATCGATATGTAAATATTATTAGTTAAAGTGCTACAGACCATCATTCCGACAATGAGGCTACATGGAAATGTGAGAAAAAAAATGAGAAAATAACACTTATGACTAATTGAGGACAGATAGTGGGCAGAATTTCGAGGAGGAAATTTCAATTAAGGGGGGGAGAACTGTAACACCCCTATTGGTATAGCCTGGTATATTTTACTATTCTGGTGACCGGTGTCGGTCTGGACAAGTAAGAGAAGTAGAACCATGTCTAAGACACCTAGTTAAGCTCTGAATGCAAATAATTAGTAATTGCCAAATAGTTAAGTATAAAGAAGAAAAACAAAGCATAAAAAGTTAAATGAGCCGAGAGTCACAGCGACGGGTGACCTTCTCGGGAAGGACTGCGAGGTCTATTTAAACTCAAATTTCGACCATAAAATGTGACGTCGCGGTCCTTAGGACTATTGTGAACATAGTGAAAAAGAGAAAATCACGAAAAAGAATTGTTAAGCAGGTCAAATAATTAGGTTAGAGATCCAGAAGAAATATTAAATTATTTGCAAACCGGGTCGAACCGGCGAGGGGCAATTTGCTCAATTGACCCCTAAAGCTGACTCCTGACCTAACTGTCTAATAAAATTGGAGAAAAGAAAATTTTGGGATCAAAAATTAAATTAAAGAACTAAAGAAAAATAAATGAAAAATGAAAAAAGAAAAAAGTTGAAACAGTGAAAAAGTTTATTACATCATGCATGACATTATGCATGATGTAATAAACTTAATAATTTAAAATTTAAAATTTATTGGATAATTGTGAATTAAATTAGATTAAAAACACATAAAAAGAAAAGAAAAAAAAAAGGTTTTATGCTGTCTTCTTCCCTCACCCAAACTGTCTCTCTCTCTCCCAATGCTCCCTCTCAAAATCCTCCATGAAAGCTCATTTTTGAGCTTGAAGAAACAAAAATTTAGCCATAGAAATTGCAAGTTCCATAATTAAACCTTGTTTGGGCAACTAGAAAGGAAGATTGATCAAGAAAGTTTGAAAGAAAAGTGAAGGAATTGGGTGGTTGAATTTCAAAGAGAAGGTTAGTAAGCTAAACTTTGAATTTCTAGTTGAATTATTGTGTTTATAGTTGAATAAACCTAGAAATATATTTAAAATGAAAAGAAAACATCTTTGGAGGACTATTTGTGATTTTTGCCAACCATAGATTTATGAGAATTTAATGTGTTTTGATTGAATTAAAAGTGTATGTAAGCTTAAATGAGTGTGTAGGTAATGTGTATACATTTTAATTTCAAAAATTAAGTCAAGTAGCAAAGTTAGGGTTTTGGACCTAGGGTTTGGGAGACAAAATTTTGAGAATTGGTCAAATGGTATGTTTGATCTTGTTTGAGCTGAAAAATGGTCATATGTGACCAATTGTGGTATGTTGGAAGTGTAGGAATCAAGTGGAGATTCGGATTGGATATGGTCATTTTGCAAGCAGCATGACCAAGGCCCCTTTTAGGGACCAAAAATAAAAATTTACCAACCCAATTAGTGTGAGGCCAATTGGGAATGAAACTAGACACAAAATGACACATTTTTCATTGAGGAATTATGCCCAGAAAGTAACCATAGCATAGTGAACAAATTGGCCAAATCTGGAATTAGGTGTTCTGCCCTATACAAAAATGACTAAATAAACAGTGTTTGTTCATTTGTCCATAAACTTGGGCTAAGTAGGTCCAAATGATCTGAAATTTTACCAGTAGGAAGCTGAGATATAGGCCTACAACTTTTATGGAGAACAAAAATCCAAATTATGCCCTTAACCAAGTCATTGAGCCACCCAAATTTAGTGACCTAAAACTGCCAGAACCAGTTTTGGTTCCCAGAAAATCTAGGCTAGGCCAATCTGGCCAGCCATATTGGCCTAGCCATGTTCAAATGGCTAAAACTTGAGCTACAAAACTCCAAATGGAGTGATTCAAAAAGGGAAATAAATTTAAGACAATAAGGAACAACTTCTACGAAGAAAACTTAGCCAAATTCTAACATAAACATGACCAATGGAACAGTGCAAAATAGGTCACCAAAATTAAAAATTTGAAAGTTTGCCTAAAAGACTTAAGTTTTGAGAAAATGACCAAAACCAATAAGTTAGGTAACTAAAATATAGTATGTGGGTATAATTGGATTTCCCATACCTATTAAGCTTAAGAAAGTCAATATTTTGACTTTCAATAGTACCATGAATAGTAACCTCAACATGAAAATTTTCAAAAATGTAAGTTTAAGCATATTGGTGCTAGAATTGAACATATATAAATTAATTATTGGAATTATTATGAGATAAGATACTAAAACACTATAAAATTTGTGTTTCAGCTGAAAAAGACCTGGAAAATAATAGGGCAAACTGAGTTAAGGCCTAGAGGTGACTCACATCAGGTTTGTACACAACAAACTTAAAATTCTTTGTTTCTACTTGACAATTCTTAAAATAAATATTGTGAATAATTTTAATTATTATGGCTTTGAAAATATTATTTGAAAAATAGTGTGTTGCCTACTTTGTAAATAAAAAGTTTGGAAAGAAATATGATTTGTGAATTGTATGAAATGTTTGAATAACTTGATTTAAATTATTTTTTTTAATTCACACTTGGCATGGCAATATCACTATGTTCCTCCTTCATTTATGGGGTGAGTATATTCCACCCTCTTTGGCTTTCCAGTCAGGAGGTGAGTTTGGATGAGTACTCATTAGCTAGCTAGCCACCTCCCTCATTGATTTCGATTAGTGGGGTGAGTTTGCCTTGTCGTTGTGTACAACACGACATGTTTGGAAATTTTGTGTCATAGCCTAAGTTGTGTTATTGATTGGCAACACTATGATTATTAAATTGTGTGATCAAATTTGCGTTATATTAAGCTTTGAAAATTATGATTTGCTAGAAATGTGATTGTGAGATTTTTGAATTACAAATTGTTCGTAAATGTTTTATATTACACAATTTGTATTTTATTGTGCACCACTAAGTATTTTTATACTCAGCGATAGCTTTCTTTGCTGTCACAGATAGAGACAAGGAAAAAGCAGTAGAGTGAGCTACTAATTGTTAGAACTTCACTGATCTTTTTGTACAGGTATTTATTTATACCCTTGTAGTTATTTGATTTAAATATTGTAATATCATATATATTAATGTAATGTTGAGCAGTTGTACAGTAAATTGTAATATTGTTATCTGGATTTTTTTTTTTTTGTAAATTAAGATCTGTCTATGTAAATTAAATTTTAAATGCAATGTGAATGAATTTATGAAGTATTTTGAGATGACAAAATTTTGGTTGAGTTGTGGAATTGAATAAAATTGTGTTGACTTGAGTTGAATTGGGTTGGCAGTTGTGCAAAGAAGTATTGAAAGTGTTTTTATAGGTTTTTGAAGAACTGTTTTCTCAAAATACAGTCGGTACTCTGCCAAAATTTTTTCAAAATTTATGGACAAATAAAAATGGACAAAAATTTTTACTAGTTTTTAAACTTCAATTAAATGTTTTTAATTCCTACTAAAATGCTCACCACTTCCAAGAAGGAAGAAAATGGTTTTAAAATCCCTTGTAGGATACTTAATGAGTTATCGATAGGTGAAATTCGGTAGTCCATTAGGTATTCTACGGGATCATATTATGCCTTACAGAGGGATAAGGTATGACATGTTTTAGTGGTATCAGAGCATGGTTTTGCAATGAATTTTCACTATGTATGTGAATATTTCTTTGATAACTACAACTGCTCAAGTGTCTTTAATTGATATATATGACATATTTACATCATGAATATGCACTAATGGAGGTCAACCTACTTGTGTTTGATCTCAGGAAGTAAAAATTTTTGAGAAATGGAATGGAAGAGGGAGATCATTCTGTAGAGCAATCTATCGAGGCTGAGGTCCAAGAGGAAGCCTCAGCACTCTAGAACGTGAGTGGGTCAGCCACTCCAGCTTCTACTCCAGCATCGCAATTTTCTGCTCAGTTTGCACAGTAGATGGCTGTGTTTTTCCAACAAATGACGGGAAATGTGCCACCTCAAGCTCAGATGCAAGCACCTGTAGCACAATCACTGCCCTCGGCTCGGCAATTTGGGGCCACCAAGTTTAAGGGTACTGTGGATCTACTGGAGGCAGAACAGTGGTTAGAGAGAATGGAACAGGTTTTCAGAAAGTTATAGTGTGTAGAAGAGCTAAAGTTCGAGTACTCTGTTCCTCTATTACAAGGGGATGTATATGAATGGTGGAAGACCATCCCCCACTGCCTGGTTGAGCCACCTGTGTTGACCTGGTCAAACTTTTTAAGGGAGTTTCGACAGAAGTGGTCCCTAATGCTTATGTGGATATGAAGTTACAAGAATTCTTGAGCTTGAAGTAAGGGGGCAGAACAATAGCAGAGTATGAGTGGGATTTCTCTCTACTAAGCCACTATGCCGGATGTTTGGTCACCACCCCCAGAGACCGATGTAAGAGGTTTGAGGCTGGGTTAAGGCCTAGCTTGAGAATGCAAGTGGTAGGGTTCCGACACCAGAATTTTTTTGAATTGATTTCATAAGCCCTAGAACTAGAAAGGATAGAATCAGAAGGGGCAGTGAAAAAGAGTACAGAAGAGAAAGAGAAAACAAAGAAAGCTACTGGTCAAACTACAAAAGTAGTTTGAGGAAGAGAAAACATTTTAGAGGATCTAGCTCATGCGAATCGGGTAGAGGTAGATCTTCTGGATAAAAACCGCCCCGATCCGATCGGCAAACTCAGCTGACACACAGAAATACGCTGTCGGATTAACTTTATGAGACTTGTGGTAAATAACATAGTGGAGTATGTTATAAAGCTATAAGAGCATGTTTTAATTGTGGAGGGACTGGTCATTTTGTTAAGGATTGCATAGGCCCACGCCGTTATGGATCATTTACCATGTCAGAAGGATCAGCCCAAGTTTCTACCCCAAAGTGTTCACCAACAATTGGTAGAGGCAGAGGTAGGGGTAGTACACTTGGAACTCTACGTATTGTGAATCAGCCAGGACAAGGTGATGCTCCAGCTAGAGTATACACTATACGATAGAGGGACGAGGATGAGACTTCTAACATTGTGGCTGGTATTTTCTCAATTCTTAATTAAGATATGTATATGTATAAAAATCAATTTTGATGTGTTAGTGATTAGTCTTTTAGGATAAGAATTACAACAATAAGCATGATTGGAATTAATTTTGGAAAAGTTTCTAGTAAGAGACATCTCCTAGACTACAATAAACTATAAAGTTAATTAGTAAGCCTAATTAAGTAAGGCAAGAGGACCTAAATTAAGTTATAGTAATATAGTTATCTTAGATACAGGTAAGGGTATTACGGCTGATAGATGTAAGTGGGTACCATAATCAAAATAAGTTTAAGATATTAGTGGATTTGAAAGAAATAAGATTGAGGAATAAAATAATTTAAGTTAAGTTATGGAAAGGAAAAAAAAAAGAGAGAAAAGATTACAAAGGAAAATAATTGCTAAAGGAAAATAATTGCTAAAGCAACAGTAAGAAAAGATTATGATTGTACAAACAAATTAAACGTTACATGAGACTGTTAGAAGTCTTACACAAACACAAAGGAATGAAGATTATAAAATTATGTAAAAAGGAGAAAGACTAAGTTCTCATTATCTAGGATCATGCGAGGTCCTAGAAAAAAGGAAGTGGATTCGTTAGCACATAGATTTGTTTACGCTTAGAATTGAAATGAATTCAAAATTAACTTATGACAGAAGCTCATAAAGAACTTGGTACACGAGGTGAGTAATCGATATGTAAATATTATTTGTTAAAGTGCTACAGACCATCATTCCGACGATGAGGCTACATGGAAATGTGAGAAAAAAATGAGAAAATAACACATATGACTAATTGAGGACAGATAGTGGGCAGAATTTCGAGGATGAAATTTCAATTAAGGGGGGGAGAACTGTAACACCCCTATTGGCATAGCCTGGTATATTTTACTATTCTGGTGACCGGTGTCAGTCTGGACAAGTAAGAGAAGTAGAACTATGTCTAAGACACCTAGTTAAGCTCTGAATGCAAATAATTAGTAATTGCCAAATAGTTAAGTATAAAGAAGAAAAACAAAGCATAAAAAGTTAAATGAGCCGGGAGTCACAACGACGGGTGACCTTCTCGGGAAGGACTGCGAGGTCTATTTACACTCAAATTTTGACTATAAAATGTGACGTCGCGATCCTTAGGACTATTGTGAACATAGTGAAAAAGAGAAAATCACGAAAAAGAATTGTTAAGCAGGTCAAATAATTAGGTTAGAGATCCAGAAGAAATATTAAATTATTTACAAACCGGGTCGAACTGGCGAGGGATAATTTGGTCAATTGACCCCTAAAGCTGACTCCTGATCTAACTGTCTAATAAAATTAGAGAAAAGAAAATTTTGGGATCAAGAATTAAATTAAAGAACTAAAGAAAAATAAATGAAAAAACAAAAAAGAAAAAAGTTGAAAAAGTGAAAAAGTTTATTACATCATGCATGACATCATGCATGATGCAATAAACTTAATAATTAAAAATTTAAAATTTATTGGATAATTGTGAATTAAATTAGATTAAAAACACATAAAAAGAAAAGAAAAAAAAAGGTTTTATGCTGTCTTCTTCCCTCACCCAAACCGTCTCTCTCTCTCCTAATGCTCCCTCTCAAAATCCTCCATGAAAGCTCATTTTTGAGCTTGAAGAAACAAAAATTTAGCCATAGAAATTGCAAGTTCCATAATTAAACCTTGTTTGGGCAACTAGAAAGGAAGATTGATCAAGAAAGTTTGAAAGAAAAGTGAAGGAATTGGGTGGTTGAATTTCAAAGAGAAGGTTAGTAAGCTAAACTTTGAATTTCTAGTTGAATTATTGTGTTTATAGTTGAATAAACCTAGAAATATATTTAAAATGAAAATAAAACATCTTTGGAGGACTATGTGCGCTTTTTGCCAGCCATAGATTTTTGAGAATTTGATGTGTTTTGATTGAATTAAAAGTGTATGTAAGCTTAAATGAGTGTGTAGGTAATGTGTATACATTTTAATTTCAAAAATTAAGTCAAGTAGCAAAGTTAGGGTTTTGGACCTAGGGTTTGGGAGACAAAATTTTGAGAATTGGTCAAATGGTATGTTTGACCTTGTTTGAGCTGAAAAATGGTCATATGTGACCAATTGTGGTATGTTGGAAGTGTGGGAATCAAGTGGAGATTCGGATTGGATATGGTCATTTTGCAAGCAGCATGACCAAGGTCCCTTTTAGGGACCAAAACTGAAAATTTACCAACCCAATTAGTGTGAGGCCAATTGGGAATGAAACTAGACACAAAATGACACATTTTTCATTGAGGAGTTATGCCCAGAAAGTGACCATAGCATAGTGAACAAATTGGCCAAATCCGGAATTGGGTGTTCTGCCCTATACAAAAATGACTAAATAAACAATGTTTGTTCATTTCTCCATAACTTGGGCTAGGCAGGTCCAAATGATCTGAAATTTTACCAGTAAAAAGCTGAGATATAGACCTACAACTTTTATGAATCACATAGTGGAGTATGTTATAGAGCTATAAGAGCATGTTTTGATTGTGGAGGGACTGGTCATTTTGTTAAGGATTGCGTAAGTCCACACCGTTATGGATCATTTACCATGTCAGAAGGATCAGCCCAAGTTTCTACCCCAAAGTGTTCACCAGCAGTTGGTAGAGGCAGAGGTAGGGGTAGTACACCTGGAACTCAGAGTATTATGAATCAGCCAGGACAAAGTGATGCTCCAGCTAGAGTATACACTATGCGACAGAGGGACGAGGATGAGACTTCTAACATTGTGGCTGGTATTTTCTCAATTCTTAATTAAGATATGTATATGTATAAAAATCAATTTTGATGTGTTAGTGATTAATCTTTTAGGATAAGAATTACGATAATAAGCGTGATTAGAATTAATTTTGGAAAAGTTTCTAGTGAGAGACATCTCCTAGACTATAATAAACTATAAATTTAATTAGTAAGCCTAATTAAGTAAGGCAAGAGGACCTAAAAGTAAGTTATAGTAATATAGTAATCTTAGATGCGGGTAAGGGTATTACGGCTGATAGATGTCAGTGGGTACCATAATCAAAATAAGTTTAAGATATTAGTGGATTTGAAAGAAATGAGATTAAGGAACAAAGTAATTAAAGTTAAGTTATGGAATAAAATAAAATAAAATAAAAAAAGAGAAGAGATTACAAAGGAAAATAATTGCTAAAGCAACAGTAAGAAAAGATTATGATTGTACAAACAAATTAAACGTTACATGAGATTGTTAGAAGTCTTACACTGACTCAAAGGAATGAAGATTATAAGATTATGTAAAAAGGAGAAAGACTAAGTTCTCATTATCTAGGATCATGTGAGGTCCTAGAAAAAAAAAAAAAAAAAAGTGGATCCATTAGCACACAGATTTGCTTACCCCTAGAATTGAAATGAATTCAAAATTAACTTATGACAGAAGCTCATAAGGAACTTGGTACACGAGGTGAGTAATCGATATGTAAATATTATTTGTTAAAGTGCTACAGACCATCATTTCGATGATGAGGCTACATGGAAATATGAGAAAAAAAATGAGAAAATAACACATATGACTAATTGAGGACAGATAGTGGGCAGAATTTCGAGGATGAAATTTCTTTTAAGGGGGGGAGAATTGTAACACCCCTATTGGCATAGCCTGGTATATTTTACTATTCCGGTGACCGGTGTCGGTCTGGACAAGTAAGAGAAGTAGAACTACGTCTAAGACACCTAGTTAAGCCCTGAACACAAATAATTAGTAATTTCCAAATAGTTAAGTATAAAGAAGAAAAACAAAGCATAAAAAGTTAAACGAGCCGGGAGTCACAGTGATGGGTGACCTTCTCGGGAATGACTACGAGGTCAATTTAAACTCAAATTTCGAACCATAAAATGTGACACCACGGTCCTTAGGACTATTATGAACACAGTGGAAAAAAGAAAATCACGAAAAAGAATTGTTAAGCAGGTCAAATAATTAGGTCAGGGATCCAGAAGAAATATTGAATTATTTACAAACCGGGTTGAACTAGCTAGGGGTAATTTGGTCAATTGACCCCTAGAGCTGACTCCTGACCAAACTGTCCAATAATATTGGAGAAAAGAAAATTTTGGAATCAAGAATTAAATTAAAGAACTAAAGAAAAATAAATGAAAAAGGAAAAAAGAAAAAAGTTAAAAAAGTGAAAAAGTTTATTACATCATGCATGACATCATGCATGATGCAATAAACTTAATAATTTAAAATTTAAAATTTATTGGATAATTATGAATTAAATTAGATTAAAAACACATAAAAAGAAAAGAAAAAAAAAGGTTTTATGTTGTCTTCTTCCCTCACCCAAACTGTCTCTCTCTCTCCCAAGCTCCCTCTCAAAATCCTCCACGAAAGCTCAATTTTTAGCTTGAAGAAACCAAAATTTAGCCATAAAAATTGCAGGTTCCATAATTAAACCTTGTTTGGGCAACTAGAAAGGAAGATTGATCAAGAAAGTTTGAAAGAAAAGTGAAGGAATTGGGTGGTTGAATTTCAAAGAGAAGGTTAGTAAGCTAAACTTTGAATTTCTAGTTGAATTATTGTGTTTATAGTTGAATAAACCTAGAAATATATTTAAAATGAAAAGAAAACATCTTTGAAGGACTATGTATGATTTTGACAAGCCATAGATTTATGAGAATATTATGTGTTTTGATTGAATTAAAAGTGTATGTAAGCTTAAATGAGTGTGTAGGTAATGTGTATACATTTCGATTTCAAGAATTAAGTCAAATAGCAAAATTAAGGTTTTGGACCTAGGGTTTGGAAGACAAAATTTTGAGAATTGGTCAAATGGTGTTTTTGACCTGGTTTGAGCTGAAAATTAGTCATATATGACCAATTGTGGTATGTTGGAATTGTGGGAATCAAGTGGAGATTGGGATTGGATATGGTCATTATGCAGGCAGCATGACGAAGGTCACTTTCAGGGACTCAAACTGAAAATTTACCAATCCAATTGGTGTAAGGACAATTGGGAATGAAACTAGGCACAAAATGACACATTTTTCATTTAGGAATTATACCCAGTAAGTGACCATAGCATAGTGAACAAATTGGCCAAATCCGGAATTGAGTGTTCTGCCCTGTACAAAAATAGCCAAATAAACAGTATTTATTCATTTAGCCATAACTTGGGCTAGGTAGGTCCAAATGACCTCAACTTTTACCAGTAAAAAGATGAGATATATACCTACAACGTTCATGAAGAACACAAACCCAAATTATGCCCTTAACTAAGTCATTTAGCCACCAAAAATTAGTGACCTAAAACTGCCAGAACCAGTTTTGGTGCCAGAAAATCTGGGTTAGGCTAATCCGGCCAGCTATATTCAAATGGCTATAACTTGAGCTACAAAACTTCAAATGGAGTGATTCATAAAGGGAAATAAAGTTAAGACAATAAGGAACAACTTCTATGAAGAAAACTTAGCCAAATTCTAACAGCAACATGACCAATGGAATAGTGTAAAATAGGTCACCAAAACTAAAAATTTAAAAGTTTGCCTAAAAGACTTAAGTTTTGAGAAAATGACCAAAACCAACAAGTTAGGTAACCAAAAATGTAGTATGTGGGTATAATTAGATTTCCCATACCTATTAAGCATAAGAAAGTCAATATTTTGACTTGAATAGTATCATGAATAGTAACCTCAACATGAAAATTTTCAAGAATATAAGCTTAAGCATATTGGAGCTATAATTGAACATATATAAATTAATTAATGGAATTATTATGAGATAAGATACTGAAACACTATAAATTTCGTGTTTTAGCTAAAAAAGACCTGGAAAATGATAGGGCAAACTGAGTCAAGGCCTAGAGGCGACTCACATCAAGTTTGTGCGCAACAAACTTAAAATTATTTGTTTCTACTTGACAATTCTTGAAATAAATGTTATGAATAATTTTGATTATTATGGCTTTGAAAATATTATTTGAAAAATAGTGTGTTGCCTACTTTATAAATAAAAAGTTTGGAATGAAATATGATTTGTGAATTATATGAAATGTTTGAATAACTTGATTTAAATAATTTTTTTTTATTCACACTTGACATGGCAATATCACTATGTTCCTCCTACATTTATGGGATGAGTTTGACTATATTCCTCCCTCTTTGGCTTTTTAGCCAGGAGGTGAGTTTGGATGAGTACTCATTAGCTAGCTAGCCATCTCCCTCATTGATTTCGATCAATGGGGTGAGTTTGCCTTGTAGTGGTGTACAACACGACATGTTTGGAAATTTTGTGTCATGGCTTAAGTTGTGTTATTGATTGGCAACACTATAATTATCAAATTGTTTGATCAAATTTGCGTTATATTAAGCTTTGAAAATTTTGATTTGCTATAAATGTGATTTGAAAATTTATGAAATGTGATTGTGAGATTTTTGAATTATAAATTGTCCATAAATGTTTTATATTACGCATTTTGTATTTTATTGTGCACCACTGAGTATTTTTATACTCAGTGATAGCTTTCTTTGCTGTCGCAGATATAGACATAGAAAAAGTAGTAGAGTGAGCTCCTGATTTTTAAGACTTCACTAATCTTTTTGTACGGGTATTTATTTATACCCTTGTAGTTATTTGATGTAAATATTGTAATATCATATGTATTAATGTAATATTGAGCAGTTGTACAGTAAATTGTAATATGATTATTTGGATTTTCTTTTGTAAATTAAGATCTGTATATGTATATGTAAATTAAATTTTAAATGCAATGTGAATAAATTTATGAAGTATTTTGAGATGACAAAATTTTTGGTTGAGTTGTGGAATTGAATTAAATTGTGTTGACTTGAGTTGAATTGGGTTGGGAGTTGTGGAAACAAGTACTGAAAGTGTTTTTATAGGTTTTTGAAGAACTGTTTTTATAGGTTTTTGAAGAACTTTTTTTTCAAAATACAGACGGCACTCTGCCAAAATTTTTCCAATTAAAAATTTTTACTAGTTTTGAAACCTCAATTAAATGTTTTTTATTCCTACTAAAATGCTCACCACTTCCAAGAAGTAAGAAAATGGTTTTAAAATCCCTTGTAGGGTACTTAATGAGTTATCGGTAGGCGAAGTTCGGTAGTTCATTAGGTATTCTATGGGATTATGTTATACCTTATAGAGGGGTAAGGTGTGACAGCACAGACCCGTATAGCCTTCTTCCAGACAAAAGCCAGAGAGCCAATGGAGAAACAAAAGTACACGGGTCGTGTAATTGGACCCGTGTAAGTCTTTGCAGGGCACAAGCTTGAAGAACTTTCTGAGAACAAAAGTACATGACCCGTGTAACCAGGCCTGTGTAGTCAACACAGAGTCGTGTAAGTCTCTGTGCCAATGCAAGACTCCACAATTCCACTCCATTAAGTTACACAGCCCTGGGTCATGTAATGACACACGGGCCGTGTACCTTGCAGCAGCCAGTTTTCAAACCTGAATTCTCGCTCTTGTTTACACATTCAAATCAGACTCCTAAGGCTTTTGGGACTCAAAATGACCTAACCCTAGAATAGCTATTATAAATAGAAAGAGAAAACATCCAAATAGGGGAGGATCCTTTGATAGCATTTTTTTTAGGAGTTTTAAAGAGACTCACATTTTGCACTCTCCCAGCTGTCTTGAGGAGAAGAATATCAGTATCAAGGGGAGTTTTCCAACCGAAGTTCCACAAGATCAAAGCTGCAAACTCTCTTCAGTTCCTACATTCTATCTCCTTAAATAGATTTTTATTATTTTATTTCTTCTATATGATTTCTTTTTACTGTCTTTACCTTTTTATCATGATGTTTGCTGAACTCATGAGTGAGTAGTTTTTATATTCTGGAATTGGGAGAGTAATGCTTGTAATCATTGTTATAGATAAATATTAAGTTTTATTTATTGGATTTGAGATTTATTCTTTGATTTAATTTCTTGTGATCTTAATGCATGCTATGTGCTAGTACCCACTAAGTATTGATTATAGATATTAATTGAAGGACTGAAAAGTGAAGATTAATATTAGAAAATCAAGATCTTAAACCTAGGAATTCTGACCTAGACATAGGCTGATACCTTTGTAGAATTTCAAAATTAGTCAAAAACCTTAAGGGATTTTAATTAATTTGATCGCCACGAAAGTCGGGTTTAAGTTAATTAGAATACACCCCAGGTGCCTTGAGAGAGGACTTAGGATACCTTAGGACTGATTTCCATCAAGGTAAACGACTCTCAAAACCAGTAAATAAACAAGATAACATCCATAGCAAGATTCAGGTGTGAAATCTTAATTCTGGAATTGTTCCAAAATATATTATTTCATTTTAAGTTTATCATTTTAGTGTTTAAAATAGACAACTCCCATTCTTTCATTGTTGGATAGCCTAAACAGTCAAAATTACTATGTAGATCGGTACTTACTAATCAAATTCCTCATGGGAACGATACTTTACTCATCACTTTATTACTTGTTAGCGATCCGTGTACTTGTGGTGGTTATAAAACTAGCAAACAAGTTTTTGGCACTGTTGCCGAGGATCTTTGGCTTTTGTAATATAAAGCGATAGGCAATTTAGCTGATTTAGGCAATTATATTTATTATCTAATTTTGTTTGATTTGTTTTATTTCTTTTCTTTTCTCTCAGGTGCCCGATCTGGTATATGACCAGAACAAAGCCAGAAGAAGAAATTTTAGACTGTGATCCGGAGATAGACAGAACTCTGAGAGCCATCAGGAGGGAAAGTAAACATCAAGAGAATGATCAAGAAGATCCTGAAATTCCAACCATGGCCAATAATAATGATAGACTAAGACTCTTGAGTGACTACAGAGCTCCATCTATCCAAGGATTTCAGCCCAGTGTCACTAGACCCACAGTGGAAGCGAACAACTTTGAATTAAAACCAGCATGGCTTCAAATGTTTCATTAAACCCAGTTTGTGGGTTCACCAACAGAAGATCCACATTATCACCTCTAGTGCTTTCTTGCCCTTTGTGACACATTTAAGATGAATGGAGTGTCTGATCAAGCCATAAGACTCAAAGCATTTCCATTCTCCCTTCGAGACAGAGCAAGGAAGTGGTTACTTTCTCAACCAGTTGGAACGCTCACCACTTGGGAAAACCTCTCATAAGCTTTTCTACCAAGGTATTTTCCACCTGCAAAGACTGCAAAACTGAGACTTAAGCTCAAAATCTTCAGACAAAAGGAAGGTGAATCACTCTATGACACATGGGAAAGGTATAAAGACCTGCAGAGGGAATGTCCACACCATGTCATAGAGGATTCGCTACTAGTGCAAAATTTCTATAATGCGTTACTACCCTTTACAAGGAGCACAGTTGATTCAGCTACAGAAGGTGACTTAATGGAGAAAACAGTGACACAAGCACTTGAACTTCTAGAAAGAGTTGCATACCATAATTATGAGTGGTCAAATGAAAGAAGAAATGCAAAGAGAATAGTAGGAGTCCTGGAAGTGGACGCCCTAAGCATGATAAATGCTCAATTTTATCAGCTTACAAGGAGGCTTGATAAAATGTAAGCCAATGTAGTAAGGATGAATAGTCAACATGAGGACAGCTATGGAGGAGGATATTCATAATATAACAGCTTTAATGAACCCTCTATAGAACATATGAACTATGTGAATAATGGAGGAAACTTCAACCAGAGAGAGCCCATCAATCCATATTCAAACACTTATAACCCTGGATGGAGGAACCACCCAAATTTCTCATGGTCCAATCAACAGAACTAGCCAATAAACAAGCAACAGGGGTACAAACCGCCAACACCCCCTGGATTTCAGAACAGAGGCCAAAACTTTGCACAGCCCCCACCGCCTCCACAACCTCAACAACCTGAACAGAAGATGACTATGGAATCCATGATGGAAGGGTTTCTAGCAGCTCAACAACAACAAAATGAATTGATTAAACAACTAACTTCCAGAATGGACCAACTTGCTACCCATAATAAGATGCTAAAGAATCAAATTGCTTAGCAAGCAAGTTTTTCAAATAAGGCTGTTGGTAAACTGCCTAGTCAACTAGAGATAAACCCAAGGGAGCATTGTAAGGTAGTTACATTGAGGAGTGAGAGAACTTTAGTACAATTAGAGAAAGAACCAACAGATGAGACCTTAGAAAAATCTAAAAGCCAAGCAGAGAAAAAGGGGGGAGAAGCCAAGAAATATCAGGAGGAGGAAGTAGGGAAGAAAACGGAGTTGCCAGAGCCATATCGGCCTCCCCTACCTTTTCCTCAGAGATTTCAAAAAGCCGAATTGGACAAGCAGTTTGGAAAGTTTTTAGAAGTTTTACGAAAACTTTATATCAACATCCCCTTCATTGAAGCACTCTCTCATATGACATCCTATGCCAAATTTCTTAAGAAAATTCTATCAAAGAAAAAAAAGCTGGAAAACTATGGGACAGTAGCTCTAACAGAGGAATGCAGTGCCATACTGCAAAACAAACTGCTTCCAAAGTTGAAAAATCCAGGAAGCTTCTCCATACCCTACCTCATTGGCAATAAGAAAATAGACAAGGCCCTCTGCAATCTTGGGGCAAGAGTGAGCTTAATGCCTCTATCAATATGCAAAAAGTTGGAGTTTGGAGAACTGAGGCCCACGATAATTTTATGCAATTGGCTGATCGATTTGTTAACTATCCAATGGGCATACTTGAGAACTTCCCTATCAAAGTGGGCAAATTCTTCATTCCAGTAGACTTTGTTATCCTTGAAATGGAAGAAGATGTTCAGATCCCTATCATCTTAGGAAGACCATTCTTGGCAACTGCCGGAGCCATCATAGACGTCAAAAATGGGTGACTAACCCTTAAGGTAGGAGAAGAAGAAGTGGAATTCAACTTGTTCTACACAATGAAACACAAATTCGAACCTGATGAATGCTTCAAGGTTGACATTATTGACAAACAAGTTGAAGAGGAATTTCATAAGACACATCTTAAAGATCCTCTTGAAGCATGTATTATGCACAGCCACACGGTGAACGATGAAAACACAGAAATAGTAGCCTGTGTACAACAGTTAGCAGCTCATCCACCCCTACCACCCCTAGCTAAAGCCTCCGAGATGGAGGAGTTAAAGGAGGAACAGCCCAAGATCAAGCTCCAGGAAAACACTAAACAGGTAGAGCTTAAACCTCTCCCGTCCTCACTAAGGTATGCATTTATGGACTCTAACTCTAAATATCCTGTTATAATTAATGCTAGCCTATCTAAGTTAGAAGAGGAAAAATTTTTAAGAGAACTTAGGATCCATAGCAAGGCCATAGGGTATAAAATAGAAGACCTGAAAGGAATCAACCCCTCGATTTGCATGCATAGGATATCCATGGAAGAAAATAGTAAACCCACTATCGAGCACCAAAGAAGACTTCACCTAAACATGAAAGAAGTAGTAAAGAAAGAAATTTTAAAGCTATTAGATGCAGGTATCATATACCCAATTTCTGATAGTAAATGGGTTAGTCCAGTACTTGTAGTTCCTAAGAAGGGTAGGAACTGTTATCCAAAATGCAAACAATGAACTAATCCCTACTAGGGTAGTCACTGGTTGGCAAATGTGCATAGATTATAGGAAATTGAACAGTGCTACCAGAAAAAACCATTTTCCTCTCCCTTTCATCGACCAAAATGTTAGAAAGGTTAGCAAAGCACTCTTATTTCTGTTATCTAGATGGGTATTCGGGATTCTTGCAAATTCCCATTCACCTAGAAGACCAAGAAAAAACCACATTCACTTGCCCTTATGGAATATTTGCATATAAGAGAATGTCGTTTGGTCTTTATAATGCCCCTACTACCTTTCAAAGATGCATGATGGCTATTTTTTCTGATTATATTGAAAATATCATGGAAGTTTTTTTGGATGATTTTTCTGTCTATGGAACTACTTTTGATGATTGCCTAGCTAATTTATCTAAGGTATTGCGAAGATGTGGAGAATCAAACCTGGTCCTAAATTGGGAAAAATGCCACTTCATGGTAAGGGGAGGCATAGTTCTAGGACATTTGATATCAGAAAGTGGAATTAAGGTTGATAAGGCCAAAATTGAGATCATTGAAAACATGCCACCACCAACATCAGTCGAAGGAGTGCGAAGCTTTTTGAGACTGTAGGGTTCTACAGAAGATTCATTAAAGATTTTTCCAAAATAGCTAATGTGACACCCCTTACCCGTCTACAGTGTAGCCGAGCAAGATATGCCACGCAGTGTACCGGAACACCCTATTTTAATTCAATCATTTTTTATTCTTCCTAATTTATTTTTTTCATAGTTATGAAGTATAATTTATGAAATATAATTCATTTAAGTCATTTATTGAAATTATAATTTATTTGAGGTTGCAAAAATTTTATAGAAAATCCGGCAGAGTACCGGCTAAAAATGGAGAAAATAGTTATTCGGAACTTATGAAAAACACTTCCAATAATCATTTCTAATCATTCTCAAACTCCAATAACCATCAACATGGTCTCAAAATTACCAATCATTTCAAGTTCTCAACATTAATCCACAATTTCATTCAAATTCAAAATCAACTAAAATTTCATGAAGATATTCTCAAATTATATTAATTAACAAAATTCTTTAAATATGTACATCAACATATGATTACATAAATTTACTAATTTACATGAGTTCATAATTTACAAATCACAAACTGCTACCTATTACAAAATACAAAAACATAATTTCAAAAGGGACCTAAAGGTCCTACCACTGATGCACTATAGATGAGAGGTGACTCTGACGCTAGGCAGATTTGTGACCTCACCCAGTCTATGGTCTGCTGGGCTCTCTGTCTGTCTCTTCAGAACCTACGGGTGGCAAAAAGTGACGTGCTAATCAATAATGCTTAGTGGTGCCAATAATAAAATAAAAAGAACTAATAAAAAAATAAATATGCAGTGAGTGTATTGATGTCTCATGCAGACAAGTTTTTGATAATTATTGGTAGTCTTATTTATTTGGTACTTGTTATATTCATTATTTCATTAAATTTATCAATTTTTATTTTTGGTTGCCCAAGTAACCTATACTAGATGACTGGACTAGATAAACAGGTAAATTTGCACTGGGTATCAAGTACCTCGGGCAGTCACACCATCGGTCACATATGTGTCTCTCGGTTTGCAATAGAACAGCTAATAAGCTATAATAACATTAGGCACAAGGCCAAGTCTCAACACAATGTAAGAATGGCTAAAAGCCATGAAATCATAGAATGGCATAATGCCATGTGTAGTATTGCTAACTGAACCCTATTGGCATGCAAACCTATCCAAACCAATCTTGCTAGGTGTACTAGGGCATGTTACTCTTTTAAACTTTACAATTCTTGAAATTTAAGTTTAGGTGTTACTATTCATTTTATTGGTCAACTAAAATATTGAATTTTGCATAGACAATAGGTACATTGATTCTAATACTCTCAACATACCACATTTTACTTTCTAAAGTTGTTGGTATTGGTTGCCAATACCATTTCTAAGCTTAGTGTTAATTATTCACAATTTTCTGATTTCAAGCCTTATGTTTACTGTTCTATTGGTCATTTGTACAGTAGGAATTTGGCAAAGTTGTCTTCATGAAAGTTGTTCCTTATTTTGTCTAGTTACATTTCCTTTTTTTGAATCACTTAATTTGGAGTTCTGTAGCTCAAGTTATGGCCTAAACACCATAACTGGCCAGATTGAATAGAATCTAAAATTCTAGGCAAAACTGGTTCTGCCAGATTTGGTAACCTAAGTTTGGTTGGCAATTTAACTAGGTTATGATCAGAAATTGGATTTGTGTTCCTCATTAAAGTTGTAGCCTATGTCTCAGTTTTCTGTTGGTAAAATTTCAGGTCAATTGGACCTTTCTACACTGAGTTATCACCAAATGAACACTGTTCATTTGGTCATTTTACCTAGGCAGAATGTAAGTCACCCGGATTAGGGCAATTTTTAGGCTAACTTGGTTTGATTTTCTGGTTAGGGTTTCTTCACCAAAGTTGTGCCATTATGTGTTTAGTTTCATCCTCAATTAGCCTTGTACCAATTGAACCTATACAACTCCATTTATGGCTGCCCAAACCTACTGGACTCATGGTCAGTCCTGCAGGTCAGCCAAGGCAGCTTACCATTCTCAAATACCAAGCCACAACTCTCTTCATTTCCTCATCATATATAGCCAAATGGTCACTAATTGACCATTTAAACTTTCATTCACCAACACATGAACAAAAGTTAAGTTTTATGCCTCAAACCCTAACTCCAACAACTAAAATTTTTATACACATACAATCCATAGTTTTCAACACCAACATCATGTTCAATGGCAGCCATACACAAAATTTTTAGAATAAATTGGCACTAACCTTTACTTAGGCACTTTCCAAAGCTTAAAAACTTCACTTTTTTCCTTTCAAATTGCTGCCCAAAGCTTGCTTTAGTGGTAAGGATAATTTTTAATGAAGGCAAGTTAGGGTTTTGAGGTGGTTTAAGGTGGGAATTAAAGCTTTGATAAGCTTTCAATGGTGGTTGGGTATGGAGGAGAGGAAATGGCTGGTTTGGGTGAAAGAGATGAATTTGATTGCTTTTGATTATTTTTGTCTCAATTATCCCTTTTTAATAGGTTAACTTAATTGTGATGGTGGGGAAAGGGTTGATGACATCATGTGATGTCAAAATTGTCATTTAATCTCATTTTCTTTCCTTTTCTTCTCTACTCATTTTAAATTTAATTTATAGCAATATTTATTCATATTTTATGTTATAATAATTATTTACTTAACTGGACAAGTCGGCCAAAAATCACCTCTGAAGGCGAAATGACCAAAATGCCCTCCATTTGGCTAAACAGACTAAAATTTTCTGTACCTATTGAAATTTTTTTCTAAGCATTTTCTTGGCATTCTAATGCCATAGGAACCTCAATGACCCTTCTCTGGAGTCCCAAAAATTATTTTATGAATTTTCCTCCAGGTCTAGGGCTCCTAGTTGCGAGAACCGCAACTTCCTACTAGGTTACCCATCGCTTGGGCACCGGCTCATTTAACTTGGTTGTATTTTATTTCTAATTTTTTTTTTTAAATTTTTATTATTAATATTTGAGTTAATTATGGTTCCTCACTTTAGTTTAAATATTTTTCCAGACGTTCTAGCTGTCCGGACAGATACTGGTCACCGAAACAGTAGAATGTACGGAGTTGCTATAGGGAAGGTGTTACAACTCTTCCCCTCTAATTTAAATTTCATCCTCGAAATTTACCTAATGCAAACAATTGAGGGAACTGTTGCCTCATCGTCTCTTCACTTTTCCAAGTTGCCTCCTCGGTGTTGCGGTGCCTCTAAAGCACTTTCACCAGTAGAATCTGCTTATTTCTCAACTCTTTCACTTCCCAAGCCAGGATTCATATGGGTTCTTCTTCATATGTCAAATCCGGTTGTACTTCAATTTCTTCCACGGAGATGACATGTGAAGGATCTGAGCGGTATCTTCTTAGCATAGATACGTGGAACACATTGTGGATCTTGTCCAGCTCTGGTGGTAAAGCTAACCTATAGGCCATTGGACCCACACGTTCGATGACTTCATATGGGTCAACGAACCTAGGGCTTAACTTACCTTTTCTTTCAAATCTCAGTACCTTCTTCCACGGTGACACCTTGAGAAACACTTTGTTGCCAACTGTATATTCTATTTCTTTTCTCTTCAGGTCGGTATAAGATTTTTGTCTGTCTGAGGCAACCTTCAGATTGGCTTTGATTAGCTTTACCTTCTCCTCAATCTGTTTCACTAGGTCTGGCCCTACCAGTTTATCTTCGCCTAATTCAGTCCAGCACACTGGAGTTCTACATTTCCTCCCATACAGTGCTTCATACGGGGCTATTTGGATGCTAGCTTAGTAGCTATTGTTGTATGCAAATTCTGCCAGTGGGAGGTATCTATCCCAACATCCCTCAAACTCAATGACACAACTCCTCAGCATATCCTCAAGGACCTGACATATATTTCACATTATTATTACCATTTCAGTTCAATATGTGTATTAGTTCAATTGGTTTCAATTGTTTACCTGGATTACTATTTCTGATTGCCCATCCGTCTGAGGATGAAAAGCTGTGCTGAAGTGAAGTTGTGTACCCAAGGATTCATGCAACTTCTTCCAAAATCTCGATGTAAACCTTGGGTCTCGATCAAATATGATGGAAAGTGGAATTCCATGCAATCTAACTATCTCACTGATATACAATTCTGCTAACTTCTCCAGTGAGTAGTCAGTCTTTACTGGCAGAAAGTGTGCTGACTTCGTCAATCTGTCTACTATCACCCATACTACATCATGCTTCTTCTGGGTGAGAGGTAGACCACTTACAAAATCCATGGTGACCCAATCCCATTTCCATTCAGGTATGCGTATAGGCTGTAGCAAACCCGATGGAACTTGATGTTCTGCCTTAACTTTCTAACATGTCAAGCATTTAGTCACATAGTCAGCTATGTCCTTCTTCATACCAGGCCACCAATAATGAAGCTTCAGATCATAGTACATTTTTATACTTCCTGGGTGCATAGCATAAACACTGGTGTGTACCTCTTTCAGAATACTGGCTTTCAATTCCCTATCATCTAGTACACATACTCGTCCTTTGTAGTACAGACACCCATCTACTTTCATCTCATAGTCAGTTGCTTTCCCTTCTGAGATTTTACTCACAGTAGTCATTAATTTCTCATCTACCTTTTGCCCATCTAAAATCTGCTATAGCAGGTTTGGCCTCACTTGTAACTCAGCCAAAATAGGTCCATCTCGAGCGATGGATAGACGGGCATTCAATGATCTCAAAGCTATGATGGATTTTCTGCTCAAAGCATCAGCAACTACATTTGCCTTCCCAGGATGATAGTCAATCACACAATCATAGTCCTTCAAGAACTCAATCCATCGCCTCTGTCTGAGGTTAAGCTCCTTCTGGGTTGGCAAGTATTTCAGACTTTTATGGTTTGTGTAAATGTAGCACTTTTCACCATACAAGTAATGCCTCCATATCTTCAGTGCGAAGATAATTGCTGCAAGCTCTAGATCATAGGCAGGGTAATTCTATTCATGTGGCCTTAGCTGCCTGGAAGCATAAGCGACCACCTTCCCCTCTTGCATCAATACACACCCTAACCCATTATGAGAGGCATCACTGTAGACCACAAAGTCTTTTCCCCCACAACTGTGATCTCATTACCCTCAGGAGTTTTCAAAGAAATCCTCTTTAGTTTACAATCAACCATTGCCTAATGACGTGACAACCAGTCCATTCCCAAAATCACGTCAAACTCATGGAAAGGCAACTCAATCAGGTCTACCAAGAATTCATACCCCTGAATCCTTAACAGGCAACCCTTGTACACTTTCTTCACCACTACACTGTGGCCCAATGGATTAGTGACTAGGATGTCTTGATCACTTTCCCCTACTAGTATTCCCCTTTTTACGGGTAAGTTGATGCAGATGTATGAATGAGTGGATCCTGGATCCACCAATGCATGCATAGAAGTATTGTAGAGGGAGAACGTACTCCTGATGATGTTCGGGGCATCTTGCTCCTCCTGAGCTCTCATGGCATAGGCTCTGGTAGGTGTTTTGCCCTCGGGCCTCTCTGTTGGCTCAGATGCAGGTCTCTGTGATAGTCCCACTACCTCAGATTTGCCAAATTTCCTACCCCTTTGTGGTGCAGGAGCAGGTCTGTCTACTTGTGTTAGAGCAGCTGTAGTAGTTCTGCATGGACAGTTCCTTAGCTGATGCTCTATCGACCCACACTTAAGTAGGCATCAGTCACTCTCCAACACTCCCCCTTATGCCACTTCAGGCAATGTGGACATGCAGAAGATGCAGGGCCGGGTCCCCTGAACCCCGTCCTTAGAGAGCTGCCCACAGATGGTGTGGACTGACCTCTCCTAGGGGTGAACTGTGGCCTGGGCCCCTGAGACTGACCCTGACCTTGAGTTTGACCTGAACTTTGTGCAGGTGGACCTTTGAACTTCTTTCCTGGTGTAGGAGATGAGCTAGACTAAACCGGGCCCCTCTTCTGCTGTCTCTATCTTCTGGTCTGCTCACTTATTCTAACCTTTTCAACTTTTATTGTAGTTTCCACTAACTTGGTGAAGTCTGTGATTCCCAAGGTAGTAATCATGATCTTTATGTTGTCATTTAATCCCTCTTTAAATCTTTTACATCTCTCGGCTTCATTAGGGACTATCTCCCTTCCATAACGACTCAATCTGACAAATTCCTTTTCATACTCGGCCACTGTCAGCTGTCTCTGCCTCAGGTTAATGAACTCTCTTCTTCTTTCTTCCAGGTATACACTACCCATATATTTCTTCTTGAATTCTAAGAGGAAGAAGTCCCAAGTTATTACTTTTGGCTGTACTTCACTGGACATCGTATCCCACCATTCATATGCATCATCTTGCAACAGAGATACAGAGCTTCTAGATTTTATTCTGGAGTGCATTGGAGTTGTTTTAAAACTCTGCCTGTTTTGTTCAATCAATTTTCGGCTGCAATAGAATCATCTTCTCTTTTGCCAAAGAAATCCACAGCTCCAAATTTTCTCAATCTTTCCAGATGTGATTTCTGCTGTGGTGGTGGTGGTGGTGGTGGCATTACCCCAGCCATTTGTCTGAAGAATTTGGCTATTTGCTGGAACATAGCCTGTGGAGGCTGAGCAGGCTCTGCTTGAGCTAGCGGAGCAGGTTCTCCCCTACCCCCAGTCTCAGCTGCTACAGGTGGAGCATGACTCTCCACTTCCTCCTCAACTGCCCTCTAAGATGAAGGGTCCATATCCTATTTAACAAAGACAACAGATCTGAATTAGTGTCACCTCGACTCTTACAAATGCAATGCATAGTATGGACTCAATCTAAGCCCAGAAACACCTAAACCATGCTCTGATACCACTAAATGTGACACCCCTTACCAGTTATAACACCTTCCTTGTAGCAACTCCGTACATTCTACTGTTTCGGTGACCAGTGTCAGTCCGGACAGCTAGAACGTCCGGAAAAATATTTAAACTAAAGTGATGAACTATAATTAACTCAAATATTAATAAGAAAAATTTAGAAAAAATTTTAGAAATAAAATACAACCAAGTTAAATGAGCCGGTGCCCAAGCGATGGGTAACCTAGTAGGAAGTTGCGATTCCCGCAACTAGGAGCCCTAGACTTGGAGGAAAATTCATAAAATAATTTTTAGGACTTCAGAGAAGGGTCATTGAGGTTCCTATGGCATTAGAATGCCAAGAAAATGATTAGAAAAAAATTTCAATCGGTACAGACAATTTTAGTCTGTTAAGCCAAACGGAGGACATTTTGGTTATTTCACCTTCAGAGGTGATTTTTGGCCGACTTGTCCAGTTAAGTAAATAATTATTATGACATAAAATATGAATAAATATTGCTACAAATTAAATTTAAAATGAGTAGAGAAGAAAAGGAAAGAAAATGAGATTAAATGACAATTTTGACATCACATGATGTCATCAACCCTTTCCTAACCAATCACAATTAAGTTAACCTATTAAAAAGGGATAATTGAGAAAAAAAATAATCAAAAGCAATCAGATTCATCTCTTTCACCCAAATCAGCCATTTCCTCTCCTCCATACCCAACCACCATTGAAAGCTTATCAAAGCTTCAATTCCCACCTTAAACCACCTCAAAACCCTAACTTGCCTTCATTAAAAATTATCCCTACCACTAGAGCAAGCTTTGGGCAGCAATTTGAAAGGAAGAAAGTGAAGTTTTTAAGCCTTGGAAAGTGCCTAAGTCAAGGTTAGTGCCAATTTATTCTAAAAATTTTGTGTATGGCTGTCATTGAACATGATGTTGGTGTTGTAAACTATGGATTGTATGTGTATGAAAATTTTAGTTGTTGGAGTTAGGGTTTGAGGCATAAAACTTAACTTTTGTTCATGTGTTGGTGAATGAAAGTTTAAATGGTCAATTAGTGACCATTTGGCTATGTATGATGAGGAAATGAAGAGAGTTGTGGCTTGGTATTTGAGATTGGTAAGCTGCCTTGGCTGACCTGCAGGACTGACCATGAGTCCAGTAGGTTTGGGGAGCCATAAATGGAGTTGTATAGGTTCAATTGGTACAAGGCAAATTGGGCATGAAACTAGACACATAATGGCAAAACTTTGGTGAAGAAATCCTGCCCAGAAAACCAAACTAAGTTGGCCTAAAAATTGCCCTAATCCAGGTGACTTGCATTCTGCCTGGGCAAAATGACCAAATGGACAGTGTTTATTCATTTGGTGATAACTCAATGTAGAAAGGTCCAATTGACCTAAAATTTTACCAGCAGAAATCTGAGACATAGACCTACAACTTTTATGAAGAACACAAATCCAAATTCTGATCATAACCTAGTCAAATTGCCAACCAAACTTAGGTTACCAAATCTGGCAGAACCAGTTTTGCCTAGAATTTTGGATTCTATTCAATCCGGCCAGTTATGGTTTTTAGGCCATAACTTGAGCTAAAAAACTCCAAATGAAGTGATTCAAAAAAGGAAATGTAACTAGACAAAATAAGGAACAACTTTCATGAAGACAACTTTGCCAAATTCATACTGTACAAATGACCAATGGAATAGTAAACATAATGCTTGAAATCTAAAAATTGTGAATAATTAAAACTAAGCTTAGAAATGGTATTGGCAACCAATACTAACAACTTTAGAATGCAAAATGTGGTATGTTGATAGTATTAGAATCAATGTACCTATTGTCTATGCAAAAGTCAACATTTTAGTTGACCAATAAAAAGAATAGTAACACCTAAACTTAAATTTCAAGAATTGTAAAGTTTAAAAGAGTAACATGCCCTAGTACACCTAGCAAGATTGGTTTGGATAGGTTGGCATGCCAATAGGGTTCAGTTAGCAGTACTGCACATAGCATTATGCCATTATGTGATTTCATGGCTTTTAGCCATTCTGACATTGTGTTGAGACTTGGCCTTGTTCCTAATGTTATTACATCTTATTAGCTGTTCTATTGCACACCGGGAGACACATATGTGACCAATGGTGTGACGGCCCAAGGTACTTGATACCCAATGCCTGTTTACCCACTTATCTAGTCCAATCATCTAGTATAAGTTACTTGGGCAACCAAAAATGAAAATTAATAAATTTAATGAAATAATGAATATAACAAGTACCAAATAAATAAGACTACCAATAATTATCAAAAACTTATCTGTATGAGACATCAATACACTCACTGCATATTTATTTTTTTATTAGTTCTTTTTATTTTATTATTGGCACCACTAAGCATTATTGCTTAGCGCGTCGCTTTTTCCCACGTGTAGGTTCTGAAGAGACAGACAAAGAGCCCAGTAGACCACAGACTGGTTGAGGTCACAGATCTGCCTAGCGTCAGAGTCACCTTTCATCTACAGTGCATCAGTGGTAGGACCTTTAGGTCCCTTTTGAAATTACGTTTTTACATTTTGTAATAGGTAGTAGTTTGTGATTTGTAAATTATGAACTCATGTAAATTAGTAAATTTATGTAATCATATGTTGATGTACATATTTGAAGAATTTTTTTAATTAATATAATTTGAGAATATCTTCATGAAATTTTAGTTGATTTTGAATTTAAATGAAATTGTGGATTAATGTTGAGAACTTGAAATGATTGCTAATGTTGAGACCATGTTGATGGTTATTGGAGTTTAAGAATGATTGGAAATGATTATTGGAAGTGCTTTTCACAGGTTCCAAAGAACTGTTTTCTCCATTTTTAGTCGGTACTCTGCCGGATTTTTTATAAAATTTTCAAAACCTCAAATAAATTATAATTTCAATAAATGACTTAAATGAATTATATTTCATAAATTGTACTTCATAACTATGAAAAAAATAAATTAGGAAGAATAAAAAATGATTGAATTAAAATAGGGTGTTCCGGTACACTGCATGGTATATCTTGCTCGGCTACATTATAGACGGGTAAGGGGTGTCACAGCTAAGCCACTTACCAACCTGTTAAGTCAAGATGTTCCCTTTCATTTTGATGAAAATTGCCTTGTTTCTTTTAACAGGATCAAAGAAGCCCTGATCTCAGCACCAATATTGCAGCCACAAAATTGGGAGCTACCATTCGAGTTGATGTGCGATGCAAGTGAGTTTGCAGTTGGAGCGGTGCTCGGGCAAAGAAAAGATAAAAAGCTCCATGCCATTTATTATGCTAGCAAGACACTCGATGACGCGCAAATTAATTATGCTGCCACAGAGAAGGAATTCCTAATAGTAGTGTTTGCAATGGACAAATTTAGATCTTACCTAATTGGGTCAAAAGTCATTGTATTCACAGATCATGCCGCAATCCGGTACCTTTTGAACAAGAAGGAAGCAAAACCAAGGCTGATTCGATGGATTCTACTCTTGTAAGAATTTGACCTGGAAATCAAGGACAAAAAGGGATCTGAAAGTGTAGTGGTTGACCATATTTCTAGGCGAAAATTGGAGTACACAGGAGACTTCGAGGATTTGCCAATTGATGACTCATTTCCTAATGAGCAATTACTTGCATTCTCCAAGGCTCCATGGTATGCTGACTTTGTTAATTTTCTTGTATACAGGGTATTGCCTCCAAACATGGCTTATCAGCAAAGGAAGAAATTCCTACATGATGTGAGATATTACATATGGGAGGAACCTCTACTGTACAAGAGATCTAATGATGGGCTGATAAGAAGATGCATACCAGAGGAAGATATGGAAAGTATCCTTCATCACTATATGGAGGACATTTTGGCACCTCAAAAACAGCAGCCAAGATCTTGCAAACAGGATTTTACTGGCCACATTTGTTTAAAGATGTGAGATCCATTGTCCTAGCTTGTGATCAATGCCAAAGAACAGGTAACACTTCAAGTAGGTATGAAATGCCACTGCATGGTATACTTGAGGTAGAATTGTTTGATGTATGGGGGATAGACTTCATAGGTGTTAGTAGTATGCCCTATAACATATCATTTAGTATGTATCTTGTACATATTTTTATTAATAAAAGGCATTTCCACTTTTCCGTTTACATAATATATTTATGTGTAATAGAAAAGGTCCATTGATATTTTGTTAGAAATATTATTCTTAAGTTGTTAAGAATATGAGTGACAATATTTCTAGCACAAAGTATCATAAATAAGTTCACAATCGAGGATACTTCATAATAAGGACATGACTTATCCAGAAAGATTGTATTCATGTTTGTTCCCAAGTTATTTATATGAGATATAAATAAGATGGAATGGTGAGTCTCATGCCATATAACAAATATGATAGGCACTTATATATGATAAGTAGGCCGAACCAGTGACACTTATGACAAGCACATGGAGTTTAATCTTGTCAATGTTTTGTCATAAATCATATCAGTGCATATAATCTTTAGACCTGAGATATCACAGTTATCTTGTATATAGGTAGTTTGAGTTTGATACTGCTTTCATACTTGTACTGTGTATGGGTATATGGGCATGTGTTGGCTCCTACTAGTTATATATGGAGGTAGGTGTTGATCAAGATGGAATCTGTTCCTCTAAGTAAATAGAGATAAAATCCTATGTTCATTTAATTGTTCTTGATGTTTCAAGTTCTGGCCAGACAGATAGATTTATTCGAAAAGAGTTTACGATGAGAAAATCTTTTAATCAAGAACTGGAATTAAAAGAGAACATAATATTCATAGCAAATGGAGTTTGACATAAACCATGACTCCAGCTTGAGTTGGGATTTTGTAACAGAGAGATTCTAGTGCATGGTAACATATGATTATAGGTTCATTTAAGGTAAACCTTATTACTAATTGGGTGGCCATGGCATGCTATGCTAGGTGTTAACCATGGTCTATGAGGTTCATAAAATGATTTAGAGAAATCATTTATGGTAAGAAAGAGTTCTGATGAAATTAAGAGTTGATATCATGTCTCATTGCCAATTAGTGATGAGCCTAGTAAGTCACACACATACACAAGTTATCACCTAATTAAATATGATTTAATTAATTAATTAAAGAGTTTAATTGATTAATTAAATAGGTTTGGTTTGCAATTAGTTTGCAAAGTCCCGAGCATGACTTGAAACCAAATCTAGATTATTGGATGTATAATATAAGTTAAATTTATATTTAAAGTATTTAAATATGAATTTAATTAATGAGAAATTAATTAATAGAGATTAATTAATTAATTTATATTTGATATAAAATAATTAGAAGAAGAAAAATAATTATTTTGGGTTGAGAACTCAAAATTAAGACACAGGGGCATTTTGGTCATTTTGCAGTGTGACACGTGGCACCATGAGATGGTGACACATGGCATAACACATAAGCTTGCCAAATGTTTTTTAATCATGTAAGATGATTAAAATCAAGATTACATATAGGTTTGACACTTGGCACAATGTGATTGGGTCACTTAAACCTAGCTATTGGGTTTAATGTGTTAACCTAGCTATTTAAGTGTGGTTATGAAAAGAAAAAATAACCAGCAGCCACACTCCTTGGTCACACCATTTTGCAGCTCTCCCTCTATTCTTCTTCATCTCTCATCAATTCAAAGAGATTAGCCATCAATCTCTTGAATTAAGAACGCTAGAAATTGTTTCTAGTGTCCTGTTTACATCTCTAATCTCTTAAAAGGCAGAACTTGAATTTCTTATTAATAGAAAAGGCTTTAGAAGCTGTTCAAGGGCTTCCATAGGTGTTCTTGGTGTGGACAAGCTAGAGGGACAACATCTGGTGTCCTGAAGACGAATCTCAAAGGCGCGGAACCATTGCGGTGCATCAAGAGGTTAGTGTAATTGTTCTTGATTTAATCTAGGGTTCTAAAATTAATCTGATTAATTTTAAAATCTTAAATGGCAAATAAAGATCCAAAAACATATTAAAAAAGTTTTAATATGTTGTTTATCATTAAAATCAAATAGATAAAAATAAATCTTCCATGATGCATGTGACCCTAGGTGAAAATTTTTGAATTCAATGGTATAAACTTGTGTTTTTCACGCTTCCGTTCCTTCAATTGGTATCAGAGCCACTATATTTGCCATTTAGATTGTTTATTATATGATTTAATTGTGTGATTTGATCATGAGATGATTGATCCATTGCTGGTTGGATCAAGAGGTGTGGCAGCATGCTTGATGAACTCCAACATGGTGCGCATGGTTGCTATTAAATTCTGCAATTGTTGCATGATGAAAGGTTCATCATATGACTAATTAAAATGTTTAATTAGGATTTTTAATCACACAATTAAATTATGATTCAAATCAAAAATTTAAAAATTGTTTGAATGTGATTCAAATCTGAATTTTAAAAGTTGTTTGAATGTGATCCAAATCTGAATTTTTTAAAGTTGTTTGAATCATATTTAAATCTGATTTTTTAAAATTGATTGAATAAAATTCAGATCTGATTTTTTAAAAAATGTTTGAATGTGATTCAAATCTGATTTTTTAAAAAATGTTTGAATGTGATTCAAATCTGAATTTTTGAAGTTGTTTGAATGTGATTCAAATCTGAATTTTTAAATTTGTTTGAATGAGATTCAAATCTGAATTTTTAAATTTATTTGAATCATATTCAAATCTGGATTTTTAAGTTGAATATGAGATATTTAATTTAATTTAAGTATGTATGTTTTATTTAATTGTTAAATAGTGATATGCATGATGGATGATCATGGACTATAAAAGACCAATGTGATTGGATTTATTTCTTTTATGTTTCTTTGAGATTGTAAATTAATTAATTTATTTTAATTTATTTTGGGCATGTATTATTAAGTTTGTAATAATTTTTGGGTTGTAATTTCATTTATTTAAGTTCTTGTAAATTCGCCTTGGTATGCCAAGGATTACTATGTAATATTGGATTGCAAGAAGTTCAAGGAGGTCAAGAGCATTGGTGGGACCAGTGGGAGGAATTCAAGATCAAGTGTTGATTATGTACTCCTTCAGCAACTCTTGTAAAATGAATGAATGAAATGCACCTAGGAATGCCCTGATTCAATTCTTGGTGGCTCAGAATTGAATCCCTTAGAAAGTCCATGATCATACCATATTTACTGCTTATCCATGAATGCATGAGATGTATGGAAATGTATGTAATTATATGATATATGCATGCTAAATGGATAATGTGCAAAGTGAGACCTTAATAGTGTTTAAAATGACCATAAAATCTTCCAAACAAATGATTAAGTTGGATATGCTATAATTAAAGTAATTATAACATAGGCCCTCCATTGGGGCAATTATTTTAAGAAATTTTAAATAGTTGCATGAGATGCAATTAATTTAAGAGATTTTCTTAAGAATAATTGTTAAGCATGAGATGTTGTAAATATGTAAATGGTTTGGTGGCCAATATTGGATGTACCTGAGGACATTAAAATTATTTACATAATTACTGGCTCAATGGGATCAACTTAACTAATGCAAGATAAGTCAATAATGGATGTACCTGAGATTTTGAGCATTAGGGGCTAGGTAAAGGATTGAACCTCACATGAGATGTGATGGGCAAGGAGTTGCTCACTTATAGTTTATTGTAATTCCAATAATGGATGTACTTGAGGATAATCAATAGAATTATAAGAATTTAATCACCCACTAGAAATCCATTCAACTAGGATTTCCGTTTCCTACTTTGGAAGTGTAGGATTCGCTACGTTAGTGGGAGGACCAATTTGATTAAAAGACTATAATCATTTTGGTTAATTACATGATACATTTACTAATTAATCTGGTTATTTTCTGCAGTTAATTTTCTGATAAAAATGAGCACAAAACAACCACCACCATCCAATATCCTTGCGAGCATACTTGATCACAATAGGTTGACAGGACCAAATCTGTCTGATTGGCTAAGAAATTTGAAGCTTGTCTTGAACCTTGAACATATTGGATATGTTCTAGATTCAAATGTTCCTGGTCCCTTACCTCCAGAGGCCACACAAGAGGAACATGATACTTTGAACAAGTGGAAGGAGCATGATATGAGAGCTAAGTGTTACATGCTTGCTTCCGTGAGTAATGAGTTATAGAAGCAACATGAGAACATGCAGAGTGCGAGTGAGATCCTCCTTCACCTACAAGAGTTGTATGGTGAGCACAGCAGGAATGCTAGGTATGAGATATCTAGACAGCTATTCCGTATGAGGATGTCTGAGGGATAGAATGTTGGGGATCATGTCCACAAGATGATTCGGCTGATTGAGCAGTTGGAACATCTTGACTTCAACATGGATTTCCAACTACAGATGGATTTGATCCTTCAGTCCCTTCCTGAGTCTTTTGGGAATTTTGTGACAAATTTCCATATGACTAAACAGGAATGCACCTTAGCTGGTTTACTCAACATGCTGGTTATTGCCCAAAAGAATATGCCAGGCAATAAAGGAAAAGAGGTAGCTTTGGTTGCATCTTCTTCTGCTGGAAAGTCCAACAAGAAGAAGGGCAATAAGAAAAAGAAACCTCAGATTCCTGGTCCTTCCAAGAAAATAGCTAAACAGAAAAGGAAGACTAAAGCTGATGGAGGCAAAGGAAAGTGTTTCCACTGCCAAAAGGATGGGCACTGGAAAAGGAACTGCCCAGAGTATCTTGCTTCTCTGAAGGACAAGAAGGATACACCTTCGGAAGGTATGTCCATATCTTGTTATTTAGATTCTGATGATACTCATAGTTCATCTACAGCTTGGGTTTTAGATACTGGTGCCAGTTCTCACATTTCTAATGATATGCAGGAACTAGCAAATAGTAGCAGCTTGCGTTCTCAAGATATTAGAGTTCGGATTGGCAATGGCTCAACTGTTGAAGCTTTAGCCATAGGATCTAAATCTTTTTACATGTTTGGACATGTTTTGTGTTTAGATAATATTTTATATGTACCTGATGCTTTTAAGAACATCATTTCTATATCTAGTTTGACTAGAAATGGCTATGAATTTCAGTTCACAGATGATGTTTGCAATATTTATTTTGGAAATAAATATGTTGGTTCGGGTTATATGAATGATGGTCTTTATTATTTGGATAATAATGACAAACACAAATTGAATGCAAGTGATCTAAAAGAATGCAATGCCATGGTGAAAACCAACTCAAGTTCAAAATATATTTGGCACTTAAGATTATGTCATATTGCAGAAGATAGGATTGCAAAACTGGAGAAAATGGAGATTTTATCCTCATTGGGCTCTGAGCCTACTCCAACTTGTGAATCTTGCCTTCAGGGCAAAATGACTAGATCACCCTTTGTTGGACAAGGGATAAGAGCTGAAAATATTTTGGAGCTAATATATAGTGATGTATGTGGTCCATTTAAAGAAATGGCTAGAGGGGGTTTTTATTATTTTATTACCTTTACTGATGATAAATCAAGGTTTGGGTATTTGTATTTGAAGAAATACAAACATGAATCTTTTGAAAAGTTCAAAGAATTTAAATCTGAAGTAGAAAATCAAACAGGAAAGAATATTAAAGCTCTTCGATCAGATCGTGGAGGTGAATATTTGAGTACTGAATTTGATGAATACTTGAGAGAGCATGGCATTGTTTCTCAGCTGACTCCTCCAGGAGCGCCACAGCTGAATGGTGTATCTGAAAGGAGAAATCGTACCCTATTGGATATGGTACGTAGTATGATGAGCTATACTGATATGCCAATCTTCTTTTGGGGATTTGCATTAGAATCAGCTTTGTATATTCTGAATAGGATTCCATCAAAATCAGTTTCTTCCACACCTTATGAGATATGGCATGGAAGAAAACCAAGTCTTAAGCATGTTAAGATTTGGGGTTGTCCAGCTTATATCAAAAAGCTGAACATTTATAAATTGGAGACCAGATCAGAAAAAGGTCGATTTGTTGGATATCCAAAAGATAGTTTTGGATATTATTTTTATTTGCCTACTTCACAAAAGGTTGTGATAAGTAGAGATGCCACATTTCTTGAACAACAATTTGTTCAAGAAGGAGGCAAAGGAAGGCAAATAGTGTCACACGCTACCCCTCTGTAAGGCATAACATGATCCCGTAGTATACCTAATGAATTACCAACTCCGTCTACTGATAATCCATTAAATACACTACAAGGGATTTTAAAAACTTTTCTTACTTCTTTTACAGTGGTGAGTACTATTTACAGGTATTTAAAAACTTTTGTGAATTGAAGTGATAGAACTAACACATTTGAATTATTTGGAATTTCTGTAAAAATTTTGGCAGAGTGCCATCTGTATTTTGGATAAAACAGTTCTTCAGAAAACCTGTAAAAAGCACTTCAATATATTTCCAAATCTCAACTCCAACATTTTTCTCAACCCAACACAGTTCTCAAGTCAAATTCACAGTAATTTTTCAAGGACTGAGATAAAGAAATATAATACAATTTTTTTTACAAGTCAAAATATCTCATAATTTACTTTACAATTTCAATATTCAACTTTTATTTACAACTGCTCAAAACCAAAAATAATATGTACATACAGTGAACATACTTTACATTACAAAATACAAAATACTGGTATACTCATTATACCCGGTAGTCTCTCGCTGGAGGTACTAGCAGCCTAATCTGCTGCCCTGTCGGTCTGTCTACCTGCGGCAACAATAAAAAGCTATCGCTGAGACAATGTCTTAGTGGTGCACAACATTAACCAAATACAATTTAAATCACAATTCATAAGTCATGTAAACAGTGGATACTTAAAACCATAGTTAATTTCAAGACAATAATTGTCAATCAGAATTTAAACTCCATTTCTCAATATCACAATAAATTTCAATAAGTCAAATCATGGTTGAATTCAAAAGACAGTATATGTCAATAAGAGTTTAAATTCATTTCACAATCTCACAATACATATCAATAAATCACACACAGCTTTAATCATGTTCCCAAGTTCAATTCATCCCAAAAGCCGATGGCTAATGAGGTATTCAATTCATCCCAAAAGTCAATGACTAATGAGGAATAACATAGCTAGGTAGCAAAAATATGAGTACTCATTCTATTCGTCCTCAACAGGCACACACCTCAACACTTCAGCCAGAGAGGGAATTTAATTCATCCCACTAGACAAGCTAGTGAGGAATACAATCAATGTACATGATAGCCGTGGTTTCAAACCAATTACAGTGCTTTTCAATCAATAAGTATCCATCAAATATCTTTCAAACCATTTTTCACAATTTCACAACTTAAAACAATAATATGCAAATAGTCATAATTTATTTCAATTGAAAATAATTCAAAAGAAATAGTTGTTGTGCACAAACCTCTGATAGCTGTCTCCGGTTCTGGACTCAGTATTTCCTTCCCTTTTCCTTAGTCTTTGGTAACTGAGAAACACAATTTGAAGTGTTTCAGTTCTAAATTAAACTGTCTCTAACGATAATGTTCGATAAGTAATTCACTGAACTCAATTATTCACTGAATACCTTTATTTGCTTAATCACCTAATATACCGACCCTCGATGCGTTTTAGGTAAATTAGGGTGTAGTGTCATTAATATCTCACATTCGATAATGTTTTAGGATTGGTACGTGTTACCAAACTCAATTCTATGTATATTGCGTTTTCTTGCATTTCATTCCAAATTGCTGGATTTCGGGATACTAGTTTTACCTAGCCGGATGATCTAGTTCCCTCAGTTTTCGGGTTTCGGTCAAAACTAAAAACTTGTAGATCTATGTCTTATGGAACGCGGGGCAAAATTTTAGGTCAATCCGAGTTAAGTAGACCAAGTTATGGTCATTACACTATTGCTGGTCAAATGGCATCAAATTAAGTCAATTTTAGGTCAATTTGGTCAACTTTGGTTCTGCCAGTTTTTGGACCCGAACTTGTGCAAGCCTTTTGACTTGCTTCTGGTCATTTCTGGGTTTTGGTGTCTTCATAAGACTTGTAGGTATGGGTCTTAACTATTCATGGTTAAAATTTCAGGTCAATTGGACCTGTTTTGAGTGAGTTATGGCCTAAACACTAACTGCTGCCCAAATGGTCAGTTTTTAGGTCTCAATTGCATCTAATGCGAATTGGTCATTTTTTTTATGTCACCTTGCAAGCAGAATTTTGGTATGCTTTCTCAATGAAAGTTGGAAAATTTTGTGCCTAGTTTCACCTCCAATTGGTCTCATACCAATTGAGGTTACACAATTAAAGTTATTGACTAAAATGCATACTGCCCTTAACTACCATGCTTAAACATAGATCAATTACACACTTACATTACTATATGTCCACTTCCCTTACCATTTCTGTTTTGGTTCATTACCAAAACCATATTCCACTTTACATTAACATCACTTTGGGCAGATTACAACATCCTTAATACACCAATTCAAGCTCACATTTACAAAGTCTAAATACAATCAGATACACACCTAAACATCACTAATTCTTACATACACTTTACACAATCAATCTATATACATATCCATCAAACTTGTATGTCAATATTCTGCCAACACCTTCATGAACACACACATTTATTCAAGAATCCCAAAGCTGCCGAAAATCTTCCTCAATACCAAAGTGTCCTACAATCATCAATTTTCATCCAAGTGCAAAAATCACCTTATACATATGAAATAATTTACTAGGATATTAAATCACCATAACCAACATCATTTCTCATCAAATATATGCACAATTATTTCATCAAATACATGACTCTATGGCTGTCCAAAATGAACATCTCAATAACTCTTCAAACTTAAAAATTTTCTTCACAAAACCAACACCCATAACATGAACACAAAGTTTAACAAAGCTATCTTCAAAAATGCTAACTTACCTTATGGTTGGAACTTGCTAAACCTTCACAAAACTTCTTGATTTTAGTATCAAACTCTTCCTTGTGATGTGTAGACAATTTTTCATGAAGGAACCTAAGTGTTTAGAGGTGAAATGAATGGGTTAGATGAAGCTTGAAGAAAACGCCCATGGAGGTTTTCTCCTCTCTTCAATTTGGCATAGGAGGTCCAAGTGAAGAAGATGAAGTTTCTGCTTGGTTTAGTGGACTTACATCTGCCCCATTAGGTGTTTATTTTATTCCCTTAGTGACCCACTCACAAATTTTAATCATATAATAAGCTAAATTTTCACTTATTCCACATTAAACCCTTAATTCTCACTATTTACTTTAGGTACCACCAATTTAATTTTTCATTTTATTTTCTAAGTGTAATATTATTTACTTTTAGTAGAAATTTAGGTCAAAAGACAATTCGGGATGTCAAATGACCGTAATGCCCCTGTTCGGGTTACATTCCCGATTTTTCGGTAACACCGAGTTTTGTCTGTTTTTTGATTTCTCACTTTTCTTTATACTAATTATTTAATTTTTCTTTGATCTTTCTAATGATATTTATTCTTCAATAAGGGTCTATTTAAGTCCTAAAAATGTTTTCCAGGGTTCCCCAGATCGAGAGCTAGTCAACGGTCCACGCCGTGACTTCGGTCACGATCCCCATCGCTAGGGTTCTCGGCTCGCTTAACTTGGTTACATTTCTTTGCTATTATTTTTCCTTTGTTTTTCTTGTATTTTCTTTTCTGGTATTTCATTATTTTATGTCTCCTCACTCATATTGAAGTGTAGTTCTAGGCATCCTAGCTGTCCAGGACAACACCGGTCACGGGCTTGAGCAGCACTCACCGAACTTAGGGTGTTACAATTCTCCCCCTTAAATAAATTTCATCTCGAAATTTTACAGCATTAGTCTCTGAATAGTTGTGGGTGCTATCTCCTCATATCCTCTTCACGTTCCCAAGTAGCTTCTGGCTGAATGATGGTTCCACAAAGACTTTAACCAGTGTATCTGTTTATTCCTCAGCTGCTTCACCTCATAAGCCAGAATTTCTATGGGTTCTTCCTCATATGAGAGGTCTGGATTTACTTCAATCTCTTCAACTGATAGTACATGAGATGGGTCAGATCTGTACCTCCTTAACATGGACACATGGAAGACACTGTGTATCCTTGCTAGCTCTGGAGGTAATGCCAACCGATATGCCAAAGGACCTACTCTTTCCAGAACTTCATATGGTCCGATGAAACGAGGACTCAGTTTCCCCTTTCTGCCAAATCTCATAATCCTCTTCCAAGGAGAAACTTTGAGGAATACCTTATCACCCATTGCGTACTCAATATCTCTTCTTTTCATATCAACATAGGACTTCTCGGTGATGCGATGCGACCTTGAGTCTATCTCTAATCAATCTGATCTTTTCCTCTGTCTGCTGAACAATTTCTGGCCCAATCATCTTCCTTTCACCTACTTCATCCCAACATAAGGGAGTTCTGCACTTTCTGCCATACAAAGCTTCATATGGAGGCATCCCAATGCTTGATTGGTAGTTGTTGTTATAAGCAAATTCAATCAAAGGCAAGTGTGTATCCCAACTACCTTCAAATTCAATCACACAAGCCCGTAGCATATCCTCCAATATCTGAATAACCCTTTTAGATCGCCATGCATGCGTGGGTGGAATCTTTGTCTTTGAAGTTCAATCTAGTTCCTAGGGCTCTCTGAAGACTACCCCAGAATCTAGAAGTGAACCTAGGATCTCTGTCAGACACAATTGATACTGGCACTCCATGTAGTTTTACAATCTCATATATGTACAATCTAGCCAATCTTTCCAGGCTATAGTCCATCCGAACTGGCAAAAAGTGAGCAGACTTGGTCAATCTGTCAACTATAACCCATACTGCATCATGACTACTCTGTGTCCTTGGAAGTCCTGTAACAAAATCCATAGTTATTCGTTCCCATTTCCACTGCATCGACAAAGGATGTAACAAACCAGCTGGAACTTGATGTTCTGCCTTTACTTGCTGACAAGTTAGGCATTTGGAAACAAATTCAGCTATATCTCTCTTCATGCCCATCCACCAGTAATGCTCTTTCAGCCCTCTGTACATTTTAGTTCCACCAGGGTGCATAGCAAATGGAGACTCATGTGCTTCCTTCATAATGATTTGTCTCAATTCCACATCACTAGGAACACACATTCTGCCCTGATGTAGCAATAAACCATCATCTCTCATAGAGAATTCAGGTTTCTTGCCCTGCTGGACTTCTTTCAGTAGCTTCTGATACTTTTCATCACTCTGAGCAGCCATTCTGATCTGATCAATCAACACTGGTTGTACATGCCAAGCAACTACTGTCTGTCCCTCATCATCAATCTCTAAACTGGCATGCTGTGCTTTCAATTCATATACCATGGATATGGGAGAAACTCTGAGATTTGCCATAGTCTTGCGACTTAAGGCGTCAGCCACTACATTTGCTTTCCCTAGCTGATAGTCTATTAAGCAATCATAATCTTTGATGAGTTCTAACCATCTCCTCTGCCTTAAATTCAATTCCTTCTGGGTGCCTAAGTACTTCAAGCTCTTGTGATCCGTGTAAATGTAGCATTTCTCTCCATACAAATAGTGTCTCCAGATCTTCAGAGCAAAAACAATAGCTGCTAGCTCCAGATCGTGTGTTGGGTAGTTCCTCTCATGCGGTTTCAGCTGGCGTGATGCATAAGCAATGACGTTCCGATCTTGCATCAGTACACAGCCTAACCCATTGTGAGAAGCATCACTATAAACTGTGTATTCTTTACCCGGAGTAGGTAAAGTGAGAACTGGAGCTTCAGTTAAACACCTCTTCAACTCATCAAAACTTTGCTAACATTTATCTGTCCACTAAAATTTTACATCTTTCCAAAGCAGTTTGGTCAGTGGAGAAGATAACATAGAAAATCCCTTCACAAACTGACGGTAATATCCAGCTAAACCCAGAAAACTGTGAATTTCTGTGATATTCCTGGGCGGCTTCCAATTAAGGATAGCTTCTACCTTGCTGGAATCTACCTTGATCCCTTCAGCTGACACAACATGTCCCAAAAAGGAGATTTCTTTCAGCTAAAATTCACACTTTGACAATTTGGCGTATAGCTGTTTCTCCCTTAAAGTCTGCAGTACAATCCGCAGATGTCTGTCATGCTCCTCTGCATTCCTCGAGTATATCAAAATTGTCACACCTTACCCCCTTGTAAGGCATAACATGATCCCGTAGAATACCTAATGAACTACCGAACTTCACCTACCGATAACTCATTAAGTACCCTACAAGGGATTTTAAAACAATTTCCTTATCTTTGACAAGTGGTGAGCATTTCTAATAAGTATTTAAAACATTTAGTTGAAATTAAAACTAATTAATATTTTTGGCCATTTTAGTTTTCCGCAAATCTTATAAAAATTTTGACAGAGTTTCCTCTGTATTTTGAGAAAACCATTCTTCGAATACCTGTAAAAAGCACTTCTAAAAGTTTTTCTCAACTAATACTTCGGTTTCACAATTAAACTCAATCAATTTCTCAAAATTCACAAGTTCAATAGTTCTCAAAATACTGTCAATCAATATCATTCATATTTCATTAAAAACAAAATAATTTATACACAACCTTACAAATTTATATCAAAAGAAACACAAACTAAACCTTATTACAAACTTCATACAAATTTGTGTACAAGCTGCTCAAGACCCATTTTTACATGTCCATACATTTATGTGCAATATATACATCAAAAGGAATATTCTGATTAGGGTATAAATTATACAAGGCTTCAAGTGATGTCTTCACACACCTCGTGACTCGATCTGCTGCTCTTCTAGTCTCTGTATCTGCGACAGCAATAAAAGCTATCGCTGAGTACTATGACTCAGTGGTGCACAATATACTAAAATAATCTTTATGCAAAACTTAAAGCACATTCATTCAAAATTTTGGCTAAACATGAAAATTAAATACAATCATGCATTGTAAGATTTTACATGTAAACCAAGTTCATTTCAAAGTATCAAAACACATTTCATAAAACCCACAGTTAGATCACGCCATTCGAAACAAATAGAATCTCAATAGCCAGAGGCTGAAGAGAAATCACATGAATCTCAATAGCCAGAGGCTAAAGAGAAATCATATCACAGGCTAGCTAGCTCAAATATATGGATATCCATTCACATCCTCTTCTACTGGCACACCTCAACACTTCTCCAGAGAAGGAATCAAAATTCGAAACTAATTACCCCCACTAGTCGTACTAGTGAGGTGTTCAAATATGTGGTCATGATACTGTGGTTTCAAAACTTATCTTAACAATTTGCTAAACATTGTCTTTTCAAATATACATAATAACTTTCAACAATTTAGATCAAACATCATAAGAATGCCATAATCCAATATTTCATTTTATTCAAAACGATATGCAAAAGATAATTATAAAAGTATATGTTGTGCACAAACCTCAAACGAGTCGCCTGTTGGCCTTGACTCGACTCCTCGGGTTCTGTCCCGGTATTCTTTTCTACTGAAACATGAAATTTTCCAATGTTTCAGTACTAAAACTTAAAATAAATCCAAAATAAACTTAACTTCACATTTACCTAGCTCTAACGTGTTAAATTCGACGTTCTCGAAATTTTGTGTTTCGGGTTACTATTCACTGCACTATTCAAGTCAAATTATTGACTTTCTAAGGCTTAATGGGTATGGGAACTCTAACTTCACCCACATACCACATTTTGGTCACCAAACTTGTTGGTTTTGGTCATTTGTTTAAAGCTTAGGTCATTTTGGCAAAATTGCCAATTTTCGGTTTTGGTTCTCCGAAGTTGCACTGTTCCATTGGTCGATCTACTGTTGGAATTTGACAAAAATTTCTTCATAGAAAATGTTCCTTATTGTCTTAAGTGTATTCTCATTTTTGGATCACCTCAATCGGAGTTTTGTAGCTCAAGTTATGGCCAAAATAAGTTTCTTTGTTCGTGTCTTTATTCATCTTGAGATTTTGGTCTTGTGATTTTTAGTCCAATTTTGGTCAATAATTTAATCAAGTTAAGTTCATAATTTGGTCTCACTTTCTTCATATGAAATGTTGTACTATGTCTTAGGTATCCATCGGTTCAAGAATCGCCTAAATCCGAGTTTTCTAGAGGGAGTTATAGCCATCCAAACATTGCTGCTCAAATGGAAATTCTGGAAATCTCGATCAGATAAATTTCACTTTGCTCAATGATTTAATTAGGTTAATGACATAATTTGGATTGGTGTCCTTCATGAAAGTTTTATATCTATATCTTATCTAATTACGGTTAAAATTTCAGGTCAATTTGATCTACCTAGCTCGAGTTATGACCAAATGAACAGTTGTTCATTTGGTCAGTTTGGTGCAGTGGTAGCCTGCTATCAACTCACTTTGGTCAATTGTTTCACCAAGTTTTGGTCAGTTTTTGGCCATGGTTCCTTAATGAAAATTGTGCTCTTTTATGTCTATTTTCATCTCCAATTGGTGGCATATCAATTGGACTTGTAAAATTTGAGTTTTGGTCCTTCAAAGTGGGTTTGGTCATGCTGCCAGCAGCATGACCATTGACCTACGAATTTGGTTTAATTTCCTACCATTCCCACACAACTTATTTGGTCATTATTGACCATTTTTCAGTCCACAATTGGTCAAAGATATCATTTATGCATTTCTCCAAAATTTTGCCTCAAAACCCTAACATTCAAACCCTAGCTCTTCCATCTCATGCATTAAGTCACAACTAGTGCACCTAACCTTAACCATTCAACTAATCAAAGCTTTTAAACTCATTCTAATGCATCAAATTCATGTAAATCATACTCCTCTCAAGCTGCCATAATTTCAGTTTGGTCCTTCTCCCATGTTTGTTTCATTTAAATCAAGTTCTAAGATCACTTAATTACCTAAACATGGATTTGAATGGATAATTAAAGAGTTTAGCATACTAACCTCAATTTAAATGCCAAGCCTTCAATTGTTCTCTTTCTTTCCTCTTTCTTTCTTGTGCTTAAGTTGATATTAAAGGTTCTAGTGAGGTATTTAAGGAAGTTAAGAAGGTTGAGTGAAGAAAATTTAGCTTAAATGTAAGCTTAAATGAAGAACCATTCATGGAGGATTTTGGGGAAAATGGGGTGGCAAAGAGAGAGGTGAAGAAGAAGAAAATCCTAATTTTTTTTTTTGTTTTCCTTTACACGTTTTTGCTTATGGAAGACCCCTAAATCCAAATTAATTAATTCAATTTATTAATTTAGTTATGACATCATGCATGATGTCATAACTTTTGACTTTTCCAACCTCTTTCCTTTTCTCTTTTTTTTTTATTTTCTTTTTATTAGTTCTTTAATTTAATTATCGATTCCAAAATTTTCTTTTCTCCGATTTTATTTGACAGTTAGGTCAGGAGTCAGCTCTCGGGGTCAATTGACCAAATTGCCCCTCGCCGGTTCATCCCGGTTTGCAAATAATCCAATATTTCTTCCGGCTCCCTGATCTAATTATTTGACTAACTTAACAGCTCTTTTTCATGATTTTCTCTTTTCCACTGTGTTCATAAGGGTCCTAAGGACCGCAGCGTCACTTTTTACGGTTCGAAATTTGAGTTTAAAATGACTTCGCAGTCGTTCCCGAGAAGGTCACTCATCGCTGTGACTCTCGGCTCGTTTAACCTCTTATGTTCTGTTTTTCTTATCTATAGTTAACTAATTAAACATTACTAATTATTTGTATTTATGGCTTCTCAAGTTGTCTTAAGTGTGGCCCTAATCCCAATAATTGTCCGGACCGACACCGGTCACCGGAACAGTGAAATATACCAGGCTATACCAATAGGGGTGTTACAATTCTCCCCCCCTTAAATAAATTTCGTCTCGAAATTTTACCTGGTATCAATCTCTGAACAGCTGTGGATGTTGTCTCCTCATGTCCTCTCGTTCCCAAGTAGCTTCTTGGCCCGAATGATGGTTCCACAGCACTTTTACCAACGGTATCTGCTTATTCCGTAGCTGCTTCACCTCATAAGCCAGAATTTGTATGGGCTCTTCTTCATATGTGAAGTCTGGATTCACTTTCTATTTCTTCTACTGGTAGTACATGAGATGGGTCTGATCGATACCTCCTCAACATAGACACATGGAAGACATTATGTATCTTCTCCAACTCTGGAGGTAGTGCCAACCGATATGCCAAAGGAACCACTCTTTCCAGAAACTCATATGGCCCGATAAAACGAGGACTTAGTTTCCCCTTTCGGCCGAATCTCATAATCTTCTTCCAAGGAGAAACCTTGAGGAAAACTTTCTCACCCACTGCATACTCAATATCCCTTGTTTTCATATCAATGTAGGACTTCTGACGGTCTGATGCAGTCTTAAGTCGATCTCGGATCACCCTGATTTTCTCTTCAGTCTGTTGAACAATTTCGGGTCCAATCATTTTTCTTTCACCCACGTCATCCCAACACAACGGGGTTCTACATTTCCTGCCATACAAAGCTTCATATGGAGGCATCCCAATGCTTGATTGGTAGCTGCTGTTGTAAGCAAACTCAATCAAAGGCAAGTGTGTATCCCAACTACCCTCGAACTCAATCACACAAGCCCGTAGCATGTCCTCCAAGATCTGAATTACCCTCTCGGTGGCCATGCATGCGTGGGTGGAATGCGATCGAAGTTCAATCTAGTTCCTAGGGCTCTCTGAAGACTACCCCAGAATCTAGAAGTGAACCTAGGATCTCTGTCTGACACGATGGATACTGGCACTCCATGTAGTCTCACAATCTCATCAATGTATAACTTGGCCAATCTTTCTAAACTATAGTCCATTCGAACTGGCAGAAAATGAGCAGATTTAGTCAGCCTGTCAATAATGACCCAAACTGCATCACGACTCTTCTGTGTCCTCGGAAGTCCCATCACAAAATCCATCGTTATTCTCTCCCATTTCCATTCTGGCACTGGTAGTGGATGTAACAACCCAGCGGGTACTTGATGCTCTGCCTTTACTTGCTGACAAGTTAGGCATTTAGAAATAAACTCTGCTACATCTCTTTTCATACCCATCCACCAGTAATGCTCCTTTAGCCCTTTATACATTTTTGTGCCACCAGGGTGCATGGCAAAAGGAGACTCATGTGCTTCCTTCAAAATGATCTTCCTCAATTCAACATCATTAGGAACACATATTACGCCTGGTGTAGCAATGAGACCATCATCTCGATTGAGAATTACGGTTTCTTACCTGTGGACTTCTTCCAACAAACTCGATACTTCGATCATTACGAGCGACCATTCTAATCTGATCAATCAACACTAGCTGTACATGCCATGCAACTGCTGTCTGCCCATCATCATTAATCTCTAAGCTGGCTGTAATGATCTCAACTCATGTACTAAAGACAAAGGAGTAACTTGTAGACTTGCCATAGTCTTGCGACTTAGGGCGTCAGCCACAACATTAGCTTTCCCTAGCTGATAGTCTATCAGACAATCATAGTCTTTTATCAACTCTAACCATCTCCTCTGTCTCAAATTCAACTCTTTCTGGGTGCCCAAATACTTCAAACTCTTATGATCTGTATAGATGTAACACTTTTCCCCATACAAATAGTGTCTCCAGATCTTAAGAGCAAACACAATAGCTGCAAGCTCCAAATCATGTGTTGGATAATTCATCTCATGCGGTTTTAGCTGACGTGATGCATAGGCAATGACATTTCGATTTTGCATCAATACACAGCCTAACCCATTGTGAGAAGCATCACTGTAAACGGTGTATTCTTTACCCGGTGTAAGTAAAGTCAGGATTGGAGCTTCAGTCAAACATCTCTTCAATTCATCAAAACTTTGCTGGCATTTGTCCGTCCACTGAAATTTCACATCCTTTCTAAGCAACTTGGTCAATGGAGATGCCAACATGGAGAATCCCTTCACAAATCTACGGTAGTATCCAGCTAAACCCAGAAAACTGCGAATTTCTGTGACATTTCTGGGTGGCCTCCAATTAAGGACAGCTTCAATCTTGCTTGGATCTACCTTAATACCCTCTTCTGATACTACATGCCCCAAGAAAGATATTTCCCTCAGCCAAAATTCACATTTCGACAATTTAGCATATAGCTGTTTCTCCCTCAAAGTTTGCAGTACAATTCGCAGATGTCTATCATGCTCTTCTACATTCCTCGAATAGACCAATATATCATCAATAAATACCACAACAAACTGGTCGAGGTATGGTCTAAAGAAAGTGTTCATCAGATCCATAAAAGCAGCCGGAGCATTAGTTAACCCGAATGGCATGACTAGGAATTCATAATGGCCATAGCGGGTTCTGAAAGCAGTTTTAGGAATACTCTGCTCTTGTACTTTCAGCTGATAATAACCTGATCTCAGGTCAATTTTGGAGAACACAGCTGCACCCCTCAACTGATCAAACAAGTCATCAATGCGGGGCAATGGATATCTGTTCTTTATAGTCACCTTATTCAACTGTCGATAATCAATGCATAACCGGAGAGTGCCATCCTTCTTCTTTACAAACAACACTGGCGCTCCCCAAGGTGACACACTAGGGCGGATAAAGCCCTTGTCAAGCAATTCTTGCAATTGTACCTTCAACTCTTTTAATTCTGCAGGTGCCATTCTATATGGCGTTATGGAGATTGGATCCACACCAGGCATAACATCAATTTCAAACTGCACCTCTCTTTCTGGAGGTAATCCTGGCAATTCATCAGGAAATACATCCGGAAAATCACATACAGTAGGGATGTCCCTTAGTGTTGGACTCCCCACTTGGGTGTCTATAACATGTGCTAAGTATGCTTCACACCCCTTTCTGATCATTCTTCTGGCTAGTGCAGCCGAAATGATGTTTGATGGCAGTAAATGCCTCTCCCCGTGTATTACCACATCACCGTACAAAGGGAGACCAAAAGTGACTGTCTTGATCTCTGATCAATCATGGCATGATGCCTGGCTAACCAATCCATGCCCAAGATGATATCATACTCTCTGAAGGGCATTTCAATCAAGTCTAACGGGAAAACATGTCCTTGGATCACCAAAGGACAGTCTCTATAAATTCTGTTGACCCGGACTTCTTGTCCTAACGGACTAGTTACTAGCACTTCAAAACCCATTTGCACAAATGGAACAGTAAGTGAACTGACTATGCTAGTACTAACATATGAATGGGTTGAACCCGGATCAAACAATACAAATACATCTTGACCAGAGATAGAGAATGTACCAGCTACCACATCAGAAGTTTCAGCCTCTTCACGTTGTCTCATTGCGTAGATTCTTGTTGAAGCACTTCCTTGTCCTGACTGACCAATTGTGCCCTGACTGCCTGAAGCAGTGCCTCTACCTCTGCCTCTTCCTCTACCAACAGACTGTGAACCTCTGGGAGCAGGACTCTGAATAGATCCCTCGGCAGTAGTAGGAGTTGGACATATCTCGGAGCACTAGTACAGTCTCTTGCTAAATGACCCTTGCCTCCGCAGTTAAAACAGGCTCCAGTGGCCAAATAACACTCCCCCCCATGAATCTTGCCACAAGTCTCACAGGGGCGGTGTGAACCCACAGCAGTGCTGGCGGACCTAGGGGTTTCTGTCGGGAAATTCTGCCTCTACTAAATCTTCCACCCCGGCCCCTGCTGGGTCCACTAAACTTCTTTCTCTTTCCAGAGGTAGCACCAGAACTCTATTCAACTGATTTTTCCCCCTTGTCTTTTTCTGATTTCTCTTGTGAACCCTTCCTCACTGCCCCTTCTGATTCTATCCTTTCTAATTCCAAGGCTTGTGAGATCAATTCAAAGAAAATTCGATGTCTGAAACCCACAACTTGCATTCTCGCACTCGCCTTAGCCCTGACTCAAACCTCTTGCATCTATCTCTGGTGGTGGAGACTAAGCTTCCAAAGATAGTGGCTTAGCCTTGAGAAATCTCTTTCATACTGCTACTGATTCGGTTCCCTTGTTTCAAACTCAAAAATTCTTGCGCTTCGATCAACATATGCATCCGGGATGTATTTGCTCAACTCTCTCGATGAAGTCATCCTGTGTCAAGATCGTGGTTCACCAAGCCGTGGGGATGGTCTTCCACCAATCATACGTGTCCCCTTGCAGTAGCGACACAGAATATTCCAACTTCAGCTCATCTTAGCAGTGCAGTTTCTTAAACACTCTGTCCATTCTTTCAAGCCATTGCTCTGCCTCTAAAGGGTCCACTGTACCCTTAAATTCTGCAGCCCCATACTTTAGCAATTTATCAAACTGTCTGGCTGGAGGCAGTGGTTGTGCCACAGGTGGTTGGGGTGGAGCTTGGCGAGCATACCCCGACCATTTGTTGAAACATCGCGACCATCTGCAGGCGAATCGCGAGGAATCGCGGCATTTGTGGGTGGTCTTTGTGACCACCGACATTACGCAAAGTCGGGCTTCCTTGTGCCTCGGCTTCAGCATCGCTCAACTGAGCGATCCCCTTCTTCCATTTCAGACTGACGTTAGGGTATCTCCTGAACAAGTAACACATAGAGATTTCCCTCCGTTAGTTCATATTTATGATGTAATGCACTGTATGTAACACTTATGGACATTGAGCAGTTGTACTTAACAAAGAAAAGACACAAATTCATAAATTAAAACATTCTTCAAAAACTTGCTCTGATACCACTAAAACATGTCACACCTTACCCCTCTGTAAGGCATAACATGATCCCGTAGAATACCTAATGAACTACCGAACTTCACCTACCGATAACTCATTAAGTACCCTACAAGAGATTTTAAAACAATTTTCTTATCTTTGACAAGTGGTGAGCATTTCTAATAAGTATTTAAAACATTTAGTTGAAATTAAAACTAATTAATATTTTTGGCCATTTTAGTTTTCCGCAAATCTTATAAAAATTTTGACAGAGTTTCCTCTGTATTTTGAGAAAACTGTTCTTCGAATACCTGTAAAAAGTACTTCTAAAAGTTTTTCTCAACTAATACTTCGGTTTCACAATCAAACTCAATCAATTTCTCAAAATTCACAAGTTCAATAGTTCTCAAAATACTGTCAATCAATATCATTCATATTTCATTAAAAACAAAATAATTTATACACAACCTTACAAATTTATATCAAAAGAAACACAAACTAAACCTTATTACAAACTTCATACAAAATTGTGTACAAGCTGCTCAAGACCCATTTTTACATGTCCATACATTTATGTGCAATATATACATCAAAAGGAATATTTGCAGTTAGGGTATAAATTATACCCGAAGGCTTCAAGCTGATGTCTTCACACACCTCAGCAGCTCAGTCTGCTGCTCTTCTAATCTCTGTATCTGCGACAGCAATAAAAGCTATCACTGAGTACTATGACTCAGTGGTGCACAATATACTAAAATAATCTTTATGCAAAACTTAAAGCACATTCATTCAAAAATTTGGCTAAACATGAAAATTAAATACAATCATGCATTGTAAGATTTTACATGTAAACCAAGTTCATTTCAAAGTATCAAAACACATTTCATAAAACCCACAGTTAGATCACGCCATTCGAAACAAATAGAATCTCAATAGCCAGAGGTTGAAGAGAAATCACATGAATCTCAATAGCCAGAGGCTAAAGAGAAATCATATCACAGGCTAGCTAGCTCAAATATATGGATATCCATTCACATCCTCTTCTACTAGCACACCTCAACACTTCTCCAGAGAAGGAATCAAAATTCGAAACTAATTACCCCCACTAGTCGTGCTAGTGAGGTGTTCAAATATGTGGTCATGACACTGTGGTTTCAAAACTTATCTTAACAATTTGCTAAACATTGTCTTTTCAAATATACATAATAACTTTCAACAATTTAGATCAAACATCATAAGAATTCCATAATCCAATATTTCATATTATTCAGAACGATATGCAAAAGATGATTATAAAAGTATATGTTGTGCACAAACCTCAAACGAGTCGCCTGTTGGCCTTGACTCGACTCCTCGGGTTCTGTCCCGGTATTCTTTTCCACTGAAACACGGAATTTTCCAATGTTTCAGTACTAAAACTTAAAATAAATCCAAAATAAACTTAACTTCACATTTACCTAGCTCTAACGTGTTAAATTCGACGTTCTCGAAATTTTGTGTTTCGGGTTACTATTCACTGTACTATTCAAGTCAAATTATTGACTTTCTAAGGCTTAATGGGTATGGGAACTCTAACTTCACCCACATACCACATTTTGGTCACCAAACTTGTTGGTTTTGGTCATTTGTTTAAAGCTTAGGTCATTTTGGCAAAATTGCCAATTTTCGGTTTTGGTTCTCCGAAGTTGCACTGTTCCATTGGTCGATCTACTGTTGGAATTTGACAAAAATTTCTTCATAGAAAATGTTCCTTATTGTCTTAAGTGTATTCTCATTTTTGGATCACCTCAATCGGAGTTTTGTAGCTCAAGTTATGGCCAAAATAAGTTTCTTTGTTTCGTGTCTTGTTCATCTTGAGATTTTGGTCTTGTGATTTTTGGTCCAATTTTGGTCAATAATTTAATCAAGTTAAGTTCATAATTTGGTCTCACTTTCTTCATATGAAATGTTGTACTATGTCTTAGGTTTCCATCGGTTCAAGAATCGCCTAAATCCGAGTTTTCTAGAGGGAGTTATAGCCATCCAAACATTGCTGCTCAAATGGAAATTCTGGAAATCTCAGTACAGTAAATTTCACTTTGCTCAATGACTTAATTAGGTTAATGACATAATTTGGATTGGTGTCCTTCATGAAAGTTTTAGATCTATATCTTATCTAATTACGGTTAAAATTTCAGGTCAATTTGATCTACCTAGCTCGAGTTATGACCAAATGAACTGTTCATTTGGTCAGTTTGGTGCAGTGGCAGCCTGCTATCAACTCACTTTGGTCAATTGTTTCACCAAGTTTCGGTCAGTTTTTGGCCATGGTTCCTTAATGAAAATTGTGCTCTTTTATGTCTATTTTCATCTCCAATTGGTGGCATATCAATTGGACTTGTAAACTTTGAGTTTTGGTCCTTCAAAGTGGGTTTGGTCATGCTGCCAGCAGCATGACCATTGACCTACGAATTTGGTTTAATTTCCTACCATTCCCACACAACTTATTTGGTCATTATTGACCATTTTTCAGTCCACAATTGGTCAAAGATATCATTTATGCATTTCTCCAAAATTTTGCCTCAAAACCCTAACATTCAAACCCTAGCTCTTCTATCTCATGCATTAAATCACATCTAGTGCACCTAACCTTAACCATTCAACTAATCAAAGCTTTTAAACTCATTCTAATGCATCAAATTCATGTAAATCATACTCCTCTCAAGCTGCCAGAATTTTAGTTTGGTCCTTCTCCCATGTTTGTTTCATTTAAATCAAGTTCTAAGATCACTTAATTACCTAAACATGGATTTGAATGGATAATTAAAGAGTTTAGCATACTAACCTCAATTTAAATGCCAAGCCTTCAATTGTTCTCTTTCTTTCCTCTTTCTTTCTTGTGCTTAAGTTGATATTAAAGGTTCTATTGAGGTATTTAAGGAAGTTAAGAAGGTTAAGTGAAGAAAATTTAGCTTAAATGTAAGCTTAAATGAAGAACCATTCATGGAGGATTTTGGGGAAAATGGGGTGGCAAAGAGAGAGGTGAAGAAGAAGAAAATCCTAATTTTTTTTTTGTTTTCCTTTACACGTTTTTGCTTATGGAAGACCCCTAAATCCAAATTAATTAATTCAATTTATTAATTTAGTTATGACATCATGCATGATGTCATAACTTTTGACTTTTCCAACCTCTTTCCTTTTCTCTTTTTTTTTTATTTTCTTTTTATTAGTTCTTTAATTTAATTCTCGATTCCAAAATTTTCTTTTCTCTGATTTTATTTGACAGTTAGGTCAGGAGTCAGCTCTCGGGGTCAATTGACCAAATTGCCCCTCGCTGGTTCATCCCGGTTCGCAAATAATCCAATATTTCTTCCGGCTCCCTGACCTAATTATTTGACTAACTTAACAGCTCTTTTTCGTGATTTTCTCTTTTCCACTATTTTCATAAGGGTCCTAAGGACCGCAGCGTCACTTTTTACGGTTCGAAATTTGAGTTTAAAATGACTTCATGCTGTTCGAGAAGGTCACTCATCATTGTGACTCTACTGCTTAACCTCTTATGTTCTGTTTTTCTTATCTATAGTTAACTAATTAAACATTACTAATTATTTGTATTTATGGCTTCTCAAGTTGTCTTAAGTGTGGCCCTAATCCCAATAATTGTCCGGACCGACACCGGTCACCGGAACAGTGAAATATACCAGGCTATACCAATAGGGGTGTTACAAAAATGTCATCAATAAACACCACCACAAATTGATCGAGATATGGTCTGAAGATAGTGTTCATCAGATCCATAAAAGCAGCTGGAGCATTTATTAACCCGAATGGCATTACTAGAAACTCATAGTGGCCATATCGAGTTCCAAAGCGCTTTTGGAATACTCTGCTCTTGCACCTTCAACTGATAATAACCAGATTGCAAATCAATTTTGGAGAATACAGCTGCACCCTTCAACTGATCAAACAGATCATCAATGCGAGGCAATGGATATCTGTTCTTTATTGTCACCTTATTCAACTGCCGGTAGTCAATGCATAAGCGGAGAGTACCATCCTTCTTCTTAACAAACAACACTGGTGCTCCCCAAGGTGACACACTAGGGCGGATAAAGCCCTTTTCAAGTAGTTCTTGCAATTGTATCTTCAACTCCTTCAACTCTGCTGGTGCCATTCTGTATGGCATTATGGAGATTGGATCCACACCAGGCATAACATTAATTTCAAACTGCACTTCTCTTTTCGGAGGTAATCCTGGCAATTCATTAGGAAACACATCTGGAAAGTCATGTACTGTAGGGATGCCCTTCAATGTTGGACTCCCCACTTGAGTGTCTACCACATGTGCCAAGTAGGCTTCACACCCCTTTCTGATCATTTTTCTGGCTATTGCAGCTGAAATGACGTTTGATGGCAATAACTGCCTTTCCCCATGTATTACCACATCACTATACTGAGGAAGGCCAAAAGTGACTGTCTTCAGCCTACAGTCAATCATGGCATGATGCCTAGCTAACCAATCCATGCCCAAGATGATATCATAATCTCTGAAGGGCATTTCAATGAGATCGGACAGAAAAGTGTGTCCTTGGATCACCAAAGGACAATCTCTATACATTCTATTAACCCTGACTTCCTGTCCTAGTGGACTTGTTACTAGTACCTCAAAGTTCATTTTTGTACATGGAACAGCAATGCAATCAATGATGCTAGCACTCACATAAGAATGGGTAGAGCCCGGATCAAATAACACAAACACATTTTGGTTAAAAGTTGAGAAGGTACCAGCCACAACATCAGATGTCTCGGCCTCTTCCCTCTGTCTCATTGCATAGACTCTGACGGAGCACTGTCTTGCTCTGATTGTTTCACTGTACCTTGGCTGCCTGCTGGGTTACCTCTACCCCTGCCTTTACCTCTGCTAGGTGGTTGTGAACTTCTAGTGATAGGGCTCTGAACTGACCCTTCTACAGTAGTAGAAGGTGTTCTAACTCTGCGACTACTGGTGCAGTCCTTGGCAAAGTGTCCTGTGCCTCCACAGTTATAACAGGCTCCAATAGCCTTATAGCATATCCCACCATGATTTTTTCCACAAGTTTCACATTGGCGGGGAGGGTAGGAACTTCTGGAACTCTGTTGACCAGATAGGGGAGGTCTCTGTCCTGAATATCTTCCCCTACCCGATTTCTTGCCACCTCTGCCATGTCCCCCATAGTTCTTCCTCTTTCCACTATGACCACTGGAACTCTGTTCTACTGACTTTCCCTCTTTCTCTGTCTTCTCTGATTTCTTTCTCTCAAGAGCAGTCTCAATCTCAATTCTTTCCAACTCTAAGGCTTGAGAAATAAGTTCAGAGAAGTTAGTGTGTTTGAAGCCGATTACTTGTACTCTGATATTGGGCTTCAAGCCAGTTTCAAACCTCTTGCATCTCTCCCTACTGGTAGAGAGTAGACTCACTGCATAATGGCTAAGGCGGGAAAATTCTCTTTCATACTCACCGATCATTTCCCTGCTTTGCACTTAGGAACTCTTGCGACTTCGGTCTACATAAGCATCGGGGACATATTTACATGCAATTCCCGAGAAAGTCATTCCAGTCAACCTTTGCAGTTCTACTGCACTATGGGGAATGGTTTTCCACCAGTCATAAGCATCCTCCTGTAGTAAGGACACTGAGTATTCAAATCTAAGCTCTTCTGTACAATGTAGCTTCTTGAACACCCTATCCATCCTCTCTAACCATTGTTCAGCTTCTAGAGGATCTCAGTCCCTTAAACTCAGAGCCCCATATTTCATCAATTTATCATCTTGCTGGTAGGAGGCTGTGGTTGTACCACTGGTGTCTGTATTGGGACTTGAGTAGGCACATTACCAACCATTTGTTGGAACATTGCGACCATCTGTGAAGCGGCCCGAGTAGGAAATCATGCAGATGCTGCGGTGGTCTTCTTGAACCACTAACATTTTGTAGGCACAGGGCATCCCCTTGCACCTCAGCCTCAATAGATTGATCGACTGAACGATCACCCTCTTCCATATTCAATGCGAGGATTTTAGATCTCCTGAACAAATAACACAAGGAGATTTCCTCCTGTTAGTGCATATTTATAATGTAATGTACTGTATGTATCAAACAATGATATTGAGCAGTTGTACTATGAAGAAAGAATAATCAAATAACAGGTAAAAACAGAATTTAAAAACTTTGCTCTGATACCACTAAAACATGTCACACTCTACCCCTCTGTAAGGCATAACATGATCCCATAGTATACCTAATGAATTACCAACTCCGTCTACTGATAATCCATTAAATACACTACAAGGGATTTTAAAAACTTTTCTTACTTCTTTTACAGTGGTGAGTACTATTTACAGGTATTTAAAAACTTTTGTGAACTGAAGTGATAGAACTAACACATTTCAATTATTTGGAATTTCTGTAAAAATTTTGGCAGAGTGCCATCTGTATTTTGGATAAAACAGTTCTTCAGAAAACCTGTAAAAAGCACTTCAATATATTTCCAAATCTCAACTCCAACATTTTTCTCAACCCAACACAGTTCTCAAGTCAAATTCACAATAATTTTTCAAGGACTGAGATAAAGAAATATAATACAATTTTTTTTACAAGTCAAAATATCTCATAATTTACTTTACAATTTCAATGTACAACTTTTATTTACAACTGCTCAAAACCAAAAACAATATGTACATACAGTGAACATACATTACATTACAAAATACAAAATACTGGTATACTCATTATACCCGGTAGTCTCTCGCTGGAGGTACTAGCAGCCTAATCTCTGGCCACTGTCGGTCTGTCTACTGCGACGAGAATAAAGCTATCGCTGAGACAATGTCTCAGTGGTGCACAACATTAACCAAATACAATTTAAATCACAATTCATAAGTCATGTAAACAGTGGATACTTAAAACCATAGTTAATTTCAAGACAATAATTGTCAATCAGAATTTAAACTCCATTTCTCAATATCACAATAAATTTCAATAAGTCAGATCATGGTTGAATTCAAAAGACAGTATATGTCAATAAGAGTTTAAATTCATTTCACAATCTCACAATACATATCAATAAATCACACACAGCTTTAATCTTGTTCCCAAGTTCAATTCATCCCAAAAGCCGATGGCTAATGAGGTATTCAATTCATCCCAAAAGTCAATAACTAATGAGGAATAACATAGCTAGCTAGCAAAAATATGAGTACTCATTCTATTCGTCCTCAACAGGCACACACCTCAACACTTCAGCCAGAGAGGGAATTCAATTCATCCCACTAGACAAGCTAGCAAGGAATACAATCAATGTACATGATAGGTGTGGTTTCAAACCAATTACAGTGCTTTTCAATCAATAAGTATCCATCAAATATCTTTCAAACCATTTTTCACAATTTCACAACTTAAAACAATAATATGCAAATAGTCATAATTTATTTCAATTGAAAATAATTCAAAAGAAATAGTTGTTGTGCACAAACCTCTGATAACTGTCTCCGGTTCTGGACTCTGTATTTCCTTCCCTTTTCCTGAGTCTTTGGTAACTGAGAAACACACTTTGAAGTGTTTCAGTACTAAATTAAACTGTCTCTAACGATAATGTTCGATAGGTAATTCACTGAACTCAATTATTCACTGAATACCTTTATTTGCTTAATCACCTAATATACAGACCCTCGATGCATTTTAGGTAAATTAGGGTGTAGTGTCATTAATATGTCACATTCGATAATGTTTTAGGATTGGTACATGTTACCAAACTCAATTCTATGTATATTGCGTTTTCTTGCATTTCATTGCAAATTGCTGGATTTCGGGATACTAGTTTGACCTAGCCGGACGACCTAGTTCCCTCGGTTTTCGGGTTTTGGTCAAAACTACAAACTTGTAGATCTATGTCTTATGGAATGCGGGGCAAAATTTTAGGTCAATCCGAGTTAAGTAGACCAAGTTATGGTCATTACACTATTCCTGGTCAAATGGCATCAAATTAGGTCAATTTTAGGTAAATTTGGTCAACTTTGGTTTGGCCAGTTTTTGGACCCGAACTTGTGCAAGCTTTTTGACTTGCTTCTGGTCATTTCTGGGTTTTGGTGTCTTCATAAGACTTGTAGGTATGGGTCTTAACTATACATGGTTAAAATTTCAGGTCAAGTGGACATGTTTTGAGTGAGTTATGGCCTAAACACTAACTGCTGCCCAAATGGTCAGTTTTTAGGTCTCAATTGCATCTAATCCGAATTGGTCATTTTTTTTATGTCACCTTGCAAGCAGAATTTTGGTATGCTTTCTCAATGAAAGTTGGCACATTTTGTGCCTAGTTTCACCTCCAATTGGTCTCATACCAATTGAGGTTGCACAATTAAAGTTATTGACTAAAATGCATATTGCCCTTAACTACCATGCTTAAACATACATCAATTACACACTTACATTACTATATGTCCACTTCCCTTACCATTTCTGTTTTGGTTCATTACCAAAACCATATTCCACTTTACTTTAACATCACTTTGGGTAGATTACAACATCCTTAATACACCAATTCAAGCTCACATTTACAAAGTCTAAATACAATCACATACACACCTAAACATCACTAATTCTTACATACACTTTACACAATCAATCTATATACATATCCATCAAACTTGTATGTCAATATTCTGCCAACACCTTCATGAACACACACATTTATTCAAGAATCCCAAAGCTGCCGAAAATCTTCCTCAATACCAAAGTGTCCTACAATCATCAATTTTCATCCAAGTGCAAAAATCACCTTATACATATGAAATAATTTACTAGGATATTAAATCACCATAACCAACATCATTTCTCATCAAATATATGCACAATTATTTCATCAAATACATGACTCTATGGCTGTCCAAAATGAACATCTCAATAACTCTTCAAACTTAAAAATTTTCTTCACAAAACCAACACCCATAACATGAACACAAAGTTTAACAAAGCTATCTTCAAAAATGCTAACTTACCTTATGGTTGGAACTTGCTAAACCTTCACCAAACTTCTTGATTTTAGTATCAAACTCTTCCTTGTGATGTGTAGACAATTTTTCATGAAGGAACCTAAGTGTTTAGAGGTGAAATGAATGGGTTAGATGAAGCTTGAAGAAAACGCCCATGGAGGTTTTCTCCTCTCTTCAATTCGGCATGGGAGGTCCAAGTGAAGAAGATGAAGTTTCTGCTTGGTTTAGTGGACTTACATCTGCCCCATTAGGTGTTTATTTTATTCCCTTAGTGACCCACTCACAAATTTTAATCATATAATAAGCTAAATTTTCACTTATTCCACATTAAACCCTTAATTCTTACTATTTACTTTAGGTACCACCAATTTAATTTTTCATTTTATTTTCTAAGTGTAATATTATTTATTTTTAGTAGACATTTAGGTCAAAAGACAATTCGGGATGTCAAATGACCATAATGCCCCTGTTCGGGTTACATTCCCGATTTTTCGGTAACACCGGGTTTTGTCTGTTTTTCGATTTCTCACTTTTCTTTGTACTAATTATTTAATTTTTCTTTGATCTTTCTAATGATATTTATTCTTCAATAAGGGTCTATTTAAGTCCTAAAAATGTTTTCCAGGGTTCCCCGCAGTCCAGGGCTAGTCAACGGTCCACGCCGTGACTTCCCGGTGCGGTCCCCCATCGCTAGGGTTCCTGGCTCGCTTAACTTGGTTACATTTCTTTGCTATTATTTTTCCTTTGTTTTTCTTGTATTTTCTTTTTTGGTATTTCATTATTTTATGTCTCCTCACTCATATTGAAGTGTAGTTCTAGGCATCCTAGCTGTCCGGACAACACTGGTCACCGGAGCAGCAGAACGCACTACCGAACTTAGGGGTGTTACAAATAGAGTTAGAATTTGAGAATTCTGACCAACCAACAGATCAGATGGATATAGATCCATCTAGTCAACCAAAAACCGTTGATAAAACATCTACAACTGTTCCTCGTAGAACAACCAGGGTATCTCACCCACCAGTGAGATATGGTTTTCTTCATGAAGAAGAACAAGAGTTGTCTACTCATGAAGAAGTAGATCATGGAGATGATCCACTTACCTATGAAGAAGCTATATCAGATATAGACTCTTCAAAATGTATTGATGCTATGAAATCCGAGATTGATTCCATGTATAAGAATCAAGTTTGGGATCTTGTTGACCCACCTGAAGGTATTATACCTATAGGGAACAAATGGGTTTTTAAGAAGAAAATTGGTTCTGATGGAAAGGTAGAGTCCTATAAGGCAAGGCTAGTAGCGAAAGGGTTTCGCCAAAGGCAAGGAATCAACTATGAGGAGACCTTCTCGCCTGTTGCCATGCTTAAATCAATTAGGATTTTATTAGCAATAGCTGCATACTATGATTATGAGATTTGGCAGATGGATGTCAAAACAGCTTTTCTCAAAGGATACATTGAAGAAAAAATTTTCATGGAACAACCTAGGGGATTTGAATCCCAAGATGGTTCCAAGGTATGCAAGCTAAAGCGATCCATTTATGGGTTGAAACAAGCTTTAAGGAGTTGGAACATCCATTTTGATGAAGCCATTAAATCCTTTGGTTTTATCAAAAATGAGGATGAGCCATGTGTATATAAGAAGGTTAGTGACAGTTCTATCACTTTCCTTGTCTTATATGTGGATGACATACTATTGATGTGTAATGACACAGGTATGTTGACGACTATAAAGGTATGGTTGTCAAATACATTCTCCATGAAAGACTTAGGGGAGGCAACCTATATTCTTGGAATTCGCATCTATAGAGATAGAGCGAAAAGAATAATTGGTTTATCCCAAAGTCTATACTTGGAAAAGGTGTTAAAGAGGTTTAACATGCTTGATTCCAAGAGAGGATTGTTACCAGTGAGACATGATATCCATCTTTCTAAAGAGATGTCTCCAAAGACACCTGAAGAAAGAGATAAGATGGCCAGGATTCCATATGCTTCGGCTATTGGAAGTTTAATGTATGCAATGTTGTGTACTAGGCCGGATATCGCATATGCTGTTAGTTTGAGTAGCAGGTATCAATCCAATCCAGGTTTGGAACACTGGATAGCTGTCAAGAATATTCTTAAGTACTTGAGAAGAACTAAGGATTTATTCTTGATTTATGGAGGTGGAAACTTGCAATTGGATGGTTATACTGATTCTGATTTCCAATCAGATATCGATGATAGAAAGTCTACCTCTGGATATGTGTTCATTTGTAATGGAGGTGCGATCGGTTGGAAGAGTTCCAAGCGAGCACGATCGCAGATTCCACTACAGAGGTCGAGTATATTCTTTGCATCGAATCTTTGCAAAGGAAGCTGTTTGGATAAAGAAGTTCGTGACAGAACTTACAGTAGTTCCTTCCATTGAGTCAGTAGTTCCACTACACTGTGACAACAATGGAGCAGTCATACAGGCTTAGGAACTAAGGTCTCACCCAAAATCCAAACACATAGAAAATGCGCTACCTCATTATCAGATATATAGTTGGGCAAGGCGATATAGCCATGCAGAAAAATAACATTAACTGAAAAATCCAACTGATCCATTCACTAAGCCTTTGTCATAAGCTCAGTTAGACCGACATCTTGAGAAGATAGGTCTAAGATATTGTAATAAATGGCTCTAGTGCTAGTGGGAGATTGTTAGTAGTATGCCCTAGAGCATATCATTTAGTATGTATCTTGTACATATTTTTATTAATAAAAAGCATTTCCACTTTTTCGTTTACATAATATATTTATGTGTAATAGAAAAGGTCCATTGATATTTTGTTAGAAATATTATTCTTAAGTTGTTAAGAATATGAGTGACAATATTTCTAGCACAAAGTATAATAAATAGGTTCACAATCGAGGATACTTCATAATAAGGACATGACTTATCCAAAAAAATTGTATTCATGTTTGTTCCCAAGTTATTTATATGAGATATAAATAAGATGGAATGGTGAGTCTCATGCCATATAACAAACATGATAGGCACTTATATATAATAAGTAGGCCGAACCAGTGACACTTATGACAAGCACATGGAGTTTACTCTTGTCAATGTTTTGTCATAAATCATATCAGTGCATATAATCTTTAGACTTGAGATAGCACAGTTATCTTGTATATAGGTAGTTTGAGTTTGATACTGCTTTCATACTTGTACTGTGTATGGGTATATGGGCATGTGTTGGCTCCTACTAGTTATATATGGAGGTAGGTGTTGATCAAGATGGAATCTGTTCCTCTAAGTAAATAGAGATAAAATCCTATGTTCATTTAATTGTTCTTGATGTTTCAAGTTCTGGCAGACAGATAGATTTATTGAGAAAAGAGTTTCGATGAGAAAATCTTTTAATCAAGAACTGGAATTAAAAGAGAACATAATATTCATAGCAAATGGGGTTTGACATAAACCATGACTTCAGCTTGAGTTGGGATTTTGTAACAGAGAGATTCTAGTGCATGGTAACATATGATTATAGGTTCATTTAAGGTAAACCTTATTACTAATTGGGTGGCCATGGCATGCTATGCTAGGTGTTAACCATGGTCTATGAGGTTCATAAAATGATTTAGAGAAATCATTTATGGTAAGAAAGAGTTCTATGATATTAAGAGTTGATATCATGTCTCATTGCCAATTAGTGATGAGCCTAGTAAGTCACACACATACACAAGTTATCACCTATTTAAATATGATTTAATTAATTAATTAAAGAGTTTAATTGATTAATTAAATAGGTTTAGTTTGCAATTAAATTGCAAAGTCCCTAGCATGACTTGAAACCAAATCTAGATTATTGGATGTGTAGTATAAATTAAATTTATATTTAAAGTGTTTAAATATGAATTTAATTAATGAGAAATTAATTAATAGAGATTAATTAATTAATTTATATTTGATATAAATTAATTAGAAGAAGAAAAATAATTATTTTGGGTTGAGAACTCAAAATTAAGACACAGGGGCATTTTGGTCATTTTGCAGTGTGACACGTGGCACCATGAGATGGTGACACATGGGATTACACATAAGCTTGCCAAATGTTTTTTTAATCATGTAAGATGATTAAAATCAAGATTAAATATAGGTTTGACACTTGGCACAATGTGATTGGGTCACTTAAACCTAGAGCTAATCAAAGGGTGACATGTGGCAAGGGTTTAATGTGTTAACCTAGCTATTTAAGTGTGGTTATGAAAAGAAAAAATAACTAGCAGCCACACTCCTTGGTCACGCCATTTTGCAGCCCTCCCTCTATTCTTTTTCATCTCTCATCAATTCAAAGAGATTAGCCATCAATCTCTTGAATTAAGAACGCTAGAAATTATTTCTAGTGTCCTGTTTACATCTCTAATCTCTTAAAAGGCAGAACTTGAATTTCTAATTAATAGAAAAAGGCTTTAGAAGCTGTTCAAGGGCTGCCATAGGTGTTCTTGGTGTAGACAAGCTAGAGGGACAACATCTGGTGTCCTGAAGACGAATCTCAAAGCGCGAACGCTGCGATTGCATCAAGAGGTTAGTGTAATCGTTCTTGATTTAATCTAGGGTTCTAAAATTAATCTGATTAATTTTAAAATCTTAAATGGCAAATACAGATCCAAAAACATATTAAAAAAGTTTTAATATGTTGTTTATCATTGAAATCAAATAGATAAAAATAAATCTTGCATGATGCATGTGACCCTAGGTGAAAATTTTTGAATTCAATGGTATAAACTTGTGTTTTTCACGCTTTCGTTCCTTCAATAGGACCATTCCCCTCTTCCCATGGAAACAATTATATTCTGATTGGTGTTGAATATGTGTCAAAATGGGTAAAAGCAATAGCCACACCAACCAACGATGCTAGAATGGTCATAAGGTTCCTTAAGAAGAATATCTTCACAAGATTTGGCACACCACGAGTAATAATCAACGATGGAGGAAGTCACTTCTGCAACCAACAATTCGAAACACTAATGAAAAAGTATGGAGTGACCCACAAGGTGGCCACACCTTATCATCCTCAAACCAGCGACCAAGTAGAAATCTCAAACAAGGAACTGAAGCAAATTTTAGAGAAAACTGTAAACAAATCCAGGAAGGAATGGTGCATGAAGTTAGATGATGCACTGTGGGCGTACCGCACCGTATATAAAACCCCAATTGGCACAACACCCTTCCAACTAGTTTATGGAAAATCATGCCATCTCCCTGTTGAACTTTAGCATAAAGCTTACTGGGCAATTCAGATCCTAAACTTTGACCTCAAAGCTACTGGTGAAAAAAGGCTCCTACAACTGAATGAGTTGGAAGAAATCCAACAGAATGCATACGAAAATGCCAAAATCTTCAAGGATAAAACCAAAAGATGGCATGACAGGTGCATAGCAAGGAAAGAAATAAAATAAGGAGATCTTGTCCTATTATTCGACTCTAGATTGAAACACTTTCCAAGGAAGCTGAAATCAAGACGGTCTGGACCTTTTAAAGTCACTCAACTCTTTCCACATGGAGCAGTAGAAGTGTGGAACGAAACCTCATGAGCATTTAAGGTCAATGGGCAAAGGCTGAAACCTTACTTTCAGGGAGAACCCATAGAAATGGGAGTCAATTACACCCTCGACCATCCTACTAACAGACCATAAACAAGCAAAGTCCAGCTAAAGACTATAAATAAGCACTTTTTGGGAGGCAACCCAATATTTTTCTGAACTTTTCTTCTTTTCCTTTTTCATATTGATTTTTTTGCTTCATACTCATTAGTATTTCATTTTGTAGGACCTTCTGGAAAAGAAAAAAAAAGGGGAGTAGAGAACAAGAGAGGAGAGGAATCACTAAGTCAGAACCACAAAAGAGAAGATTGAACAAAACCGGGGAAGCAGCTCTATTGATAATCTTTGCATCCATTTTATGTGTTGTGATAATAATAATTTTCATTTGGGAAAAATTTGGAAAATCAAAAAAGTACACGGGTCATGTACTGGTTTCACACGCCCCTTATAACTTTCTAAAAGTCCGTAAATTTCTTGTAATTTTAGCTCTGAGGGAGATAGAAAGTTAGACAGGTTCATAGCCCAATTTACACGGACCATGTAATGTTGCTAGCAGAATAGCTTGAAGACAGAAAGTTACACGGGTCCTCTTTGTACTTAACACGGGCCGTGTAACACATCTAGCAAAGCAACTCGAGAGACAATAAGTTACATGGGTCCCAGAGCTTCATTTACACAGGTTGTGTACTATGATAGAATTTCAAATTTTCAGGCAGAAATTTACATGGCCCTACATATCGGGACCCTTGTAGTGATACATGACCCGTGTATCATGCTACAGACGTGACTCCTGGGGCGTGAAATGCGTGAAATGAAGAGTCCTAATGGCTCTTTAAATGCACACTTCACATTAAATCCATTCATAAAGGCAAAATCCTTCATCTCCACCCCTCCCAGTCTATAAAAACCCCTCAAATCTCTTCTCCTTTCACTAAACCCTACTCTTCTCCTTCCTAAAAACTCATCAATGGCTCTTGCAAAGAGATCTGCGTGAAGAACCTCTTCCTTAAGGCATGGAGGGAAATCCTCACCCTCTCCCCCTCAGCCGACACCCCAACGCCCAAGAACAAGGGCAGCCTCTCCTCAACCCTCTCAACTAGTCCATCCTCCACCGTGACCCCAACCATAAGCCGCTCCCCAACCGAAAATCTCCATTCCTTGGGGATTTCGTGATGATGCCTACAAAGCAATGTGCACTCGGCTTCACACCTGGAAAATAAGCTCCACAAAATACATGGATTTTGCACTGCTAGAGCAAATCAGGCTGTAGGATAAAATCCACGAGCTACTCGATAGCATCAGGTGGACAAGGTTTGCCCAACTCTAGTTCCCAGCATACCGGGATGCCACATTGGAGTTTTTGGGCAATTTCAAGGGCACCTTATAGCCTATCGACAGGGAAGACAGAGGCAGAATTGAATTTCACCTCTTGGGTGTTGACTAGGTAATGAACATAGATGATGAGTTCAATGCCATCTTTGGCTTTGACAGCTCCGACCACCAAGAGATTCCTAGGAACCGCATGCTCTATAACAACATCAACTTTTGGAGTTCCATTACCCCAAACACAGAGGCGTATAACTTTAGCAAGTCTAAATCCATGGGCATCACAAGCCCAACCCTACACTATATGCATTAGTTTGCAGCCCACACCATCATGGGCCGTGGTGACAACCTTGGCGTGGTAAATGCAAATGAGCTATTCTTCTTGTGGTGTATGGTCACTGGGCAACACTGCAGTACTGACTTCTTTTCATGCAACCACCTCCACCGCCTTTGTAATTAGCCTACCGGGCACATCGTGCTTGGTGGCCTTATCACAACCATTGCCCTCCACTTCAGATTCGTTCTAGGACATCACAGGCTGCGCTCTGTCACTAGAACATCAATAATAGATCAAACCATCTACATATCCTTGGGGATATGTAAGAAGGTGGGTAACACCTGCTACCTGTTGAATGCCGAAGGGAATGCCATCCCTCGGAGAGACGAAGCACAAGAAAGACCTAGCGAGACTTCATAGCCACAGGTGAAAACTCAAGAGCCCATGTTTCAGGGGTCCCCCGCTTGAGTGCCTCCATACACACCACCACCCACAGACCCGGTACTCGCATACCTACAGCAAATGGAGACCACAATCAACAACAGGATGCGAGCAATCGAAAACAACCTCCAGGAAGCCCACAACAAGGTTGACATGCTTATAGAGAGGCTCGATGAAGCATCACCAGCATCACCATCAGAAACCTTTTAGACCTAGGACTATAGGATAGGTTTTTTATTGTAAAACCTTAAATACCTTAGTCCTAGATTGCAATCATAGGTCTCTTTTATTTTCTTTATATCCAAACTTTTAATACTTAATAAATAATATGCTTTCTTATAATTTATGTACGTTTTCTCTAATTTTGCATGTTATGTTAACATTGAGGACAATGTCCGGTTTGAGATTTTTTTTTTTGGGGGGGGGGGGGAGAGGGGTACAAGTGCATTGTATATCATTACATGTATATCATTACATTGTTTAAATTCAGCTATACTATTCTTATGTATCAAAATTCTAGAAACCAAAAAAGTATTGAAAACTTTTGAAAATTTTGAACTTTGAATTGTGAAACTTAAAACTATAACCAACTTCTAGTAAGCTAATAATTGGACTCCACGGGATAGAGGAATGAACGTATCTGGATAGGCAAAAAGGGATTCTAACATGTTGTCTATGAAAAACCTAATCTCTTTAGTGGAACTAGACCAGTTAAACCCCTTCATAGCCATTAATCTGTCACATTGAATATACAAAATTAGGAGAAAATTTTTGAAATCTAAGTAAACCTAAAAATACTTCAGCAGCTCTAGAACATGTCTCTTGGACCTATCAAAGCGAAATCCTAGCATATGCTTGATGAAGAAATGATTAAGGCATTCTTTGCTATAGCCTCACTAAGCCTTAGCCACCCCTAATTAAAATGTATATCCCTTATAGCCAATTTGAAGCCTATATCTATCCCTTAGAATTTATTGCTTACCCATATTATTTACCTAGCCCCTAGCCTAAACACCTATCCTACCCTTTTGAAGAGGCTAAATGCATAAGTAAAAAGTATATTAAGTGCAACAGAAAAAAAAATTATGGAGAGAGGATGTAGAACTCAAGAAAAAGTGCAAGTGTGCAATTGAAATCAAAGAAAAATTTTCCTTTCTAACCTAGCAAAAGCAATGAGTTTGGGGGAGAGGGCAAAAGGGACATAAAAAAAAAAGAGAGAAAAACAAAAAAAAAAGAGAGAGAGAGAAAAGAAGAAGAATAAGAAGTCCTAAGATAAGTATCATGGAAACAAGCTTGGCACTATAAAAAATCAAAAGCCCCTTTTTCTCCATACAAAATCAATAGAATAAACTTAGTATACTTGGTATTTTATTTATACATGCTATCCTCATATTTGCATTCCCTAAAAACCTTTTATTGGCAACTAAATCATTATCCATTTAGCCCTATTACAACCCTTTTAAAGACCTTTTGATCTTTTGAAAAGTGTATGCTACATTAGTAGGATAAGAAACTGAGATATGCCTGTGGAGTTTAAATTGAGTTACTTCATCGCAATTACTCACAAAAGAGGCAAATTTGGAGGAGTATGTGTTTCTCAAGTTTACCTTGATAAAACAGGTTATTTGTGATCTATTAATGGCCTTGTAAAGAGGAATAATTAGTTGAAGCACCAAAAAGGAGTTGAAGTTCTAAATAGGCAGCTATCAGAACCTTTATGCCTTGAAAGAGGGTAATTGGTATGAAGGTTGGAGGAGTTCAATTTTGTGCTTATTAAATTATTGGTTATATTCCTAAGTATCCCTTGAAATGTGTTTTAAAACAGAGTTTTGTTTTGCTTGAGGACAAGCAAAAGTTTGAGTTTGGGGGTATTTGATGCACTTGAATTGTATAGATGTTTTTAAGCACAATTGTATACTATCTCATAGCATTTAGGTAAGTAATCTCATGCATAGTAGTTGATTTCATTAGTTTTTATAATTTCTATTAGCAAGCCCTTAATTCCATGTTTTCTGCATCATTTTAGGTATTTGGGTGAAGCCCTAGAGTATAGGAGTGCAAAAGGGAAGCTTGAAGAAGTCAAAAGACTCAGAATTTCTACTGATACAAAGTATACGGGCCGTGTAAGCTAAGCCACAAACCCATGTAACCTTCTGCCAGACGAAAGCCAAAGAGCCAATGGAGAAACAAAATTACACGGGTCATGTAATTGGACTCGTGTAATCTGTAGGGACCCATGTAAGTCTCTGTCAGGCACAAGCTTGAAGAACTTTCTAAGAACAAAAGTACACAGCCCATGTAACCAGGCCCGTGTAGCCAGCGCAGACCCATGTAAGTCTCTGTGCCAATGCAAGACTCCACAATTCCACTCCAATAAGTTACACGGCCTAGTGACACACAGGCCATGTATCTTGTAGCAGTCAGTTTTTAAACCCAAATTCTCGCTCTTGTTTTCACATTCAAATCAGACTCCTAAGGCTTTTGGGACTCAAAATGACCTAACCCTAGAACAGCTATTATAAATAAAAAGAGAAAACATCCAAATAGGGGAGGATCCTTTAACAACATTTTTTTTTAGGAGTTTTAAAGAGACTCCCATTCTGCACTCTCTCCAGCCGTCTTGAGGAGAAGAATATCAGTATCAAAGGGAGTTTTCTAGCCAAAGTTCCATAAGATCAAAGCTGCAAACTCTCTTCGATTCCTTTATTCCATCTCCTTAAACAGATTTTTATTGTTTTATTTCTTCTATATGATTTCTTTTTACTGTCTTTACCTTTTTATCATGATGTTTGCTGAACTCATGAGTGAGTAGTTTTTATATTCTAGAATTGGAAAAGTAATGCTTGTAATCATTATTATGCATAAACATTAAGTTTTATTTATTGAATTTGAGATTTGTTTCTTGATTTAATTTCTTGTGATATTAATGCATGCTATGTTTGGTACCCACTTAGTATTGATTGTAGATATTAATTGAAGGACTAAAAGGTGAAGAGTAATATTAGAAAATCAAGATCTTGAACCTAGGAATCTAACCTAGACATAGGCTAATACCTTTGTGGAATTTCAAAATTAGTCAAAGACCTTAAGGGATTTTAATTAATTTAATCACCACGAAAGTCGGGTTTAAGTTAATTAGAATACGCCCTAGGTGCCTTAAGAGAGGACTTAAGATACCTTAGGACTGATTTTCATCAAGGTAAATGATTCTCAAAACTAGTAAATAAATAAGATAACATCCATAGCAAGATTCAAGTGTGAAATCTTAATTCTGGAATTGTTCCAAAATAGATTACTTCATTTTAAGTTTATCATTTTAGTGTTTAAAATAGACAACTCCCATTCCTTCATTGTTCGATAGCCTAAACAGTCAAAATTACTGTGTAGATTGGTACTTATCAAATTCCTCATGGGAACGATACTTTACTCATCACTTTATTACTTGTTAGCGATCCGTGCACTTGTGGTGGTTGTAAAACCAACAAACATCACCTCTTTTTATCTCCATTGATCAGTATGAGAAACTGATATATATGGAATGGTGAGTCTCATGCCATCTAATATGAGATATCGGGATAAATACAGTGGGCACTTATGAGATAAGTAGGATGAACTTGTGATGTACAGATAACATGAACATAGCGTTTACTCGAGTCAATAAAATGTTATCTGTGCCACAGTAGTGTATATAATCCTTAGACCTGAGATGACATGGTTGCGTAACGCCCTCACTGTAGGTAGTCTGTACGTTCTACTATTCTAATGACTAACGTCTATTCAGACAGTCAGAATGCCTGGAACTACATTTAAATGATAGTGAGGAGACATAAAATGATGGAATACATGATAAGAAAATACAAGAAAAATTAAGAGAAAATTCTAAGGTTTTGTCAAGCTCAAGTTGAGGTTAGTGCTAGTTTTCCCTCCCTTTCTTAATTAAACTTTGAATTAATGTTGTAATGAGTTGATTTGTTGAGAAATTTGAAGAATTGGATGGGTAATTGATGGGCTTCAATTTTGTTAGCCATGGAAGCTATGGGATTTTGATTGATTTATACATGTAATTGATGATTAGTGAGGTTGATTAAGTAGTTACATGTATTAGGATTTAATGGTATATGTAATTTTGAGGTTGACTAATTTGAATTAGGGTTTTGATTTTGATTTGGAGACTTTGTGTGTAATGGCTTGAATTTGGCAAGGCTTGTGTAATTGTTAAACTTTGGGCAACCTTGATTTCCATGAGAATAGGTTAATTTATGTATGTAAATGATGAATTATGATGTTGATTAAGATATTTATAGGTATTAGAATTTAATTGCATGTGTTAGGTATAAATTGGGACAATTTGAATTAGTTTTGAATAAAGTATTAAAAACTTTGAGTAATGGTTCAAATTGGTAGCCTTGAGGTACTTAGGAGAGTGATAATTTCATATATGTGAGTGTTGATTAATGGTGTTGATGAATAAGTAGATGAGGCTATAAGTTGATTGATGAAAATACTTGTATTAGAAATTGATTGAATGTGAATTATTGACTTTTACCATGGAATTAGGGATTTTGGATTAATTATTAGGGACTTGATAACTCTGCTAGAATTTGACCTAATTAAGGTTTGATTTATGATAATTAGAAGTGCCATGAATGTTAATGTGGAGTTTGGGAGTTGGAGAATGAAAATTGGAAGTGCAAATTGTGTGCAGGTTGTGTATTATTGAAAATAGTATATAATTTGAGCCATAACCTAAATTGTGTGACCCCAATTGGTATGAGGCCAATTGGAGGTAAAACTAGACGTAAAATGGACCAACTCTCATGTAGGAACCTTGCCAAAATTTTGTCTAGAAAGTGAACAATTTATGGATCTACTCAAGATTGCCAATTGCACACCCAGAATTTTGACCAAATAAACAGTATTCATTCATTTGGTCATATCTCACTGTAGACAGGTTCAAATGACCTGAAATTTATATTATTACGAAGCTTAGATATAGAGCTACAACTCTTGTGAAGACACAAAAGCCCAGAAATGCTATTAACCAAGTCAAATTGCTTGCTCAAATTGGGTTACCAAAACTGTCTAGAATGAAAACAGCCTAGAATTGCTTTTGTCTATGCAAACTGACCAGTTTTGGCAAAGACCCATAACTTGGTCCACAGAAATTCAAATGACATAAAATTAGTGCCAAAAACCTACAAGATTGGTATTTTGACCAGAACCCAAAAATCAAGAGAAATAGATCAATTGGCTAGGCCAAGTTGGTGCATAAATTCTGGAAATGTACATAGGTAAGCATTTACTCCAGCATAGTCTTTTAAGAATATCTCCCACTTGAAATCTTCAATTGAAATGAGCCATACCAATCTGGAAAGCTAAGAAACAGATCTAAAACTTTGTTTTAGACATCTTCCTTAACTTATAAATGTATAAAGCCTAAATTTAAGGTCAAATCTACTGGCCTAAATAGATATCATATTAGTATAGGACATTTAAATCGAGGTTAATAATATGGCTATAACTAGTTCCACAAGACTTAAAAAAATTGCAATTAAAATTTCTAAATGACCATAAGACATATGGTAACAAATCCTATGAGGCACACTAGGCCTAAATGATACTACAAGCTATCCAAATAAATTGGTTAAGTTCAATATCAAAACTACCTAGTAAGGGAACCAAAATTCAGAATTAATCTAGTTATGGTTATTTGACCATAACTTGAGTTATACAAGTCCAAATGACATGATTCAAAAAGGAAAATAAAGATAAGACATAGAAGAACAACTTCCATAAAGAAAGTGAGGCCAAATAGTAGCCACAAATTGCTCAATTTGATATGCAAAAATAAGACAATAAAGCTAAACCTAAAGAAAGGTTCTTGAAATAAATTATTGACTTATCCCTAATAAGTCACTACATGCTAAATTACATAAAAATAGGTATGTGGGTCCCACTTTTCACTACATGCTAAATTACATAAAAATAGGTATGTGGGTCCCACTTTTCCCACTTTTCCACTATAAGGTGACATGAAATTAGTTGATACATAAAATGTAAATATGTATAGTACATGACATAAAATAATCAGAGTGATAAATACATAAGTTATATGAATATGTACTTGGGACCTATATTCCCATTATAATGAAATGAAAATTTTATAAGGCATAGATAGTACACAAAGTGAAATAACAATATGTTATGAATCCTTAATGGTACATAGCATGAAATAATAAAACTATAAGTGCTTAATAATACTAATTTGCCCAAAGTATACCTAGACTTATATATATAGTTGGATCGATTGGTCCACCAATTAAGGACTACAGATAGCAGTACTGCCTACATGAATAATCATTGATTGACAAAATTTTCTGATATGATTTCTAACCACTGGCCTTATGCCTGACATGACAGATGCCATTGTGCATAATTGTATTTCTGGCTTCAACAGCCTGCCCACTGGTCTTGTGCCTGACATGACAGTTGTATATAGGGTAGACATATGGAGGTCTAACCCGTATACTCCTGTGTATCCAACATTATAGTCTGTTATAGGTTACTTGGGCACAAATACACTGATATGACATAAAATACACTGATATGACATGAAATACACTGATATAACATGAAAGACACTAAAGTAATTTTAAAAACTTTGTTATGAGTTTAAAAAGACAGAGAATGAAATAAATACACAGAAATGATACTGCTAATTAATTTACTCTCAAAGTATAGTAAAATATGCAAATGACCTAGAGTTGCAAAATTTTACACAGAATTAGTATTTATAATTATTTAGTTGAATTTCTTTAAGATTATGCACCACTAAGCAATTTGCTTAGCGCATTGGATTTTTCATCACATAGGTACTGGAGACCAGACACAACAGCCGCCATAGCAGTAGCCGCCACAGTAGTACTCTAACTACAATTGTCCAAATCTGCTATAGTCCAGAGTCCAGAGTCACCTCATCAGTTATAATATTTTGGTAGGGCCCATGTATAGATTAGTATTTTGGTTCATGTAATTATAATTGATGATGTAATAAATTGTATTGATATTTTTGAGACTGTAAAATAAACTTATGACTTTTTGTATATAAATTCCATATGAATGAATGAATGAAAAATATTATTTTCTTGAAATTGAATGAACAGATATGATACAATATGTTATATGACAAGATGAATAGAACAGATATGATATGAAAATTGTTTTTGACAGGTAACTATTGGAACTCACCAGATGCCAATAAAACAGAGGAGGCTTTGCCCGAGTTTCCACAAAGATAAATTGTGATAAAAAAAAATATTACCACATGTTTTCTACAAAGTTTAAAAATTAACAATGGACACGACAGGATAAGATAGGGTACTCCGGTACTGAATGTGGCACATCTTGCTCGGCTACACTATAGACGGGTGAGGGGTGTTATAGGTTGTCTCTTATATGGTTTTTTTGAGTTTGATACCACTTATATATCTGTGCTGTGTATGGATATTTCGGTGTGTGTTGGCTAAGATTAGTCATAAGTTGGGACAGGTGTTCAATCAAGAGGGGATCCATAGCCTTGAGTAAACAAGGTTAAAAGTCCTATGTGGATTTGAACTATTCTTGATAAGATTAAGTTCCTAGCCAGGACGGATGGCTTTATCAGGAAAAATGTTTCCTGATGGTAAAGTCTTATATGTCAAGAATCAGATTTCAAATGAGTGCATAAGATTCCACAATAAGGGGTTTGACTCAACCATGACCTTTAATGGGATTGGGACATAATACAGAAGGATTTTAGTGCATGATCGTGTATGATTAAAGGTTCATTTTAAGATATTTCTTATTGCTAATTGGGTGACCATGGCATGCTATGCTAGGTGTCAACCATAGTCTATGAGATGCCTAAAATAATTTGGGGAAATCATTTGTGGAATGGAAGAGTTCTAATGATATTAAGAGTTAATATTATTTCTCATTACCAGTTAGTAATGAGCCTAGTAAGTCACACACCTGCACAAGTTAACCACCAAGTTAATTATGATTTAATTGATTAATTAAAGAGTTTAATTAATAAATTAAATAGATTTGATTTGTAATAAGATTGCAAAGTCCCTAGCATGACTTCAAACCAAATCTTAAATAATGGATGTATGGTAAAAGTTCAATTTATATTTAAAGAGTTTAAATATGAATTTAATAGTGAAATTAATTAATGGAGATTAATTGATTAATTGATTTATATGTGATATAAATTAAATAGAGAGAGAAATTGCTATTTTGGGTTGAGAACTCAAAATTCAATACAAGGGCAAAATGGTAATTTTACATGGTGACACGTGGCACCATGAGATGGTGACATGTGGCACTTATTAATGTGTGCCATTTCTCTTCCATGTGATGGAAGATGACATTTAGATGATTTAATCTTATCTTGACAAGTGGATTAATGAGATTAAGACAACTTAAAAGCAAGGTTGAATTGGATGATGACATGTGGCAACTATTTAATGTTTTTGTCTCTTATATATAAATGGAAGATAAGAAGAAAATTCAATCTTCTTCTTCCTCTCTCACCTTGGACGGCTACAAAAGGGGCTTCTCTCTTCTTTTGTTTTTCTTCCATGGATTCACAAGGAAAAACTTGTTTTCCTTTGAATCAAAATCACTAAAAAGGGTTTCTAGCCAAGATACATCTAATTAAATATCACCTAAAGTAAACATCCTAACAATTAGTGGTTGGCAAACACCTAAGAGAGGATTTGGTTTGTCAAAGGTGACCTTAGTGGTAGCTTGTGGTGGACAAGCTAGAGGAGCTACAAGTGGAGCTCTTGGAGACTACCTAAGAGAGTAAGAAGTGTGATTCAGCGCCTTTGAGGTTAGTCTCTTTCAATCCCTATTAAAGCTAGGGTTTGATTTTGATTAATAGTTAATCAATAATCCTTGATGGCAAATGAATATCAAATGCATGTTAAAAGAGTGTTTTGACGTGCTTTAGGGCATTAGTTGTTGGCTAGGATCATAATATATTTGTATGTTTGTATGAAATCCTAGAAAATTTTTAAAATTCAACCTCTAAGGCCTTAACCACGCTTCCTAAAACGCCCTTCAATTGGTATTAGAGCCACTATATTTGCCGTTAGGATTGATTATGGGACTTAATTATGTGATTGGATGAGATTTGGGGTGATTTGAATGAGATTTGAATTGAAAACCCCTAAGAAAACCTTATTGCTACAAGAAACACAACCTGGGCGTGTCCCAGGCCACGGGCCGTGTTTCTGGGCTTATGGCACACAAAACAAGCAAAGAGTTACACAAGCCAAGTTATTGATTAACACGGGTTGTGCTTTTATGCTACGCATGCCGTGTAATTTAACGCCTCAGGCTGTGTAAATGTGTTATTGAACACGAGGCATGTTTTACTTGGAAGGCCGTGTTATGGGTGGTTTTAGGGACTTTTATGCAATTGTTGTATAATTGATGACCCGAAATCATGCCTAGACCTAATTAAATGGTTTAATTAGGATTTCCAATCATGCAAATGAATTTTGAAAATTGTTTTCATGAAAATTAAATTTGGAAAGGTTCCTAAATTTGAGATTAATTTTGAATGAGATTCAAAATTGAAGTTTAAATTGGATATATGATATTCAATTTAATTATGCATATATATTTATGTTTAATTGTTAAATGTTTATATGCATGATGGATGATCATAGACAATAAAAGACCAATGTGATTGGATTTAATTCTTTTTATTTTCTTTGGGATGTAATAAATATTTTTATTTATAATGGCATGTAATATAAGTGTTGTATTATATAGGATGTAATTGCATTTATTTAAGGACTTTTAAGTCCAAATTCTTGTAAATTCACCTTGGTATGCTAAGGATTACTTTGTAATTAGATTGCAAGAAGGACAAGGAGATCAGGAACATTGGTGGATCCAGTGGGAGCACATCAAGATCAAATGTTGATTTATGGACTCCTTCAATATCTCTTGTAATAGAATAGATGAAATGCACCTAGGAAATGCCTTAATTCAATTCTTGGTGGCTCAGAATTGAATCCCTGAGAAAGTCCATGATCATGCCATTTTATTTAATTATCCATGTATGCATGAGATGTGTATGACTGGATGCTTGTATGAGATATATGCATGCAAAATGGATAATGTGCAAAGTGAGACCTTAATAGTAATCAAGCCGACCACAAAATCTTCCAATTCAATGATTAAGTTAGTAATGGTACAATTATGGTAATTATATCATGGCTCTCCACTAGGGCAATTAAATTTGGAAATTTTAGACACTAAAATTATGGGCTACATAGGGATGGTTTTTGCAGTCTAAGAGATTTTCTAAATTTAATTGTTAAAACATATGATGTTGTGAGTATGTGGGTACTTTGGTAATCAAGAATGAATGTACCTAAGGTTATTAAGGTTCAAATTTTCATATTCACTGATCTAGTGGGCTCAACTTAACTAATGCAAGATAGGCCAAGAATGGATGTACCTAAAGCTTTGAGCATTAGGGGCCAAATCTATTAATTGAATTTCAAATAAGATGTGTTGAACAAGTGTTATTCACTTATGTATTGTTAATAGCATCCAAGAAAATGTGATTTAAGGATATTTAACAGTATATAGGAATTCAATCACCTACTAGAAATCCATCCAACTAGGATTTTCGTTTCCTGCTTTGGAAGTGTAGGATTCGCCAAGTTAGTTGGAGGACCAATTTGATTAAAAGACCATAATCATATTTGTGGTTAATTTAATTGATACAAGATGACTAATTTGAATCTTGCTTTTTCTGCAGTAATAACATTTGATAATTATGGCACAAAGGTCCAACTCGTTATCACGCATATTAGATGAAAATAGGCTCACCAAACCTAACTTCTCTGACTGGCTAAGGAATTTGAGAATTGTTCTCAATCTTGAGTGTATAGGATATGTTCTTGATTCTAAACTTCCTAGTCCACTGCCACCTGAGGCCACAGAAGAAGAACATGACACTTTGAGAAAGTGGCATGAAGATGACATGCAAGCCAAGTGTTATATGCTTGCTTCTATGACTAATCAGTTACAAAAGCAACCTGAGAAAATGCAAACTTCTTCTGAAATACTAAGTCACCTTCAAGAGTTATTTGGTGAAAATACCAAGTTGGCTAAATATGAGATATCTAAACAACTATTCAGAATGAAAATGCATGAAGGCTAGGATGTGGGAGAACATGTCCATACCATGATCCGGCTTATAGAGCAACTGGAGGCATGAAGGAGCGGAAGCATGAAAATTGATAGATTAGAGCATTGAATTACAAAACTTTCTTCTAGGGTTACATGCATCATACCACATATTTTATGTGCCTAATTAATTTCAATGCTCAATTGCATATTAAAACCCTTTTAATATGTATTAGGATCTATGTTTGCCATTCAAGATTGTGAATTAACAAATTAATCATTTAAACCCTAGTTTAAAAGAGAAGTTAGAGCACTAACCTTTTTGATGCAATATGGATGTGATTGGCATCTTTAGAAAGCACCTAGGAAGTGTTGTCCCTCTAGCTTGTCCACACCAAGATCACCAATGGGCAGCCCCTAATTTTACTTCTCAAGCCTTGCCAACCAATTATAAATTGGGTTCTTACCTTTAGAGAGTTTGTAGATGTGTATAGGACACTAGAAACAATTTCTAGTAATTTTAATTCAAAGGAATTTAGGCAACTCTCTTTGAATTGATGAGAAAAAATGAAGAGAGGAGAGGGAGGAAGAGGTGCCGCCACACATAAGAGAGATAAGAGAGTTGCTGAATTTTTTTTTTCTTTTCCCTTTTATAATTAGGTCACCACTTAAAACCCTTGCCACATGTCATCACTGCATTACATCTAAATTTTAATTGACTTAATCACATTAAGCCAAGTGTCAAAGCTAGACTTAATCTTGACTTTGATTATCTTGCATGATAGGAAGACAAATGACAAACTATGATGCCATGTGTCACCATCTCATGGTGCCACATGTCACCCTGTGAAATGACCAAATTACCCTTATGTTGTAATTTTGAGTTCTCAACCCAAAATCATTATTTCTTCTCTTCTAATCAATTTATATCAAATATAAATTAATTAATTAATCTCCATTAATTAATTTCTCACAATTAAATTCATATTTAAACATTTTAAATATAAATTTAACTTATATTATACATCCAATAACCTAGATTTGGTTTCAAGTCATGCTAGGGACTTTGCAATCTTATTGCAAACTAAACCTATTTAATTAATTAATTAAACTCTTTAATTAATTAATTAAATCACATTTTACTTGGTGATTATCTTGTGTATGTGTGTGACTTACTAGGCTCATCACTAATTGGCAATGAGATATAATATTAACTCTTAATATCATTAGAACTCTTTCTTACCATAAATGATTTCTCTAAATCATTTTAGCCATCTCATAAACCATTATTGACACCTAGCATAGCATGCTATGGCCACCCAATCAGTAATAAGGAATACCTTTAAATGAACCTATAATCATATATTACCATGCACTAGAATCTCTCAATTATAAAATCCCAATTTGAGCTGGAGTCATGGTTTATGTCAAACTCCATTTGATATGAACACTATGTTTTCTTTTAATTCTAGTTCTTGATTAATTAGATTTTCCTGTCAGAAACTCTTTTTTGACTAAATCTATCTATCCTAGCTAGGAACTTAAAACATTAAGAACAATTAAATGAACATAGGACTTTATCCCTATTTACTTAGGGTAACAGATTCCATCTTGATCAACACCTACCTCCATATATAACTAGTAGGAGCCAGCACATGCCCATATATCCATACACAGTACAAGTATGAAAGCAGTATCAAACTCAAACCACCTATATACAAGATAATTGTGTTATCTCAGGTCTAAAGATTATATGCACTGATATGATATATGACAATGCATTGAAAAGAGTAAACTCCATGTGCTTATCATATGCTTCACTGGTTTGGCCTACTTATCATGTATAAGTGCCTATCATGTTTGTTATATGGCATGAGACTCACCATTCCATCTGAAGGAACGGAAGCGTGAAAAACACAGGTTTATACCATTGAATTCAAAAATTTTCACCTAGGGTCACATGCATCATGCAAGATTTATTTTTATCTATTTGATTTTAATGATAAACAACATATTAAAACTCTTTTAATATGTTTTTGGATCTGTATTTGCCATTTAAGATTTTAAAATTAATCAGATTAATTTTAAAACCCTAGATTAAATCAAGAACGATTACACTAACCTTTTGATGCACTGCAGCGTGTCTGCGCCTTTGAGATTCGTCTTCAGGACACCAGATGTTGTCCCTCTAGCTTGTCCACACCAAGAACACCTATGGCAGCCCTTGAACAGCTTCTAAAGCCTTTTCTATTAATTAGAAATTCAAGTTCTACCTTTTAAGAGATTAGAGATGTAAACAGGACACTAGAAACAATTTCTAGTGTTCTTAATTCAAGAGATTGATGGCTAATCTCTTTGAATTGATGAGAGATGAAGAAGAATAGAGGGAGGGCTGCAAAATGGCGTGACCAAGGAGTGTGGGTGCTGGTTGTATTTTATTTTCTCATAACAACACTTAAATAGCTAGGTTAACACATTAAACCCTTGCCATAATGTCACCCTTTGATTAGTTCTAGGTTTAAGTGACCCAATCACATTGTGCCAAGTGTCAAACCTATATGTAATCTTGATTTTAATCATCTTACATGATTAAAAAACATTTGGCAAGCTTATGTGTTATGCGATGTGTCACCATCTCATGGTGCCACGTGTCACACTGCAAAATGACCAAAATGCCCCTGTGTCTTAATTTTGAGTTCTCAACCCAAAATAATTATTTTTCTTCTTCTAATTAATTTATATCAAATATAAATTAATTAATTAATCTCTATTAATTAATTTCTCATTAATTAAATTCATATTTAAACACTTTAAATATAAATTTAACTTATATTATACATCCAATAATCTAGATTTGGTTTCAAGTCATGCTAGGGACTTTGCAAACTAATTGCAAACCAAACCTATTTAATTAATCAATTAAACTCTTTAATTAATTAATTAAATCATATTTAATTAGGTGATAACTTGTGTATGTGCGTAACTTACTAGGCTCATCACTAATTGGCAATGAGACATGACATCAACTCTTAATATCATTAAAACTCTTTCTTACCATAAATGATTTCTCTAAATCATTTTATGAACCTCATAGACCATGGTTAACACCTAGCATAGCATGCCATGGCCACCCAATTAGTAATAAGGTTTACCTTAAATGAACCTATAATCATATGTTACCATGCACTAGAATCTCTCTGTTACAAAATCCCAACTCAAGCTGTAGTCATGGTTTATGTCAAAATCCATTTGCTATGAATATTATGTTCTCTTTTAATTCCAGTTCTTGATTAAAAAGATTTTCTCTTAAAAACTCTTTCTCAATAAATCTATCTGTCTGGCCAGAACTTGAAACATCAAGAACAATTAAATGAACATAGGATTTTATCTCTATTTACTTAGAGGAACAGATTCCATCTTGATCAACACCTACCTCCATATATAACTAGTAGGAGCCAACACATGCCCATATACCCATACACAGTACAAGTATGAAAGCGAGATCAAACTCAAACTACCTATATACAAGATAACTGTATACCTCAGTCTAAAGATTATATGCATCGATATGATTTATGACAAAACATTGACAAGAGTAAACTCCATGTGCTTGTCATAAGTGTCACTGGTTCGACCTACTTATCATTTATAAGTGCCTATCATGTTTGTTATATGGCATGAGACTCACCATTCCATCTTATTTATATCTCATATAAATAACTTGGGAACAAACATGAATACAATCTTTCTGGATAAGTCATGTCCTTATTATGAAGTATCCTCGATTGTGAACCTATTTATGATACTTCGTGCTAGAAATATTGTCACTCATATTCTTAACAACTTAAGAATAATATTTCTAACAAAATATCAATGGACCTTTTCTATTACACATAAATATATTATGTAAACGGAAAAGTGGAAATGCCTTTTATTAATAAAAATATGTACAAGATACATACTAAATGATATGCTCTAGGGCATACTACTAACAATCTCCCACTAGCACTAGAGCCATTCATTACAATACCTTAGACCCATCTTCTCAAGATGTCGGTCTAACTGAACTTGTGACAAAAGCTTAGTGAATGGATCAGCTGGATTTTTCAGCTGATGTTATTTTTCTGCATGGCTATATCGCCTTGCCCAACTATATCTCTGATAATGTGGTAGTGCCTTTCTATGTGTTTGGATTTTGGTGAGACCTTAGTTCCTTAGCTGTATGATCGCTCCATTATTGTCACGGTAGTGGAACTGCGACTCAATGGAAGGAACTACTGTAAGTTTTGTCACGAACTTCTTTATCCAAATGACTTCCTTTGCAAGATCTCGATGCAGCAATATACTCAGCCTCTGTAGTGGAATCTGCAGTCGTGCTCTGTTTGGAACTCTTCCAACTGACTGCACCTCCATTACAAATGAACACATATCCAGAGGTAGACTTTCTACCATCGATATCTGATTGGAAATCAGAATCAGTATAACCATCCAATTGCAAGTCCCCACCTCCATAAATCAAGAATAAATCCTTAGTTCTTCTCAAGTACTTAAGAATATTCTTGACAGCTATCCAGTGTTCCAAACCTGGATTGGATTGATACTTGCTAGTCAAACTAAGAGCATATGCGATATCCGGCCTAGTACACAACATTGCATACATTAAACTTCCAATAGCCGAAGCATATGGAATCCTGGCCATCTTATCTCTTTCTTCAGGTGTCTTTGGAGACATCTCTTTAGAAAGATGGATACCATGTCTCACTAGTAACAATCCTCTCTTGGAATCAAGCATGTTAAACCTCTTTAACACCTTTTCCAAGTATAGACTTTCGGATAAACTAATTATTCTTTTCGCTCTATCTCTATAGATGCGAATCCCAAGAATATAGGTTGCCTCCCCTAAGTCTTTCATGGAGAATGTATTTGACAACCACACATTTATTGTAACATCCTCCCGATAGCAATTCCGCACAGTCTACTTCCGGTGACCGGTGTCGGTCTGGACAGCTAGAACGTCCGGAAAAATATTTAAACTAAAGTCAGGAACCATAATTAACTCAAATATTAATAAGAAAATTTTAGTAAAAAAAAATTTTAGAAATAAAATACAACCAAGTCAAATGAGCCGGTGCCCAAGCGATGGGTAACCTAGTAGGAAGTTGCGGTTCTCGCAACGAGGAGCCCTAGACCTGGGGGAAAAATTATAAAATAATTTTTGGGACTCTAGAGAAGGGTCATTGAGGTTCCTATGGCATTAGAATGCCAAGAAAATATTTAGAAAATTTTTTCAATCGGTACAGACAATTTTGACCCGTTAAGCCAAACGGAGGGCATTTTGGTCATTTCGCCTTCAGAGGTGATTTTTGGCCGACTTGTCCAGTTAAGTAAATAATTATTATGGTCTAAAATATGAATAAATATTACTAAAAATTAAAGTGAAAATGGGTAGAGAAGAAGAGGAAAGAAAAATGACAATAAATGTCAATTTTGACATCATATGATGTCATCTAAGAGTTTCCCACCAATCACATTTAACCAACCATTTACTTAACCAATAAAAGAGACAAATGGACCTAAAAATTCTGCTCTTCTTCTTCTTCATCTTCTTCCAATACGTGACCTCTTCCATAGCTAAGCATATTCAAGCTTTTCAAAGCTTGATTCACCCATTTCTACCCAACAAAATCATAACCTAGCTTCACAAAAAATTAACCTAGCAACTTGAGCAACCTCTAGGCAGCCAAAAGAGGAAGAAAGAAAGGAGTTTGGGTGGCTGGAAACTCTGCCCCATTCAAGGTTAGTGCACATATACACCTAAAGCTCTTTATTTCTATGTTAAAGACTTGAAATAAGTAAGGAATTGTAAGTAAAATGAATAAAAACTATGTGTGTGTATGCCATAAATTTCAGCTGCCCTAAGGAAGGAACAAAGGTGGAGTGTTTTTGATGGTTTTAATGGACTTAGAATGAATTAGAGATTATGTTTAAGGTGTATATACACATAAATAATGAATGGAAGTGCTTAATTAGGTGTATGTGTGAATTATAAGGGAAAACTAGGGTTTTGAAAAGTGAAAAATTGACTTGGCTTAGGAAATTGTTAGAGAACATCGTAATGGTCAATTAGTGACCATTTTAGGTATGTTGACCATGAATTGGACTGAAAAATAGTATAGCCAAGTGAATGTGTAGGCTGCCTTTTTAGTGCAGCAGAGTGACTGAAAATTCAGTCCACTTGGACTGCCATAACTTGGGCTGTGTTAGTCCAATTGGTGTTTGGCCAATTGGACATGAAACTAGGCTTGTAATGGCACATTTTTGCTGAAGAAACCATGCCCAAAAGACCAAAGCAAGAGGACCAAAACTTGGCCCCAATCCGGATACCCTGTAAACAGCCCCTGCAGAAATGACCAAATGAACAGTAACTGTTCATTTGGCCATAACTCACTGTAGAAATGGTCAATTGATCTGAAATTTTTACAGCAACAAGTTAAGACATAGACAAACAACTTTTATGAAGAAACCTACCCCAAATTATGACCAGAACCTAATCAAATCATTGAGCAAAGTGAAGTTTACTGTACTGAGATTTCCAGAATTTTCATTTGAGCAGTAATGTTTGGAGGACTATAACTCTCTCTATAAAACTCGGATTTAGGCGATTCTTGAACCGATGGAAACCTAAGGCATAGTAGAACATTTCATATGAAGAAAGTTAGACCAAATTATGAACTTAACTTGATCAAATTACTAACCAAAGTTGGACCAAAAATCTGCCAGACCCAAAATCTCAGCATGAACAGTGCACGTGAACAGTAAACTTATTTTGGCCATAACTTGAGCTAAAAAACTCCAAATGGAGTGATTCAAAAAAGGAAATTCAACTAGACAAAATAAGGAACAACTTTCATGTTTACCATTTCCTCAAATTCCCACTGTAAAAATAACAAATGTAACAGTAAAGATGAAGCACCAAATTTGAAAATTTTGTTCAATTAGCATTAAGCTTAGAAATGGTATTGGCAACCAATACCAACAAGTTTTAAATACAAAATGTGGTATGTTTGGGGTGTTAAAACCAATACACCTATTTTCTATCCAAAAGTCAACATTTTTGTTGACCAATGAGGTGAATAGTGACACCAAAACCAAAAATTGGCAATTTTGCCAAAATGACCTAAACTTTGAGAAAGTGACTAAAACCAACAAGTTTTGAATACAAAATGTGGTATGTTGGGAGTACTAAAACCAATGTACCTATTGTTTATGCAAAAGTCAACATTTTAGTTGACTAATGAAATGAATAGTGACATGAAAACTTGAAATTCAAAAATTGTGAAACTTAAAAATGCAAAATGCCCTAGTAGGCCTAATGTGATTGGTTTGGATAGTTTGGCATGCCAATAGGGTATTGTTTTAGCAGTACTGCGAAAGGAAAGGCTTTATGCCTGTATTCATGGCTTTATGCCCGTATCCATGGCTTCTATGCCCGTATTCATGGCTTTTATGCCGATTATGTGATATCATGGCTTTTTAGCCATACTGACTGCATACGTGGTTGACGTTCTGCGTCCCATGGTATGACGGCCCGAGGTACCGCGGTGTCCAGTGCCAACGACCCGTTATCCAGTCCAGTCGTCCAGTATAGGTTACTTGGGCATGGAAAAGTATAACTGTAATTGAACTGATTGTTAAAGAAAATATGAAAATTAAATATCAGGAATGATTACGATAGAATACAAAGAAACTCAAGATCATGAAGAAAATAATTAATAAAATTCATGAAGAAGTTAATATCATAAAACGTAATTAGCCCTCGACTAAACATTAAGTTGGTAATTATTCAGTTCTTATGAACACAATGGCTAAGAAATTATTATTTTTATTTGCATATTATTTCTTTCTATTTTATTATTTGCACCACTAAGTTTTATGCTTAGCGCGTCGCTTTTGTAACGCGTAGGTACTAAAGATTTGGACAGAGGGCCCAGTAGACCACAGATTCGGTAAGGCAGTTCACAGTTCTGCATAGTGTCCGTGTCACCTCAACTTCTGCAGTGCATTGGTAGGACACTAGGTGTCATTTTGGCATTCTGTAATAAATTTTGATTTTCTCATATGTAATGAAACTTATGTAATGTATTTTGATTTTCATGTAAATAATGCAAATTTGTGCTTGTAAATGGAAAAATGAATATTGATCTGTGACTGTTACATGACTATCAAACGAGATGAATGATTGAGAATTGAAATTGAGAAATGAATGGTTGAAAAATGTTGAGATTTTGATAAATGGAATTGAGATGATTGAATATGAATATAGGAAGTGTTTTTCACAGGTTCCGAAGAACGGTTTTCTCCATTTTAAGCCGGTATTCTGCCGGATTTTCTTTAAAATTCTCGGAACCTCAAATAAATTATAATTTCGATAAAAGGCTTAAATAAATTATATTTCACAAGTTATATTCAAAAGGAAGAATAAAAATGAATTAAGATAAAATAGAGAGCTCGGCACACTGAGTGGCATAACTTGCTCGACTACACTCTAGTCGGGTAAGGGGTGTCACATTTAGTGGTATCAGAGCGCGGTTTAGGCGTTTCTGGACCTAGATAGACTGCATATCATGCATTGCATTCATAAGAGTCGAGGTGACACTATTGCAGTTCTGTATTTCCTGTTTATTTTAGGTTAGGGTATGGAATAAGAGAGTGAAGAGACAATGAGATAGCGAATGGAGATGAGAAGGAGACTGTATTTAAGATGAAAAAGGATGAGTACATAACTGTTTGAGGATAGGATTGAGACTAAGGAGAAAGTGAAGTAGGATAACACGAAAAGGTGAAGAAATAAAGAGGTATTAGCTCCTTGGCTATTTACATTGCGTAAATTTCGAGGACGAAATTTAAATAAGAGGGGAAGAGTTGTAACATCCTCCCGGTAGCAATTCGCATACCATCGTCTTATGACTGTGTCGATGCCGACAAATAGAACGTCCGGAAAAATATTTAAACTAAAGTCAGGAACCATAATTAACTCAAATATTAATAAGAAAAATTTAGTAAAAAAAATTTTAGAAATAAAATACAACCAAGTCAAATGAGCCGGTGCCCAAGCGATGGGTAACCTAGTAGGAAGTTGCGGTTCTCGCAACGAGGAGCCCTAGACCTGGGGGAAAAATTATAAAATAATTTTTGGGACTCTAGAGAAGGGTCATTGAGGTTCCTATGGCATTAGAATGCCAAGAAAATATTTAGAAAAATTTTTCAATCGGTACAGACAATTTTGACCCGTTAAGCCAAACGGAGGGCATTTTGGTCATTTCGCCTTCAGAGGTGATTTTTGGCCGACTTGTCCAGTTAAGTAAATAATTATTATGGTCTAAAATATGAATAAATATTACTAAAAATTAAAGTGAAAATGGGTAGAGAAGAAGAGGAAAGAAAAATGACAATAAATGTCAATTTTGACATCATATGATGTCATCTAAGAGTTTCCCACCAATCACATTTAACCAACCATTTACTTAATCAATAAAAGAGACAAATGGACCTAAAAATTCTGCTCTTCTTCTTCTTCATCTTCTTCCAATACGTGACCTCTTCCATAGCTAAGCATATTCAAGCTTTTCAAAGCTTGATTCACCCATTTCTACCCAACAAAATCATAACCTAGCTTCACAAAAAATTAACCTAGCAACTTGAGCAACCTCTAGGCAGCCAAAAGAGGAAGAAAGAAAGGAGTTTGGGTGGCTGGAAACTCTGCCCCATTCAAGGTTAGTGCACATATACACCTAAAGCTCTTTATTTCTATGTTAAAGACTTGAAATAAGTAAGGAATTGTAAGTAAAATGAATAAAAACTATGTGTGTGTGTGCCATAAATTTCAGCTGCCCTAAGGAAGGAACAAAGGTGGAGTGTTTTTGATGGTTTTAATGGACTTAGAATGAATTAGAGATTATGTTTAAGGTGTATATACACATAAATAATGAATGAAAGTGCTTAATTAGGTGTATGTGTGAATTATAAGGGAAAACTAGGGTTTTGAGAAGTGAAAAATTGACTTGGCTTAGGAAATTGTTAGAGAACATCATAATGGTCAATTAGTGACCATTTTAGGTATGTTGACCATGAATTGGACTGAAAAATAGTATAGCCAAGTGAATGTGTAGGCTGCCTTGTTAGAGCAGCAGAGTGACTGAAAATTCAGTCCACTTAGACTGCCATAACTTGGGCTGTGTTAGTCCAATTGGTGTTTGGCCAATTGGACATGAAACTAGGCTTGTAATGGCACATTTTTGCTAAAGAAACCATGCCCAAAAGACCAAAGCAAGAGGACCAAAACTTGGCCCCAATCCGGATACCCTGTAAACAGCCCCTGCAGAAATGACCAAATGAACAGTAACTGTTCATTTGGCCATAACTCACTGTAGAAATGGTCAATTGATCTGAAATTTTTACAGCAACAAGTTAAGACATAGACAAACAACTTTCATGAAGAAACCTACCCCAAAGTATGACCAGAACCTAATCAAATCATTGAGCAAAGTGAAGTTTACTGTACTGAGATTTCCAGAATTTTCATTTGAGCAGTAATGTTTGGAGGACTATAACTCTCTCTAGAAAACTCGGATTTGGGCGATTCTTGAACCGATGGAAACCTAAGTCATAGTAGAACATTTCATATGAAGAAAGTTAGACCAAATTATGAACTTAACTTGATCAAATTACTGACCAAAGTTGGACCAAAAATCTGCTGGACCAAAATCTCAAAGCATGAATAAAGCACGTGAACAGTAAACTTATTTTGGCCATAACTTGAGCTACAAAACTTCAAATGGAGTGATTCAAAAAAGGAAATTCAACTAGACAAAATAAGGAACAACTTTCATGTTTACCATTTCCTTAAATTCCCACTGTAAAAATAACAAATGTAACAGTAAAAATGAAGCACCAAATTTGAAAATTTTGTTCAATTAGCATTAAGCTTAAAAATGGTATTGGCAACCAATACCAACAAGTTTTAAATACAAAATGTGGTATGTTTGGGGTGTTAAAACCAATACACTTATTTTCTATCCAAAAGTCAACATTTTTGTTGACCAATGAGGTGAATAGTGACACCAAAACCAAAAATTGGCAATTTTGCCAAAATGACCTAAACTTTGAGAAAGTGACTAAAACCAACAAGTTTTGAATACAAAATGTGGTATGTTGGGAGTACTAAAACCAATGTACCTATTGTTTATGCAAAAGTCAACATTTTAGTTGACTAATGAAATGAATAGTGACATGAAAACTTGAAATTCAAAAATTGTGAAACTTAAAAATGCAAAATGCCCTAGTAGGCCTAATGTGATTGGTTTGGATAGTTTGGCATGCCAATAGGGTATTGTTTTAGCAGTACTGCGAAAGGAAAGGCTTTATGCCTGTATTCATGGCTTTATGCCCGTATCCATGGCTTCTATGCCCGTATTCATGGCTTTTATGCCGATTATGTGATATCATGGCTTTTTAGCCATACTGACTGCATACGTGGTTGACGTTCTGCGTCCCATGGTATGACGGCCCGAGGCACCGCGGTGTCCAAAGGCCAACGACCGTTATCCATCTAGTCGTCCAAAGATAGGTTACTTGGGCATGGAAAAGTATAACTGTAATTGAACTGATTGTTAAAGAAAATATGAAAATTAAATATCAGGAATGATTACGATAGAATACAAAGAAACTCAAGATCATGAAGAAAATAATTAATAAAATTCATGAAGAAGTTAATATCATAAAACGTAATTAGCCCTCGACTAAACATTAAGTTGGTAATTATTCAGTTCTTTTGAACACAATGGCTAAGAAATTATTATTTTTATTTGCATATTATTTCTTTCTATTTTATTATTTGCACCACTAAGCTTTATGCTTAGCGCGTCGCTTTTGCAACGCGTAGGTACTAAAGATTTGGACAGAGGGCCTAGTAGACCACAGATTCGGTAAGGCAGTTCACAGTTCTGCATAGTGTCCGTGTCACCTCAACTTCTGCAGTGCATTGGTAGGACACTAGGTGTCATTTTGGCATTCTGTAATAAATTTTGATTTTCTCATATGTAATGAAACTTATGTAATGTATTTTGATTTTCATGTAAATAATGCAAAATTGTGCTTGTAAATGGAAAAGTGAATATTGATCTGTGACTGTTACATGACTATAAAACGAGATGAATGATTGAGAATTGAAATTGAGAAATGAATGGTTGAAAAATGTTGAGATTTTGATAAATGGAATTGAGATGATTGAATATGAATATAGGAAGTGTTTTTCACAGGTTCCGAAGAACGGTTTTCTCCATTTTTAGCCGGTATTCTGCCGGATTTTCTTTAAAATTCTCGGAACCTCAAATAAATTATAATTTCGATAAAAGGCTTAAATAAATTATATTTCACAAGTTATATTCAAAAGGAAGAATAAAAATGAATTAAGATAAAATAGAGAGCTCGGCACACTGAGTGGCATAACTTGCTCGGCTACACTGTAGTCGGGTAAGGGGTGTCACATTTATAGTTGTCAACATACCTGTGTCATTACCCATCAACAATATGTCATCCACATATAAGAGAAGGAAAGTGATAGCACTGTCACTAACCTTCTTATATACACATGGCTCATCCTCATTTTTGATAAAACGAATGTTCCAACTCTTCGAAGCTTGTTTCAACCCATAAATGGATCACTTTAGCTTGCATACCTTGGAACCATCTTGGGATTCAAATCCCCTAGGTTGTTCCATGAAAATGTTTTCTTCAATGTATCCATTGAGAAAAGCTGTTTTGACATCCATCTGCCAAATCTCATAATCATAGTATGCAGCTATTGCTAATAAAATCCTAATTGATTTAAGCATGGCAACAGGCGAGAAAGTCTCCTCATAGTCGATTCCTTGCCTTTGGCGAAACCCTTTCGCTACTAGCCTTGCCTTATAGGTCTCTACCTTTCCATCAGAACCAATTTTCTTCTTGAAAACCCATTTGTTCCCTATAGGTATAATACCTTCAGGTGGGTCAACAAGATCCCAAACTTGATTCTTATACATGGAATCAATCTCGGATTTCATAGCATCAATCCATTTTGAAGAGTCTATATCTGATATAGCTTCTTCATAGGTAAGTGGATCATCTCCATGATCTACTTCTTCATGAGTAGACAACTCTTGTTCTTCTTCATGAAGAAAACCATATCTCACTTGTGGGTGAGATACCCTGGTTGTTCTACGAGGAACAGCTGTAGATGTTTCATCAACGGGTATTGGTTGACTAGATGGATCTATATCCATCTGATCTGTTGGTTGGTCAGAATTCTCTAATTCTAACTCTATTTGCCTTCCTTTGCCTCCTTCTTGAACAAACTGTTGTTCAAGAAATGTGGCATCTCTACTTATCACAACCTTTTGTGAAGTAGGCAAATAAAAATAATATCCAAAACTATCTTTTGGATATCCAACAAATCAACCTTTTTCTGATCTGGTCTCCAATTTATCAGTGTTCAGCTTTTTGATATAAGCTGGACAACCCCAAATCTTAACATGCTTAAGACTTGGTTTTCTTCCATGCCATATCTCATAAGGTGTGGAAGAAACTGATTTTGATGGAATCCTATTCAGAATATACAAAGCTGATTCTAATGCAAATCCCCAAAAGAAGATTGGCATATCAGTATAGCTCATCATACTACGTACCATATCCAATAGGGTACGATTTCTCCTTTCAGATACACCATTCAGCTGTGGCGTTCCTGGAGGAGTCAGCTGAGAAACAATGCCATGCTCTCTCAAATATTCATCAAATTCAGTACTCAAATATTCACCTCCACGATCTGATCAAAGAGCTTTAATATTCTTTCCTGTTTGATTTTCTACTTCAGATTTAAATTCTTTGAACTTTTCAAAAGATTCATGTTTGTATTTCATCAAATACAAATACCCAAACCTTGATTTATCATCAGTAAAGGTAATAAAATAATGAAAACCCCCTCTAGCCATTTCTTTAAATGGACCCCATGTATTAGCTCCAAAATATTTTCAGCTCTTAGCCCTTGTCCAACAAAGGGTGATCTAGTCATTTTACCCTGAAGGCAAGATTCACAAGTTGGAGTAGGCTCAGAGCCCAATGAGGATAAAATCCCCATTTTCTCCAATTTTGTAATCCTATCTTCTGCAACATGACATAACCTTAAGTGCCAAATATATTTTGAACTTGAGTTGGTTTTCACCATAGCATTGCATTCATTTAGATTGCTATACTCTGGCCAGTGGAAACATTTTCTTACTGGCAATGGAAACGCTTTCCTGTTTTCAATGGAAACACTTTCTGCTAAGTGTGGAAACACTTTCCTTTGCCTTTATCAGCTTTGGTCTTCCTTTTCTGTTTAGCTATTTTCTTGGAAGGACCAGGAATCTGAGGTTTCTTTTTCTTATTGCCCTTCTTATTGTTGGAGTTTCCAGCAGAAGAAGATGCAATCAAAGCTACCTCTTTTCCTTTATTGCCTGGCATATTCTTTTGGGCAATAACCAGCATGTTGAGTAAACCAGCTAAGGTGCATTCCTGTTTAGTCATATGGAAATTTGTCACAAAATTCCCAAAAGACTCGTGAAGGATCAAGGATCAAATCCGTCTGTAGTTGGAAATCCATGTTGAAGTCAAGATGTTCCAACTGCTCAATCAGCCGAATCATCTTGTGGACATGATCCCCAACATTCTGTCCCTCAGAAATCCTCATATGGAATAGCTGTCTAGATATCTCATACCTAGCATTCCTACTGTGCTCACCATACAACTCTTGTAGGTGAAGGAGGATCTCACTCGCACTCTGCATGTTCTCATGTTGCTTCTGTAACTCATTACTCATGGAAGCAAGCATGTAACACTTAGCTCTCATATCATGCTCCTTCCTCTTGTCCAAAGTATCATGTTCCTCTTGTGTGGCCTCTGGAGGTAAGGGACCAGGAACATTTGAATCTAGAACATATCCTATATGTTCAAGGTTCAAGACAAGCTTCAAATTTCTTAACCAATCAGACAGATTTGGTCCTGTCAACCTATTGTGATCAAGTATGCTCGCAAGGATATTGGATGGTGGTGGTTGTTTTGTGCTCATTTTTATCAGAAAATTAACTGCAGAAAATAACCAAATTAATTAGTAAATGTATCATGTAATTAACCAAAATGATTATGGTCTTTTAATCAAATTGGTCCTCCCACTAACTTAGCGAATCCTACACTTCCAAAGTAGGAAACGGAAATCCTAGTTGGATGGATTTCTAGTGGGTGATTGAATTCTTATAATTCTATTGATCATCCTCAGGTACATCCATTATTGGAATTACAATAAACTATAAGTGAGCAACTCCTTGCCCATCACATCTCATGTGAGGTTCAATCCTTTACCTAGCCCCTAATGCTCAAAATCTGTGTACATCCATTATTGACTTATCTTGCATTAGTTAAGTTGATCCCATTGAGCCAGTAATTATGTAAATAATTTTAATGTCCTCAGGTACATCCAATATTAGCCACCAAACCATTTACATATTTACAACATCTCATGCTTAACAATTATTCTTAAGAAAATCTCTTAAATTAATTGCATCTCATGCAACTATTTAAAATTTCTTAAAATAATTGCCCCAATGGAGGGCCTATGTTATAATTACTTTAATTATAGCATATCCAACTTAATCATTTGTTTGGAAGATTTTATGGTCATTCTAATTACTATTAAGGTCTCACTTTGCACATTATCCATTTAGCATGCATATATCATATAATTGCATACATATCAATACATCTCATGCATTCATGGATAAGCAGTAAATATGGTATGATCATGGACTTTCTAAGGGATTCAATTATGAGCCACCAAGAATTGAATCAGGGAATTCCTAGGTGCATTTCATTCATTCATTCATTTTACAAGAGTTGCTGAAGGAGTACATAATCAACACTTGATCTTGAATTCCTCCCACTGGTCCCACCAATGCTCTTGACCTCCTTGAACTTCTTGCAATCCAATATTACATAGTAATCCTTGGCATACCAAGGCGAATTTACAAGAACTTAAATAAATTAAATTACAACCCAAAAATTATTACAAACTTAATAATACATGCCCAAAATAAATTAAAATAAATTAATTAATTTACAATCCCAAAGAAACATAAAAGAAATAAATCCAATCACATTGGTCTTTTATAGTCCATGATCATCCATCATGCATATCACTATTTAACAATTAAATAAAACATACATACTTAAATCAAATTGAATATCTCATATTCAACTTAAAAATCCAGATTTGAATATGATTCAAATAAATTTAAAAATTCAGATTTGAATCTCATTCAAACAAATTTAAAAATTCATATTTGAATCACATTCAAACAACTTCAAAAATTCAGATTTGAATCACATTCAAACATTTTTTAAAAAATCAGATCCAAATTTTATTCAATCAATTTTAAAAAATCAGATTTAAATATGATTTAAACAACTTTAAAAATTCAGATTTGAATCACATTCAAACAACTTTTAAAATTCAGATTTGAATCACATTCAAACAATTTTTAAAATTCTGATTTGAATCATAATTTAATTGTGTGATTAAAAATCCTAATTAAAAATTTTAATTAGTCATATGATGAACCTTTCATCATGCAACAATTGCAGAATTTAATAACAACCATGCGCACCATGATCTTCCAAAGCCATGCGCACCATATTGGAGTTCATCAAGCATGCCGCCACACCTCTTGATCCAACTAGCAATGGATCAATCATCTCATGATCAAATCACACAATTAAATCATATAATAAACAATCTAAATGGCAAATATAGTGGCTCTGATACCAATTGAAGGAACGAAAGCGTGAAAAACACAGGTTTATACCATTGAATTCAAAAATTTTCACCTAGGGTCACATGCATCATGCAAGATTTATTTTTATCTATTTGATTTCAATGATAAACAACATATTAAAACTCTTTTAATATGTTTTTGGATCTGTATTTGCCATTTAAGATTTTAAAATTAATCAGATTAATTTTAGAACCCTAGATTAAATCAAGAACGATTACACTAACCTCTTGATGCACTGCAGCGTGTCTGCGCCTTTGAGATTCGTCTTCAGGACACCAGATGTTGTCCCTCTAGCTTGTCCACACCAAGAACACCTATGGCAGCCCTTGAATAGCTTCTAAAGCCTTTTCTATTAATTATAAATTCAAGTTCTGCCTTTTAAGAGATTAGAGATGTAAACAGGACACTAGAAACAATTTCTAGTGTTCTTAATTCAAGAGATTGATGGCTAATCTCTTTGAATTGATGAGAGATGAAGAAGAATAGAGGTAGGGCTGCAAAATGGCGTGACCAAGGAGTGTGGGTGCTGGTTGTATTTTATTTTCTCATAACAACACTTAAATAGCTAGGTTAACACATTAAACCATTGCCATAATGTCATCCTTTGATTAGCTCTAGGTTTAAGTGACCCAATCACATTGTGCCAAGTGTCAAACCTATATGTAATCTTGATTTTAATCATCTTACATGATTAAAAAACATTTGGCAAGCTTATGTGTTATGCCATGTGTCACCATCTCATGGTGCCACGTGTCACACTGCAAAATGACTAAAATGCCCCTGTGTCTTAAGTTTGAGTTCTCAACCCAAAATAATTATTTTTTTTCTTCTAATTAATTTATATCAAATATAAATTAATTAATTAATCTCTATTAATTAATTTCTCATTAATTAAATTCATATTTAAACACTTTAAATATAAATTTAACTTATATTATACATCCAATAATCTAGATTTGGTTTCAAGTCATGCTAGGGACTTTGCAAACTAATTACAAACCAAACCTATTTAATTAATCAATTAAACTCTTTAATTAATTAATTAAATCATATTTAATTAGGTGATAACTTGTGTATGTGTGTGACTTACTAGGCTCATCACTAATTGGCAATGAGATATGATATCAACTCTTAATATCATCAAAACTCTTTCTTACCATAAATGATTTCTCTAAATCATTTTATGAACCTCATAGACCATGGTTAACACCTAGCATAGCATGCCATGGCCACCCAATTAGTAATAAGGTTTACCTTAAATGAACCTATAATCATATGTTACCATGCACTAGAATCTCTCTGTTACAAAATCCCAACACAAGCTGGAGTCATGGTTTATGTCAAACTCCATTTGCTATGAATATTATGTTCTCTTTTAATTCCAGTTCTTGATTAAAAAGATTTTCTCATCAGAAACTCTTTTACGAATAAATCTATCTGTCTGGCAGAACTTGAAACATCAAGAACAATTAAATGAACATAGGATTTTATCTCTATTTACTTAGAGGAATAGATTCCATCTTGATCAACACCTACCTCCATATATAACTAGTAGGAGCCAACACATGCCCATATACCCATACATAGTACAAGTATGAAAGCGAGATCAAACTCAAACTACCTATATACAAGATAAGCTGTGCTACCTCGGGTCTAAAGATTATATGCACTGATATGATTTATGACAAAACATTGACAAGAGTAAACTCCATGTGCTTGTCATAAGTGTCACTGGTTCGGCCTACTTATCATTTATAAGTGCCTATCATGTTTGTTATATGGCATGAGACTCACCATTCCATCTTATTTATATCTCATATAAATAACTTGGGAACAAACATGAATACAATCTTTCTGGATAAGTCATGTCCTTATTATGAAGTATCCTCGATTGTGAACCTATTTATGATACTTCGTGCTAGAAATATTGTCACTCATATTCTTAACAACTTAAGAATAATATTTCTAACAAAATATCAATGGACCTTTTCTATTACACATAAATATATTATGTAAAAGGAAAAGTGAAAATGCCTTTTATTAATAAAAATATGTACAAGATACATACTAAATGATATGCTCTAGGGCATACTACTAACACCATCTTATTTATATCTCATGTAAATACATTGGGAACAAACATAATTACAATCTTTCTGGATAAGTCATGTCCTTATTATGAAGTATCCTCAATTGTGAACTAATTTATGATACTTTGTGCTAGAAATACTGTCACTAGTATTCTTAACAACTTAAGAATATAATTTCTAACAAAATATCAATGGACATTTTTTATTATACATAAATATATTATGTAAATGAAAAAGTGAAATTGCCTTTTATTAAATATGTACAAGATACATACTAAAAGATATGCTCTAAGGCATAATACTAACAATCTCCCAATAGCACTAGAGCCATTCATTACAATATCTTAGACCCATCCTCTCAAGATATCTGTCTAACTGAGCTTGTGACATAGGCTTCATGAACGGATCAGCTAGATTTTCAGCTGATGCTATTTTCTGTATAGCTACATCGCCTCACCCAACTATTTCTCTGATAATGTGGTAGTGCATTTCTATGTGTTTGGATTTCTGGTGAGACTGGGGTTCCTTAGCCTGTATGACTACTCTATTATTGTCACAGTGGAGTGGAACTACTAACTCAATGGAAGGAACTACTGTAAGTTCTATCATGAACTTCTTTATCCAATTAGCCTCTTTTGCAGCATCTGATACAGCAATATACTCAGCCACTGTAGTGGAATTAGTAATCGTACTCTATTTGGAACTCTTCTAACCAATTACACATCCATTACAAATGAACACAAAACTAGAGGTAGACTTTCTATCATCGATATCTGATTGGAAATCAGAATCAGTATAAACATCCAATTACAAGTCACCACCTCCATATATCAAGAATAAATCCTTAGTTCTTCTCAAGTACTTAAGGATGTTATTGATAGCTATCCAGTGTTCTAAACCTGGATAGGATTGAAACCTGCTAGTCAAACTAACAACATGAGCAATATCCGGCCTAGTACACATCATTGCATACATCAAACTTCCAATAGCCGAAGCATATGGAATCCTGGCCATTTTATCTATTTCTTCAGGTGTCTTTGGAGACATCTCTTTAGAAAGGTGGTACCATGTCTCACTGGTAATAGTCTTCTCTTGGAATCAAGCATGTTAAACCTTTTTAACACCTTTTTCCAAGTATAGACTTTGGGATAAACCAATTACTCTTTTCGCTCTATCTCTATAAATACAAATTTCAAGAATATAGGTTGCCTCCCTTAAGTCTTTCATAGAGAATGTATTTGACAATGATACCTTTATAGTTGTCAACATAACTATGTCATTACCCATCAACAAAATGTCATCCACGTATAAGACAAGGAAAGTGACAGCACTATCACTAACCTTCTTATATACACATAGCTCATCCTCATTTTTTATAAAACCAAATAACTTAATGGCTTTATCAAAATGGATGTTCCAACTCCTCGAAGCTTGTTTCAACTCATAAATGAATTGCTTTAGCTTGCATACTTTAGAACCATTTTGGGATTCAAAACCCTTAGGTTGTTCCATGAAAATGCTTTCTTTAATGTATCCATTGAGAAAAGTTGTTTTGACATCCATCTGCCAAATCTCATAATCATAGTATGTAGCTATTGCTAATAGAATCCTAATTGATTTAAGCATGGCAACAGGTGAGAAAGTTTCCTCATAGTCAATTTCTTGCCTTTGGTGAAACCCTTTCACTACTAGCCTTGCTTTATAGGTCTCTACCTTTCCATCAGCACCAATTTTCTTCTTGAAACCCCATTTATTCCCTATAGGTAAAATACCTTCAAGTGAGTCAACAAGATCCCAAACTTGATTCTTATACATGGAATCAATTTTAGATTTCATAGCTTCAATCCATTTTGAAGAGTTTATATCTAATATAGTTTCTTAATAGGTAAGTGGATCATCTCCATGATCTACTTCTTCATGAGTAAACAACTCTTGTTCATCTTCATAAAGAAAACTGTATCTCATTGATGGGTGAGATATCTTGGTTGATCTGCGAGGAATTACTGTAGATGTTTTATCAATAAGTGTAGGTTGACTAGATGGATTTATATCCATTTGATCTATCGGTTGGTTAGAATTCTCTAATTCTAACTCTATTTGCCTTCCTTTGTCTCCTTCTTGAATAAACTGTTGTTCATGAAATATAGCATCTCTATTTACCACAACCTTTTATGATGTGGGCAAATAAAAATAATATCCAAAACTCTCTTTTGGATATCCAACAAATTGACCTTTTTCTAATATGGTTTCCAATTTATCAGTGTTCAGCTTTTTAATATAAGCTGGACAACCCTAAATCTTAACATGCTTAAGACTTGGTTTTCTTCCATGCCATATCTCATAAGGTATGGAAGAAACTGATTTTGATGGAATGCTATTCAGAATATGCAAAGCTGATTCTAATGCAAACTCCCAAAAAGAGATTGGCATATCAGTATAGCACATCATACTACATACCATATCTAATAGGGCACGATTTCTCCTTTCAGATACACCATTCAGCTGTGGCGTTCTTGGAGGAGTCAGCTGGGAAACAATGCCATGCTCTTTCAAGTATTCATCAAATTCAGTACTCAAGTATTCACCTCCATGATCTGATCGAAGAGCTTTAATAATTTTTCCTATTTAATTTTCTACTTCAGATTTAAATTCTTTGAAACTTTTCAAAGGATTCATGTTTGTATTTCATCAAATACAAATACCCAAACCTTGATTTATCATCCGTAAAGGTAATAAAGTAATGAAAATCACCTCTAGCCATTTCTTCAAATGGACCACATACATCACTATGTATTAGCTCCAAAATATTTTCAGCTCTTAGTCCTCATCCAACAAAGAGTGATCTAGTCATTTTGCCCTGAAGGCAGGATTCACAAGTTGGAGTAGGTTCAGAAGCCAATGAGGATAAAATCCCCATTTTCTCCAATTTTGCAATCCTATCTTTTACAACATGACCTAATCTTAAGTGTCAAAGATATTTTGAACTTAAGTTGATTTTTATCATGGCATTGCATTCTTTTAGATTGCTTACATTAGATTTGTATTTAACATTATTATCTAAATAATAAAGTTCATCATGCATATAACCTAAACTAACATATTTATTTTCAAAATAAATATTGCAAACATCATCTGTGAACTGAAATTCATAGCTATTTCTTGTCAAACTAGATATAGAAATGATTTTTTTAAAAGCATCAGGTACATGTAAAATATTATTCAAACACAAAGCATGTCCAGACATGTAAAAAGATTTAGATCCTATGGCTAAAGCTTCAATAGTTGAGCCATCACCATTCCAGAGTCTAACATCTCAAGAACGCAAGCTGTTACTGTTTGCTAATTCCTGCATATCATAAGAAATGTGAGAACTAGCACCAGTATCTAAAACCCAAGCTGTAGATGAACTATGAGCATCATCAATATCTAAATAACAAGATATAGACATACCTTCTGAAGGTGTATCCTTCTTGTCTTTTAGAGAAGCAAGATACTCTGGGCAGTTTCTTTTCCAGTGCCCATCCTTCTAGCAGTGGAAACACTTTCCCTTGCCTCCATTAGCTTTGGTCTTCCCCTTCTATTTGGCTATCTTCTTGGAAGGACCAGGAATTTGAGGTTTCTTTTTCTTATTGTCCTTCTTCTTGTTGGACTTTCCAACTAAAGAAGATGCAATCAAAGCTACCTCTTTTCCTTTATTACCTGGTATATTCTTTTGAGCAATAACCAACATCTTAAGTAAACTAGCCCAGGTATATTCCTGCTTAGTCATATGGAAATTTGTCATAAAATTCCCAAATGACTCAGGAAGCGACTAAAGGATCAAATCCGTCTGTAGTTGGAAATTCATGTGAAAGTCAAGATGTTCCAGCTGCTCAATAAGCCAAATCATCTTGTGGACATGATCCCCAATATTCTATCCCTCATACATCCTCATGCAGAATAACTGTCTAGATATCTCATACCTAGTATTCATGCTCTGCCCACCATACAACTCTTACAGGTGAAGGAGGATCTCACTTTCATATTGCATATTTTCATGTTGCTTCTGTAACTTATTACTTATAGAAGCAAGCATGTAAGACTTGGCTCTCATATCATGCTCCTTCCACTTGTCTAAAGTATCATGTTCCTCTTGAATGGCCTCTGGAGGTAAGGGACTAGGAACCTTTAAGTCTAGAACATATCCAATATGTTCTAAGTTCAAGACAAGTTTTAAATTTCTTAGCTAATCAGAAAGATTAGGTCCCTTCAACTAATTATGATCAAGTATGCTTACAATGATATTGGATGGTGGTGGTTGTTGTGTGCTTATTATTATCAGAAAATTAACTACATAAAATAACTAGATTAATTGGTAAATGTATCATGTAATTAACCAAAATGATTATGGTCTTTTAATCAAATTGGTCCTCCCACTAACTTAACGAATCCTACACTTTCAAAGTAGGAAACGAAAATCCTAGTTGGATGGATTTCTAATGGGTGATTGAATTCTTATAGTCTTATTGATCATCCTCAAGCACATCCATTATTGGAATTACACTAAATTGTAAGTGAGCAACTCCTTACCCATCACATCTCATGTGAGGTTCAATCATTTTCCTAGCCCCTAATGCTCAAGATCTCAGGCACATCCATTATTGAATTATCTTGCATTAGTTAAGTTGATCCCATTGAGCCAGTAAACATGTAAATAATTTTAATATCCTCAGGCACATCCATTATTGGCCACCAAACCATTTACATATTTACAACATCTCACGCTTAACAATTATTCTTAAGAAAATCTCTTAAATTAATTGCATCATATGCAAGTATTTAAAATTTCTTAAAATAATTGCCTCAATGGAGGGCGCATGATATAATTACCTTAATTTTACCATTTCCAACTTAATCATTTGTTTGGAAGATTTAGTGGTCGACTTAATTACTATTATGGTCTCACTTTGCACATTATCCAATTAGCATGCATATATCATATACTTGCATACATTCCATTACATCTCATGCATACATGGATAAATAATAAATATGGTATGACCATAGACTTTCTAAGGGATTCAATTCTGAGCCACCAAGAATTGAATCAGGGCATTCCTAGGTGCATTTCATTCATTCATATTACAAGAGTTACTGAAGGAGTATATAATCAATACCTGATCATGAATTCCTCCCACTAGTCTCACCAATGCTCTTGACCTCCTTGATTTTCTTGCAATCCAATTACATTGTAATCCTTGATAGACCAAGGCGAATTTACAAAAACATGAACTTTAAAGTCCTCAAATAAATGAAATTATAACCCAAAATTATTATAATACTTATAATACATGCCACCAAAATAAATTAATTAATTTACAACCCAAAGAAAAATAAAAGAAATAAATCCAATCACATTGGTCTTTTATTGTTCATGATCATCCATCATGCATATTACCATTTAAAAATTAAATAAAATATACATGCTAAAATTAAAATTGAATATCTCTCATATTCAACTAAAAAATTAAGATTTGAATCTCATTCAAACAAATTTAAAAATTCAGATTTAAATCTCATTCAATCAAATTTAAAAATTTAGATTTGAATCTCATTCAAACAATTGAATCAAAATTTAATTGTGTGATTAAAATTCTTAATTAAACAATTTAATTAAGTATGGGCCTAATTATGGGCCTCAAAACAAAACCCATGCATCAAGCCCAAAACAATGTGCATGGTTGAAGGGACCAAACCAATAGCCCCATTGGTGTAATTCATCATACCGCCACTTTTATTGGTCCAACGAGTAATGAATCAATCAACTTTTGATCAAATCACACAATTAAAACAGATATTAAATAATCTAAATGGCAAATATAGTGGCTCTGATACCAATTAAAGGAGTGGAAGCATGAAAATTGATAGATTAGAGCATTGAATTACAAAAATTTCTTCTAGGGTTACATGCATCATACCACATACTTTATGTTCCTAATAAATTTCAATGCTCAATTGCATATTAAAACCCTTTTAATATGTATTAGGATCTATGTTTGCCATTCAAGATTGTGAATTAATAAATTAATCCATTTAAACCCTAGTTTAAAAGAGAAGTTAGAGCACTAACCTCTTTGATGCAATATGGATGTGATTGGCACCTTTAGGAAGCACCTAGGACCCCAAGTGTTGTCCTTTTAGCTTGTCCATACTAAGATCACCAATGGGCAGCCCCCAATTTTACTTCTCAAGCCTTGCCAACCAATTATAAATTGGGTTCTTACCTTTAGAGAGGTTGTAGATGTGTATAGGACGCTAAAAACAATTTCTAACAATTTTAATTCAAAGGAATTTGGGCTATTCTCTTTGAATTGATGAGAAAAGATGAAGAGAGGAGAGGGAGGAAGAGGTGTCACCACATATAAGATAGAATAAGAGAGTTGCTGAATTTTTCTTTCTTTTCCCTTTTATAATTAGGTTACCACTTAAAACCCTTGCCATATGCATCACCACATTGCATCTAAATTTTAATTGACTTAATCACATTAAGCCAAGTATCAAAGCTAGACTTAATCTTGACTTTGATTATCTTGCATGATAGGAAGACAAATGACAAACTATGATGCCATGTGTCACCATCTCATGGTGCCACATGTCACCCTGCGAAATGACCAAATTACCCTTATGTTGTAATTTTGAGTTCTCAACCCAAAATCATTATTCTTCTTATCTAATCAATTTATATCAAATATAAATTAATTAATTAGTCTCCATTAATTAATTTCTCACAATTAAATTCATATTTAAATATTTTAAATATAAATTTAACTTATACTATACATCCAATAACCTAGATTTGGTTTTAAGTCATGCTAGGGACTTTGCAATCTTATTTCAAACCAAAACCTATTTAATTAATTAATTAAACTCTTTAATTAATCAATTAAATCACATTTTACTTGGTGATTATCTTGAGTATGTGTGTGACTTACTAGGCTCATCACTAATTGGCAATGAGATATGATATTAACTCTTAATATCATTAGAACTCTTTCTTACCATAAATGATTTCTCTAAATTATTTTAGGCATCTCATAGACCATGGTTGACACCTAGCATAGCATGTCATGGCCACCCAATCAGTAATAAGGAATACCTTTAAATGAACCTATAATCATATGTTACCATGCACTAGAATCTCTCTGTTAAAAAATCCCAATTCGAGATGGAGTCATGGTTTATGTCAAACTCCATTTGCTATGAATATTATTTTTTTTTTAATTCCAGTTCTTGATTAATTAGATTTTCTAGTCAGAAACTCTTTTCTGACTAAATCTATCTGTCCTGGCCAGGAACTTGAAACATCAAAAACAATTAAATGAACATAAGACTTTATCCCTATTTACTTAGGGTAACGGATTCCATCTTGATCAACACCTACCTCCATATATAACTAGTAGGAGCCAACACATGCCTATATACCCATACACAGTACAAGTATGAAAGCAGTATCAAACTCAAACCACCTATATACAAGATAACTGTGTTATCTTAGGTCTGAAGATTATATGCACAGATATGGTATATAACAATGCATTGACAAGAGTAAACTCCATGTACTTGTTATATGTGTCACTAGTTCTGCCTACTTATCATGTATAAGTGACTATCATGTTTGTTATATGGCATGAGACTCACCATTCTATCTTATTTATATCTCATATAAATAACTTGGGAATAAACATAATTACAATCTTTCTGGATAAGTCATATCCTTATTGTGAAGTATCCTCAATTGTGAACCAATTTATGATACTATGTGCTAGAAATACTATCACTCATATTCTTAACAACTTAAGAATAGAATTTCTAACAAAATATCAATGGACCTTTTCTATTACACATAAATATATTATGTAAATAGAAAAGTGAAATTGCCTTTTATTAATAAAATATGTACAAGATACATACTAAATGATATGCTCTAGGGCATACTACTAACAAGGCATTGGATTTCTCTGTGGACTTTTCTCTTCAAATGGATTTGATCTTTCAATCCTTGTCGGAGTCTTTTGGAAGCTTTATCACAAACTTCCATATAACTAAACAAGAATGCACTATGGCTGGTCTTCTGAACATTTTTGTAATTGTTTAAAGCAATATGTCTAGCAGGAAGGGAAAGGAAGTGGCACTTGTTGCTTCTTCTTCTTCTGGTAAGACCAAGAAGAAGAAGAAAAGCAACAAGAAGAAGCCATCTTCTGTTCCTGATCTTTCTAGTAGAGTGGGCAAAAAGAGCCAAACTGTGAAGAAGAAGGCAGAAGCAGCTCCTGCTAACAAGGGAAAGTATTTTCACTGTCAAAAGGATGGGCATTGGAAGAGAAATTGCCCAGAATACCTAGAGTTGGTAAAGAGCAAGAAGATAAAACCTTCTGAAGGTATAGCTATTTCTTATTTCTTAGATTCTAGTATTACTTGTCATACTAATTCTGCTTGGGTCATTGATACTGGTTAATTCACATATAATTTTTGATGTGCAGGAACTAGTAAATCTTAGGAGCTAGGATCATGGAGAAGTGAGGTTGAAGATTGGTGATGGATCAAGTGTTGATGCCAAAGCCATCGGATCTACTATTGTAAATAATCATTTTGATGATAATGTTTTATATTTAAAGGATGTTTTGTATGTACCCATCATGCATAAAAATATCATTTAGACTAGAGACGGTTATGAATTTAGATTTATAAATGATGTATGTACAATTTATTATAGTAATAAAGTTGTATGTTTGGGTTATTTTCAAAATGGTCTTTATTATGTTGATAATGAATGCAAAACAGTTCCAAGCACCGAATATGAAATTTATGCAACAGCAAATGTCAACCTTAATCTAAAACAACTTTGGCACTTAAGATTGGGTCATATAGCAGAAGATAGGATCACGAAATTGGAATGGATGGAGATTTTATCCACTTTGGGAAATGAACCATCACTAACTTGTGAGTCGTTCCTTTAGGGCAAGATGACCAAATCTTCTTTTGTGGGACAAGGGAAAAAAGCTGAAGATATTTTAGAACTCATACATAGTGATGTATGTGGGTCATTTAAAGAAATGGCTAGAGGTGGATATAACTACTTCATTACTTTTACTGATGATAAATCTCGATTTGGGTATTTGTATTTAATGAAATACAAGTCTGAATCCTTTGAAAAGTTCAAAGAATTCAAGGCTGAAGTAGAAAATCAAATAGGAAAAAGTATTAAAGTCCTTCGATCTGATCGAGGTGGTGAATACTTAAGTACATAGTTTGATGAGTTCCTTTGGGAACAGGGCATAATTTCACAATTAACCCCTTCTGGGTCACCACAGTTGAATGGTGTGTCAGAGAGAAGAAATCGTACTTTGTTAGACATGGTTCGCAGCATGATGAGCTTCACTGATTTGGCTAATTCCTTATGGGGATACGCATTAGAGACTGCACTTTATATTCTTAACAGAGTTCCAACTAAATCAATTTCTTTTATACCATATGAGATATGGTGTAACATTCCTATTTGCATAGCCTAGTATATTTCACTGTTCTGATGACTGGAGTCGGTCCAGACAATTAAGGGGATTAGAACCACACTTAAGACATCTAGATAAGCTATAAACATAAATAATTAATAATTGCCAATTACTTAAGTATAAATAAGAAAAACAGGACATAAGAAGTTAAACGAGCCGAGAGTCACAACGATGGGTGACCTTTTCGGGAAGGACTGCGAAGTCGATTTAAACTCAAATTTTGAACCGTAAAATGTGATGTTGCGGTCCTTAGGACTATTGTGAACATAGTGGAAAAGAGAAAATCACAAAAAAGAATTGTTAAGCCAGTCAAATAATTAGGTCAGGGAGCGGGAAGAGATATTGAATTATTTGCAAACTGGGTTGAACCGGCGAGGGTCAATTTGGTCAATTGACCCCGAGAGCTGACTCCTGACCTAACTGTCAAATAAAATCGAAGAAAAGAAAATTTCAAAATCGAGAATTAAATTAAAGAACTAATAGAAAAATAAATAGAAATAAAAAAGTGAAGGGAGATGACATCATGCATGACGTCATGCATAATGCCATAAATATTGTAATTAATAAATTTAATTAAATTGACTTTTTAGTCTTTCATAAAACAAAAGACAAAAAGAAAAGAAAAAAAAAGTTGGTCTTCCTCATTGTGCCGCATCACTCTCACTCTCCCTCTCCCTCACCAAAACTTCCATTAAAGCTCATTTTGAGCTTGATCAAACCCACAATTCCACCATAAAAAGTTAAACCTCCAACATTAAACCTTGATTTCAAGCCTTGATAGAGGACTTGACAAAAAAAGAAAGAAGAAAAGAAGAAGGAAATTGGAGAATTCAAATCCAAGTAGACGTAAGTACCCTAATTTGAAAATTTTAGATTATTAGTTGTGTTTGTAGCTTAAAGTAACTTAGAAGTTAAAAAAATGAAATGAAATTAATTGTTGGAGGACCAAACCTAAATTTCGGTCAAATAGGGTTTGGATGTGTGTATGCATGAGTTTGATGGACTTGAAGGTGTATGTGATCTTGTTTGGGTTGAAGAAGCATGTATATAGGCATTGAATTGGTTAAATGCAACAATTAGTGTGAATTAGGATTTTGGACACTTAGGGTTTAGAGACAAAAATATGAGAAATTGGTAAATGATGTCTTTGACCTAGTTTGAAGTGAGAAATGGTCATTTGTGACAAAATGAAGTGTGTTGGAAGTGTTTGAATTGAGTTTAGATTCGGATTCAATGTGGTCATTCTGCTGGCAGCTGGCAGCAGGACCAAGTTCCCTTTGAAGGACCAAAAATGAAAATTTACAAGTCCAATCAGTATGAGACCAATTGGGAATGAAAATAGACACTAAATGACACAATTTTCAATTAGGAACCATGCCCAAAAAGTGACCGAAACCTAGTAAAAAAATTGACCAAATCCGAAAATTCTCAGTCTGCCCTGTACAAACTGACCAAATGAATAGTATTTGTTCATTTGGCCATAACATGAGCTAGGCTGGTCTAAATGACCTGAAATTTTACCAGTGGATAGTTGAGGTATAGACCTAAAACTTTCATGAAGAACACAAACCCAAATTATGCCATTAACCAAGTCATTTGGCCACCCAAAGTTGGTTACCTAAAACTGCCAGAATCAAAATTTGCCCAGAAATCTGGGTTAAGTCCAATCCGGTAGCCATGGTTCAAATGGGTATAACTTGAGCAACAAAACTCCAATTGGAGTGATTCAAAAAGAAGAATAAACTTCAGACAATAGGGAACATTTTCTATGAAGAAAGTTTTACCAAACTCTAACAGTAAAATGACCAATGGAATAGTGCAATTTAAGATACCAATACTGAAAATTTGCAAATTTGCCTAAAAGACTTAGAATTTGAGTAAACAACGAAAACGAGCAAATTTAGTGACCAAAATGTGGTATGTAGGTGAAGTTGGAATTCCCATACCTATTAAGCCTTAGAAAGTCAACAAATTGACTTGAATAGTACCATGAATAGTAACTCCAAAATGAAAATTTTCAAAAATGCTAGTTTAAGCATATTTGGGCTAGAATTAAGTATTTATGAATTAATTATTGGACTTATTGTGATATAAGATACTGAAACACTATAAATTTTGTGTTTCAGTTGAAAAAGACCCAAAAGGTATAAGGGACTGAGTCAAGGCCTAAAAGCGACTCACGTCAGGTTTGTGCACAACAAACTTAAAATTCTTTGTTTCTACTTAACAATTCTTGAAATAAATGTTGTGAATAATTTTGATTGTTATGGCTTTGAAAATATTATTTGAAAAGTAGTGTGTTGCCTACTTTGTAAATGAAAAGTTTAGAATGAAATATGATTTGTGAATTGCATAAAATATTTAATAACTTGATTTAAATTGTTTTTAATTCACACTTGGTATGGCAATATTAGTATGTTCCTCCTCCACTTGTGGGGTGAGTTTGATATTTGATCACTTTCCTCCCTCTCTGGCTTCCCAGTCTGAGGGGTGGGTTTGGATGAGTATTCATTAGCTAGCTAGCCACCTCCCTCATTGATTTCGATTAGTGGGGTGAGTTTGCCTTGTCGTGATGTACACACGACATGTTCAAAAATTGTGTCATGGCCTAAGTTGTGTTATTGTTTGGCAACACTATGTTTATTAAATTATTTGATCAAGTTATGCTATATTAAGCTTTGAAAATTATGATTTGTTATAAATGTGATTTGAGAAAAAAAATTGTGAAATGCGATTATGAGATTTTTGAATGATGATTTGTTCATAAATGTTTTATATTATGCATTTTATGCTTTATTGTGCACCACTGAGTATTTATATACTCAGCAATAGCTTTAACTTGCTGTCGCAGATAGAGAAAAGGACATAGCAGTAGAACGAGCTGCTACAGTTAGAGAGGAGTACAATTGAAGAATTTTTGTACGGGTATTTGTCTAACCCTGGTAGTTTAGTTTGATGTAAATATGATAGTATGCATATGTATCTCTGTAATTTGAGCAGTTGTACAGATAAAATTATAATAATATTATTTTTGAGATTTTGCATCTGTAAATTAACTTATGATTGTAAATTAATGATTTAAAATGTAATGTCCATGAGTTATGAAATGTTTTGAGATATTAATTCTTGATTTGAAATTTGGATTTTGAATTAAAGTATTGCTATTGCTGTTGATTTGAAGTTTGGTGGTTGCAATTGGAGTTGTGATTGAAAAATATATTGGGAGTGTTTCTATTTTCAGGTTCTGAAGAACTGTTTTCTCAAAATACAGACGGCACTCTGCCGAAATTTTTGTAAAAATTGCGGAGATTTTAAATATCCAAAAATTTGATTTATGTTTGGACTCTAAATGCAGGTTTTTAAAATTTGAAAAAAATTTTACCCACCAATTCCAAAATGAACGAAAATTGTTTTAAAATCCCTTATAGTATATTTAATGGATTACCGGTAGGTGAAGTACGGTAATTCATTAGGTGTACTACGGGAACATATTACATCTTACGAGGAGTGGGGTGTGACATGTTTAGTGGTATCAGAGCAAGGTTTTAAAATAAATTTTAAACTGTGAATTTGAAATATTTTGTCGATAAATACAACTGCTCAAATATTTGATATATATGATATATTTGCATCATGAATATGCACTAACGGAGGTCAACCTCCTTGTGTTTGTTATCAAAGAGTAAAAAATTTCTGGAAAATGGAATGGAAGAGGGAGATCATTCCGTAGAGCAATCTATCGAGGTTGAGGCCCGAGGAGAAGCCCCAGCACTCCAGAATGTGAGTGGGTCAGCCACTACAACTCCTCCTCAAGCACGGCAGTTCCCTGCTCAGTTTGCAAAGTAGATGGCTACGTTCTTTCAATAAATGGAGGGAAATGTGCCACCTCAAGCACAGACACAAGCACCTGCAGCGCAACCATAGCCTCTGGCTCTGCAATATGAGAAATTAATGAAATTTGGGGCTACAGAATTCAAAGGAACAATGGTTAGAGCAAATGGAACAGGTTTTCAGGAAGCTGCAGTGTGCAGAAGAGCTGAAGTTCGAGTATTCTGTTTCTTTGTTACAAGGGGATGCGTATGAATGGTGGAAGACCATCCCCCACAGCTTGGTAGAACCTCCAGTCCTCACATGGGCAGACTTTTTAAGGGAATTTCGACAAAAGTGGGTCCCTGATACTTATGTAGACATGAAGCTACAAGAGTTTTTAAGTTTGAAGTAAGGGGATAGAACTGTAGCAGAGTATGAGCGGGATTTTTCAAGGCTAAGCCATTATGCTGGAAGCTTAGTCTCCACCCCCAGAGACCGGTGTAAAAGGTTTGAGGTTGGATTATGGCCTAGCTTGAGAATGCAAATGGTAGGGTTCTGACACCAGAATTTTTCTGAATTGATTTCATAAGCCCTGGAACTGGAAAGGATAGAATCAGAATGGGCAGTGAAAAAGAGTATACAAGAGAAAGAGAAAACTGAAAAGGTTATTGGTCAAGCTACTGAGAGTGGCTCTGGGAAAAGAAAACATTTTGGAGGATCTAGCTCGCGCGAATCGGGTAAAGGTATATCTTCTAGAGAGAAACCATCCCAATCTGATCAGCAAACTCAACAGACACGCAAAAATAAGTTGTCGGATCAACTTTGTGAGACTTGTGGTAAACCACATAGTGGAGTATGTTATAGAGCTATAGGAGCATGTTTCAATTATGGAGGGACTGGTCATTTTGCTAAGGATTGCATAAGTCCACGCCATTATGGATCATTTACCACGGCAGAAGGATTAGCCCAAGTTTCTACCCCGAAGAGTTTACCAACAGTTGGTAGAGGCAGAGGCAGAGGCAGAGGTAGAGGTAGGGGTAGTACACTTGGAAGTCAGAGTACTGTGAATCAACCAGGACAAGGTGATGCTCTAGTGAGAGTATACACTATGCGACAGAGGGACGAGGATAAGACTTCTGGTATGATTGCTGGTATTTTCTCAATTCTTAACTGAGATATGTATATGTGTAAAAAAAAAAAAATCAATTTTGATATGTTAGTGACTAGTCTTTTTAAAATTAATTTTGAAAGAGTTTGTCAGTGAAAAGTATTTGCTAGTACACAAGAATTTGTAAAGTTAATTAGTAAGCCTAATTATGTAAGGAAAGAGAACCTAAAAGTAAGTTATAGTAATATAGCTACCTTAGATGCGGGTAAGGTTATTACTGCTGATAGATGTCAGTGAGTACCATAATCAAAATAAGTTTAAGATATTAGTGAATTTAAAAGAAACAAGATATAGGGAAGTTTTTTCTATTGGGATGTATCATAGTAACTATACAATATTCTTGATGTTTGTGCTGTAAGCTGTAGATTACAGTACTGACTTGGGATTTATTGTGTAGAGCTACGTACTACCCAATAGTACACAAGAATAAAATAGTTGCAAACGGCATTTGTTTTGGTACAGTTATGATAAGATAAAGTTTTCTTATTGGAAAGGACTTTGAAAATCCTAACCTGGGATTTAAAACTCTAAAGTTAGAATATTGAAAGGTTATAGTTCAGTACAAAAGAAAATAATGACTACATATCAGTGCAAAATAAGCTATAGAATATCGACAGATAAAAATAAATAGAACAGTAAGAAATGAGAAAAATACTAGATGAGGAATTACCACCAAGGCAAGCAATTTACTTAAGATGTGTAACGATATTCCGAACTATTTTATTAAGAAAGAAATAAGTCAAACCAAAGCAAACAAGATAGTGCAAAATGGCACATAGGCCTTGGTCATAAATGGAGATGGTAAGATAATGGTTATGGACCTATAGCCAAGAAAGAAAAGACTACAAAAGAAAATAATTGCTACAACAACATGAATGACTATTTGAGGACAAATAGTGGACACAATTTCGAGGATGAAATTATTTTAAGAGGAGGAGAACTGTAACATCCCTATTTGCATAGCCTGGTATATTTCACTGTTCAGGTGACCGGAGTCAGTCCGGACATTTAAGGAGATTAAAACCACACTTAAGACAACTAGATAAGCTATAAACACAAATAATTAATAATTTCCAATTAGTTAAGTATAAATAAGAAAAGCAGGACATAAGAAGTTAAATGAGCCGAGAGTCACAGCGATGGGTGACCTTCTCAGGAAGGATTGCAAAGTCGATTTAAACTCAAATTTCGAACCGTAAAATGTGATGCTGCGGTCCTTAGGACTATTGTGAACAAAGTGGAAAAGAGAATATCACAAAAAAAGAATTGTTAAGCCAGTCAAATAATTAGGTCAGGGAGCTGGAAGAGATATTGAATTATTTACAATCCGGGTTGAACCAGTGAGGGGCAATCTAGTCAATTGACCCCAAGAGTTGACTCCTGACCTAACTGTCAAATAAAATCAGAGAAAAGAAAATTTCAGAGTCGGGAATTAAATTAAAGAACTAATAGAAAAATAAAAAGAAAAAAAAAAAGAAAAAGTGAAGGGAGATGATCATGCATGACATCATGCATGATGCCATAAATATTGTAATTAATAAATTTAATTAAATTGACTTTTTAGTCTTTCGTAAGACAAAAGACAAAAAGAAAAGAAAAAAAAAAAGTTGGTCTTCCTCATTGTGCCACCTCACTCTCACTCTCCCTCTCCATCACCAAAACCTCCATTAAAGCTCATTTTGAGCTTGATCAAACCCACAATTCCACCATAAAAAGTTAAACCTCCAACATTAAACCTTGATTTCAAGCCTTGATAGAGGACTTGACAAAAAAAGAAAGAAGAAAAGAAGAAGGAAATTGGAGAATTCAAATCCAAGTGGAGGTAAGCACCCTAATTTGAAAATTTTATATTATTAGTTTTGTTTGTAGCTTAAAGTAACTTAGAAGTTAAAAAAATGAAATGAAATTAATTGTTGGAGGACCAAACCTAAATTTCGATCGACTAGGATTCGGATGTGTGTATGCATGAGTTTGATGGACTTAAAGGTGTATGTGATCTTGTTTGGGTTGAAGAAGCATGTATATAGGCATTGAATTGGTTAAATGCAACAATTAGCGTGAATTAGGGTTTTAGATACTTAGGGTTTAGAGACAAAAATGTGAGAAATTGGTAAATGATGTCTTTAACCTAGTTTGAAGTGAGGAATGGTCATTTGTGACATAATGAAGTGTGTTGGAAGTGTTTGAATCGAGTTTAGATTTGGATTCAATGTGGTCATGCTGCTGGCAGCTGGCAGCAGGACCAAGTTCCTTTTGAGGGATCAAAAATGAAAATTTACAAGTCCAATTGGTATGAGACCAATTTGGAATGAAAATAGACACTAAATGACACAATGTTCATTTAGGAACCATGCCCAAAAAGTGAACAAAACCTAGTGAACAAATTGACCAAATCCAGAAATTCTCAGTCTGCCCTGTACAAACTGACCAAATGAATAGTGTTTGTTCATTTGGCCATAACTTGAGCTAGGCTGGTCTAAATGACCTGAAATTTTACCAGTGGATAGTTGAGATATAGACCTAAAACTTTCATGAAGAACACAAACCCAAATTATGTCATTAACCAAGTCATTTGGGCACCCAAATTTGTTGACCTAAAACTGCTAGAACCAAAATTTACCCAGAAATCTGGGTTAAGTCCAATCCGGCAGGCATAGTTCAAATAGCTATAACTTGAGCTACAAAACTCCATTTTAAGTGATTCAAAAAGGAGAATAAACTTCAGACAATAGGGAAGATTTTCTATGAAGAAATTTTTGTCAAATTCTAACAGTAAAATAACCAATGGAACAGTGCAACTTAAGACACCAAAACTGAAAATTTGCAAATTTGCCTAAAAGACTTAGAATTTGAGTAAACAACCAAAACCAACAAATTTAGTGACCAAAATGTGGTATGTGGGTGAAGTTGGAATTCCCATACCTATTAAGGCTTAAAAAGTCAATAAATTGACTTGAATAGTACCATAAATAGTAACTCCAAAATGAAAATTTCCAAGAATGCTAGTTTAAGCATATTTGAGCTAGAATTAAGTATTTATGAATTAATTATTGGACTTATTGTGATATAAGATACTGAAACACTATAAATTTTGTGTTTCAGTTGAAAAAGACCCGGAAGGTATAAGGGACTGAGTCAAGACCTAGAGGCGACTCATGTCAGGTTTGTGCACAACAAACTTAAAATTCTTTGTTTCTACTTAAAAATTCTTGAAATAAATGTTGTGAATAATTTTGATTGTTATGGCTTTGAAAATATTATTTGAAAAATAGTGTGTTGCCTACTTCATAAATAAAAAGTTTAGAATGAAATATGATTTGTGAATTGCATAAAATATTTGAATAACTTGATTTAAATTATTTTTAATTCACACTTGGCATGGCAATATTAGTATGTTCCTCCTCCACTGGTGGGGTGAGTTTGATATTTGATCACTTTCCTCCCTCTTTGGCTTCCTAGTCTAAGAGGTGAGTTTGGATGAGTACTCATTAGCTAGCTAGCCACTTCGCTCATTGATTTCGATTAGTGGGGTGAGTTTGCTTTGTTGTGATGTACACACGACATGTTCAGAAATTTTGTGTCATGGCCTAAGTTATGTTATTGTTTGGCAACACTATGTTTATTAAATTGTTTGAACAAGTTGTGCTATATTAAGCTTTGAAAATTATGATTTGTTATAAATGTGATTTGAGAAAAAAAATTGTGAAATGCGATTATGAGATTTTTGAATGATGATTTGTTCATAAATGTTTTATATTATACATTTTATGCTTTATTGTGCCCCACTGAATATTTGTATGCTCAGCAATAGCTTTAACTTGCTGTCGCAGACAGAGAAAAGGACATAGCAGCAGAGCGAGCTGCTACAGTTAGAGAGGAGTAAAATTGAAGAATTTTTGTATGGGTATTTGTCTATACCCTGGTAGTTTAGTTTGATGTAAATATGATAGTATGCATATGTATCTCTGTAATTTGAGCAGTTGTACAGATAAAATTGTAATAATATTATTTTTGAGATTTTACATCTGTAAATTAACTTATGATTGTAAATTAATGATTTAAAATGTAATGTGCATGATTTATGAAATGTTTTGAGATATTAATTATTGATTTGAAATTTGGATTTTGAATTGAAGTGTTGCTATTGCTATTGATTTGAAGTTTGGTGGTTGCAATTGAAGTTGTGATTGAAAAATATATTGGGAGTGTTTCTATTTTCAGGTTTTGAAGAACTGTTTTCTCAAAATACAAATGGCACTCTGCCGAAATTTTTGTAAAAATTGTGGAGATTTTAAATATCCAAAAATTTGATTTATGTTTGGACTCTAAATGAAGGTTTTTAAAATTTGAAAAAAATTTTACCCACCAATTCCAAAATGTACGAAAATTATTTTAAAATCCCTTGTAGTATATTTAATGGGTTACCAGTAGGTGAAGTACTGTAATTCATTAGGTGTACTATGGGAACATGTTACATCTTACGAGGAGTAGGGTGTGACATATGGCATGGAAGACAACCATCCCTTAAACATGTTAAGGTATGGGGTTGTCCAGCTTTTATCAAAAAGTTGAAAACTGATAAATTAGAAATAAGATCCGAAAAAGGTAGATTTGTTGGATGTCTAAATGATAGTTTTGGATATTATTTCTATCTTCCACAATCACAAAGAGTTGTGATAAGTAAAGATGCAATTTTCTTGAAAAAAAGAGTTTATTCAATAAAGTGACAAGGGAAGGAAGATAGAATTGGAATTAGAGTAAAGTGGCAAAGGAAGGAAGATAGAATTGGAATTAGAGAATTCCATAAATAACCAACAACCTACACCTATGGATGTTGATCCAGTGGGAGAGCCTATGCCTATAGATAATACGTCCACAACATCGGTTCTTCGTAAATCTAGTAGAATATCTCATCCACCAGAGAGATATGGATTTCTTCATAAGAATAAATAAGAGTTTTTATTCATGAAGAACTTGATCATGGAGATGATCTTACTAGTTATGAGGAAGTTATATCAAATATAGATTCTTCAAAATGGCTAGTAGCTATGAAATCTGAAATGGATTCCATGCATAAAAACCAAGTTTGGGATTTTGTAGACCCATCTGAGGGTATTATACCCATAGGATGTAAATGAGTTTTCAAGAGAAAGATTGGTTCTGATGGGAAGTTAGAGACCTTCAAAGCTAGGCTTATAGCGAAAGGGTTTCACCAAAGGGAAGGAATTGATTATGAAGAAACATTCTCTCTCGTAGCCATGCTTAAATCCATAAGGATTCTTCTAGCTATTGCAGCACACTATGATTATGAGGTTTGGTAAATGGATGTCAAAACCGCTTTTCTCAATGGTGTTATTGAGAAAACATATACATAGAACAACCCATGGGTTTTGAATTCAAGAAAGGTTCCAAGGTGTACAAGCTTAAGAGAGCCATTTATGGTCTTAAGCATCTTTTAGAAGCTGGAATAAACGTTTTGATAAAGCCATTAAAACTTTTGATTTTATTTAAAACATTAATGAGCCGTGTGTGTATAAGAAGACTAGTGGGAGTATGACTACCTTTCTAAGATATGTGGATGATATATTATTGATAGGCAATGATATTGGTGCACTAACATCTATAAAAACCTGGTTTTCAAGTACTTTCTCTATGAAAAACCTTGGGGAAACTACCTATATTCTGGGAATTCGAATCTATAGAGATAGATTAAAAAGAATAATAGGTTTATCCCAAAGGCTTTACTTGGAAAAGATGTTGAAGAGGTTCAACGTGCTTGGTTCCAAAAGAGGATTGTTACCAGTTAGGCATGGGATTCACCTATCTAAGGAACAGTCTCCCAAGACTCCTAAAGAAAGGGAAAAAATGGCCAAGGTTCCTTATGCTTCAGCTATAGGAAGTCTAATGTATGCCATGCTGTGTGAAGGAGCGGAAGCATGAAAAACACAAGTTTATATCATTGAATTCAAAAATTTTCACCTAGGGTCACATGCATCATGCAAGATTTATTTTTTTATCTATTTGATTTCAATGATAAACAACATATTAAAACTCTTTTTAATATATTTTTGGATTTGTATTTGCCATTTAAGATTTTAGAATTAATCAGATTAATTTTAGAACCCTAGATTAGATCAAGAACAAGTGCACTAACCTCTTAATGCACTGTAGTGTATTTGGCACCTTTGGGATGCGTCTTTAGGACACTAAATGTTGTCCCTCTAGCTTGTCCACACCAAGATCACCTATGGCAGCCCTTGAACAGCTTCTAAAGCTTTTTCTATTAATTAGAAAATCAAGTTTTGCCTTTTAAGAGATTAAGATATAAACAGGACACTAGAAATAATTTCTAGTATTTTTAATTCAAGAGATTGTTTACTGACCTCTTGGAATTGATAAGAGATGAAGAAGAAGAGAGAATGGGAGCGTCAAGGGTTGCAGCACAAAGGGAGGCAGCAGCTGGTTGTTATTTTTCTTTTCGTAATAACACTTATATAGCTAGGTCACCACTTAAAACCCTTGCCACATGTCACTTTCTGATTGGCTCTAGGTTTAATTGACCTAATCACATTGTGCCATGTGTTAAACCTATATTTAATCTTAATTTTAATCATCTTACATGATTAAAAGATATTTGGCAAGCTTATGTGTAGTGCCATGTGTCACCATCTCGTGGTGCCACATGTCACCCTGTGACATGACCAAAATGCCACCGTGTCTTAATTTTGAGTTCTCAACCCAAAATAATTATTTCTCTTCTTCTAATCAATTTATATCAAATATAAATTAATTAATTAATCTATTTTAATTAATTTCTTATAAATTAAATTCATATTTAAACACTTTACATATAAATTTAACTTATACTATACATCCAATAACCTAGATTTAGTTTCAAGTCATGCTAGGGACTTTACAATCTAATTGCAAACCAAACCTATTTAATTAATCAATTAAACTCTTTAATTAATTAATTAAATCATATTTAATTTAGTGATTACTTGTGTATTTGTGTGACTTACTAGGCTTATCATTAATTGGCAATGAGCTATGATATCAACTCTTAATATCATCAGAACTCTTTCTCACCATAAATGATTTCTCTAAACCATTTTATGCACCTCATAGACCATGGTTAACACCTAGCATAGCATGCCATGGCTACCCAATTAGTAATAAGGTTTACCTTAAATGAACCTATAATCATATGTTACCATGCACTAGAATCTCTCTATTACAAAATCCCAACTCAAGCTGGAGTCATGGTTTATGTCAAACTCCATTTGCTATGAATATTATGTTCTCTTTTAATTCCAGTTCTTGATTAAAAAGATTTTCTCATCAGAAACTCTTTTCTAATTAAATCTATCTGTCCTGGCCAGGAACTTGAAACATTAAGAACAATTAAATGAACATAGGATTTTATCTCTATTTACTTAAAGGAACAGATTCCATCTTGATCAACACCTACCTCCATATAAAACTAGTAGGAGCCAACACATGCCCATATACCCATACACAGTACAAGTATGAAAGCAGTATAAAACTCAAACTACCTATATACAAGATAATTGTGCTATCTCAGGTCTAAAAATTATATGCACTGATATGATTTATGACAATACATTGACAAGAGTAAACTCTATGTGCTTTTCATAAATGTCGCTGGTTCGAACTACTTATCATTTATAAGTGCCTATCATGTTTGTCATATGGCATGAGACTCACCATTCCATCTTATTTATATCTCATATAAATAACTTGGGAACAAACATGAATACAGTCTTTCTAGATAAGTCATGTCCTTATTGTGAAGGGTCCTCAATTGTGAACCTATTTATGATACTTTGTGCTAGAAACACTGTTACTCATATTCTTAACAACTTAAGAATAGTATTTCTAACAAAATATCAATGGACCTTTTCTATTACACATAAATATATTATGTAAATGGAAAAGTGGAAATGCCTTTTATTAATAAAAATATGTACAAGATACATACTAAATGATATGCTCTAGGGCATACTACTAACACTGTGTACTTGGCCTGATATTGCCTACGCTGTTTGTGTGACTAGCAGGTTTCAATCCAATCCAGGTTTGGAACACTGGATAGCTATCAAGAAAATCCTTAAGTACTTGAGAAGGACTAAGGATTTATTCTTGATATATGGAGGAGGTGAACTTCAACTAGAAGGATTTACAAATTCTGATTTCCAATCAGATATTGATGATAGAAAGTCTGTAACATCCTTATGTTCGGTAGTGCGTTCTACTGTTCCAGTGACAGTGTCTGTCTGGGCAGCTAGGATGCCTAGAACTACACTTAGATATGGGTGAGGAGACATAAAATAATGAAATACAAGAAAAGAAAATATAAGAAAAACAAAGGAAAAATTATAGCAATGAAATATAACCAAGTTAAACCAGCCGAAAACCATAGCGATGGGTAACCGCACTAGGAAGTTGCGGCATGGACCGTTGACTAGCCCTGGATCACGGGTAACCCTGAAAAATATTTTTAAAACTTAAATAAACATCTATTGAAGTATAAATGTCATTAGAAATATCAAAGAAAAATTAATTAATTAGTACAAAGAAAAATGAGAAATCGAGAAAATGACAAAACTCAGTGTTACCGAAAAATCGGGAATGCAACCCGAATAGGGGCATTGTGGTCATTTGACACCCCGAGTTGTCTTTTGACCTAAATTTCCATTAAAAATAAATGATATTAAACTTTGAAAATACCATGAAAAATTAAAATGAGATACATTATGTAAATAGTGAAAGTGTGGTGGCCAAATTGCAAAAATTGGAAAGTTTAACATTAAAATAGATTTTTAATCAATTAGTGCTCCACTAACATCACTTAAGTGGACCTTTAATTAACCTTTGGACAGAAAATTCTGTCATCTTCAACCTTTGGAAGAGTGGCCGAAATGAACTCCATGGGAGACTCTATGGCCAAACTCACATCCACACCCATGCATCCATGATTCAAGCTTCCTTTCACCATAAATCCTTCATTAAACCTTGCATACTCAGCTTGGGGAAAACATTGGCAGCAAAAAGAAGAAGTTTGGGTGAGGTTTTGAAGAACTTCAAAAGTGGTGAGTGAGTGTTATCAATTCTTGTTTCATTAAAAGTGTAACCAAGGTTGTGGGTACTTGATTTATGGAAGAATTTTTGAAGTTTGATGTACATTTTGACAGCCATGGAAATTCAGTATATGTAGCTTATTTTTACTTGTTTATGGTTGTTTAAGATGTTGTTATTGATGGCAGCATGGATATGTGTATAATGGTTTGGAATTGGGTATGTAAATGGGGTATGTTCATGTGGTTAAATGATGTAAATGGACTTTGAAAAATTCTATATTATAGTGTGCTTATTGAGAATGGTTACAAGCTGTCCAAAATGACCAAAAATGTGTTTTTAAAGGTGTTGATGGTAAGGTGCAAACCAGAATTGGCATGAAGAAAGTAAGTTGGTAAGTGTTGAATATGTAATTGGTAAGTGATGAGAAGTGTGTAATAGGGCAGTGTGTATTTTGGCTTAGAACCTTAAGTGTGTAACTCTAATTGGTATGAGACCAATTGAAGGTGAAACTAGGCACAAAATGTGCCAACTTTCATGAAGGAAGCTTACCAAAATTCTGCCTAGAAGGTGACTTGAAAAAAGACCAAATCCGGATTAGTGACTTGAAAGCCTGAAAATTGACCATTTGGGCAGTAGTTAGTGTTTTGGCCATAACTCACTCAAAACAGGTCCAAATGACCTCAAATTTTTACCATGAATAGTTTAGACATATATCTACAATTCTTATGAAGACACCAAAGCCCAGAATGGCCAGAACCAAGCCAAATAGCTTGCAAAAATTCAGGTCCAAAAACTGGCCGAACCAGAAGTGACCTAAAAATGACCTAAAGTTATCATTTTGGTACATTCTGTCCAGTATTGGTAAATTGACCATAACTTAGTCTACACAACTCAGAATGACTAGAAATTTTGCCCCTCATGCAATAAGACATAGACCTACAAGTTTGTAGTTTGGACTGAAACCCGAAAATCGAGAAAACTAGGTCATCCGGCTAGGTAAAATTAGTATACCGAAATCTGGCAAATTGCAATAAAATGCAATATATTTGAAAATGAAATTGGTAACATATACCAATACTAAAGGGCTACAAAATGTGACATATTGGTAACATTAAACCTAATTCACCTAGAATGCATCGAGGGTCAACATCTTAGGTTGACTAAGGAAATAATAAAATTCAATAAATTAATATTAAGCCTTATTTTTAGAGACGGTTTAAATAAGTACTAAAACACTTCAAATTGTATGTTCCAGTTAGCAAAGACTCAGGGAAGGGGAAGGAAACACTGAGTCAAAGCCAAGAGGCATTTATCAGAGGTTTGTGCACAACTAGTTTTTAACTGATTTTGTTCTGAATATTTCATAAGATTAAATGACATATTTTTCTTTAGTATTATGTTTAACAAGCATTGGATTTAATTCAATGATTATTGAAATTGTTATAGTATGTATGAATTTAGCTTTGTGAAATGGTATTTCCACAAGTATTAAGCATTGTTGCGGATTGAATAAATTATATTTTGGAAAATTGTGATAGAACATGTTTTGAATTGTGATGGGTAATTTGCATGGAAAAATGCAAATTTATTATTTGAATTGTGATGATCATAAAAATTATTGGATATTGGAATTGACTTTGAATCGAATTGTATTATGATTTATGCTCACTAAAAGGATTGTGATATTGTTTTATATCTCACTATAGATGCTTGACTAGGTTATTACCCGTCTCTCTCATTAGTTGAGAAGACAATGGAGTTGGTTGTGTTTTGATTACCATGGTACGTGCACAGGCTTAGATTCTCCTCTTATTAGAGGTTAGATCTAAGTTTTTTATGTTATGGCCCTTTCAGAAGTTTCATTATTGTGATGTGTACTATGCACGATGATTTGACCTCCCCGACCATAGGGAGTTAGAATCCGATTCGACCTCCCCAACCATAGGGAGTTAGAATCACCCCGAAGATGGCCCTTCCGGATTAGTCTTGCATAGTTAGTGAGATAAAGTGTGACACCCCTTACCCGTCTACAGTGTAGCCGAGCAAGATATGCCACTCAGTGTCCCAAAGCACCAATTCATATTTCAATTACAATTTATCCCTTTTAATTCATTTATTTACAATTTTTGATAAATCTGAATTTTTTCATAATTTTTATAGAAAATCAGGCAAAGTGCCAGCTATAAATTGGAAAAACAGTTCTTCTGGACCTGTTTAAAAGACACTTCCAATATAATTTCCAAATCTAGAACTCCATTATACACACATCCCAACTTAATCTCAAAATCTCAATACTATTTTCAGATTTTTTGTTTTGTTCACATCCTCACTTGAAGCACATTCATAAATATTTCTCAACATTTCATTTTTCCAACATAATATACAGAAAATTTCAATAACATGAAATTTCATATCTTTACATTATCACATAAGTTCAAAAGTTTGTAATTACAATCAAAACTAATAAAAAATGCAAAATACAAAATGCCACCCATAGTCCTAATGTCCTACCAAGTGCACTGCAGATGTGAGGTGACTCTGGACTCAGTATGCAGCTCTGAAAGTTCACTCGGTCTGATGTCTGCTGGGCTCCCCAGCTATGTCTCCAGTACCTGTGCGTGGAAAAAGCGACGCGTTAAGCAATTTTGCTTAGTGGTGACAATATAAAATAAAATAAAATAAAATAACTAAAATAATATAAATATGCAGAATGTATGTTTACATTTTTGGTAGACTTAATTCCTGGTATTTATTGCAATATAATTTAATTAAAAATTTGTAAGATTCATTATCATCTCCTGAGTAACCCATACTAGTCGACTGGACTGGATAAATGGGTAAATTGGCACTGGGTACTAAGTACCTCAGACCATCACACTATAGGTCACATTGTGTCTCCCGGTGTGCAACAGAATAGCTAATAAGCTGCAATAATTATCAGGGATAAAACCCAAGTATAACAACTCAAATAACATAGCCAAAGGCTATTATGTCACAGAATGGCATGGGAGGCCATCAAATACAGAATGGCATGAAGCCATATGCAGTACTACTAACAGAACCCTATTGGCATGTCAACCTATCCAAACCAATCTTGCTAGTTATACTAGGACATATTACACTTTTAAGTTTCACAATTCTTGAAATTCAAGTTTTAGTGTTACTATTCAATTCATTAGTCAACAAAATGCTGACTTTTATATGGACCATAGGTACATTGGTTTTAATACTCCCAACATACCACATTTTGCATTTTAAAATTATTGGTATTGGTTGCCAATACCATTTCTAAGCTTAATATTAATTGTTCAAAATTTTCAGTTTTCAAGCTTTGTGTTTACTGTTCCATTAGTCATTTTTCCAGTGGGAATTTAGCAGAATGATCAACATGAAAGTTGTTCCTTATTTTGTCTAGTTGCATTTCTTTTTTTGAATCACTCTATTTCGAGTCTTTTAGCTCAAGTTATGGCCCAAAAACCACAACTGGCCGGATTATAATTTTTCTAGAATTTCTGGACTGACCAAATCTATAGTATTAGGAGCAGGGACTGCAGGTCACCTTTTGAATATGTTATGGTCATAATTTGGGTTAGATTTCTTCATGAAAGTTGTAGGTCTATATCTCAGCTTGTTGCTGGTAAAAATTTAGGTTAATTGGACCTTTCTACACTGAGTTATGACCAAATGACTGAACACTGTTCATTTAGTCATTTTGCCCAGGCAGAATGCAGGTCACCCAAATTAGGGCAATCTTTAGGTCAACTTGGTTTAGCTTTTTGGGCATGGTTTCTTCACCAAAGTTGTGCCATTATGTGTCTAGTTTCATGTCCAATTGGCCTTGCACCAATTGAACCTCTACAATTCTAGTTATTGCTGCCCAAACCTGCTAGACTCATGCTCACTCCTGCATGTCACCAAGGGCAGCCACACCAAACTCAATTCTCACTACACAAACCACTTCATTTTTTATTCACACACAGCCAAATGGTCAACAATTGACCATTATAACCTAATTTCATCATCACATGATTAAAGTCTCATTTTCATCCCAAAGCCTAACTCAACTATCTCAACCAAGGCTGCCGAAAATATAGGATGGGCATACACATGATATTTAATAAATTTTTTTGTAATTTGCATTCATTCATAGTCCTATAACATGAATTTAAAGAGAAAATCAAGGTTAGGTCACAAACCTCTAATGGAGTGAAATTCCCACTTGCTAGGGTTCTTCTTTTTCTTTTCTTTTTGCTCCCAAAAGACTCACCAAGATGTAAGAATAATTTTTTGTATTGGGAATATAGGGTTTAGTTGGGTAAAAGCCATGAAAATCAAGCTTTAAAAAGCTTGATAATGGTGGCTATGGAGGGAGAGGGTGACGGCAAGGAAGAAGGGTTGAGAGAGTTCTGATTTTTTTTTCTTCATTTTTTTGCCCATTTAGTCTTTTTAAATAAACTTATGCCATGTGACAACATTGGATTGGGTGGGAGAATTTTAATGACATCATTATGATGTCAAAATTCCATTTTCTTTCATTTTCTATCCTTTTCTTGTCTATTTGATTTCAATTAAATTTTTAACAATATTTATTCACATTTCATGTCATATAAATTATTTATTTAACTGGACAAGTTGGCCAAAAATCATCTCTGAAGATGAAATGACCAAAATGCCCTCCGTTTGGCTTAGCGAGCCAAAATTGTGTGTACCGATAGAAAAATTTTTCTAAGCATTTTCTTGGCATTCTAATGCCATAAGAATCTCAATGACCCTTCTTTTGAGTCCCAAAAATTATTTTATAATTTTTCCCTCGGGTCTAGGATTGCTAACGACCTTCACCATCACTTTCTCTTCGGGTTACTCATCACTGGGGTTTCGGCTCGTTTAATCTTAGTGTATTTCTTTTCTAAAAATTTTTCCTTGATTTTTATGAGCATTATTTAGTTTCTTTATAACTCCCCACTTTAGTCTAATTATAATTTCAAACATTCTAGCTGCCTGGATCGACATTGGTCATTGGAACAGTAGACTGTACGGACTAGCTAAAGTGAGGATGTTACATAAAGAATGGTTTTCGAGATAAAGAATGGTTTTGAATAGTAAAGAATTGTGATTTCAATTATGATTTATGTATAATTGATTTTGTTCGAATTACCTAAAATGTTTGAATGTGATTTGATAAATTGAATTTCACGATCAAAGTCATTTCATACAAATGATTTATGTTATTGGCAATGAATAATTTGATTTTTGGAATTTGATGAGAATCCTGATTTCTAAATTATTTACTGTAATTTTGCTAAGGTATATTGAACTATGTTTTAAGTTATAGTTGTGCACTACTGAGTTCACCACTCAGCGATAGCTGTATATGCTGTCGCAGGTGAAAAGAGCATAGAGCAATCGAGTAAGCTTCTTTGAAGAGACATTCAGATCAGCTTCAGGTATACCCACGTACACAGGTTTTGAAGTATGCATGTAATAATATGTATGTAAATTATTTGAGCAGTTGTATAAAAACTCTTGTAAAATATTTTAGTATGTAATTAAATGTAAATTATTGTAAATATAAATTTGAGATTTCATTTACTTGAATAGTTTTGTAATATTAATTTTTTAGTCTTATAATCAATGAAATGTTTCTTTTATGATGAGGTTGGTTTGAAAATGAAATGATTGATTATTGAGAATGAATTGTGAGATGAAATGAAGTTTCATGGAGTTGTATTTGAGAAAACATATTAAGAGTGTTTTTCCTTTTCAGGTTTAAAGAACTGTTTTCTCAAAACATAGCCGGCACTTTGCCAAAATTTTGAAAAAAATTTTATAACACCATATTTTAATCAATGATTTAAATTTCACGAAAATTGTTTTAAAATCCCTTGTAGTATATCTAATAAGTTATCGGTAGGCGAAGTACGCTAATTCATTAGGTGTACTACGGGATCATATTACATCTTACGGGAGAGTAGGGTGTGACAAAGTCTATCTTTGGGTATGTATTTTTGTGTAATGGAGCTACTGTCTATTAGAAAAGTTTCAAATAGACGACTACAGAAGACTATACCACAGAAGCCGAATATGTTACTGCATGTGATGCTGAAAAAGAGGCTGTTTAAATCAAGAAGTTCATTCCATTGAGTTAGCAATTCCTCTCTACTGTGACAACAATGGAGCCATTGCTCTGGCAATGGAGCCAAGGTCTCACCAATGATCCAAACACATAGAGTGGCAATTTCATATTATCAGAGAGATAGTTGGAAGAGGCAATATTGCCATGCAGAAAGTAGCTTCTGCTGATAACCTGGCTAATCCACTGACCAAGGCCATGACACAGTAACAATTAGACAAACATCTTAAGAAGATGGGTCTTAGATACTGTGGTGAATGGCTCTAGGCCAAGTGGGAGATTGTTAGTAATGTGTGCCCTAGAGCATGCACTGATCTTGTAACTTGTAAGTAACATTATAAATATTTTAATGGCGACAAACATTTCATTTAAATGTTGTGTATATTTAATAACATATTTATTTGAAATTGTCCATTAGCAATATATTATATATTCTATTCTTATGATATAAGAATATGAGTGACAGAATATAAGGAATATTTGCTATAAATCAGAGTTTGCAGCTGAAGGATATTTTGGTGGGCACATTATATCCAAAGAGCTGTCACCTCTTTTTATCTCCATTCATCAGTATGAGATACTGATATATATGGAATGGTCAGTCTCATGCCATCTGATATGAGATATCAGGAGAGATACAGTGGGCACTTATGAGATAAGAAGGTCGAACTTGTGATGTACAGATAATATAAACATGGCATTTACTCGAGTCAATAAAATGTTATCTGTGTCATACTAGTGTATATAATCCTCAGACCTGAGATGACACAGTTGTCTCTTATATGGCTAGTTTGAGTTTGATACCACTTATATATTTGTATTGTGTATGGATATTTCAGTGTGTGTTGGCTCAAATTGGTCATATGTTGGGACAGGTGTTCAGTCAATAAGGGATCCGTAGCCTTGAGTCAACAGGGTTAAAAGTCCTATGCGGATTGGAACTATTCTTGACAAGATTAAGTTCCTGGCCAGGACAGATGGCTTTGTCAGAAAAAGTGTTTCCTGATGGTAAAGTCTTATATGTCAAGAATCAGATTTCAAATGAGTGCATAAGATTCCACAATAAGGGTTTTGACTCAACCATGACCCTTAATGGGATTGGGACATAATACAGAAGGATTTTAGTACATGATCATGTATGATTAAAGGTTCATTTTAAGATATTTCTTATTGCTAATTGGGTGGCCATGGCATGCTATGCTAGGTGTCAACCATGGTCTATGAGACGCCTAAAATGATTTGGGGAAATCATTTGTGGAATGGAAGAGTTCTAATGATATTAAGAGTTAATATCATTTCTCATTACCAGTTAGTAATGAGCCTAGTAAGTCATACACCTATACAAGTTAATCACCAAGTTAATTATGATTTAATTAATTAATTAAAAAGTTTAATTAATTAATTAATTAATTTAGTTTGCAATAAGATTGCAAAGTCCCTAGCATGACTTAAAACTAAATCTTGAATAATGGATGTATGCTAAAAGTTCAATTTATATTTAAAGAGTTTAAATATGAATTTAATAGTGAAATTAATTAATGGAGATTAATTGATTAATTGATTTATATGTGATATAAATTAAATAGAGAGAGAAATTACTATTTTGGGTTGAGAACTGAAAATTTAATACAAGGGCAAAATAGTAATTTTACATGGTGACACGTGGCACCATGAGATGGTGACACGTGGCACCTATTGATGTGTGCTATTTGTCTTCTATGTGATAGAAGATGACATTTAGATGATTTAATCTTGTCTTGACAAGTGGATTAATGAGGTTAAGACAACTTCAAAGCAAGATTGAATTGCATGATGACATGTGGCAACTATTTAATGTTTTTGTCTCTTGTATATAAATGGAAGATAAGAAGAAAATTCAATCTTCTTCTTCCTCTCTCACCTTGGATGGCAACAAAAGGGACTTCTCTCTTCTTTTGTTTTTCTTCTATGGATTCACAAGAAAAAACTTGTTTTCCTTTGAATCAAAATCACTAAAAAGGGTTTCTAGCCAAGATACATCCAATTAAATATCACCTAAAGCAAACACCCTAACAATTAGTGGTTGGCAAACACCTAAGAGACGATTTGGTTTGTCAAAGGTGACCTTGGTGGTAACTTGTGGTGGACAAGCTAGAAGAGCTACAAGTGGAGCTCTTGGAGACTACCTAAGGGAGTAAGAAGTGTGATTCAATGCCTCTGAGGTTAGTCTCCTTCAATCCCTATTAAAGCTAGGGTTTGATTTTGATTAATAGTTAATCAACAGTCCTTGATGGCAAATGAATATCAAATACATGTTAAAAGAGTGTTTTGACATACTTTAAGGCATTAGTTGTTGGCTAGGATCATAATACATTTATATATTTGCATGAAATCCTAGAAAATTTTTGAAATTCAACCTCTAAGGCCCTAACCACGCTTCCCAAAATGCCCTTCAAGTTCTAACATCAGTTTTGCTATTTTTGTAGGTGGGAAGTACCTTGCTAGGAAGGCTTGTGAGAAACCTTCCCAATTAGTGAAAGTACCAGCTAGTTGGGAGAGCAGGCACTTCCTTACTTTATCTCTTAATGAGAATGGGAATGCTCAGAGTCGAATGGCTTGATCAAAGACTCCATTCATCTTGAAGGTATCGCACAGAGCGAGGAAGCATTATAGGTGATAGTGTGGATCCTCCATAGGTGAGCCTCCAAACTAAGTTTGCTGGATCATCTGGAGCCATGCTGGTTTAAGTTTAAAATTATTGGCATCGATTATAAGCCTAGTGATGCTAGACTGTTATCCTTGAATATTAGGGGCTCTATAGTCTCTCAAGGATCTTTGCCTATTATTGTTATTATCAGCCATAACTGGACCTTCTACAACTGCAGGTTTGGGTTTTGGCTCTTGATTTCTTCTTCCTCTCCTGATGGTTCTCAAAGTTTTGTCTATTTCAGGATTCAATTCTAGCAATTCTTCTTCAAGTTTAGTTGATTTGGTCATGTACTAATTTTTTGCACCTGAAAGAAGAAAAAGTCAAATTACAATAACAAAAGAAATAAATGTTTAAATCAGCTAAATTGCCTATCATCTAATATTACTAAACTCCCCCGCAACGGTGCCAAAAACTTGTTTGCTTGGTTTTATAACCACCGCAAGTGCACGGATCGCTAACAAGTAATAAAGTGATGAGTAGAGTATCGTTTTCACAAGGAGTTAAAGACGTAAGTACTAAACTACACAACAATCTTAACTATTTAAACTACCAATAGTTGTGAGAGAAAATTCTAACTAAGAAAGAGTGACTATTAAGAATCAAAGAGAGTAAATTTAAAATCTTAAGGAGAATTCTAATTATGTGAACAATTTTGGAATTTCAAATTTCACACCTTAACCTTGTTATAGTTTTAATCTTGCTTTATCAGTGGATTAAGTGTTTATTTCTTTGATGGAAATTAATCCTAAAGTATCCTAGATCCTCTCTCAAGGTATCTAAGGTGTATTTCAATTAGAGCTAAATCCTACTTTCATTGGTGATTAGTCCTAATCAAAACCCTTTGAAATCTATGATTAATTCTTAGAATTCCACAAAGGTTATTAGCCTATCTCTAGGTCAGACTTTTAAGGTTCAAAATCTTGATTTTCCAATACTAACCTTCACCTCTCAGTTCATCAATTAGTATCTTAGATCATGACTAAGTGGGTACCAATACATAACATGCAATAAGAGCACAAGATATTGAATCAAAGAATAAAACTCAATATATATCCATAACAAAAGTCAAGAATACTACTTTCTTAATTCCAGAATTTAAGGAGTTACTCACTCATGGTAAGTTTGACAAACATAATGAAGTAAAAATAAAGGCACATGTAAAACCAATCTGAAGAATAAGAACAAAAGAACTGAGGGAAGATTTTGTAGCTGTGATCTTATGAAACTTTGGCTGCGAAGTCCATCCTTGGCACTGATGTAATCCTTCTTCAAGATGGATAAGGTTCCTTAAGAAGGCTTCTTTCAAAACTCTCCCTTTTTGTGTGTGTGTGTCTCCTGCAAAAAGCTCTCTAAAAAGCCACCCCTTCATTTTATGTTGGCTCTTCTTTATATTGGGTGTCGTGGGGTTAAGCTTTAGAGTCCCAAAGGCATTAGAAGTCTAGTTGGTGTGCCAAAATAAGAGTTGGAATCAGATTTAGAATGTTGCTGAAATGTAGTACATGGCTCGTGTGTCATTACACGGCCTGGGGCGTGTAAGTTACTGGAGCATGTTGGCTTCCTCTCGGATAGGGGTAGTAGGTTACATGGGCCTTGGAGTTTTACATGGGTCTACTTACATGGCCCGTGTACTTGTGAATATAATGCTTGCATATTATATCATATTGCCATTAAGGATAATGTCAAATGTGAGTTTGGGGGTCTATATGCAATTTCTTGCAATTTTTTTTTCATTTTAGTTGATTTTGGCATTTGCATTACCTTTTCATGCCTTTATTATACTTGTGTATCAAAATTTCAAAAACTTTTCAAAATTTCAAACTTTCCTTAGAAATATAACTAAAATTCTAATTAGCAAATAATTGTTCTCTTATGAGTTAATGGATTGAATGTACCGGATAGGCTAAATGTCTTAATGACTTACTTATGAAAAATTTATCTTCTAAATGGAGTAAGACTAATTAAACTAATTCATAATTATCAGTCTGTCACATTGAACTTGCAAAGCTAGAAGAAAATTCTTAGAATATGAACAAGCTTAGGTAAGCCTCACCAACCCTAGAACAGATTTCTTTGACCTATCAAAGTGAAATCCTAGCATGCACTTGAGAAAGAGATGATTTAGGCATCTTTTGTTACTAACCTCATTAAAAGCCTTAGCCATCCTTAGTCTAAATTATCCCTTGTAGCTAATTTGAGCCTATATTTTACCTTTATATGTTCTTTGCTAACCTGCAATATTAATCTAGCTCATAGCCCAAACATGTATCCTAACCTTATGAGAAGAGTCAAATGCAAAGTGAAAAGCACATTGGGTATGAAGTAAGAAAGAGGAAGTAGTGAATGTAGACTTGGCACAAGTATGCTATAAAAAGAAAAAGAAAAAAAAAGAGAAAAAAGAAAAAATGCACTTCCAACCTAGTAAAAAGAATGAGTTTGGGGTAGGCACCAAAATGGGACAAAAGGCATAAACAAAAGTCAATTTAAATGCAAAAGTCCCCATTAAAACACAAAAGAGAAGCATACTAGGCATTAAGATTTAAAATTGTAAAAAGGCTTCTTTTCTCCATGTGCAAGGAGGAAAGTGAAAATTTAATGTGCATTAAGCTTTTGCAAGATATTTCTTCTCATATTTTGCATTCCTTAAGTCCTTTTTCATTGGTAGTCACATTTATCACCCTATAGCCCCATTACAACTTTATAAAAGACCTTTTTGATCTTTAAAAAATGTATGTTACATTAGTGGAGATAGAAAATTGAGATATGCCTACGGGATTAGGGATATACTCCTTCATCTTATATACAATCATTCATGATAGAGGCATTTTAAGTTAGTGATTGTTTCTTGAATCTATCTTAGTGAGACAATTTCATTGTGATGTATTAATAGTCTTGAAATTAGAATGATTGGTTGACACTTTATGAGGGAGATGAATTTCTAACAAGCACTCATTAATTCTTTTATGACTTGAAGGAAGGAAATTGGAATGTGGCTGTTGAGAATTAAATTGCATGCAAAAATTGAGTTTTGGTTGTAATTCTAGGAAAGCAAAGAACCATGAAGTGTTTTTTAAGTTTCAATTTGCTTTAGAATAAGGAAATGTTTGAGTTTGGAGGTATTTGATGCACTTGTATTATATATGTATTTTAAGATACATTTTACTGCATTTCATGAGCATTTAGTTAGTTAATGGCATAATTTCTAATTAGTTTCATTGTTTTTTAGGATTTTGAGTTACTATGGCTTCATTTCTTAATTTATGTGTTTTATTAGGTGTTTCATACAATCCCAAGGCCTAGAACACATTTAGACAAGTTCAGAGGTCAAAAAGAAAAATTTTGTACTGAGGATAAAAGCACAAGTCGTGCACTATGTGGCACCCCTTACCCGCCTACAGTGTAGCCGAGCAAGGCATGTCACACTTGGTGCCGGAGCACCCTTACTTATCTTACTTTATTTCTTTAATAATTTTGAACTCGTTATATTTTAAAATAAATCATATTTTATGGAGAAACTAATGAAGTTTTCCCTATTTTATTATCGTTTGACGTGATTCACGATTTACCTGTTTGAAAATTCAATAATATTTTCAAAATAAAATGTTATCCATACTAATCATAATTATCTCATCAGTTCAAATATTCTCTATGGAATTCAATTTCACATTCATTTCCATAAATTATCATTCATGCTCCATTCACATATCAAAATTGTCATATTTCCATTAATTTACATAATTTGCATACTAATTGAATAAATTCACAATTTACATAATATATAAATTAATTATATATGAACTAATCAATTTATTAATTTACATCACATAAATATTACTTACAAATTCTTAGTTTACATTACAATATACGAAATATTTATAATATACAAAATACATAAAATGACTAATGTGAGCCCTATCTACATACATTGCTGAGGAGGTGACCACCTTGAGCACTTCTGATACTTCTGTAGATCTGGACTCCAAAAATCCCATTCAAATGTCCACTAGGTTTTAGCTTCAGTACCTACTCGAAGGAAACAAATCCATCACGCTAAGAGTTTCCTGCTTAGTGGTGCAATAATATAACAAAGAAAATAATATATACAAATAAAGAAAATTTTAAGTATAATTCTAAAGTATAATTTAGATCCTCGAGTATCAACTAAAGTTTTGTATGATATTTTTAATATCAACTATCTTATATTCTATTATATCTCTCTTTGGAAGTGTTGAGTTTATACGATAATAATATTCGATATGCAGATTAATTCTAGGAGTATTGTATTTTCGATTCCTACAATTCTGAAAATTTCATTTGTACTACTTGATTCAGTTATGTTTCTATTGCTAATCTTTTTTCTCATTTCATTCAACACTTTCTAATGTTTTTAATTACTAATATTCTTAAATAATTTCAATAATTTACACTATCCAGGTAACCTATGACAGGCTGACTAAACTGGATAAAGGGTCATTGGCACTGGACACCGCGATGCCTCAGGCCGTCATACCATGGGACGTAAAACGTCAACCATGTATGCAGTCAGTATGGCTAAAAAGCCATGATAACGTATAATCGGATATAAAAGCCATGAGTACGGGCATAAAGCCTTACGTAGTACTGCTAAACAATATTCTATTGGCATGACAATCTATCCAATCTGACGCACATGTCTAGGCGATACATAGGCACATAAGTACCATTAAGTGTTAATATATATTAGTATATCATTAATTCGTTATAAGTTTTAATTACAATTTATATCACTTAATTCTGTTCCCAGTGGGAACATAAATTTTTTGAATCACAATTATACATAATTTATGCATTTTTCAAAATTTATACATTCATTTGATCCTTTATTTTGATTACAATTCACAACAATGGTTCTCATATACCATTGTACTCAAAACATTCTTATTGTTTCTCATATGCCATTAATTATGTAAGGTATTAATTTCTAGTTACAAAAGAGGCATAAGCCCTAGTGATAATTTCGCCTCATTTTCACATTTAATAGTCCATATATATATAATTCACATTTTATATTCCCAGTTGTATTATGAATATATTATGAGGTCCAGAACTGAAAATTAAATTTTTCCTAGCAATATAGTTGAGATACAAACTTCTTTATGTATTAATTTTAATTTCTCTTTTTCCTCATGATGAGAACAAGTATTCATAATTCACCTTAATTCCTCTCATGTGCCACTTATTGGGTAGGACATTATTATTGTTCTAATTATAATGAAACATAATTCCTCATGTTGACTTCATTTCATTTATACATTTGACAATTCACTTATACGAATTACAATTTCATATTTCCAATTGTATTATTAATGTATCATGAATTCTATTTGTAATGGGCATATAAGCCCTAACTATCTATTCCTCATGATTTAGGTGAATTATCATTCATCTTTCAAGTAATCCATGAATATTTCATGGATTTCAAATTTAGCTAAATTTTCCTTAAATCCTAGTATCACTCAAATTCACCATTCACAATTTACCTATCACATCCTATATTAATAACTACAATGGTTCTTATAGTTTGATTTTCTACTTTACATAATTTAGTGGTTACTATTTATTTGACCATTTTCATTCAAAGGTTGACTTTTTTATTTATAATAAATTTGTTGAGCCTAAATTCACCAACATACCACATTTTGCATTTTATTTTTGTTAACATTAATTGTCAAACTCAATTCCTAGGCTCCTAGGTTTTATTTCAATTTTTTAGAATTTGAGGTCCAAGTTTACTGTTTTATTGGACCTTGCTACAGTAGAATTTTGACAAAACTTTCTTCATGAAAGTTATTCCTTTATGTATCTTCTTTAATTCCCTTTTTGAATCACTCCATTTAGAGTTTTGTAACTCAAGTTATGGTCTAAAAACCATAACTGGCTGGATTGGTTTTGTCCAGAAATTCTGGCAGAATTTGGTTCTTCCAGATTTAGTGTCCTAACTTGGGCTAGAAATTTCAATTGGTTAGGTTCAAAATTTAATTTTGTGTTCTTCATGAAAGTTGTTCTAAATTGTCTAAGCTTTCCATTGATATAAATTTCAGATCAATTTGACATTTATACAGTGAGTTATGACCAAATGAACAGACATTTGGTCATTTTTCAGGGATAGCTTGTTGGTCACCCGGATTGGGGCAATTTCTAAGTCATTCTAACTTGGTTTTCTGGGCAGAGTTTCTCCATGAAAGTTATGTCATTATGTGTCTAGTTTCATCTCCAATTGGCCTTGCACTAATTAGACTTGCACAATTCTACTTATGGCCTAAAAACCACACTAGACTCAAGGTCCAGAAAATCCTGCATAAACACAACACCACACTCCCTTAACTCATTTAGTATCTTCTCAACATATTTCAACAATCATACATCCCAATAGCAATAACATTTTCTGAATTGCAATAAATAAGACATAGATAATAAAATTCCCAAATGTATCGAATCCTAACCAATTTTATCAAACTTCAAAATTAAATGAAGTTCATAGCACTAACCTTGTGTGCTAGCTTTAATCAACCTTCAAGCACCCTTCCCTTCAATCAAACTTCAATTTCCCTTGGTAAACCCTTCTTGGCAGAATTTTTTGCTCTTCCAAGTTTCGAATTTTTCTTGATTTCTTGTGTGCTCTCTTCTTTTCAAGGCTAAGTTTTGTGGTTTCTATTGATTTCCTAAAGAAATCATATGAGAAACCTAGGAATTCAAGCATTATTTTGGATGTTAATGGAGGAAAATGTAAAAAAGAGAGAGAGAGAGCAAGGATGGACAGGAAACATGAAGAAGGTGCCTGAATTTTCTGCCCAAAAAGTGATTTATATATTAATTAAATATTCAATGGCAAATTTGTAAATAAGTGGAATGGCAATTTTGTAATTACCTTAAATTTCCTAATCATTTTAGTTTGACTATTTATTTAATTATATTTAATTTTTATAATCTCCATTAATTAAACTAATTTATTTTTATGACCTAATAAATTTCATTCCTGGTCAATGTGGGACTTCAAAATTTCATTAACCGAATTTTCACTCTTACCGAGTTTTCAGTTTGCCTTTTTCTTTAGTACCTGATAAATCTTTATTTTACTCATTTTTAATTAATTTTTCACCAATATTAATTCATATTTTATGTCATATAAATTACTTATTTAATTGCACAAGTTGATCAAAAATCATCTCTGAAGACAAAATGACCAAAATGCCCTCCGTTTGGCTTAAGGAGTCAAAACTGTCTGTACCGATCTAAAAAATTCTCCTAACCTTTTCTTGAAATTCTAATGCTACCTAGGGTACCGTAACTCTTCTCTAACGTCCCAAAAATTATTTTGCGGGATTTCCCTCGGGTTTAGGGTTACTAGCTGTGAAGACAGCAACTTTCCATTAGGGTCACCCATCGCTAGAGCACCGGCTCATTTAACTTCATTGTATTTTATTTCTTAAATTTTTCTAAATTTTTCCTTACCATTATTTGGGTTGTTTATGACTCCTCACTCTAGTTTACATATAGTTCCAGACATTCTAGCTGTCCGGACAGACATTGGTCACAGGAACAGTCGAATGTACGAACTAGCTAAAGTGAGGGTGTTACACACTGGGCATCATTGCCCCATGTAACAGACTGTCAAGAGTATGCTGAGAGAGAGCAATTACATGGGCCATGTAAAAGGACCCGTGCAATGGTCCCTGGCCCGTGCAACCTTCTACTGCCCCAATTTGTGAAAGCTTCAAGAGCTCCAAAAAGTTACATGGCCTATCCCATGTAATGAAGCACAATTCGTGTAAAATACTCCAATTCAGACTCTAATTTGACTCCAACTCTATTTCGCTCGACTCGGAAAGACTTTTAAGGCATCTAAGACTTTGAATTAAGGATTTTTATGCTAGATATAAATATAAAAAGTTAGGAACAAGGCAGGGATTGCATCTTTTACATTCTACTTTAGATTTTTTATAATTTAGAGATATTTGCACCAAAATTCTTAGGAGAGATTTACAGCCAAAGTTTCAGAAGTCCAAAGCTGTAGAATCTTCTATCTGGGTTTTTTTATTCTATTTCTTTAGATGTTTTGTCATTGTTATTTTTATTTTTATATTGATTGTTAAACTCACCATGAGTGAGTAGTTTTCTTAGTTCTAGAATTAAGGGTGCAGCACTTTCAATTCTGTTATGAATCTACATTGATTTTATTTAATAAATTTAGAAATTTGTTCTTTGATTCAATTTCTTATAATCTTATTGCATGCTATGTGTAGAGCTCTACTTAGTCATGATTTTATATATTAATTGAAGTACTGAAAGGTAAACATTAATATTGGAAAGTCAAGATATTGACTTAGGGTTTTTGACCTAGAAATAGGCTGAGATTCTATGTAGAATTTATAATTAATTAAAGAGCTTAAAAGGCCTTAATTGAGATTAATCACCATGAAAGTAGGGTTCAGATTAATTAAGATACACCTTAAGTACCTTGAAAGAAGACTTAAGATAGTTTATGATTAATTTCCTTCAAAGTAATAACTTTCCAATTTGTTGAATGAATGAGATTAGATCTATAATAGTTGAAGTGTGAACCTCTAATTCTGGAATTGCTTTTATTAATCAATTACCTTAGTTGAATTGTTTAGCTTTCTTCTATTCTATTAGTTTACAATAACTTAATTTAGATTCTCATCTCTATAATTAGTAGTCTAGATAGTTATAATTGTTGTTTAGTTTAGTACTTATCAAGTTCTTTGTGGGAACGATGCTCACTCACTACTATATTACTTGTTAACCATCCATGCACTTGCTGGATTTTGCACATCTTTTTGCTAGATCGTGGGCATGGAAAGCAAATAACTACTATTTATCAACTAAAATTTAGTCAATAATTATCGACTAAACTTTTTTAGTTGGTAAATTATTGATTTGTTAATTTTGGAAAAAAAAAAATACCAACTCATGATTTTAGTCAGTCATATTTTAAATTATTTTAAAACTGGATAAAAAGAATGGTAGGTAAATTTTGCATTTTTTTAATTGTATTTAATTAAAAAAAATAAGTACCGACTACATATTTTAGTCCATATTTTTTTATTTAATTAATTACCTACAACATTCAATGGTAGGGATTTTTATTTATTTTTTTTAATTTTTCAAATTTCGCAGTATTTTATAATTAAATTGAATGTAAAAATTAATACAAAAATACTAATATTAATAATAATAATAAAATCCAATATTAAAAATAATTAATGCATATTATAAATTAAATATTAATACATGGTGCTTTCCCATCCACTTGCATAAAAATGAAAATTTCTTTTCAATTATCAAATCCTATTTGCCTAACGTCTGGATGCACTTGGAACCGATACGCTAAAAAAAAAAAAAAAGGTCACAACGTCTATGTACCCAATACTCTCACCTCCAAGAAAGTTCCTTTCCTTCTAATTCGTTCCCATGAACCTTCAACTACTCACAAGGATTGGAGATGTTCATTGCCTGAAATTGCTTTTGGCAATTGTATATCTCAAGTGGAATTGCAGCAGGTGCTCCCATTGTAGGGACAAAAACTCAAGAGCGGTCCTTAAGGTAACTAGTGCTCCAAATCAACAAATTCAAAAGTAGAAAGAAAATTCATTTCAAGTACATATGGTAACAAGTAAATATTATAATATAATGATTAAGTATCTAATTAATTAACTGTATATATATTTGTCTCTTACTTTCCCTTTAAAATTAAATAAAAGGGGAAAATAAGAGAATAATAGTCAGCAATGCAACATATCTGAAAGAAGTTTCAGATATGAATAAGCCAGCCAATATTTAGAACAATTTCAGATAGCCTTTTACTGTCTCAACCAAAAAGATGTATTGGGGGTACAAAAAGAATCTTCTTTTTTTCTTTACAGTTATATCTACTATAATGTTCATTTATGATGATTGACAGAAATCTTCAAATAAGTTTTAATTCAAGAATTAAGCAATAAATTACTTTACCTGACAAATATACCATTCAATGGCATCGTATATCTTGCTATCTACACAAACATACGTAGAGGGAGCATCAACCTGCTCAGGAAAAAAATAAAAAATAAAAAAAAAACAATAAGTATAATTCAACAATTTTTAAAAATTTTTTAAAAAAATCACTTTTACAATTCTACAATTAACAATGTACTCGCCAGTTGCATGTAAAAAAGAGCAACCACAGGTATATACCTTCTGCAATAATCCGAAGAAGAATGGGTGAGAAGATTGCTCAACCCATCCATCTCCATCTTGTCCCTAATGAAAGTCTTCGCAATCTTATGGAAGTAAATTATCTAGAATTAAAAGATAAGCACTGCATATACTATTCTCTTCTCACTAGAAACAAGGAAATGAACCATGTTTTTGCATAATGACAATGCTCAATATTGATTTTTCATTGAGAAAATGGGAGGGAGAGAAACAATGAGAAACAAGTGCATACTTAGAGCGAAAATAAAAACCTGGCACCATCTTGCTTGAGATTTTGACTTCTTTTATGTATCCATGCATGAAAATTATTGCACTTTTTGTAAGCTATAAGCCTTGATTCTCCACAAAGGCCATCACCTTCAGCCTCTGAACAAGCAAATCCAGAGACAAAGAAACCATGCTAGATAATTTAGTGGTAACGGCTGTTGACACTGTAACACAAAACAGTAAACAAGGAGTGACAAACTAACCTGCAGCTTATGGTTATCACTAACACATAATTGGAATTAAACCAATATCTGCAATCAATCTTAAGTTTTCATTCACATCAACAAAACAAGTGGAGAGAGAGAGAGAGAGAGAATATGTTATTTGATATTAAAGGTTAATGAAAAACAAATTTAAACATTGATAGCAATTTGAGAACTAAGACTAACAGAACTTGAAACTTTTTTAGTGTGAAATGCCATTTCAGACATTAGCTCACAAACACAGGATTATGCTCTGTTTCTTCCATGCACATGCCAACACCAACCTACATACAACATTAATTATAATTGACATGAGTGGAACTACTTTAGAGTCTACGAAAGATAGGAAATATTGTGCCACAAGATGAACTGAAAGATATAAGAAAAGAACATCTTTATATAGATGACTGTAGAGAAAGTAAATGAGTTCAATTTTAAATGCTTCAAATGTCATGACCTAAGCATGCCATGGTTGAATTTTTACTGACACAGGCATCAATTGGACCTGAAGATATTACATCTAATATGCCGTACATTTTAATATTTCCACCAAAATTATGCAACAAACGCCTGATTTAAGTCGAAGTTAACTGGTAGTGAATATATTTACCGCTAAAGTTGAATAACAAGTTCAACAAATTAACAGTAAATGAGGCAAAATGTGACTAGTTAAGGTAGATATCTTGAGGGTTAAGTATCTTGCTAATGGTATAAGAAATAGCTAACTACCAGACATAAGGAGTTCCATAAAACTAGGAGGAATTTCCCCATATCGGTTTGCATCAACAAACAGATTTGGAACTATCATTTTCCCACACCGGTATGCTTCATACAAATGCATACCTTCATTTGAGGCAGCTTCCAGAAAGAAGATTCGGCAACAAAGAGCTAACCTTGCACGTCAAAAGAACTATCAACTAGATTTCATTTATTTCAAAGCACCAAAATAGAAAAGATGGGGACAACACACATTATATGCAGAAATCTTCTGGTTTAAGAAATTAGTCTTCTTTAGTGAGAGATATAAATGAATATTACCTATAGCCTTGTGCATGAATAAAAAGATGATTTGGAAATGGTTCTATAACTCTATGTAATCTGTAATAAATTCATTTGGAGCTATCCATCTAATAACGAAGTAATACAAATAAAAATTTCGTTCGATTGGAAAGGGTTACTGGAAAATGTATTCTTTCCTGCTCACGTTTAAACAACGGCATTAATCATAATTCACATGCTTCTAAATGATTTGATGATTATCCAGAAGAAATTAGTCTATTTTAAGCAGAGGCACTGATGTAGCACATATCAGTTCCAGAATTCACACATTTGTGCTACAACAATCTTTGCAATTGCTTGGGCAAATTCATCACCACTTGAACTAGATTTTCTCTTTGCATGTTGTGATTTTTCATGCACCCTTTCGCTCTCCCCACCTTCATGGCTCATATTCAACACCTTATATCACTTTGCCTGAGATAGTACATGCAAAAGTACCATTCTCTCACCCATAAATCAACTATTCATTGCTTATAGCCCATCTGGTTATTGAAGAGAATATAAGGAAAAGAAAAAGGAAATCAACAATTTAGAATCTTAAATGCTCAACTAAACTCTAAGCCAAGCCTAACTTGATAATTGCTAGCCATAGTTATCTGAAGGACTCAAAAGCACCCAATAAAAGATGCACATATGAAAAAATTAATCAAGCAACATGTTAATGAGCACATCATAAATCAAAATCTATGCAACTCATAAATAGAGCAAGAACTTCAATGCCACATAAGCAGGGCCATATTACCCAAAAAAAACTTATAAAACTTACATCTCCAAACGGATATAAAGCCCGATTGATTAATAAATTTCAATCATTTTCCTCCATTTCTTAGCAACCAATGAAAAATGAAGTAAACCCTAGATAGAAGATATCCAAGAATAGTAGAATGCTTGCTGTTTACATTCTAGTGTATGGAAACACAACTGAACATTGAAAGACCATAAAAGAAATATAGAAGCTAAGAAAGCAAAGAAATAGGAATCTGATAGCAATTGATCACCAAAACAACGTTGGCAGGAGAGGAAATTAGACTTTAAGGACAGAAACGTTAATAAGGGGTATGTTCATGGATTTAAGGTTGAATTTAGCACTAGAATTAGAGGGAGAGGTAAAGGGAAAGAAAGGTGGCTTCGGTTTTCTGGGCACCATCCCGAAAAAATTTTATTGATTTTTTAGTTAGCTAAAATTTCAGGTAGGGTAGTGCGCGTTTCTTTTTTTTCATTTTGAGCAGCGAAATACAAAAACGGAGATAAAGGTTAATTTTACCGACTAATTTGGAAATGGTCGGTTATAAATTATAATTACCAACGACCTGGATAATTACCAACTATTAGTCCATAATTACGAACTACTTAGATAAAATTGTCCGCATATGTTACATAAAATTGTGAAATTTTTTTTATTAACCTTTTATTCTACCGATTAATTTGGAATTAATAGGTAATTACCAACTACCAAGATAAAATAGTCAGTATATTTTCCATATAATTATGAAATTTTTTTTAACCTCTAATTTGACCGATTAATTTAAAATTATTTAATAATTACTAATTACCTAGATATAATAGTCTGTATATTTCTATGTAATTATAAAATTTTATTTTTAATAGCTTTTTTATTTTATCGACTAATTTAGAATTACTCAGTAATTACAAACTACCTTAATAAAATAGTCAGTATATTTTTTATGTAATTAAAAATTTTTATTTATTGACATTTAATTTTACCAATTAATTTAAAATTAGTCGGTAATTACCAACTACCTAAATTAAATAGTTAATATATTTTCTATGAAATTACAAAATTTTATTTTTATTGGATTTTAATTTTACCAACTAATTTGGAATTACTCAATAATTACTAACTACCTAGATAAAATAGTTAGTATATTTTCAAAGTAATTATGAAATTTTATTTTTATTAGTCTTTAATTTTATCGACTGCTTTGAAATTAGTCGGTAATTACCAACTACTAAATAAAATAGTCGATGTATTCAATTACTAACTGCCTAGGTAAAATAATCAATATATTTTCTATGAAATTATGAACCTTTTTATTGGCCTTTAATTTTGCCAACTAATTTGGAATGAGTCAGTAATTACAATTTACCTAGAAAAAATAGTGCGTAAATTTTCTATGTTACTTTGAAAATGTTTTATTAACATTTAATTTTATCGACTAATTTGGAGTTTGTCAGTAATTATCAACTTCCTAACTATAATAGTCAGTATACTTTCTATGTAATTATAAAATTTTATTTTTATTGGCCGTTATTTTACTGAAAAAATTCATTTTATGCAGAATGAAAAGATATTCTTATTCATTTATAATGGTCTAGAAGTTTTATTTTCAATTTACGGCAAGTACTACTATTAAAGAAAATGTTGAAGATTCAGAATATTTAAGACTTTTCATTAAGTAAAGGTAGAAAAAGGAATGAGAAATGAGTTGATAAGGAGGCATAGAAAACATACAAAAAACTATTGGATTTACATAATGCACAAGTGGAAGAACATGGTGTTGACAATCTGAGAACAACAAAGGCTTATACATGGTTTTTTGACAAAAAAGTAAAGGTACCTAAGAGTCATGGGAGAAGGTTCTCCTTTGCTCAAAGGTGTTAATTCATTGAGCAATATCCTCCTCATCACATTCTAAATGACGCTAATATTAAATGCTCTAATTGAGGCAGAAGTGCAATGACGTGTTATTGAACTTTTCGTTGCAAAAGAATATGAATTTCAAGCTAAACTATGGGCTGGGTTGGATGCATTTTCTCATAAAAAAAAAGGGTAAACTATATAAATAGACATGATGAGTTAGAGGATAAGTTGCACAGAGTTGAGACTTGACACGTAATGAGATGCGCTAGTCACTTAAGCAAGAATTAATCTCCTTGCATAAACCTCATCCTACTATTAGTTTTCTTCCTCATCTTTTTTTTTTTTAATCTAACTTTCATCATGGATAGTCAAATATATTAGCAAGTGATTTCTTTCATCTTTATAAATTATAAATACATCTTTAAATCCTTGTAAGAAGTCAAAGCTCTAAAGTTCTAATCAAAAACAACAGAATGAAGTATGCAGTAATTACGATATCATTCTAAATTCCAATTATTCTGAATTTTCAACTAATCTATAGATTATTTTTTGCTAATATTTTGAAATTGATTTATTTTTCCATAGCTATTAGAATTTAAGAATGCATCATATCCTAATCATTTAGAAAGGAAAAGGAAAATTTTTCACGTTAGTTAGGCTCCGTTTGTTTCATAGAAAATATTTTCCTAGAAAATATTTTCCACATTTTCTGATATTTGGAGCACTCAGAAAATTTGGTCAACAAAAAATATTTTTATGGTCAAAGGGAAAGCTAAGTCATTTTTAAGGAAAATGACTTTTATTTTCCGAAAGAAGAAGTTATTTTTCGTTTTCTAAACTTTGATAATCTTATTAAAATGTGAATACACTTATACATACATTAAATAAATACATATCATTAATTTAATATTACAACCAAATAATAAAAAATATTTTTCATGGAAAATATTTTCCATATACAAGTTATTTTCAGTAAAACAAACGAAACATTAAACTTAGTAACTTTTTTTTCCTTTTTTGCTTCTTTTTCATAGTTATATCTTTTAGTTTTTTCGAACATATTTATACTAATTCAAGCTACTTAAAATGCATAAATTTATGGACAGCTATATGAACCTCTAAACTTTATACAAAAATAATAGTTCTAAATATGTGTTACAAAATAATATACTGGTATTTCTTAGTTGTATATTTGTTAAAGACATTGTATATATTAGATTTTATAGGTTGAGTAAAATTATGGAATTTGTCATATTACACTAAAGGATGCAGAAGCAAACATGGCTCACATTCGTGGAGACCAGCTTATGCATTTTTGAAGTTTATGGCATTTAATATATTTTTTAATGATAATCATTGGTTTATATAATTTTTATTGGACTAGGTGTAACACCCTCCCTGTAGCAACTCTGTACATTCTACTGTTCCGGTGACTAGTGTCGGTCCGGACAGCCAGAACGTCCGGAAAAATATTTAAACTAAAGTGAGGAACCATAATTAACTCAAATATTAATAAGAAAAATTTAGGAAAAATTTTTTTAAAAAAATACAACCAAGTTAAATGAGCTGGTGCCCTAGCGATGAGTAACCTAGTGAGAAGTTGTGGTTCTTGCAACTAGGAGCCCTAGACCTGAGGAAAAATTCATCAAATAATTTTTGAGACTCCAGAGAAAGGTCATTGAGGTTCCTATGGCATTAGAATGCCAAGAAAATGCTTAGAAAAATTTTTCAATCGGTATAGACAATTTTGGTCTGTTAAGCCAAACGAAGGGCATTTTGATCATTTCGCCTTCAGAGGTGATTTTTGGCTGATTTGTCCAGTTAAGTAAATAATTATTATGATACAAAATATGAATAAATATTGCTAAAAATTAAATTGAAAATGAGTAGAAAAGAAAAGAAAAAGAAAAGGATAAAAAAACTCAAATTTTGACATCATAATGATGTCATTAAAACTCCCATCCAATTAAAACTTGACAAACCCCTTTTTAAGACATAAAAGAGAATAAATGAAATTAAAAATAAACCCATCTTCTTCCTTGCTAAAGGCTGGCCGAACCAACTCCATAGACCCTCCACCATAGTTCAAGCTTCAAAGCTTGAAACCCTTGCTCATCTCACCCCAAAACCCTAAACACCCTTTATAAAAATTAACCCCCACATCAAGAGCAAGGTTTTGATTATCATAAAGTGAAGAAATTCCAAGGTTTATACAAGCCAATAAAGAGACCAAAGAGGTTAGTGCATATTAATTACTTAATCTTGTTTATTTCTTAAAATTTAGTTTGAATATGAACAAATAATTAAGAAATTGAGATAAATCATGTGTGAAATTGAGAATGGAATTTTGGCCAACTTTATGGAAGTGGTAGTTGATGGTTTTGATGGATTTAAAATGGCTTAGAAATGGTATTGATGTGTAGACATAAATTTGAAATGGATTAGTAAGCCTAATTGACATGTGTTGTGTAAACCTTGAATTGGAGCTAGGGTTTGGACACAAAAACTTGGATCTTGTTCATGTGTTGGTGTATGAAAGTTTAAATTGTCAATTAGTGACCATTTGGATATGTATGATGAAGAATTGAAGTGAGTTGAGGCTTGGCATTTGTGTATGGGTGAGCTGCCTTGGCTGACCTACAGGACTGAGTATGAGTCCAGCAGGTTTGGGTAGTTATAAATGGAATTGTAGAGGTTCAATTGGTGTAAGGCCAATTGGACATGAAACTAGACACATAAAGGCATAACTTTGGTATAGAAACCTTGCCCAGAAAACCAAACCAAGTTAGCCTAAAAATTGCCCTAATCCGGGTGACTTGCATTCTGCCTGGGCAAAATGACTAAATAATCAGTGTTTATTCATTTGGTTATAACTTAGTGTAGAAAGGTCCAATTGACCTGAAATTTTACCAAAAGAAAGCTAAGACATAGACCTACAACTTTCTTGAAGAACAAAAATCTAAATTCTGATCATAACCTAGTCAAATTACCAACCAAACTTAGATTACCAAATCTAGCAGAACCAGTTTTGCCCAGAATTTTAGATTCTATTTAATCCGGCCATTTATGGTGTTTAGGCCATAACTTGAGCTAAAAAACTCCAAATTGAGTGATTCAAAAAAGGAAATGTAACTAGACAAAATAAGAAACAACTTTCATGAAGACAACTTTGTCAAATTCTTACTATATAAATGACCAATGGAATAATAAATATAAGACTTGAGATCTGAAAATTGTGAATAATTAACACTAAGCTTAGAAATGGTATTGGCAACCAATACCAACAACTTTAGAATGCAAAATGTGGTATGTTGAGAGTATTAGAACCAATGTACCTATTGTCTATGTAAAAGTCAACTTTTTAGTTGACTAAGGAAATAAATAGTAACACCTAAACCTAAATTTCAAGAATTGTAAAGTTTAAAAGTGTAATATGCACTAGTACACCTAGCAAGGTTGGTTTGGATAGGTTGGCATGCCAATAGGGTTCAGTTAGCAGTACTGCACATGGCATTATGCCATTCTGTGATTTTATGGCTTTTAGTCATTCTGACATTGTGATGATACTTGGCCTTGTGCCTAATATTTATTACAGTTTATTAGCTGTTTTGTTGCACACCGGGAGATACATATGTGACCGATGGTTTGACGGCCTGAAGTACTTGATACCCAGTGCCAGTTTACCCGTTTATCCAGTCCAGTCATCCTGTATAGGTTACTTGGGTAACTAAAAATGGAAGTTGATAAATTTAATGAAATTATGAATACAACAAGTACAAAATAAATAAGATTATCAATAATGATAGAAAAATTGTCTGCACAAGACATCAGAACATGTACTGCATATTTATTTTCTGTTATTTCTTTTTATTTTATTATTGGCACCACTAAGCATTGTTGCTTAACGCGTTGCTTTTTGCCACGCGTAGGTTCTGGAGAGACCGACCGAGAGCCCAATAGACCACATATTGGGTGAGATCTTCTATAGCTCTGCATAGTGTCCGTGTCACCTCACTGACATCAGTGCATTGGTAGAACACTAGGTTTCATTTTGGGTATTTTGTAATTAACTTTTATTTTATCATATGAAATTGAGACTCATGTAATGTATTTTGTTATCAATGTAAATAGTGAAAATTATGTTTATGAATGAAAAAGTGAATATTTATTTATTACTTGTACATGAATATCCTATGTAATGAATGAATGAGAAATGGGAGTATATTTGAGAAATATTGAGATTTTGTTGATGAAATGGGGTTTGGGAGTGATTGAAAAATTTGGAAGTGTTTTTCACAGGTTCTGAAGAACTGTTTTATCCATTTTTAGCCGGTATTCTGCCAGATTTTCTATAAAATTTGTGAAACCTCAAATAAAATATAATTTCAATAAATGACTTAAATGAATTATATTTCATAAATTGTACTTTATAACTATGATAAAAGTAAATTAAGGAAGAATAAAAAAATGATTGAGATAAAATAGAGTGTTCCGGTATACTGTGTAACATATCTTACTAGGCTATACTGTAGACGGGTAAGGGGTGTCACACTAGGTGTATATTCAATTTCATGTTTTAAACCAAAAAGCAATGACAAAATATTCTATTGGGGGAGCAGCTGACAAGAAATTTATTCACACAACTACTGAATCTCTAATTTTCAACATTAATATTTGACATGTTTCAATTTTTCATACTTTTTTTACTGACTAATATAATCATATCTTATTTCTTTTCAGAAAACTTTATAAATGAAAGATTAACAAATTTATTTTTTAGATTTTAATAGGAGAATTAGAAAAGAAAGATAAAATGGAAGGTAACTTTGTTACCAATCGGAAGCTTTTTGTGAACCTGGGTACCTTTTTATACTTCACATCCTTTATGTAAATGTTGCAAGTATTTGTAAATTCGCTTGACATCTTTTATAGTCATAGCCTATTTCTCCAATGATTTTTTTTTCTTTCTTCTAGATTTCTTCATTTTTAAGGTCTAGTCTTATGATTGATATTATTTTGTTTTGATAGGTTTAACAAATATGCTAATCATCCAAGTAAGAACAACCATAAACAAATAAAATTTTGTAATGAATTTTGCTTAATCTTGCACATACATATGATGGCTTACTTGAATTCTTTCTTGAATTTTGGCCTTAAAGTGTAATAATTGCTTTTTGCTTGGACTATGGTTTTGGATGAATATGTTGTAAAGTTTTTTATTGTTGTGCATACACATCCATTTGTCTATTTTGTTAGGATTTTCTCTAATAATATATGCATTGTTCAACTTTTATTGTAATGGAAATTATAGGTTTTTAAGGTAACATCTTATTTGTCAAATTTTTTTTATATTGATTTTGCGCTGATGAAATGAGTATTAACTATCTATGAGTAGGATTTTTTTCAAAAAAATCAATATTAGCAATTTTCTTATACTGATGTAGATTTTAATAGCAAATATAAACAATATTAATGCTAAATAAATGTTTAATATTAACTTACAGACTAATCAACTCGATAGCTATAAGTCCACTAAGAAAAAGAAGATGGCTTACTCATATCACTCATACAAACATATCAACATTTATCAAACAATGACCAAAAGGAAATAATTAATTACAAAAGCAAGTATAGCAATCCTAGGGTTATGACAAAATTTTAACAATCATTTCTATATCTACGAATTAATCCCGTGCAAGGAAAACATAATTTATATGGCAGTAATCTCATATTACCCTCAACCCCATAATACTTATTCACACTATCCATTCGAGACTTGTTAAAATTGTTCATAGTATGCCTTAGATCATGACTTCTAATTGTATCTTATAAATATTTATTCCTTTTAATGGCTATATATTTTTCATTTAAATTAAATTGTTTAAATTTATATGAAAAAGTTCCTTTAGCAGCTTGTTAGATGTTCAATTCTTAAAGTATTGAGAATATGAGTGACGTAATGATCTAGTGCAATTGTTATGAATGTTGGTTCATAGTCAAGGATATTTCATTAGACATGATTTATCCAGTTAAATTGTCACCTTTATTTGTTTCCACATATTAATATGAAAAGCTAATAGAAGTGGAATGGTAAGTCTCATGCCATCTGATATTCTAATGTTGGGACAAATATAGTGGACAATTATAAAATAAGTAGGCTAAACCAATGGCACATAGATGACAAAAACATAAAGTTTACTCTTTTCTATATGTTATCATCTAGATAATAGTAGTGCAGATAGTCCCTTGACCTGATTGACATGGTTATCTTATATATATGTGGTTTCACTTTGATATCACTTATATACTTATACTATGTATAGGTGTATGGGCGTGTGTTGGTTCAACTAGTTGTACATGGAGATAAGTGTTTAATCAAGATGGAATTTGTTACCCTAAGTAAATAGGGTTAAGGTCCTACGCTATCTAAACCATTCTTGATGAAGAAAGTTCCTGACCAAGACGGATAGACTTAATTAGAAAATCATTTCTTACGGGAAAGTCTTATCAATCAAGAATTGGAATTAAGATGAGGACATATGATTCAGATTAGTTAGGGTTTGACATAAATCGTGACCCTAGAAAGAATCAAGACTTCGTAACAAAGAGACCTTAGTGCATAGTATGTATGATCAAAGTTCTAAGTAACAGCTAATTAATTCATCACTAGTTATGAAGTCATGATATATTATGCTAGGTGTCAATCATGATTTATGAGAACCAAAGAGTGAATTGGGAATTGCATTCTAGGTATGGAAAGAGTTCCAATGATAATAAGGAGTTAATATCATTCTCATTGCCGTTTAGTTATAAACCTAAGAAGTACACAAATAAGAATTAAGTGATCATGAGTTGAAAATTTTAATTGATAGATTAAATGGTAATAAAATTAATGAATTTAGTTTTGCAATGATATTGTAAAAGTCCTTAGAATGACTTGAAACTAGATTTAAAGAATCAGGTAAAAAGGAAGAAAAGACAAGTTGGCAGAAAGTTGCATAGTAACATGGGGTGTGTTACTACCCAATGTCATTTGACATGGGGTATATGCCAAACCAAGGAAAAAGTAGCATGGGGCATGTTTTTAAGAGAAAGAAAGTGTGACAAGTTTTTTAATGTCTCTTAATATTAATTAATATGAGGTGACATGAAATGTCATATGTCATCATGAGATGATGACATATCAATTGATTAACTTGATGAAAGGCTTTTTTAACATGTGGCAACTTTATCTCCACAAAGGAAAAGATTCCTTTTCAATCACATGCTTTAGGGATTAGATATCTCTTTAGGGATTCCCATATCCCTAAAGTATAAAAGCTACCAACCCACATCCAAAATGCATCTTTTTAGAGATTTCATCATCTTCCTCCTTAAGTTTTCTCTCAACCTCTATAGCCAAAAGCTTTCTTCCTTTTCTAAGCTATTCAAAAGACAATTGAAGTTGTTACTCTTAAGTTAGCAAATTGATGTAATGGTTACTTCAATTACCTAAAGAAAACAAAAGAACCAAAAACCACTTTAAGATTACTTGGTTAACGTAAGGGAAAAGTTTGAAACAGATAGATTGATTCAATTGTTAAATCATCTTGATCTCGAATTTCATGTGGGTGGACTGAAAGCTAACATTTGGAGGCTTCACTACCTGGAAAAGGTGTTGAATAGTGATTTTACACCTTCTTTGGTAAAGTCCCTAAATCTTATTTTAGGAGCTTTAGTTTTTGCTTCCGTTGCACAAGTCTCACCTTCAAGAATATCCTAATTTAGCTTTGTTCTACTAGAACTAATCGAGGAATAAGATATAATTTTCAACCACTAAAAATAATCCAAGATTAAGCAATATAACACCAAAATCAAACTTTAACAAATTTTGGTTAAAAAGAAAGGATTTCTTTTTGGTATTTTATGAAATAAGATGCAATAGTAATATAAGACAAAAATAAGAGAATAACTATGGAATGTAAACTTTGATAAGAGTAATCTCGCCACAAATAATACAATACCAATGAAGACGCCACACAAGGAATTCTTGTGATAAGTCAGAACTTCTTTATAAACAAATAATGTTTGATAAGAAAGAAGAAGCAGCACTTGCTATTATGATTAAAACTCAGGATGCCTTTGATCTTACAAGAGATGGTTTTTATATAGGCTAATTATAAGCACTATAAAAGAAAGATAACATGGTTACTAAATAAGAAGTTTAAATAGTCTTGTAAATAAGGAATGATGTTGAATCTTTAAAGAAAAAAACACTTCAGAAATCTACCTTCAAGTTGATGCACAAATTTGAGGAGATTTTATTAACTTTTTAGCCTTATTTTCTTCCTTATTTGCAAGATATTACAATCATCTTCTAATTTCTTTGACTTGGTCATTTTCAAATAGCAAATAGAGGCCTTTTACACACATATGGGCTTATTTTCTTCATACTTAGCATATTATCTTTATTTTAACTTAAGCCCAAATATTTTAATATGCCCCAATACACATGTCCCATGATTATGCCAAGTCTTGCCCAACTTCTTTAATTCTAAATACAAGCAAGTAAAGTGATAAACTTGCTATTAGACTTGGTTAACAGGCCCTCATATGTCATGTCACTATGTGGCATATCATCTCCCCCTTGTTGATTAGGATTTTCCCTCAAATCCAATTCTTCTCGATATTTAAAATCATCTTCCAAGTAAGGATAAAGATCCCTCACATTGAAAGTAGAAGAAACATTGTACTCACTAGGCAAATCCACCTTATAGGCATTATCATTGATCCTTGCTACCACACAGAATGACCATCAGCTCTTGGCAATAGCTTGGACTTACTCTAATTTGGAAATCTCTTTTTCCTCAAGTGAAACTCACCAGATCACTGGGTTCAAACCGCAATTGCTTCCTCTTCTTATTAGCAGATTTGTTGTATTGTTCATTTTTTGCCTCAATAAGTTTTCTAACTTAATTATGCATAAACTTCACTATTTTTGCCATCTTCTCTCCATCAACATTAGCTCTTTCTTGAATAGGAATTGGTATTAAATCCATTGCTGTGATTGGATTGAAGCCATAGACTACTTCAAAAGGAGAGTGCTTAGTTGAACTGTGCACACTTCAGTTATAGGAGAATTTAACATAGGCCAAGCATTCATCCCAACTCTTCAAATTATTTTTTATGACAGTTCTTAGCAAGGTAGAGAGAGTTCTATTCACCACCTCTGTTTGCACATAGGTTTGAGGATGATAGGCTGTGCTAAAGAGGAGGCGAGTTCCTAGTTTATTCCACAAAGTCTTCTAAAAATAGCTTAGGAACTTGGCATCATGATTTAAAACAATGCTTCTTGCAATTCCATGCAACCTAACAATTTCTTTAAAGAAAAGGTTAGCAATAAGAGAAGCATAATCAGTTTTAAGGTAAGGAATAAAATGAGCCATTTTAGAAAACCAATCAACAACAACTAATATGGAATCATTGCCTTTTTGAGTTATGGGCATGCCAAGCGCAAAATCCATGCTCATATGTTCCCATGGGTGATTAGGAACTAGAAGAGATATATATAGCCCTTGTGCCATCTTCTTGCTTTTAGCCTTCTTGCATGTCACACGTTTTTCCATTACCTTATGCACATCTTTCATCATACTTGGCCAATAGAAATGCTCCTTTAAGGCTTCGAAAGTCTTCTTTTCACTAAAATGGCCAGCAAGTCTACCTCTGTCACAAGGTGTTTTGCGGTCGCCTGGACGAACACTCACCGAAGTGGGAAAAGTGAGGAGTCGCCACTTTAATTTTGAGGGAAATTAAAGAAAACCATTTGTGAAAGTAAATTAAAATGAAACCACTTCAAAAACAGAGGTTCTAAGTTCGGGGTCCATAAACGGGCGGGGAAGGTGTTAGGCACCCCACCTCGTCCCTCAACGAGGGTAAGCAGATTTAACTTCATGTTCTTTACAGTTAGGAGGGTTTGGCTGGAAATGTTAATCCTTTTGACAAAAGGAATATTTGATTTTTCACTAATCCGGATTACCCAGATACATAAGTAAATGAGACAACCTTAGTGAGTTGCTATTGCGTATTTGTTTTATTTTGGGGGGGGGGGGGGGTCGTCTTACGTATTTGTTAAAATTTAATTTAGAAATCGGATAAGAACTCTCCTCCGATCTCTTTAAAATATTTTTTAAGATTTTTAAATGATAACCGGATAAGAACCCTCCTCTGATCTCTTTTAAATATTTGTTAAAATTTTTAAGTGAGAACCGGATAAGAACTCTCCTCCGATCTCCTTTTAAATATGTATTAAAATTTTTAAGTGAGAACCGGATAAGAACTCTCCTCCGATCTCCTTTTAAATATTTATTAAAATTTTTAAGTGAGAACCGGATAAGAACTCTCCTCCGATCTCCTTTAAATATTTGTTAAAATTTTAGATTGGGAATCGGATAAGAACTCTCCTCCGATCTCCTTTTTAAATATTTATTAAAATTTTAAGTTGAGAACCGGATAAGGACTTTTCCGATCTCTCGAAACTTGATTACAGCTACCCGTCACGAAATCCTAGAACTAAGGGTTCTGGCATTTAAAGATGCCGGGGCTCGGAGTAAGGCTTCTTTTAACTCATTGGTACCTTGTAACTAGTCAAGGGATACCAAACTGAATTTTCCGACCTTCCTATGTGGTCGCCTTACCAGTATCTTTTGATACCCGATCTATCCCATTTATCTATCTTAAGGTTCGGTTTTACTCTGCCTCGTGACGTCTTACTCAATTGTCTTTTGCATTATTCTAGTGATTCGGCCTTACTATTTTCCCGACTTATTGTTCAGACCTTTCATTATTTTAAAGAGACCCTTAAGATACAGTTACCTACATTTTATCCGACCACTTATATGCTACTCGGGACTAGAAGACTTACGTTCAGGAATAACAAAGATTAACAAAAAGAATGGACTGGTCAACACGGAAGTAAACTCGAGAATGACCTTCTTCGTGTTCTTTAGCGTAATATAAACTTGGAGAAAATTATATATATATATATATATATATATATATATATATATATATAAAGAATAAAGGAAATACGTAAAATAAGAACGAGCACTTAATAAAAAAGCAATATGAGCACTCACCTGTGGGGAGTCGGATCTATGGAACTAACTATGGGATCACAGAACGTAATGGGGGCCGCGGGCTGGTAACCTGAAGACTAAGGTTCGCCTTGAAATGAAGAATACCTTGTCAGAATACAGTCCCATCAAAATTATAACCAAGTATGAATGAAGTTGAGCTTAGACAAAGGAAGTGGGAATAAAGATAACAAAGACAGAAAGTGAGAGTGTCACAGGATAATGAACGAACTGAAAATGGAGAGTTTCAGTATTCAGAAATCCTTTGCAAGAAAATACTTCAGAAAACTGGTTTCAAAAGTTTTTCTTATGAAAGCTTCAAAAATAGCAGAGTAACGAGCTGAATTAAGTTTCAGAGTCCTTCCGCTATATTCACTATTTGTCCTCTCTTTGAACAGTTTTTCATGCAGGTATTTATAGGAACCGGGTGCTCCCCATGGAGGGTCAGGATCTGTTTTGAGGGAGGTGGAGGGTTAAGATTTTGAAGGACATGATCTAAGGGCTCGGGAATTAAAGAGAATCAGAACGAACGACTGAGATCCCTTCCGGAGTGTTTGTCCTTTTCTCTCTTCTAATCTGACGGCCCAAAATTTCTTGTCAAGAGCGATCCGAGGGCTAGGAGTGAAAGGCGCTGATTTTGTCGTTTTCTTCTTCGATCCGAGGGCTCCGAGCTCGTCCTTACAAGTAAGATCAACGGTGGAGATTAGGATGTACAACCGTCTCCGACGTACTCGGCACATGTCGATGCGGCGATTCTGGGGCGTGCGGTGGAGATTTCGTTTGCGACGCTTTAACTACCTCAGCCCTGATTATGACGATAATCAGCAGGAGCTGTCTTATTCTCTTTGTCTTCCGACCTCCCCTCCTTTCCAGTCTTTTCAACGTGATCCTTTTCCAATCTCTCATACCGGGTTCCTCTCTTCCGATCTCTCCTGACACGCTCTTTTTCGATCTTTCATGCCGGTCTCCCTTCTACCGATCTTTACCACACCGGTCTTCCTTTTTATCGGGTTCGGTCCAATCAAAGCATTTATTTTCCTCAATTTTCGAGGCGTCCGCTTCATTTTCTGGTTGCAATAAATGCTCAAATTTTCCTATATATATATACCTTCAACCGGGAAGCCCTACCTCATTTGACTTTCTCCCCTATTCTCCTCATTTTTCCTGTTCTAGCTGCTCCGGCAACAATCCCGGACAAGATGACCGCTTTTAATCTTTTTTCGGTTGCCCTCTTTGTTCCTTGCCTGAAAATTTACGATCCCGGTGATCGAAAAATCATGATGACCTTATCTGATGACAGTGAGAGAACTGGACTAATTAACCGATCTGGATCGAGGACCTCGATCGTGCCGATCTCGAATCGTTCGCCCGATATAATCGGTGAACTAATTTCGGGCGAGAAGACTGCTAATATTCCCCTCAACACCGGTGACTGCTCTTTGGCATTCATCTGGCTCCTCTCCACACTGGGTGTTCCGACAGCGGCTCGGTTTCGAGCGGTAACTTTGATGAGGACCTCCCTCATTCTCATGAGAGTCATAGTCCCCCCAGCCGGTCTCCTGGTCAAACACATCTTTTGACTCAGCCACGAGACTAGCCTTTGACATAGGCCTTTTAGATAGGATGTTCCACCGATCTCTAAAGATCGCCCTTATGATGTAATCAGACTTTTAATGTAATCCGATCTCTAGAGATCGCCCAAATGATGTAATTTGACCTTTTGGAAATAAAATTTATTTTGTCAATTATCACTTTATTATTATTGATTATTCTCCGATCTCTGGTGTGTTTATCCGATCTGGTTTCCAACTAAATAGCCCTCATCCGATCCGCACTTCCAAACATTTGCCTTAATTAACCGATCCCTAACTAGCCGGTCTCTCCTTATGGAATTTTGGAATATTCGTGAGACGTGTTAGAACAGCTGGCGAGTCCCGCTAACCGATGCACTACCTGGAACATCGTGAGCATTAAATGCTCAGAAGAGTATAAATAGGGGTGGGGGTTAGCCATTTGCTCCCTTATGTCATTTTTAGTCTCTCACAAACAACTTCAAAATTCTCTCGTTTCCTCAAGTTCTTCCGACACCGATCAGACTCCGGTAAGGGTTTTGATCCTTCTTTTAGTTTAAATTTCTTGTTTCCTTTGAAAATGAGCGGCGCTGAGGGTCAGAGAGCGGCAAGCCCCCCTTCCATTCAGATCTCATGGTCATTTGATGAAGTGGAGGTGGTCGGACCAAGTGTGACACCCCTTACCCGACTACAGTGTAGCCGAGCAAGTTATGCCACTCAGTGTGCCAGAGCATTCTATTTTATCTGATTTCATTACAGTCCTTGATTTATTTATTCAAAAACTTTATTGAAGATTTAGGCTATTTTTACTTTTATCAAAATCTAACTAAGTTGGAAATTTCAAAAATTTTAACGATAATCCGACAAAGTGTCGGCTGTAATTTGGACTAACAGTTCTTCTGAACCTGCCAAAGACAATTTCAATATATACTCAATTTCTCAAACTTAATAGTCTCAAAAATTTTCAAACATAATGTATCTCAATACAGTATTCAGATTTCTCAGAAATCTCATTAGATTTTCAATATCTCAATATTCACAAGTATAATCTCATTATAACTCAAATTCAATTCACATACTAAAATACTTACTTTGAATAGCTTCCATAATTCATAGGTTAATTACATGAGTTTATTTTGTACAAGATATACAAATAATTTACAATGTGCTAGGAATGAACAATATACATAACATGTATAAAATGAGCCATATCTACATGCATTGCTGAGGAGGTGACAATCTTGAACTCTTCTGACACTTCTGCAGATCTGGACTCCAAAAATCTCGATCGACGATCACTGGTTTTACCTTTCAAGACTGAGGAAGCAATTCCATCGCGCTAAGCATTTCGCTAGTGGTGCAATAATATAACCGAAATAATATATACAAGTAAAGAAAGAAATAAATGATAATTCGATACTCAAGAATCAATTTAATTTGGTATGGTATTTCTAGTATCAACGATCTTATATACTAGTTTGTTCCTCTTTGGAAGTGCTTAATTTATAACTTTTCAGTAATACTAGCAGGTATATAATTTATTCTATCTGTATTGTATTTCAAGTCTGTTCGGTTCTGCAATTTATATTTTTGTTATGTTTCTTTTGCTAATCTCTTTTGCTTATTCATTCAATACTTAATTTAATTGTACTAGATTTTCATTATACTTAACATAACTTATCTGCCTGAAATGAATAATAATTTAATTGATCGCCCAAGTAACCTATACTAGACGATCGATCGATGACGTCGTTGGCACCGACACCGCGGTGCCTCGGGCCGTCATACCATGGGACGCAGAACGTCAACCACGTATGCAGTCAGTATGGCTAAAGAGCCATGATATCACATAATCGGCATAAAAGCCATGAATACGGGCATAAAAGCCATGGATACGGGCATAAAGCCATGAATACAGGCATAAAGCCTTTCCTTTCGCAGTACTGCTAAAACAATACCCTATTGGCATGCCAAACTATCCAAACCAATCTTGTTAGGTATACTAGGGCATTTGATACTTTAAAATATTAATATATTGTGCTTTATGACTTCATTATTTCATGATAAATTTCAATCATAATTCATACATTCATTTGATCATTTATATGATCACAATTCACATCAATTATCCTTTTATACCATTGTACTCAAAATACTTCTCCTCTTTACAATAATGAGAACTAATGTCTCATTCATACATTAATACGATTTATTTGTCCATTCATTATGTTATTCATATTGATCACATCAATTAGGTGACTTATCTTTCATGTTTCAAGTAATCCATGAATATTTCATGGATTTCAAATTTATGGCCTAAATTTCTTTTTAACAATTTTGACTAGGATGCATAGTCCATATTTGTCATACAATTCTAAGCATTTAAGCTTAGAATTGGTTCTAGGTCTTCATCTTAATTTACTAATCATTTTGATTACTATTCACCTTACTAGTCAACCAAAATGTTGACCTTTTTATACTTAATGGATATATTAATTCTAATTACACCAAGATCCCACATTTTGAGTTTTACATTTACTAGTATTAATTGCCAATTGCAATTTAAAGTCCCCTAGATGCATTTCTAATTTCAAATTTTGAATTTCAAGTTTTGGTGTCACTATTCACCTCATTGGTCAACAAAAATGTTGACTTTTGCATAGACAATAGGTACATTGGTTTTAATACTCCCGATGTACCACATTTTGCATTTAAAACTTGTTGGAATCAATTACCAAATCCATTTCCAAGCTTATTTCAAGTTTTCATGTCACTATTCACTTCATTAGTCAACTAAAATGTTGACTTTTGCATAGAAAATATGTACATTGACTTTGGCACTTCAAACATACTACATTTTTCATTTAAAACTTGTTGGTTTTGGTCACTTTCTCAAAGCTTAGGTCATTTTGGCAAAATTGCCAATTTTCGGTTTTGGTGCTCCGAAGTTGCACTGTTTCATTGGTCGATTTACTGTTGGAATTTGACAAAACTTCCTTCATAAAAAATGTTCCTTATTTTGTCTAGTTGAATTTCTTTTTTTGAATCACTCTATTTGGAGTTTTGTAGCTCAAGTTATGGCCAAAATAAGTTTCTCGCTCACGCAATCGCTCATGCCGAGATTTTGGAGTCCGCAGATTTTTGGTCCAACTTTGGTCAGTAATTTGATCAAGTTAAGTTCATAATTTGGTCTAACTTTCTTCTTATGAAATGTTCTATCATACCTTAGGTTTCCATCGGTTCAAGAATCGCCTAAATCCGAGTTTTCTAGAGAGAGTTATAGTCCTCTAAACATTGCTGCTCAAATGAAAATCTGCAGAGTTACAGGTTTGAACAGTAACTGTGACTGCCATTTGGGTTAGGTTCTGGTCATAATTTGGGGTAGGTTTCTTCATGAAAGTTGTTTGTCTATGTCTTAACTTATTGCTGTAAAAATTTCAGGTCAATTGACCAAATCTACAGTGAGTTATGGCCAAATGAACAGTTACATTTCTGCAGGTGCTGTTGCAGGGGATCCGGATTGGGACCAAGTTTTGGTCCTCTTGCTTTGGTCTTTTGGGCATGGTTTCTTCAGCAAAAATGTGTCATTATAAGCCTAGTTTCATTTTCAATTGGCCAAACACCAATTGGACCAACACAGCCCAAGTTATGGCTGTGTAATTGGACTGAATTTTCAGTCCCTCTCACTGCCCTAGGGCACCTACATCTTCACTTTGCAATCCTATTTTTCAGTCCAATTCATGGTCAACATACCTAAAATGGTCACTAATTGACCACTAAAATGTCCATTACTCAATTCAAATGCCAAGTCCAATTTTCACCCTTAAAACCCTAATTTCTCATTGCAATTCACCCATACACCTTAGTTATACACTTCCATTCATTATATATGTGTTTATACACTTTAAACATAAGCTCTAATTCATTCTAAGTCCATCATCAACACTCAATCCTATTCCTTCCTTAGGGCAGCTGAAATCCATGGTATGTATACACATGAATTTAGTCCATTTAACTTACAATTTCATACTAAATTCAAGTCCTTAATATGGAAATAAAGGAATATTAGCATAAGTAAGCACTAACCTTGAATAGGGCAGAATTTCCCAACTCAAAACTTCACTTTCTTTCCTTTTCTTGGCTACCAAACACTCTCCCAAGATGAGTGGACAAATTTTAATGAAAAGAAGAAGAGATTTTATGGTGGGAAGTGAAGGGAATCAAGCTTGAAACAAGAGCTTCAATGGAGGGAGAGGGGAAGATGGGTTTCACGTCTTGAGGAAGAAGAAGAAGAAAAAAGATGACCAGAATTTTTGGTCTTCTTTGACTCTTTTAAGTGTTTTAATAAAGCTTATTAACTTGTGATTGGTTGGGAGTGAGTGAGTGACATCATGTGATGTCATTATTTGCATTATTTTGATTTTTCTTTGCTTTTCTTTTCTACCACATTTCAATTTAATTTTTAGCAATATTTATTCATATTTTAGTTCATAATAATTATTTACTCGACTGGACAAGTCGGCCAAAAATCACCTCTGAAGGCGAAATGACCAAAATGCCCTCCGTTTGGCTTAACGGGTCAAAATTGTCTGTACCGATTGAAAAATTTTTCTAGGTATTTTCTTGGCATTCTAATGCCATAGGAACCTCAATGACCCTTCTCTAGAGTCCCAAAAATTATTTTATAATTTTTCCCCCTAGTCTAGGGCTCCTCGTTGCGAGAACCGCAACTTCCCTCTGGTTACCCATCGCTAGGGCACCGGCTCGTTTAACTTGGTTGTATTTTATTTCAAAAATTTTTACTAAATTTTTCTTATTAATATTTGAGTTAATTATGATTCCTGACTTTAGTTTAAATATTTTTCCGGACGTTCTAGCTGTCCGGACCGACACCGATCACCGGAACAGTAGAATGTACGGAGTTGCTACCGGGAGGGTGTTACACCAAGCGTGCGACCTGAACCTTCTAGGGTCCCTGTTCCAGCTCGAGGGCAAGCAGCACCATCAAGGCTTGTACCTTCTTCAGGGAGGGAAAATTTTCCCATGGACGAGCTACCATCAGTTCTTCAAGAAACCGACCTACAATCGTTCAGCCAAGAATACAACATTCATCCTGATTCATTCGAACTCATCCGGTGTCACGGAGATGTCCGAGCTGATCACTTCTTCAAAGGGAACGACATGATTATAGTATACGAAGAGCAATTAAAAGCCGGTCTACGGTTCCCTTTGGATGACTTCTTCAAGGAAGTTTTAAAATATCACAAAGTGTGCATCGCTCAAGTTCACCCGAACTCATGGCGGATCTTAGTAGCCTTCCGAAGCTTATGCCGAGCTAAGGGACTTCGATCCACAGCTAAGGTATTCACCGAACTACATAGATTAACTCGTCGAAAGGACGACGAGTATTAGTTCTTCCAGGCGAAACCCCATTGTGGGCTTTTTACCGATCTGCCCTCCTCCCTGAAGAATTGGAAGAACCGCTTCTTTATCCTGAGGAGTAAAATTCCGAACGTCTTTGAGGGCTTCCCTCGTAGCTAGCTGCACCAGGGCCCTGTGCTTCCGAAGCGCATCACCTTAAATAGAGAAGAGGGCCTGATGGTGATGGAGCTGAAAGATCAGGCGGGCAAAGAGAAGTTTTCTTGTCTGGATGCAGTGACTGCCGAACTGCATCACTGGACAATGGAGTTGATCACGGGCGAAGATCGCGGGCTTCAGCTCTCTGACCTCAGCATCGGTATTTTCTATATCTCAGACCTTTGGACCTTAGCGATCTCACTGACCTCTTCTTTGTGTAGGTATGGCAAGCAGCGAAGCCTCCAAGGAGAGCCGGAAGCGAAAGAGAGAAGTCTCCCGAAAGGTGCGGGAGATGAAGCGATCCGAACTGCTCCAGACTCCCAGGCATGAGACTGAAGAGATGCAAGGGGGCTCATCTCAACCTTCGGGGTAGCCGATCCCCGAGGTAGAAGTGATCCGATCTCCTCCTCGCCAAGAAGAGCCGCCTCCAGCTCCTCCAGTTGCTTCAGGTGCGAAAGGGGGTCCTTCTCAACCTACCACACGGATCCTCTCCCGCGGTGCTCAAGTGTTGATCCATTCCTTGGAGAAGAACCGAATTGTTCGGGAGAATCCGGGTTTGGCTAAAGTCCTGAGTGCTTCTATTTGCCTTCAGGAGGATCGGGACAGGCTGTCTCCGGACAACCTTGATGATATCCTGACCCGATCCATGAGCCTGAACGTGGAGTGCTTGGTGAATCAGCACATCGTCTGGGAGAAGGCTCACCGCCTGGGTAAGGAGGTCGAGAAGATGGGTCATGAAGTAGCTTCCCTCCGATCCCAACTCTCATCCGCTCAGAACTACATATCTGAAATTGAGGGGCGGATGAAGTTCTACGAGGACAAGCTGGCCGAGCAAGCTCGTGTTCTAGCCGAGCAAGCTCGTGTTCTAGTCGAGCGAGATCGTGTTCTTGAAGAGATTCAGGCACTCCGGGCTGGTGAAGTTGCTCAGCTCATTGAGGAGCTCAAAGTGAAAGAGGAAGAGGCGGTGACAAGGGAAGCCGACGCTTATGTGAATGCTCACAGGGATCTCCTGGCCGAGCTCAAAAATCGATACCCCGAAGAGGACTTCTCTTGGATGGTAGATCTGGCTCCCCAGGACGAGGGTGAGGATAGCGAGGAGGAGGCTAAGGGAGAGAGAGAAAATGAGCAAAATGTAGATCAGGCTGGGGGTGATCCTCCAGCCGAATGACTTGTACAAACTTTAATATGAAATGAAACTCGCTTTTTGTTCAGTGAATGGATGTGATCGGAAAATCTCTAAATTACTTAAGCACTTGATTGTTTGAGCATATTAAAACAACTAAAGCTGATTATTAATCTAAGTGTATGAGGTCGGAAAACACCATAAGCATGAGATCGGCAGGGAACCAACGCTAAATAGGACTTAATTTAAAATTGGAAATTTGGCTTGAGTACTTAAGATCGGGATCGCCATTAAACCGGATTGGAACCTTAACTTGATTATTCCTAAACTTTTAAAATGAAGATCTAGTGCTAGTTCAGTTTCGTCCGACAAGAGAGATCGGGAATGTAATTGACTATTCAGGAGATTTGACAATTGGTTTGAGAGATCGGCAAGGCTTTAAGTGACATGGGGACTTAGTATTGGTTTGATTCCTTTTGAGGAGAGGTCGAAAATGTGATTGTTCGGTAGAGAGAGATCGAAAATTTAATTGGCTGGCAAAAGGAGACTTAGTGCTGTGGATCAGTTTTGAAATTTATTGATTCTGGGGATCGGCCAAAATATGGTGTCGACAGCTGTCCCTCTTTACATAATTTCTATTAAAGGGAAAAAATTTCCCGTGTAGGAATTATGTAAAGATTCAGACACATATTTTGGGCGGTTAGGAGTTCAAGGTTAGGCAGCTAAAGCCTACTTAAGTTAGTGACCTAGAGATTGGTAACAGGAGTTAAAATGCTAAAAGTTTGAAATCAACTTGGATCAAGGAACCAGAGGTTGATTAGCAAGAAATTTAGAATGCTGAAAGTTAAAATCAACTTAGATCAAGGAACCAGAGGTTGATTGACAGGAAATTTAAAATGCTGGAAAATTAAAATCAACTTAGATTAAGGAACCAGAGGTTGATTGACAAGAAATTTAAGATGCTGGAAAATTAAAATCAACTTAGATCAAGGAACCAGAGGTTGATTGACAAGAAATTTAAGATGCTAGAAAATTAAAATCAACTTAGATCAAGGAACCAGAGGTCGATAACAGGAAATTTAAAATACTGGAAATTAAAATCAACTTAGATCAAGGAACCAGAGGTTAATAACAGGAAATTTAAAATGCTGGAAAATTAAAATCAACTTAGATCAAGGAACCAGAGGTTGATGACGGGAAATTTAAATGCAGGAAATTAAAATCAACTTAGATCAAGGAACCAGATGTTGATAACAGGAAATTTAAAATGCTGGAAAATTAAAATCAACTTAGATCAAGGAACCAGAGGTTGATGACGGGAAATTTAAATGCAGGAAATTAAAATCAACTTGGATCAAGGAACCAGAGATTGATGACAGGAAATTTAAAATGCTGGAAAATTAAAATCAACTTAGATCAAGGAACCAGAGGTTGATGACGGGAAATTTAAATGCAGGAAATTAAAATCAACTTTGATCAAGGAACCAGAGGTTGATGATGGGAAATTTAAATGCTGGAAAATTAAAATCAACTTAGATCAAGGAACCAGAGGTCGATTGACAAGAAATTTAAGATGCTGGAAATTAAAATCAACTTAGATCAAGGAACCAGAGGTTGATAATAGGAAATTTAAAATGCTGGAAAATTAAAATCAACTTAGATCAAGGAACCAGAGGTTGATGACGGGAAATTTAAATGCAGGAAATTAAAATCAACTTAGATCAAGGAACCAGAGGTTGATGACGGGAAATTTAAATGCTGAAAAATTAAAATCAACTTACAAAGCAAGTCTAATCTCGACACAAGAAGTTCTTCCCCGATGAAGTGTACTTAACAGGATCCCGAAAGCCGATGATTAATGGAGGATGAGTTACAAGACTTGGCCTATGACCTCATTTCTTCGGATGCCCCTTGAATTTCTTCTTATTTTGCGAAAAGCGCCCTTGCGGGTTTTCACTTTCCTTTCGTCCATTTGACTAGAAGCGCTCTTCCAGGTTTTCACCTCTAGTTTTTTTTTTTTAGGCCATTTCTTGCAAATCTCATAGTAAAGTACGTGAGGTTATCAATTTTCAAATCCTAACCTTATGGAAAAATTTTAAATGACTAATAGCACAGAGAAAATAGTGTGAGTATAAAGATAAAGCAAAAAGACGAATTGAAACGGGAAAAAGATAGGTTGGAGAAGAAGAATGACTTTATTAAGGCTTTAAGAAACAAAGATACAGTTTTAAAGGAAAAGGGTACAAGGATAGATCTCACATGTTTCTTGTAGTTAGCTTTGAAGTCCCTTAACTGCCATTATTTCAAGTACTCTGAAGCCTCGTGCCATGACGATTTATTTCCCTTCTCGGTTTCATGCCTGAAGCCTCGTGCCATGACGATTTATTTCCCTTCTCGGTTTCATGCCTGAAGCCTCGTGCCATGACGATTTATTTCCCTTCTCGGTTTCATGCCCCGCTCCTTATTTCTCCCCTTTTGGTTCTTGGGATGCCCTTTCAGGTTTTCACCCCTAGATTTTTCTTTTCTTTTTTTTTTGGCTTTTTTTTTTTTTGGTTTTTATTTTTTTTTTGGCTTGCTCTTTCAGGATGCCCTTTTGGGTTTTCATCCTTCACTCATTTTACAGAAAGTGCCCTTCGAGGGTTTTTGCCTTCTTTCACACATTTTGCTAGGAGCGCCCTTTCGGGTTTTCACCCCTACCCCTCTTTTTTTATTTTATTTTTTTTATTTTTTTTTATTTTTTTTTAGGCATAGTATCTCTTGATGGCGTCAGTATTCACAGGTCTTGGAAATTCTTCGCCGTCCATGTGGGTTAAGATCAGGGCCCCACCAGAAAATGCCCTTTTAACCACATAGGGTCCCTTGTAGGTTGGTGACCATTTACCTCGGGGATCATTTTGATTCAGGAGAACTTTCTTTAGAACTAGGTCCCCGGGTTGAAATTCGCGAGGGCGAACACTTTTGTCAAATGCCCTAGCCATTCTTCTCTGGTATAACTGCCCATGACATGCTGCTGCTAACCTCTTCTCATCCAGCAAGTTTAATTGGTCCAACCTTGACTGGACCCATTCTGACTCATCAATCCCCGATTCCTTTAGAATCCTTAGGGAAGGAATTTCAACTTCGATAGGTAATACAGCCTCCATCCCATAAACCAGCGAATAAGGAGTTGCCCCAGTTGATGTTCTCACGGAAGTCCGGTATGCGTGAAGGGCGTAAGGGAGCATATCATGCCAATCCCTATAAGTGATCATCATTTTCCGAATTATTCTTTTGAGATTTTTGTTTGCGGCTTCCACCGCTCCATTCATCTAGGGACGGTATGGGGAGGAATTGAGATGTCGAATCTTGTATTGATCACATAACTTCTGGATCTTTGGACCATTCAAGTTTTTGGCGTTGTCAGTAACGATTTCATTGGGGAGACCGTGCCGGCAGATAATATTATTTCTGAGGAATTTGAGAAATGTGTTCTGTGTGATGTGGGCATATGATGTTGCTTCGACCCATTTAGAAAAATAGTCGATTGCTACTAGGATAAACCTGTGCCCATTGGATGCCTTAGGGTTGATGGGACCAATCACATCGATGCCCCACATTGCGAAAGGCCATGGTGAAACGAGGTTGAACAAATAGTGAGGCGGAACATTTATCGGATCCGCGTAGACTTGACACTTATGGCACTTTCGAAAATACTCAACGCAGTCTTTTTCCATGGTAGTCCAAAAATATCCCCGTCGCATGATTTGCTTAGCCATCATGTGTCCATTGGCATGGGTTGCACAATTTCCCTCATGGGTCTCAAAAAGGATTCTCTTTGCCTCTTTTGCATCCACACATCTCAGCAGTTCGCCTTTAGAGCTCCTTTTGTATAAGGTTTCTCCACTGGGGAAGTATCCCAATGCTAATCTCCGAATCATCCTCTTTTCATTTTTGCTCGCCCTTGGAGGGAATTTTCTGGTTCTGATGTAGAGCAAGATGTCATGGTACCAAGGTTTACCATCAGGTTCTTCTTTGACCATGAAGCAGTAAGCTGGCTCACTTCTCTCTTTAATCTTTAACACCTGAGTCGTTTGCCCTTCTTCCATTTGAGCCATAACAGCCAGGGTGGCTAAGGCATCTGCAAATTGATTTTTTTCTCGACTAAGGTGAGTGAAAGAGATTTCTTCGAATTTCTTAATCAGCTCCAGTAAGTACTTCTGATATGGGATTAGTTTCGGATCCTTAGTTTGCCATTCTCCCTTGACTTGATAAATGGTCAGAGCTGAGTCTCCATACACCTCCAACTTTCTGATTTTCATTTCGATAGCAGCTTGTAGACCCATTACACAAGCTTCATATTCTGCGATGTTGTTGGTGCAGTCAAATCTCAACTTGATAGCTATCGGGAAGTGTCTCCCATCCGGAGATATCAATACAGCTCCGATTCCATTACCAGACAAATTGACAGCTCCGTCGAAATACATTTCGCAAACATCAGCTGGCTCTTCTTCTTCGCAATCTACTTCGTTGATATGCTCATCGGGGAACTCAAAATCCAGAGCTTCATAATCCTGGATAGGGTTTTCTGCTAAGAGATCAGCGATCACACTACCTTTTACTGCTTTTCGGGTCATATAGACAATGTCATATTGAGATAGTATGACCTGCCATTTGGCTATCCTTCCCAGCACGAATGGGCTTTCGAATACATACTTGATAGGATCCATTCTGGAAATGAGCCATGTCCTATGATTCAACATGTAGTGCTTGAGGCGATTCGCTGTCCAAGCTAGTGCGCAGCAAGTTTTCTCTAGGAAAGAATACCTTGGCTCGCAATCATTGAACTTTTTGCTCAGGTAATAAATAGCTCTTTCCTTTCGGCCGGTATCATCATGTTGCCCCAAAACACATCCCATTGAGCTTTGTTGGACTGCCATATACAGAATCAGAGGCCTTCCGGCCACTGGTGGAACCAACACTGGCAGGTTTGACAAGTACTTCTTGATTTTCTCGAAAGCCTCTTGACAAACCGAATCCCATTGAGTGGTGTTGTTCTTTCGGAGTAGTCTAAAAATAGGCTCAGCCTTAGCGGTGAGATTGGAAATAAACCTTGATATGTAGTTCAATTTTCCCAAGAAACTGTGCACCTCCCTTTCTGTTTTTGGGGATGGCATCTCTTGAATGGCTCAGACTTTATCCGGATCAACTTCTATTCCCTTCTTGCTCACTATGAATCCCAATAATTTCCCAAATCTAGCTCCGAATATGCATTTGGCAGGGTTCAGTTTCAGCTGATATTTCCTGAGTCTCTCGAATACTTTCCTCATCACCTGCACATGACTCTCTTCTCCCCTAGATTTGATGATCATATCATCCACGTATACCTCCACTTCTTTATGCATCATATCATGGAATAATGTGACCATGGCGCGTTGGTAGGTGGCTCCAGCATTCTTTAATCTGAAAGGCATGACCCGATAGCAAAATACCCCCCATTGGGTGATAAAAGCAGTTTTCTCCTTGTCTTCCTCGTCCATTGGGATTTGATTGTATCTCGATGCCCCATCGATACATGAACACCTGCCCAATCCCGCAGCATTGTCTACTAACACATCAATGTGAGGGAGGGGGAAATCATCTTTTAAGCTCGCCTTATTAAGATCCCTGTAGTCAACGCACACCCTAACTCTCCCGTCCTTCTTCATTACCAGGACAACGTTAGCTATCCATTGGGGATATTTGACTACTTCCAGGAACCCAGCATCATACTGTTTCTTGACCTCATCCCTAACTTTGAGCAGCATGTCCGGATTCATTCTTCTTAGCTTTTGCTTCACCGGGATTGTCCCCGGAATTAGGGGAATTTTGTGCGTCACTATCTGGGGGTCTAAACCAACCACATCGTCATAGCTCCAGGAAAACACATCCAGGAATTCTTTGAGCAAACTGATCATATCTCCCAATTCCTCACTCTCCACAACCTTAAGTTCCCTTTTCACTTCTTCTGTGCCTAAGTTTATGGTGCGCGTTTCGTCTCCACAAGGCACTAGGGAAGGTTCATCCCTTTCTTCTGTGAGCTCTACCTCAGAATCACTTGAAGTAATGGCAGTTATGGGGATTTCAAAATTAACCAGAGGAAATTCTGAGTCTATTGAATTATTAGGTGTTAATTGATGAATGGTCCTAAATGAACGAAAATAGAATATATTATAAGGATGGAATTCAAGTGGAAAGAAAAAGAGAATTGGAAATAAATGCGCTATTAATTCATTAAGATTTATGAGATAAGAAAAGGGTCCATTTACAATGTTACACTTGCCACCATGGACAAAATGATCAAGTGTAGATAACCAAAGGTACTTTACTCGAAATTAATTACAGGGATGTCCTCTGCCGTCTAGTTGTCCAACTCTTTCCCCTCAGCTATTGGCGAGACCAGAGCCTCATACAAGGAATCCAAGTGGATGACATCAATAAATGGTTCATCGGGTGATTCTTCAACCTCTGCCGGATTTTCGATGACCGGTTTAGTGAAGACCTCTGTGATTCTCGGGGACTACTTTCATTCTCCCGATTTTCTGGTCAAATCTCTGATCCCGAAGTCTATTCCTCATCCAGAATCGTCCATCTATGAGGGCATCTTCCTCATATCCCAAACTGCAACGGCCTACCTTCTAGATAGCCGGTATAGGTTTAACAATTCCTTGTAATGTGGTGCCTAGGCCTTTGCCTTCTTCATATCCATTCCTTGACATTATCTTGGCTACCATAGTCATAGCCCCTTCATTTCTAGTTTCTTGTAATTTGAGGGCCTGGAAAGAGCTTTCCAACGACTCCTCAGCAACTTCCACATAAGGAAGTGATTGTGGCTTAGTGACCAATATGGCTTCTTCCCCTCTCACCGTGATGATTTTTCCGTCCATGATGTACTTTATCTTCTGATGCAAAGTTGAAGGAACGGCATTCACTGAATGGATCCACGGCCTCCCCAGCAACATAGTGTAGGCCGGTTCAATGTTCATCACTTGGAATGTGACGTTGAAGGTGCATGCGCCAATTTGGAGTGGCAAGTCGATGTCTCCCAACACTTCTCTTCTTATACCGTCAAAGGCTCTTACCACCATAGCACTCTAACGTATATTTGATTGGTCAACTGGCAGTCTAGCCAAGGTAGCACTAGGCAGTACGTTGAGTGCTGATCCATTATCAATAAGGACCTTGGCCACTATACAACCTTTTCATTTCACTGTCACATGGAGGGCTTTAGTGTGTGCCAAGCCTGTAGGATCTATCTCTTCTTCAGAAAAGGTAACAAAACTGGATGCCTGGATTTGTCCCACTATCTTCTCGAATTGCCCCGGTGTGATGTCGGGGTTCACAAAGGCCTGATCCAGGATTTTCTGCAAGGCTTGATGATGCACCTCAGAGCTCAAAATCAGCGATAACAGTGAAATTCGGGCAGGTGTCTTCCTCAACTGTTCCTCCAAATCATACTCACTCTGCTTCATTATTTGGAGCAACAGCTCTTCCTCTTCTTTAGGCCCGGTGGGCTCTACTTCCCCCGTTTTCTCAATCTCCTCTTCTGTACTCTTCTGTAATTCTCCCATTTTTACTTTGCCTTTCTTCTTTTCTTTCTCTTCGTTCCCATAACATTTCCCACTTCGAGTTATAAACTTGACTTCTTGCTCAGGTGGGGAGGATTTTGTGGTAACGACGGGCTGAGGATTAGGTTAGGGAGTAGTATTGCTGGTAGGTCCGGCGTAAATCATTCTGAAGTGCTCATGGGGAGTGAAGCACGGTTTTGGAGGTGCCGGAGGTGAAGCAAGATTAGGAGCCGACGTACTGCTTGATGCTCCTTGGGTGAAAACTTGGAAATTATAATTCCAAGGTATGGCATGAGTATTGGTGACAGGAAACTGGGGCGGGGCTCGAATAATCATTACTGGTGGTGAGGGCGTTGGGGCATTGGGGCCAGAGAAGGTTAATCTAGGATTGGTGGTAGAGGTATTCTGGCCAAACCTGGCGGTATTTACTTCGCCCTCCACTTTTGATCTCCTTTGGCATCTTAACATTTTGAGGGACAACAAGTTCTGGACCTTTTACCGAAATCCCTCACAGTCTCGCAGCTCATGATCAGCTGCCCCTCCATGGTAAGGACATCCTGTACCCTTTTCTGATCCTGATACCTGAGGGCAAAGGTAACCTTCCCTCATCGCTATGGTAAAAATTTCCTCAAAGTGGGGAATCAGCTCGTCTACCTCTGGTGTCGACCTCTCCCCGTCTGATTCTATAATGTTTACACCGTTGCCTGTATTATGATTAGGCAGCGGGTTTGAGGTAACATTGGGAAGGGAATCGTTTCCCTCAATCTTCAACCACCCATTTCGGATTAAAGCGTGCACTCTCCCTCTGAGTGCTCCACAGTTGTCAGTTGAATGCCCTTGTGCCCCTCCATGATATTCACAACGGGCAGTGGCATCATACCACCTGGGGTATGGTGGCTGAATTGGGTCTAGGGGAACTGGTACTATCTAGTTTATACCGACGAGGTATCGGTATATTTCACTGAGTGGGAGGGGAAAGGGTGGATCAAGATTTCTTGGTGGTCTGGGGTTATTTTGAGGTGGTCTGGGTTGGGTAGGTGGAGGAGGAGGTCTAGGCTGGTAATTTATAGGTGGTGGGTATTGTGGGCTTGTGTATGGATAATTTGGGAAAGGAGGTGGAATGTTTGCAACTGTTTGGCCATGAGGGGGAGGATATGGCCGGTAGTTATTTTGAGGAAGTGGGGAGTAATTATTTTGCCAGGTGACAAAATGCACATCACCCTCCTTCTTTTTGCCAAAACTGGCAGTTTTCTTCACAGGATTCTCAGTCAATTCCTGTAGCCGTCCCATCCTTAAATTAGCTTCTATCCTCTCACCAGCTTGGATGATGTCAGAGAAGCTGTTGGAAGTGTTTCCAATAATCAAATTGAAGTAGGGAGCCTTCAATGTTTCGATGAACAGGGAGCATAGTTCGTTATCAGTTACTGGAGGATATACTTCTGCAGCCTTTTCCCTCCATCTTTGGGCATATTCCTTGAAGCTTTCCCTGTCTCTTTGCACCAGGTTTTGAAGGTCCCTCCTTGTGGGGGCTACATCACAGTTAAATTTGTACTGCTTCAAGAATGCGTCCGCTAAATCCTTCCAAGAGCGCAGTTTGCTCCTATCCAACTGAATACACCATCTCAGGGCTGCTCGGGAGAGGCTCTTGTGAAAGAAATGGACGAGAAGTCTATCATCTTCTGTCAAGGCAGACATTTTGGCAATGTAGGTTGCCAGGTGAATGCGGGGGTCTGAGTTCCCAGTGTACTTGTCGAAGTCTGGGACTTTGAATTTGGGTGGCACCACCACATCTGACACCAATCTCAGTAATGCCACATCGACTGAACCATACATGTTCAGCCCCTCTATTGCTCTCAATCTTTCCTCTAGAGCAGACAGCTTCTCGTTTTCCCTGGCCTTACTTTCTCCTCCTACTGCATAAAATGCTCCTCCAGTTGGGAGATGAGGGGTGGAGTGAACTGGAGGGATTACTATTGAAGGGTATGGGTCAGCATTTGAGACGACTGGGTAATGGGAGAAAGGTAGGTCATTATTTATGGTAGCCGGGTTGACAGTGACTTTCGGATCCGGGATAAGTGACTGAAAGGTGAAGGAGGTTGAAGCCTGATGAGGATCCATTGTCGTAGGTGGTGGAGGAGGTAGTGGTAGGTTAGGTTCTGAAGTGGGTTTATTTTGGCACATCTCCCTCATTAACCTCATGAGTTCTGAGACCTGGTCTTTCAGCTCGGATACTTGCCCTTGTAAGTTCTGTACTTGTTCCTAATCTTCCATTATCTTCTTTGTTCGGGATCTCGTTAAGTACACTCGTTTGGGTTGAACCGTGTGCTTAGTCAGACTTGCTTTGTTCGAAGCAGTGTTGATTTTCTGTGGGGATATAAATAAAAGCTTTTAGTGAATTTTGAATTTCGTAAAAAAAACTAAAGGTCCTGGTTCCGACGAGGGATACAGTGGCATTTGGGAGCCAAAATGAAATCTACAGAAGGATGGTTGCATCAATTTTATCATGGCATCATTCGATAGTCTGACTGTGAATAACTGGATTGAATGAGCGTTTATGATACCTGCTCATATGGCATATCCAATTTTTCGAATAACCCTAGCTAGGGGGTTCCTACGGGAGTTATACTATTCATTCACAATTTTGCTAAACAATGACCCAAAAAGTTTTCCATTAACTGAATATTTATACACAGCATTCTTTACATCGGGCTAAGCTCAGGGAGGTTCCTTATAATGAGATGACATTTTCTGAGATACTCGTATAACCTTTCTTCTTGTTTGGCAGGGTCGAATGCTTTCAGAGCATACTCGGACTCAGGAAGGGGTTCTTGTTTTCCCTATGCTATTGTTCTCTCCAGCTGGTCAACATTCTCTTTCAGCTCTTGATAGAGAGTAGCTTGTCTTTCTTTCTCCTTCCTTTCCTTAGCACATTCTTTCAGAATATCGTTGATAAGTAATGCCTGTTCCTTCAATTCGAGCTTTTTCTTTTTGTTCTCTTATTTATACTCTTCTACGAGTATCTCTTGGTATTTCATTTTTTCCTGAAGCTTACTATTCTGCATTTCTACTTCCCTTACCACAGCTTGGAGAGAGCCTTTTTCCTCTTCCCACCGTGCCTCTTGCTCTTCGAAGCCCATCTTTTCGGCCCTTGCCTCTTCCCTGAGTCTTCTCACTTTTCTTTTAAGGTTCTGCTGTTGGTCCTCTAACTGCTTTATTTGTTCTTGCAGTTGCGAATTTTCGATGTTTGCCTTCTGTAGTGAGTTAGCCAGATGATTATTAGCTTCTTCTGATAGGACGTTTCGGCGAGGGTCGCTGTCTTCGAATTCTGCAGTTAAGTGTTCTTGGTCCCTGTCAGCCCTCCATTTAAGATAATTGCCCGTGGCACTCAGGCCTTTAGGCGACCTCTCCATCAGAGTGATGTTTTCCCAAGATTTGCAAGCTATTTTCAACCCCTCCTCTTCCTTGAGCTCATGGTAGAAATGACCTTGGTGGTATTCTTCAATGTTGATTCTGAATTGTGTTGAGCCAAACTGTCTCATTACTAATGCCGGAGTGTAACTTGTGTATCCAGTCACTCCGATTAGGGATACCGATTGATTACCCCCCGTGCCGACCAAAATGGATTGACCTGACGTCCACAACTTCCTCCAGCAGTAGTCATGGCTATTGAAGCTCAAAATCCATTCTTGCCACTGTGGCTCATCCTTCGAGCTGATTACCAATCGGGTCATTTTCTCGATGAGAGGCTGGTCAAGATACCAAGTTAATCCCTTCGTCTCCACAGGACAAATATGACTAATGATCCAGAGGTGCACCAACTGAGAACAACACTTAATGGATCCCTTGCCTTGCTGTCTGCAGTGAGTGAGGGTTAAGAAAGTCTCGGCAAGTATTTCCGGTACAGGATTGACTTTCTGTTTCTCTACTGCCTAGAACATTTCCACAACACTGCAGGTTATGATTCTGGAAGGTCCAGGGAACAAGATCGAGCCATAAATTGCTAAAGCGAGCATCAATGAAGCTTGATCCCACTGTTGATCTTGGATGCATTGATCCAACCCTTTCTTGAGGTAAGTCCAATACCATCCGTGCGTGTTTCCTTTGACGGTTTCTCTCGCCTTTGATTCTTCTGGTGGGATCCCCAGCATATGTGTGAGCCGTTTCCAAGTCTGCCTATGTTCGAGGTGTAGGTAAATCCGATTCTATGCCGCATAAGGGATTTCTAGCAATGCTTGATATTCTTCCATAGTGGGAGTAGTATCAATGTCGTTGAAAGAGAACACTCCAAACTTAGGGTCCCAAACTGGCAACATGGCCTTTAGTGCCAGGACCTGGACCCTAACTCACATCAAGGTTGCAATCCTCCCATATTTCTTCTCAAATTATGCTTTGACCTGATCGGGAAACGACTTCCAACCATTGGCCAGACCCTCGAGACTATTCATCCTAACTTCAATCTTGCTCAGGTCCAATGGGGGTAATGAGCTAGTGTCCCTTTGTGGGGGCACTGAGCTATGAGACGATTCGGGCCATGATTTAGCATTTTGTTCTGATTTAAGAACTTCTTCTGCCGACTGACTCGAGGATGCCATGTTAAAAATGATGCTTATCCTTTTACAGACCTTATTTCAGTGATGCCTGCAGGAAAACTTGTTAGCAGGATAAATTCAAGTAATCTTGAATTATACTATTGGTAGAGTGACACCTGCACATTTATCAAAGTAGGAAAATGTGTAGGTTTTCTTAATAGTATGATTCAAGATTACCCTTAAAAATAAGAACAAAATAAAATAAACAGAATAGGATAAGAGTAAGTATGCCCCTTTTGTTTTAAAGTAAAGGAAAGTCCTAATACCGGCTGGGTGCTACCTAATCAGACAGTTCTATCTTACAAGGTAGCTTGCTACGGCTTCCAGCTATCGTGATAGTTTAGCTCAAGGTCTAATTTTCTAAAAGCCACAGGTTCCCAAATTGCCCCCACTGTAAACAGTAGAGCCCCATTCTATCCCCCATGATACTGTCGGGAAAATTCCACGGGTATCACATGAATAGAACGAGTTTCAATTTGAGCAGAAGCCTTCACGGATACTAACGGGGTAAAACCCATGGGTACCGCTACATGACTCCCTCCTACTTTCCTAAAAAGGTAAGAAAGCCCGGGTATAGGGCTGAAGTGTGTGAGGACATCGTGTGAGTGTTCAGTGTGTGAAGGGACACCTTTACCTCTTCCCAATTCAGGGGGATTTTCATTTTTCCTTTTTTTCTTTTAAATGAAGAGCGCTGTGGAAGGTAAAATAAGCAAGACAAGCAAAATGGTTAGTAGGAATAACAATAATTAACGTACAGAATTTTGCAGAGTGAGCCCACCTAACTATAATTTGATCGCAAAATTAAATCTACTTTTGGACCTCTAGACCGGGGTTAAGTTTTCAAGTCCCCAGTCGAGTCGCCAAGCTGTCGCAAGGTGTTTTACGGTCGTCTGGACGAACAATCACCGAAGTGGGAAAAGTGAGGAGTCGCCACTTTAACCGATCTGCCCTCCTGCCTGAAGAATTGGAAAAGGACGACGAGTATTGGTTCTTCTAGGCGAAACCCCATTGTGGGCTTTTAACCGATCTGCCCTCCTGCCTGAAGAATTGGAAGAACCGCTTCTTTATCCTGAGGAGTAAAATTCCGAACGGCTTTGAGGGCTTCCCTCGTAGCTGGCTGCACCAGGGCCCTGTGCTTCCGAAGCGCATCACCTTAAATAGAGAAGAGGGCCTGATGGTGATGGAGCTGAAAGATCAGGCGGGCAAAGAGAAGTTTTCTTGTCTGGATGCAGTGACTGTCGAACTGCATCACTGGACAATGGAGTTGATCACGGGCGAAGATCGCGGGCTTCAGCTCTCTGACCTCGGCATCGATATTTTCTATATCTCAGACCTTTGGACCTTAGCGATCTCACTGATCTCTTCTTTGTGCAGGTATGGCAAGCATCGAAGCCTCCAAGGAGAGCTGGAAGCGAAAGAGAGAAGTCTCCCGGAAGGTGCGGGAGATGAAGCGATCCGAACTGCTCCAGACGCCCAGGCATGAGACTGAAGAGATGCAATGGGGCTCATCTCAACCTTTGGGGCAACCGATCCCCGAGGTAGAAGTGATCCGATCTCCTCCTCGCCAAGAAGAGCTGCCTCCAGCTCCTCCAGTTGCTTCAGGTACAGAAGGGGGTCCTTCTCAACCTACCACACCGACCCTCTCCCGCGGTGCTCAGGTGCTGATCCATTCCTTGGAGAAGAACCGAACTGTTCGGGAGAATCAAGGTTTGGCTAAAGTCCTGGGTGCTTTTATTTGCCTTCGGGAGGATTGGGACAGGCTGTCTCCTGAAAACCTTGATGATATCCTGACCCGATCCATGAGCCTGAACGTTGAGTGCTTGGTGAATCAGCACATCGTCCGGGATAAGGCTCACCGCAAGAAGGTCGAGAAGATGGGTCATGAAGTAGCTTCCCTCCGATCCCAACTCTCATCCGCTCAGAACTACATATCTAAAATTGAGGGGCGGATGAAGTTCTACGAGGACAAGCTGGCCGAGCAAGCTCGTGTTCTAGCCGAGCGAGATCATGTTCTTGAAGAGATTCAGGCGCTCCGAGCTAGTGAAGTTGCTCAGCTCACTGAGGAGCTCAAAGCGAAAGAGGAAGAGGCGGTGACAAGGGAAGGAGGCGCTTATGTGAATGCTCACAGGGATCTCCTGGCCGAGCTCAAAAATCGGTACCTCAAAGAGGACTTCTCTTGGATGGTAGATCTAGCTTCCCAAGACGAGGGTGAGGATAGCGAGGAGGAGGCTAAGGGCGAGAGAGAAAATGAGCAAAATGTAGATCAGGCTGGGGGTGATCCTCCAGCTGAATGACTTGTACAAACTTTAATATGAAATGAAACTCGCTTTTTGTTCAGTGAATGGATGTGATCAGAAAATCTCTAAATTACTTAAGCACTTGATTGTCTTAGCATATTAAAACAACTAAAGCTGATTATTAATCTAAGTGTATGAGGTCGGAAAACACCATAAGCATGAGATCGGCAAGGAACCAATGCTAAACAGGACTTAATTTAAAATTGGAAATTTGGCTTGAGTACTTAAGATCGGGATTGCCATTAAACCGGATTGGAACCTTAACTTGATTATTCCTAAACTTTTAAAATGAAGATCTAGTGCTGGTTCAGTTTCGTCCGACGAGAGAGATCGGGAATGTAATTGACTATTCAGGAGATTTGACAATTGGTTTGAGAGATAGGCAAGGCTTTAAGTGACATGGGGACTTAGTATTGGTTTGATTCCTTTTGAGGAGAGGTCGAAAATGTGATTGTTCAGTAGAGAGAGATCGGAAATGTAATTGGCTGGCAAAAGGAGACTTAGTGCTGGGGATCAGTTTCAAAATTTATTGATTCTGGGGATCGGCCAAAATATGGTGTCGACAACCTCTATATGCCTCCCTTTCCAATAATTATATGATAGAATAGTTGGCAATACACAACTTTTCCATTTTAAAGAGGTAGCCATCATATTGACAGAATCCCTGAAAGGCTTTCTCTTTGTAAGAATCATAGATAGAAGAAAAGTCCCTATCTGACTTATATTGCTCTATCATTAATTCAAATCCCAATAGCTTAGTATTTAGCAAAAAGATTAATGCATAGCAAAAAGATTAATGCATTCCTCCTGGATAATGCATTGGCCATAATGTTGGAGTGTCACTTCTTATACTTGATCACATATGGGAATGATTTAAGAAACTCCACCCATTTGGCGTGCCGCTTGTTCACCTTACTTTGTCCTTTTAGGTGCTTCAAGGACTCATGGTCTATGTGGATAATGAACTCTCTTGGCAAAAGGTAGTTTTGCCTAGTCTCCAAAGCACGAACAAAAGTATAAAACTCTTTGTCATAGGTTGAGTAGTTCAAACTAGCTCCATTCAAATTTTCACTGAAATAAGCTATGAGATGTCCTTCTTGCATTAGAATAGCCCCGATTCCCATACTAAAAGCATTGTATTCTACCTCAAAAGTCTTAAAAAAAAAAAATAGTAATGCAAGTATTGGAGTAGAGGTCGATTTTGCTTTGATGAGTTCAAAGCTCTTTTAGGCAGCTTCACTCCACTTAAATTTTCCTTCCTTCTTTAAGCATTTAGTTATGGGGGCCATAATGGTGCTATAATTCCTTACAAACCTCTTGTAGAACGAGGCTAGGCTATGAAAGCTTCTTAACTTTGAGATAGTGGTTGGAACTCAACACTCTTGTATTGCTTGCTCCTTCTCTTTGTCCACCTCAACGCCATCTTTAAATACCACAAAGCTAAGGAATATGAATTGATCCTAGCAAAAAGTGCACTTCTTGATATTCTCATATAACTTTTCTAAGCGTAGAACTTCAAAAATAACCCTTAAATGCTTGAGATGATCTTCAAAACTCCTGCTATAAATTAGAATATCATTAAAATAAATAATCATAAATTTGCCAATGAAGTGGTGAAGTACATAGTTTATGAGTCTCATAAAAGTGCTAGGAGCATTAGAAAGGCCAAAAGGCATGACCATCCATTTATATAACAAAACTTTATTTTAAAGGCTATTTTCCATTCATCCTTCTCCTTCATTCGAATTTGATGGTAACCACTTTTCAAATCAACTTTTGAAAAGACAATAGCACCATATAATTCATCAAGCATATCATTAATTCCAGGAATGGGATAGCAATACTTTATAGTGGTTTTGTTAATAGCCCTACTATCAACACACATATGCATGGAACCATCCTTTTTGGGCACTAATAAAGCTAGAATATAATATGGGCTTATGGATTCACGAACATAACCCTTTTTCAATAGCTCCATGACTTACTTATGCAACTCTTTAGCTTCTCTGGGATTGCTTCTATAGGCTAGTCTATTCAATAATAAAGTTCTAAGAATTAAATCAATCTGATGCTTAATGCCATAAAGGGAAAGTAGACGCTTTAGCATCTCTTCAAGAAAAACATTTCTAAATTCTTCTAATAGTTCAGCCATTATGGGAGGAACTACAATGTGATTAGATTCCAACAATTCTTTAATAATAAGAACAAAAGCAAAATCATGGTTAGTAATAGCCTTCAAAAAATCCCCCTTGTTAAGGAATAAACTCTCCTTCTTTTCTTTTTTACTAATCAGCTACTCTTGATGTATTTGTTGGGGACTAAGAGGGGCTAATATAATTCTTTTCCCATCCTTCATAAAGGATTAAGTATTTATAAAACCATCATGCACATCCCTTTTATCAAAGTGCCATGGCCTCCCTAATAATAAACGACTAGTATTCATAGGCACAATGTCACACACAACTTCATTTTTATACTTGCCTATGGAGAAAGGAACAATTACTTGCTTAGTCACCTTAACATCACCATCATCATTTAGCCATCACAATTTATAAGGATGAGGATGCACGAAGGTGGGCAGATTAAGTTTCTCAACTAAGGTAGTAGAAGCAACATTAGTACAGCTACCACCATTAATAATGACATTACATACCTTATTGAGAATAGTGCATCTAGTATGGAAGATGTTCTCTCTTTACTCTTCCTCTTTTATTGCATGTGCGCTTAAAGTTCTTCTGACCACTAACATCTCTTCAACATCAGCATACTCTACTTTTTCATCACCATATGCTTTATGATTCTCTTCTTCTTCACAAGTCTCATCTTCACTCTTTAACTCCCATTGGGCTTCCCTTAACACTATTGCTCTCTTGTTAGGACATTCTAAAGTAATGTGTCCATGGCCAAGGCACTTAAAGCATTTTATGTCTCTACTTCTTTTGGGAGGGGCTGGATCTACTTCCTTCTCCTTGTCTTTGCCCATGCCAATTGGTGCTTTGGAAGAGCTCTCCCCTTTGTCATGCTTCTTCATGCCACCTTTATCACTAGTAAAAGGTGCAACACCCCTCACCCGACTACAGTGTAGCCGAGCAAGGCGTGCTACATTCGGTGCCAGAGCATCCTATCTTATCTTACTTTATTCATTTAATTATTTTCAAGTTATTATCTTTTAATATTATTTTTTTTTACGGAGAAACCAGCGGAGTTTCCCCTATTTTATTTCTATTTAGAGCATTTCATCATTCATCTATTTGAAATTTTCAATAATATTTTGCAATAAAAATCTCATTCATGCTAATCATAATTATCTCATCAATTATTCTCATAACCATCTCATATTTCAAATCTCAATCATATATCTCAATTTTATATTCATTTCCATGTATTTTCATTCATGCATAATTTATATATATAAATTCTCTAGTTTCATTAATTTACATGACTAACAGACTGATTATATAAATTCATAATTTACATGATCTACAAATTAATTACAGTTCCATAATCGGTATTTCAACACACAATTCATAATTTACATTACAAATAATAACTAATTATAATGTACAAAATACATAATTTGATCTATATGGGCCCTATCTACATGCATTGCTGAGGAGGTGACAACCTGGAACACTCTGTAGATCAGCACTCCAAAATCTCTGTTTAGTATTCGCTGGGCTTTAACTTCAGTACCTGCACGATAAAACAAATCCATTGCGCTAAGCATTGCTGCTTAGTGGTGCAATAATATAGCAAAAAAATAATAATATACAAATAAAGGTAGAAATAAACCATAGTTTGAATAATTTAGATTTATAATTAATTTAGTTTCTAATATTAACTGTCCTCTATCCTGCCATGTTCTTCTTTAGAGGTGCTCGGTTCAGAAATTTTCATTAATAATGTACCATATATGAATAATCTAAAATTTAAACTTATCCTTATATTCTTATGTAAGTCACATTTGTAATATTATTTAAGTTATAATTCTTCTACTAGTCTTTTTATCACTTCCTTGATACTTTCTAAGTTGTTTACAATCATTTCGTAATATTTAAACTTTTTTTTAAACTAATTTAATTTACTTCAGACCATTCTAAGAAACAAATTTTTGGTGCTAATCTAATTTATTTCAGAACTTTTTCTCATTTATTTACTTTCTAGCATTTTTAATTGCTAATATTCATAACTTATTTTAATAAATTAAACTGCCCAAGTAACCTACGACAGGCTGACTAAATTGGATAACGGGTCGTTGGCACTGGACACCGCAGTGCCTCGGGCCGTCATACCATGGGACGCGAAACGTAAACCACACATGCAGTCAGTATGGCTAAAAAGCCATGATAACACATAATCGAGCATAAAAGCCATGAATACGGGCATAAAAGCCATGAAAACGGGCATAAAGCCTTGAATACAGGCATAAAGCCTTTCGCATACTGCTAAAACAATATCCTATTGGCATGCCAATCTATCCAATCTGACACACATGTCTAGGCAATATATGGGCACATAGTACCATTAAGAGTTTATATATTTCATCATTTCAGTATATTTTTCGTTTATATATTTTACAGCATTCTAATTTTGTTTATAATGGAAACATAATTTCGAAATTTCTAGGTAATTTATGCATTCATCGTAATATTCATACTAATTACAATTCACATTCATTTAATCTCATGTACCATTCACATTCAAAATATCTTTCCTTTCTTTCTTGATGGGAACCTAAATCCCAAATGACACTTTTATCACATTTATTCATTCAATAATCTATTCATGTAAAGTACATTTCATACTTCAAGTTGTATTGCTAATATATTATGAACTCCATTGGTGTTGGGAGTATAAGTCTCAACAATCCATCTAGGTTAATTTTATTTCATATTCAAATAGTATCACTCATGTTTTATTAAACCTACTAGTAATGGGAATACAAATCTTAATTATATATTCACATAACTTAAATGTTCATTAAGTCATTTAGGTAAATTACTATTTCTGTTCCAAGTAATCCATGAACATTTCATGGATTCCAAATTTCATACCTTAATTTCCTCTACCAATTTAGTTATTACACTTTGTGTCTTTATATTACTATTCATATCACTATTCACTCAAATTATTGACTTTTTAATACATAATAAATTTATTGAACCTAAGTTCACCAAGATACCACATTTTTCATTCTAAAGTTGTTGGTATTGGTTGTCAATACTATTTCAAAGCTTATCTTATGTTATTCAAAATTTTTAGATTTCATACCCTAGGTTTACTATTCCATTGGTCATTTGTACAGTAGGAATTTGACAAAATTGTCTTCATGAAAGTTGTTCCTTATTGTGTCTAGTTATATTTCTTTTTTTGAATCACTCTATTTGGAGTTTTGTAGCTCAAGTTATGGTCATTTTACCATAACTGGCCGAATTGACCTGTACCCAGAATTTCTAGGCAATTTGGTTCTGCTAGATGTGGTGACCTAAGTTTGGTTAGCAATTTGACTAGGTTATGGTCAGAATTTGGATTTGTATTCCTCATGAAAGTTGTAGGGCTATGTCTCAGCTTTCTGCTGGTAAAATTTCAAGTCAATTGGACCTTTCTACACTGAGTTATGACCAAATGAATAAACACTATTCATTTGGTCATTTTGCCCAGGCAGAATGCAACATGGATTAGGGTAATTTTTAGGTCAACTTGGTTTGGTTTTCTGGGCAGGGTTTCTTCACCAAAATTGTGCCATTATATGTCTAATTTCATGTCTAATTAGCCTTGCACCAATTGAACCTATGCAACTCCATTTATGGCTGCCCAAACCTGCTGGACACACAACCAGTCCTGCAGGTCACCAAGGGCAGCATGCCTAAGCTCAACTCCAATATCCTTACTCACTTCAATTCCTCCTCACACACATTCAAATGGTCACTAATTGACCATTACAAGGTTAATATATCATTTCATGAGCAAAACCTAATTTTTTCACAAACCCTAATTTCCAAGTGTCCATTTCATGCTATCATGCCATCTAAAACATCCAACACACATAATCCAACATCTAACTCAAGTTTTCTCATCACAAACCACTTCTAAACAATTCAAGCCATACAAAATAAACAAATCTCATCCTTCTCCCATGGCTGCAAATTTTCATGCACACTTCAATATAATTGTTTTGTTCAAATTTTCAACAAACTCTCATTTACTTAGTCTTCCCAACAAGGATTAAAAAGAGAGGGAAGTAAGTATAGGCACTAACCTTTTTGAGCTTCACTTAACCTTGATTAAACCTCCCTAATCTCTTCTTCTTTGGCTGCCAATAGCTTTTTCTAGGTGAAGGATCAAATTTTTGTGAAGGGACTTGGCAATTTTGGTGAACAAATAGAGAGGAAATTCAAGCTTTTAAGTTTGAAAATGGTGGAACATCTTCTCTCTCTCTCTCTCTCTCTCTCTCTCTCAATGTTTTTGGCTGCCCAAAGGTTGAAGATGCAGATTTTTTGTCAAATTTTTGGTCTCTTTTATCTCCTTTAATGAGTTTAACAAATTGTGATTGGTGGAGGAAATTTAAATGACATCATATGATGTCATAATTAGCATTTTCTTTTATTTTCTTTTCTTATCTTCTCTACTCATTTCCAATTTAATTTTTAGCAATATTTATTTATATTTTAGATCATAATAATTATTTAATTAACTGGACAAGTCGACCAAAAATCATCTCCGAAGACAAAATGACCAAAATGTCCTCCGTTTGGCTTAACAGACTAAAATTTTCTATACTAATTGAAAAATTTTTCTAAACCTTTTCTTGGCATTCTAATGTCAAAGAAACCTCAATGACTCTTCTCTGGAGTCTCAAAAATTATTTCATGAATTTTCCCCTGGGTTTAGGGCTCCTAACTGCGAAGACCGTAACTTCCCACTAGGTTATCCATTGTTAGGGCACCAGCTCATTTAACTTGGTTGTATTTTATTTCTAAATTTTTTTCTAAATTTTTCTTATTAATATTTGAGTTAATTATAATTCCTCACTCTAGTCTAAATATTTTTTTCTAGACGTTCTAGCTGTCCAGACCAAAACCGATCACCGGAACAGTAGAATGTGCGGAATTGCTACAGTGAGGGTGTTACAAAAGGGGTGCATGTGTTGGAAGGTTTTGTGAATGTTTTGGTAGTAGTGTCTTGTATCCACCCTTGTTTCTATGCCTTTCAACCTTAATAGCAAGTTTGATCACATCCCGTAAAACACAAGTGATTACAATTCAATAGTATTAGCAATTTCATAATTCAAACCACTAAGAAAATGGGCAATGGTTTATTCTTGTGGTTCCCTCACATCACATCTCAACACCAACATATCAAATTCTTTAACATAGCCTTCCACACACATTTCACCTTGATGCAAACTTTAGAGTTTGATATGCAACTCCTATTTGTAATATTCAGGTACAAATCGCTTCTCTATGATTCTTTTCATGTCATGCCAAGTTTGTAGATCATCAAACCCATCCCTATGTCTTTGAGCCTTTATATTTTCCCACCATAATTTTGCATAATCAAGAAACTCATTGGTAGTAAGTTTGCACTTCTTTGCTTCGCTATACTCCTGGTACTCAAAGATTTTGTCAACTCTTTGTACCCATTCTAGGTACTCTTCATGTGAGCTAGTACCTCAAAAGGTTGGGTTCTTCATCTTGATGTTGTCTCGTTGGCCATACTGACACCTAAGCAGGTGCTGGTCATAGCAACCTTCGTCAACTCTAGGTTCTTCACCATCACCACGCCCTTGTTGCCTAGGACCATTGGGCCCTTTTTGTGGCTAGGGTGTAACTAGTCTCACCAAAGCTTGTGTGATCTGAGCAATTTACTCTTGCATTGCATTTTATTGTCTTTCAAGTCTCAACATATGTGCTTGATCCAATGTGAGACCTCTTTTGGAACTAGTGAAGGCACCTCTTCTTCATCAAACATGTTGCTGCCACAATCACACTCACTAAGTGTTTCACTCAGTTAAAGGACAGGTTAGTCCCTTAGATATTTGCACTCCAAAGGCTTCAAAGTGCTACTTAACCAAGGCTCTAATGCTAAACTGATGTGCCTTATAAAGAAGAGAATGAAATTGATTAGTTATGAAAAATAAAAAAATTCTGTTGGAATGAATCGAGGAACAAAAAATAACTTTAAACCACTAAAAATAATCCAAGATTAAGCAATATAACACCAAAATCAAACTTTAATAGAATTTGGTTAAAAAGAAAGGATTTCTTTTTGGTATTTTATGAATTAAGATACAATAGTAATATAAGACAAAAATAAGAGGATAACTATGAAATGTAAACTTTTATAAGAGTAATCTCGTCATAAAGAATACAATCCCAATGAAAATGCCACCCAAGGAACTCTTGTGATAAGTCAGAACTTTGCCATAAATAAATAATGTTTGATAAAAAAGAAGAAGCAGCACTTGCTATTGTGATTAAAACTCAGGATGCCTTTGATCTTACAAGTGATGGCTTTTATATAGGCTGATTACAAGTACTATAAAGGAAAGATAGTAAGGTTACTAAATAGGAAGCTTGAATAGTCTTCTAAACAAGGAATGATGTTGAATCTTTAAAAAAAAAAAAAAACAATTTAGAAATCTGCCTACAAGTTAATGCATAAATTTGAAGAGATTTGGTTGACTTTTCATCATTATTTCCTTCCTTTTTTATAAGATATTACAATCTTCTTTTGATTTTTTTGACTTAGTTAATTCCAAATAGCAAATTAAGGTCTTTTACACACAGATGGGCTTGTTTTCTTCATCCTCAGCCTACCATCTTTATTTTAACTTAAGCCCAAACATTTTAACATGCTCCAACACACACGCCTCATAGACATGCCAAGTCTAGCCCAACTTTTTTAATTCTAAATACAAGCAAGCAAAGTGGTAAGCTTGCTCTTGGACCTTGTAACACCCCTTACCTAGTCTTCTACAGTGTAGCCAAGCAAGGCATGTCACACTCTGTGCTGGAGCACCTTGTCTTCTCTTATTTCATTTCCAGGGAATTAAATTTAATTTTTTTTGTTAATTTAAATTTAATTATTCAATAGGAGAAACTGACAGAGTTTTCCCTAATTTATTAACATTTTGACAATTTCCCACCTGTTTAAAAATAATTTCATATCATCACACATATTCTCATTATTAACATCATTCTCATCTCAAATTCAATTTTTCAATAATCATTTCCATTCATAACCATTCATACAAATTCATATATGAAGTATGAAAATTTTTTAATTTACATTAATGCACAAAATAATTACATAAAGTTCTTAATTTACATTACAAAATTTATGACTAATTACAATACACAAAAATAACTAATTGTGTCTAGTGAACCCTACCAAAATGCACTGCAAGTCTGAAGTGACACAATCCGATACTATGCAGATCCAAAATCTCCAACTCACAGTCTAAGGTCTACTGGGCTCTTTCTCCTAGTCTCCAATACCTATACGACGCGTTAAGCATAATGCTTAGTGGTGCAATAATAATATAAAAATAAACTAAATAATTAGAAATAAAGAAATTATACTATTATGCCACACAGGATGTATTTTTTTATAACTGTTTGTAATATATTTAATTTAGTGGTTTTTCCATTCATTATTTATTAGTAAATTTTTAGGACTTATTTCAATGCCCAAGTAACTATACAAGTTGATTGGACTGGATAAATAGGTAAACTGACACTGGGTATCAAGTACCTTGGGCTGTCATACCATCGGTCACATAGTGTCTACCAGGTGTGCAACAAAATTGCTAAAGAGCCATGACATCAGTCAGGCATAAAGCCACGTGCATCAAAGAATAACAGAATGGCTAAAAGCCATAAATCACAAAATGGCAATAAAAGCCATAAATCATAGAATGGCATGGAGCCATAAGCAGTACTGCAAGTCAGAACTCTATTGGCATGCTAACCTATCCAAACCAATCATAAAACTAGGCATACATGGGTACATTAACATTTTTGGCATTGGTTCTTCACATTGTGTCATTATGGTTACTATTCACAATACTATTCATGCTAAATTTTTTGTTATGCCATATATAATGGGAACACAAGTCCCCAATTCATGTTCATACCACATTTTGGTTTACAAAGCTATTGGCATTAATTGCCAATCACAATTCAAATCCTTCTAAGAGTATTTAAAAAATATCAGATTTTGTAATCTAAGTTCACTATTACATTATGTCAATCTATAGTGGAAATTTGGCCAACCTTTCTTTATCAAAATTATTCCTTAATGTCTTAACTTTAATTCCCCTTTTGAATCACTCTATTTGGAGTTTTTTAGCCCAAGTTATGACATTTTTACCATAACTGGTCGGATTAGTCAATGTCCAGGATTTTCTAGTCAGTTTTTAGCAATTTTGTTGAGCTAACTTTGATCAGCAATTTGACTATGCTAAAGTAAGAATTAGGGTTCCTGATCCCCATAAAAAATGTTTTACTATGTCTAAGCTTTCCATGGGTTCAAAAATCAGCTCAATTGGAGCTTCCTACAATGAGTTATGCCTATTTGAACAATCACTGTTCATACGGTCATTTTTCCAGGTCTAGCATATGGTTACTCAGAAGTTACTTTGTGTTGGGTCTCTGGGCAGGATCTCTCCATGAAAAATGTGGCATTATGTCCCTAGTTTCACCTCCAATTGGCCTTACACCAATTGAAGCTATAAAACTCTATTTATGGTTGCCCAAACCTACTGGACTCAAAGTCTAGAATTTTTAGCACAAAGGAGCACTTCTCCTTTGAGCATTTCAATTCCTCCACTAACTCCATTTTAAGGTCAAACCACATCAAATGATCATTAATTGACCTTAATAACACCAATTCAATAACAATTTAACAAACCCTCAATTTTGATTCAAACCCTAACTTCAAATTTCTCAATTTCATTCTACACATGGAGATTCAACTTCTAATTCACACATACTTATCAAATACCAATACTAGGCAAATTTAAATCAATTAAAGCCATCAAAACTATCATTCCCTTAGGGCTGCCAAAATCTCATCTCTCCATAAATTCATTATATCCTCACAATTTCATGCAATATAGACTCACTTCAACATCATAACAAGAATTAAAGAAAGGAGGAGGGTGGTAATTGCACTAACCTCTCTTGTCTCAACTTTGACCTTGCCTAAACTTCAATTTCTCCCACTTTATTTGCTGCCAAACACTTCTCCAAGGTGCAAAATTAAGTTTTAGTAAAATGATCTAGGGGTTTTATGGTGTGATTTGCAAGGGAAGCAAGCTAGAAGAAGATAGAAATGGTGGAAGCTTTTTAGGAATGGTGGTTCGGCCAAGAATGCCAAGGAAGAAGATGAGTTTTTTTTTTTTTTTTTTAGTTAATTTCCTTTTTATCCTTTTATAAGTGTTTGTCTAGTTTTAATTGGTTAGAGGTTTTAATTGCATCATTATGACATCATGCATATGTCATAATTAGAATTTAATTTCTTTTCTTTTTATTTTTCTTTTCTTGTTTTTCTCTACTCATTTCTAATTAAATTTTTATCAATATTTCTTCATATTTTATTATATAAATCTCACTTAATTAAATTGAAATGTTGGTCAAAAATGAACTCTGAGGGTGAAATGACCAAAATGCCTTCTTAGTGCTCATTATACCTTAATTGCCTTTACCGATTGGCTTTAAAGTTCCTTACATTATCTTGACATTTATCATCATCAACCCTCAATAATTCTTCAATTAAGTCCCAAATAATTATCTCACAGGGTTCTCCATGGGTCTAGGATTAGCAATTGTACCCACAGCTGCTTCCCGTTAGGGTTACCCATCGCTAGAACCTCAGCTTATTTAACCTATTTACATTTCATTTCTTTGATTTCTCCTAAATTTTTCTTAGTCATTATTTAGATTATTTATGGCTCCTCACTTTAGTTTAAGTCTAGTTCTACACGTTTTGACTGTCCAAATAGACGTTAGTCACCGAAACAGTAGGATGTACGAACTACCTAAAGTGAAGGCGTTACAGACCTGTTCAATGGGCTCTCATGTGTCATGTCACTATGTGGTACATCACCTTTTGGGTTAGTTCGGCAAGCATCCTATTATGGATGGAAACGCGATCTTGGGTTTCCAGTGATATTTCATTAATCTGAAGGTACTTTTTGAATGCTCACATACTATTGGTCACAATTCTGAAGTCTATTTGTCAAAGCTCATCTCCTATTGAAAAAAAAAATCAACCTATTTAATTTCAATTGTTTGTGATGGTTTTTCATTGTTTGATGTTCGATCAATGCATGATAGGTGCCAAAATGAAACTTGAGGGATAAGGATCATGATTGTCCACATTAATCGCTAGTTGGATGAATTGAGGCCAAAAAATACAAGAGCCACACTCTCTAATTTGGCCCTACAAACCTCCATTCATTATGGATTTTGTTGGATAAGATAGCCTAAAGGAGGGGAACTTAACACAACTGGAAGCATGTTTGTAGACCCCCTATTTGTGTGACCTTATAAGCATGTGTATTGATGTTATGCGAAACTCAATGATAAGAAAAAAAATTGTATAACTATGAGATATATTTAGAGATATTAAAAATGGATAATCATATATATGGCATATTTATTAGAGAAATCACAATCATTTGTGGTGGTTTTTCATTGTCTGATATTCGATCAATGCATGGTCAGTGCCAAAATGACACTTGAGGGATAAGGATCATGATTGTCCACATCAATCGCTTGTTGGCCGATCAAGGCCGAAAAATATGAGAGCCACATTCTCTAATTCGACCCTACACACCTCCTTCACTATGCATTTGGTTGGATTAGAAAACCTAAAAGAAGGGGAACTCAACACAATTGGAAGCATGTTTGTAGACCCCTTATATGTGTGACCTTGTAGGCATGTGTATTGAGGTCATGAGAAACTTAATAATAAAAAAAATTATATGATTGTGAAATATATTTAGAGGCATTAAAAATGGATAATCATATATATGGCTTGTTTCTTGGAGAAAATAATTTTAAAGAGCAAACAATATTTAATTAAATTTAAATGAAATTTATTTTTATTTAAATTTAATTTTCGAAATTATTTTATTAAAAACCTAATTGGATTTAATTGAGCTTTCTAAGGCCAATAAGGCTCAGTAGGAAATTTTGATTAAATAAATAAAAGCCCACTATTTTTTTATTTTATTAAAGGAAAATAAAAATTAAATAGGAATTTTTTTTCTCTTCAAGACTCCTTAAATCTTCTTATTTTGGGATTACATAAACTTCCTATACAATTTTTTTTACCTAAACACTATAAATACCTCATAGAAAAGAAGAAAAAAGAGACACAATGGGAGACACACAAGGGAGAATAACATAACTCAAACAAAAAAAAAAAAGGTTCTCACTTTATCTCTCCAAATCGGCAAACTTTCTCTATCTCCTTTCTTCTTTCTTCTTCTTCCTTTCTTCCTCTTTCTTCTTCTTCTTTTCTTCCTTTTTCTTTTAAAAACATTCAAGAATTATTCAAGTTATATGTTCTAAGTTATAAATATTAATGAAACATGTTATATATCTATTCTTTCATGTTTATATGCCTTTAGATGGTCTCATATATTTATAACATTCATTGAGAGGAACTTACAACTCTGCACATGTTGATTTTCTATCTCTACATTTTTTATTATTTTTCATGTATTTAATGTTTCTTTAAAAATTGCATAAAAATTATATCTATATTCTTCATGAAATTCTAATAATTTTAGCTCAAGAATCATGCAAAAAGCTTCCAAAATTGAGAGAATTATGATTATTTAAATTTAGAGTGTCTTCTGTCTGCAATTTGTAGGACAGTTGAATTTTGGGGTCAATATCTCCCTAAATTCTTCATTTTTTTTTTTTTTGCAATTCTTGATTTTAAAAATAAATTCAAGATCTTGTCTCACTTTTCCTATTGGTTTCATGTAAATATCTTTTATAGTTTATGAGATACATTAATTTTAATAAAGTAGTGCAAATTTATCTCTGATATATAACAGTGGTAAACCATGACTTTTGTAAATTATTTGGTAGAGATTTTAGACTAACTAATAATTTTCTAATTTGATATGATGTCTCGCTATACTTCTAAAATTTTTGTATAATTTTTGTACATGTTTAACTAATTTTAGAAATTCAAATACAATTTGGTAAAATCTGAAATTAATATATATGTTTGTAATTTGATGTTCTTCAATAGAAATTTGTATTTGAATATTAATTTAATATTTTATATGATATAATAGGATATTATGAAGGGTTAGAATTAGGTTAAATTGACCCATAGCTATTATATAGTTTTGGCCCATTAAAAGCCCAGGTTGTAAGTGATTAAAGTTTTAATTGTAATGTTTATTTTTTTTTTAAAAATAAATTGGTAAATAGCCTTAAGATAAGTACCAAAAAGGATAATAATTACGTGGAACTTATGTAGAGTTTAACGAGAGTAAGACATGGATTAACTTGTTATACTAGAAGAGTTATTTTTTAAGGGTAGCTTGCCCCAATGGCAACTATAATAATTAAAAGGTAAGTACCCCTTAAACTTACTTGAAATAACAATTTTGTGTGGACTATGTAGTAATAATAGAAATTTATTCAATAAATACTAAAATCAATTTTGTTTGCATTTCAACCCATGTTTAGCATATAAATTAAGTTTAATTAAATACTTGGTAGATTGTAAAATAAATTAGCATATTAAAAATAATTTTTTAGGTTGTAATTGTTTGGAACTTTTGGGTGTTTATTAAAATAAATGACATATGTACATAAATTATTTAGTTTAATTATCTTTAGGATAACTTGGTAAAAATATAAAATAGGTTAATTAAAAACTTAGGGCTGTTTATAAATTGAACTTGTATGAAAATCAAATTATCAATAATAGATTAATTTTAGTCATTCAGTAAATTTTACTTAATTTAATTTAGCAACTCCATAGATAGGGAGTACTTATGCATAAAAATTGTTTGTAAATAATAATCCGAATTACTTGCTTACGTAGGTTTAAAAATTGCATTTTTAGGTAGAAAGTTTGATAAAGAAATAATAAACATGACTTTTAGAAACATTAGTAAAGGAATGGCACTAGAATTAACGAGGTTAGACTAGATATAAGAGGTGCTTAACACCTTCCCCTTACATACCCATTATCCCAAACCTAGACATTGGACTATAGTGATGACAGTTATGAAAACTCTACAATCACGATCTTATTGGAAAATTGAGTGCATCAATTAAGTCCCTTCTGTCCCTTCAAAAATTGATGCCTTAATCAAACGTCTCTCGAAAGAAATAATGAATATGTCCCTATTATTACCCAGAGTGGTGACTCTTATCTATCTATGCCTTTATGGCATAAATCCTTAACAATGTGGTAGTGTTATAAAAGACAGTACTTACCAGTGGACTCGATTCTATTAAGATTATATAAATTGCATATCTAGGAAATGTTGTTTAGGGAACTGATAATTAAGTAAGACTGATGTGACTCCACCATCTTTCCTGGGCAACTTGGTGTACTTTATGTGATCCCAATAGAAAATCTTTCACCTCACACCACATGAACCCCCACAATGTTGTTCAGCAGTGAGAAATGATAGTTGGAAGTTTCGAGCAGGTTACTTTCCCTCCTGCATATCTAATGTTGCCACTAGCAACTGCCATTCTTCTTGGGCCCTAGGGAGTCACTAATGTAAGCTTAGAAGGCGAGAAAGGATCACCTATCACTGATATTACCGATAGAGCTAAAGCAAAAAGAGTAGAGAGCGACTATTTTGGGGGGAGAGAAAGGTACTTAAGTCCGAAATAAAAAACAAGTTGCTTTTTTATTTTTTTTTGCTATAATAAAATAATATATATAATATGATAATAATATAAAATTTAAATTAAATATTTAAAACACTAAAAACACAACTAAATTATATATTATTAATAATATTTAAAATTAAATTTATAAAATTATTGATTTAAAAAAATTAGAATTTTACCATTCCTCCCTCTCTTTTTGTGTCAATGTCTTTCCTCTCTCAGTAGTAATGAACATGAAATACATCGTTTAGTTTAAAGATGGTAATGGATTGGGTATTTTTGAGTACTTGACCAATTGAATCTTATTACAATAGGTTTGAATAGTATATAATGGGGTTTGAGATGGGTTCGAGTTTAGGAAACAATGCCCATATTGGGTTTGAATCATGTTCAAGTTTTATATCTTGAATACCTATTACTTGAACCATTTATATACATAATTAATTAAATATATAACATTTATATCTTTTTACCATAAAAATTTATACATTTTTATATACTATATTTAAATAAATAAAATTTAAATATTTCATAGAATTATTAAATTTTAAAATATAAATTACAAATGAAAAATTTTTCATATAAATTATCTATTAAAATATATATGTGTGTGTGGAAGCTAAAGACTAAAAAATGGTTAATCAAAAATTGACACATGTACTTACCACTAATTGACAGTAACACCCTCACTGTAGGTAGTCCATACGTTCTACTGTTCCGATGACTAAAGTCTGTTCAGACAGCCAGAATGTCAGAAACTACACTTAAACTAGAGTGAGGAAGCATAAATTGATGGAATAAATGATAAGAAAATATAAGAAAAATTAAGAGAAAATAAAAGAAATGAAATGCAACTAGGTTAAATGAGCCGAGGTTCCGACGATGGGTGACCGTACCGGAAAATAACTGCGAAGTCAGTTTTCGACCCCAGACCCGCGAGAAACCCTAGGAAATAATTTTTAGGACTTAATTGAAGGTTTACTGAGGTATAAATGATATTAAAAATATCACAAAAAATTTAAGAAAATTTTTTAATCGGTACCGACCAAAAATAAGGCGACAAGCATAATAAAGGGCATTTTGGTCATTTCAACCTCATAGTTAAATTTTGACCTAAATGTCAATTAAAATAAAAGAGATTAAAACTGTAACACCCCCATTTGTATAGCCTGGTATATTTCACTATTCCAGTGACCGGAGTCGGACTGGACAATTAAGGAGATTATAACCACACTTAAGACAACTAGATAAGCTATAAACACAAATAATTAGTAATTGCCAATTATTTAAGTATAAACAAGAAAAATGGAACATAAGAAGTTAAACGAGCCGAGAGTCGCAGCGATGGGTGACCTTCTAAAGAACGACTGCGAAGTCAATTTAAACTCAAATTTCGAATCGTAAAATGTGACGCCGCGGTCCTTAGGACCATTACGAATACAGTGGAAAAGAGAAGATCATGAAAAAGAATTATTAAGTCAGTCAAATAATTAGGTTAGGAAGCCCGAGGAAATATTGAATTATTTGCAAACCGGGTTGAACCGGCGAGGGACAATTTGGTCAATTGACCCCGAGAGCTGACTCCTGACTTAATTGTCAAATAAAATCGGAGAAAAGAAAATTTCAGAATCGAGAATTAAATTAAAGAACTAATAGAAAAATAAAAAAAAAGAAAGAAAATGAAAAAGGTGTAGGAAGATGACATCATGCATGATGCCATAAATCCCATAATTAATAATTTGATTAAATAGATTTTTGGGTCTTCCTAAGACATAAAAAGATAAAAGAAATAAAAAGAAAAAAAAAGTAAAAGTCATCTTCCTCATCTCACTTGCCGCCCCATCTCTCTCTCCATTCCTTCACCTTGTTCCACCATTGTTAAGAGAAAAAAAGCTTGGATTTCCCTACTCTCTTCCATAAATTCACAAAGTCCCAACATTAAAAATTCTCTTTACATGTTGAGGAAGCATTAGAGAGTAAAAAAGAAGAAGAAAGACTTGAAGAAAGGAAAGCCTAAAAACCCTCCAAGCAAGGTTAGTGATTTAAGTTGCAAAATTAGTTTATTTGTTGTGTTTTTAGCTTGGTTAACTTGTAAATAAACTTAAAATGAATATGAAAAATTGATGAAATTTGGGGCCACCGAGTTTAAAGGCACTGTGGATCCACTGGAGGCAGAATAGTGGTTAGAGCGAATGGAACAAGTTTTCAGGAAGCTACAATGTGCACAAGAACTAAAGTTTGAGTATTATGTGTCCTTGTTGCAAGGGGATGCGTATGAATGGTGGAAGACCATCCCCCACAGCTTGGTAGAACCTCCAGTCCTTACTTGGTCAGACATTTTGAGGGAGTTTCGACAGATGTGGTTCCCTGATGCATATGTGGATATGAAGTTACAAGAATTCCTGAGTTTCAAACAAGGAGACAGAACCATAGCAGAATATGAGAGAGACTTCTCTCGACTGAGCCACTACGCTAGAAGCTTAGTCTCCACCCCCAGAGACAGATGTAAGAGATTTGAGGCTGGGTTAAGGCTAAATCTAAGAATGCAAATTGTGGGTTTCCGACATCAGAACTTCTCTGAGTTGATCTCACAGGCCTTGGAATTAGAAAGGATAGAAGCAGAAGGGGCAGTGAAGAAGGGAACACAAGAGAAAGAGAAGACTGAAAAGACTACTGGACAAATACCTGAGAGTGGTTCTGGGAAGAGAAGCGATGCAGGGGATCTAGCTCCGTAGATCCGCAGCGAGGCGCATTCTCGGCCAAAGACCACCCGTGCAGTCAGCAGACCCAGCAAGCACCTCGAGGAGCTCTATCAGTACGGCAGTGTGAAACTTGTGGTAGAACACACGTTGGGGTTTGTTTCAAGGCCACCGGTGCATGTTTTAACTGTGGAGGGAGCGGACATTTCGTTAAGGATTGTACTAGTCCGCGCCAGACTGGACCTTCTGCTACATCTGAGGGATCAGCCCAAGTCTTTGCACCTAGAGGGTCACAGTCAGCTGCTAGAGGTAGAGGCAGAGGTAGGGGTCCTAGTAACACTCCTAGAAGTCAAAGCACTGTTAACCAGCCAGTACCCAGTGGCACACTAGTCAGAGTGTATACCATGCGTCAAAGGGAGGAGGTTGAAACATCAGACGTAGTAGCTGGTATTTTCTCCATCCTTGACCAAAATGTACATGTGTTATTTGATCCTGGCTCAACACATTCGTATGTTAGTGCTAGTGTGATGTGTTCTACTGCTATTCAGTGTGTACCAATGGATTATGATTTGCTAGTAACTAGTCCATTAGGCCAGGAGGTCAAGGTAAATAAATTATATAGGGATTGTCCTTTGGTGATCTAAGGACACACTTTTTTGTCTGATTTGATTGAAATGCCCTTCAGAGATTATGACATTATCTTAGGCATGGATTGGTTAGCCAGGCATCATGCGATGATTGACTGTAGATTGAAGACAGTCACTTTTGGTCTTCCTCAGTATGGTGATGTAGTAATACATGGAGAGAGGCAGTTATTGCCTTCAAACATCATTTCAGCTACACTAGCCAGAAAAATGATTAGTAAAGGGTGTGAGGCGTACTTGGCACATGTGATAAACACCCAAGTGGATAGTCCAGCATTGAGGGACATTCCTACGGTATGTCAATTTCCGGATGTATTTCCCGATGAATTGCCAGGATTACCTCTAGAAAGAGAAGTGCAGTTTGAAATTGATGTTATGCTTGGTGTGGACTTAATCTCCATAACGCCATACAGAATGGCACCAGCAGAACTAAAAGAATTGAAAGTGCAGTTGCAAGAGCTGCTTGATAAGGGCTTTATCCACCCTAGTGTGTCACCTTGGAGAGCGCCAGTATTGTTTGTAAAGAAGAAGGATGGCACTCTTCGGTTATGCATTGACTATCGGCAGTTGAATAAGGTGACAATAAAGAATAGATACCCATTGCCCCGCATTGATGACTTGTTTGATCAGTTGAGGGGTGTAGCTATGTTCTCCAAAATTGACTTGAGATCAGGTTATTATCAGCTGAAAGTATAAGAGCAGAGTATTTCTAAAACTGCCTTCAGAGCTATGGCCATTATGAGTTCTTGGTTATGCCATTCGGGTTAACTAATGCTCCGGCTGCTTTTATGGATCTGATGAACACTATCTTCAGACCATACCTCGACCAGTTTGTTGTGGTATTTATTGATGATATATTGGTCTATTCGAGGAATGCAGAAGAGCATGGTAGACATCTGCGGATTGTACTACAGACTTTGAGGGAGAAACAGCTATACGCCAAATTGTCAAAATGTGAATTTTGGCTGAAGGAGACATCCTTTTTGGGGCACATAGTATCAGCAGAGGGTATTAAGGTAGATCCTAGCAAGATAGAAGCTGTCCTTAATTAAAAGCCACCCAGAAATATCACAGAGATTCACAGTTTTCTGGGTTTAGCTGGATACTACCGTCGATTTGTGAAGGGATTTTTCATGTTGGCATCTCCATTAACCAAGCTGCTTAGAAAAGATGTGAAATTTCAGTGGATGGATAAATGCCAATAGAGTTTTAATGAATTGAAAATATTTTTAACTGAGGCTCCATTCCTGACTTTACCTACACTAGGTAAAGAATATACAGTTTACAGCGATGCTTCTCACAATGGGTTAGGTTGTGTGTTGATGCAAGATCGAAATGTCATTGCTTATGCATCACGCCAACTGAAACCGCATGAAAGGAATTATCCGACTCATGACTTGGAACTTGCAGCTATTGTGTTTGCTCTTAAGATCTGGAGGCACTATTTGTATGGAGAGAAGTGTTATATCTACACACATCATAAGAGTTTGAAGTATTTGGGCACCCAGAAAGAGTTGAATTTGAGACAGAGGAGATGGTTAGAGTTGATAAAAGACTATGATTGTCTGATAGACTATCAGCCAAGGAAAGCTAATGTTGTGGCTGACGCCTTAAGTCGCAAGACTATGGCAAGTCTACGGGTTACTCCTTTATCTATGGTACATGAGTTGAGATCATTACATGCTAGCTTAGAGATTAATGATGACAGGCAGACAGTAGTTGCATGGCATGTACAGCCAGTATTGATTGATCAGATTAGAATGGCTGCTCAGAATAATCAGAAGTATCAGAGACTGTTGGAAGAAGTCCAGCAGGGCAAGAAACCAGAATTCTCAATAAGAGATGATGATCTATTGCTACACCAGGGCAGAATGTGTGTTCCTAATGATGTTGGTTTGAGGCAGATCATTTTGAAAGAAGCACATGAGTCTCCTTTTGCCATGCACCCTAGTGGTACAAAAATGTATAGAGGGCTAAAGCAGCATTACTGGTGGATGGGTATGAAGATAAATGTGGCAGAGTTTGTTTCCAAATGCCTAACTTGTCAGCAAGTGAAGGCAGAACACCAAGTACCAACTGGGTTATTACATCCACTACCAGTGCCAGAATGGAAATGGGAGAGAATAACAATGGATTTTGTGATGGGACTTCTGCGGACACAGAAGAGTCATGATGTAGTATGGGTCATTGTTGACAGACTGACCAAGTCTGCTCATTTTCTGCCAGTCCGGATGGACTATAGTTTAGAAAGATTGGCCAGGTTTTACATTGATGAGATTGTGAGACTGCATAGAGTGCCAGTATCCATCGTATTAGACAGAGATCCTAGGTTCACTTCTAGATTCAGGGGTAGTCTTCAAAGAGCCCTAGGAACTAGATTGAACTTCAGTACTGCATTCCACTCACAGACAGATGGCCAGTCTGAGAGGGTAATTCAAATCTTGGAGGACATGCTATGGGCGTGTGTGATTGAGTTTGAGGGCAGTTGGGATACACACTTGCCGTTGATTGAGTTTGCTTACAATAATAGCTACCAATCCAGTATTAGGATGCCTCCATATGAAGCTTTGTATGGCAGAAAATGTAGAACCCTGTTGTGTTGGGATGACATGGGTGAAAGAAAGATTATTAGACCTAAAATTGTTCAGCAAACTGAGGAGAAGATCAGGGTGATCAGAGGTCGACTTAAGACTGCATCAGACCGTCAGAAGTCCTACATTGATTTGAAGAGAAGGGATATTGAATATGCAGTTGGTGACAAAGTATTCCTCAAGGTTTCTCCTTGGAAGAGGATTATGAGATTCGGCAGAAAGGGGAAACTGAGTCCCCGCTTCATTGGGCCATATGAGGTTCTGGAAAGAGTGGGTCCTTTGGCATATCGTTTGGCACTACCTCCAGAGTTGGAGAAGACACATAATGTCTTCCATGTGTCTATATTGAGGAGGTATCGATTAGACCATCTCATGTACTACCAGTTGAAGAAATTGAAGTGAATCCAAACCTCACATATGAGGAAGAACCCATAAAGATTCTGGCTTATGAGGTGAAGCTGTTAGTAGTATGCCCTAGAGCATATCATTTAGTATGTATCTTGTACATATTTTAATAATAAAAGGCATTTCCACTTTTCCGTTTACATAATATATTTATGTGTAATAGAAAAGGTCCATTGATATTTTGTTAGAAATATTATTCTTAAGTTGTTAAGAATATGAGTGACAATATTTCTAGCACAAAGTATCATAAATAGGTTCACAATCGAGGATACTTCATAATAAGGACATGACTTATCCAGAAAGATTGTATTCATGTTTGTTCCCAAGTTATTTATATGAGATATAAATAAGATGGAATGGTGAGTCTCATGCCATATAACAAATATGATAGGCACTTATAAATGATAAGTAGGTCGAACCAGTGACACTTATGACAAGCACATGGAGTTTATTCTTGTCAATGTTTTGTCATAAATCATATCGATGCATATAATCTTTAGACTGACATAGCACTGTTATCTTGTATATAGGTAGTTTGAGTTTGATACTGCTTTCATACTTGTACTGTGTATGGGTATATGGGCATCTGTTGGCTCCTACTAGTTATATATGGAGGTAGGTGTTGATCAAGATGGAATCTGTTCCTCTAAGTAAATAGAGATAAAATCCTATGTTCATTTAATTGTTCTTGATGTTTCAAGTTCTGGCAGACAGATAGATTTATTCGTAAAAGAGTTTACGATGAGAAAAATCTTTTAATCAAGAACTGGAATTAAAGAGAACATAATATTCATAGCAAATGGAGTTTGACATAAACCATGACTCGGCTTGAGTTGGGATTTTTATGTGAGAGATTCTAGTGCATGGTAACATATGATTATAGGTTCATTTAAGGTAAATCTTATTACTAATTGGGTGGCCATGGCATGCTATGCTAGGTGTTAACCATGGTCTATGAGGTTCATAAAATGATTTAGAGAAATCATTTATGGTAAGAAAGAGTTCGATGATATTAAGAGTTGATATCATGTCTCATTGCCAATTAGTGATGAGCCTAGTAAGTCACACACATACACAAGTTATCACCTATTTAAATATGATTTAATTAATTAATTAAAGAGTTTAATTGATTAATTAAATAGATTTGGTTTGCAATAAAATTGCAAAGTCCCTAGCATGACTTGAAACCAAATCTAGATTATTGGATGTATAATATAAGTTAAATTTATATTTAAAGTGTTTAAATATGAATTTAATTAATGAGAAATTAATTAATAGAGATTAATTAATTAATTTATATTTGATATAAATTAATTAGAAGAAGAAAATAATTATTTTGGGTTAAGAACTCAAAATTAAGACACAGGGGCATTTTGGTCATTTCACAGTGTGACACGTGGCACCATGAGATGATGACACATGGCATAACACATAAGCTTGCCAAATGTTTTTTTAATCATGTAAGATGATTAAAATCAAGATTAAATATAGGTTTGACACTTGGCACAATGTGATTGGGTCACTTAAACCTAGAGCTAATCAAAAGGTGACATGTGGCTAGGGTTTAATGTGTTAACCTAGCTATTTAAGTGGGGTTATGAAAAGAAAACACAACCAGCAGCCTCTCCTCTCATATGTCACGCCACTTTGAGCCTCTCCAGCCATTCTTCTTCATCTCTCATCAATTCAAAGAGATTAGCCATCAATCTCTTGAATTAAGAACACTAGAAATTGTTTCTAGTGTCCTGTTTACATCTTTAATCTCTTAAAAGGCAGAACTTGATTTTCTAATTAATAGAAAAGGCTTTAGAAGCTGTTCAAGGGCTGCCATAGGTGTTCTTGGTGTGGACAAGCTAGAGGGACAACATCTGGTGTCCTGAAGATGAATCTCAAAGGCGCAGACACGCTGCAACACATCAAGAGGTTAGTGTAATCGTTCTTGATTTAATCTAGGGTTCTAAAATTAATCTGATTAATTTTAAAATCTTAAATGGCAAATACAGATCCAAAAACATATTAAAAGAGTTTTAATATGTTGTTTATCATTGAAATCAAATAGATAAAAATAAATCTTGCATGGTGCTTGTGACCCTAGGTGAAAATTTTTGAATTCAATGGTATAATCTTGTGTTTTTCACGCTTCCGTTCCTTCAATTGGTATCAGAGCCACTATATTTGCCATTTAGATTGTTGATTATATAATTTAATTGTGTGTTTGATCATGAGATCAAGAGATTCATTGCTGGTTGGATCATGAGATGTGGCGTCACACATGGAGAAGCCACCATTGGTGGCGGCAACAATGGTTCCATGGGTGATTCAAAGGTTTGGCTTTTAATTCTGCAATTGTTGTATGATCTAAGGCCTATTCTTTGACTAATTAAAGTGTTTAATTAGTTGTTTTAATCACACAATTAAATTATGATTTAAATCAGAATTTTAAAAATTGTTTGAATGTGATTCAAATCTGAATTTTAAAAGTTGTTTGAATGTGATTCAAATCTGAATTTTTAAAGTTGTTTGAATCATATTTAAATCTGATTTTTTAAAATTGATTCAATAAAATTCAGATCTGATTTTTTAAGAAATATTTGAATGAGATTCAAATCTGATTTTTTAAAAATGTTTGAATGTGATTCAAATCTGAATTTTTAAAGTTGTTTGAATGTGATTCAAATCTGAATTTTTAAATTTGTTTGAATGAGATTCAAATCTGAATTTTTAAATTTATTTGAATCATATTCAAATCTAGATTTTTAAGTTGAATATGAGATATTCAATTTAATTTAAGTATGTATGTTTTATTTAATTGTTAAATAGTGATATGCATGATGGATGATCATGGACTATAAAAGACCAATGTGATTGGATTTATTTCTTTTATGTTTCTTTGGGATTGTAAATTAATTAATTTATTTTAATTTATTTTGGGCATGTATTATTAAGTTTGTAATATTTTTGGGTTATAATTTCATTTATTTAAGTTCTTGTAAATTCACCTTGGTATGCCAAGGATTACTATGTAATATTGGATTGCAAGAAGTTCAAGGAGGTCAAGAGCATTGGTGGGACCAGTGGGAGGAATTCAAGATCAAGTGTTGATTATGTACTCCTTCAGCAACTCTTGTAAAATGAATGAATGAAATGCACCAAGGAATGCCCTGATTCAATTCTTGGTGGCTCAGAATTGAATCCCTTAGAAAGTCCATGATCATACCATATTTACTGCTTATCCATGAATGCATGAGATGTATGGGAATGTATGCAATTATATGATATATGCATGCTAAATGGATAATGTGCAAAGTGAGACCTTAATAGTAATTAGGATGGCTATAAAATCTTCCAAACAAATGATTAAGTTGGAAATGCTATAATTAAAGTAATTATAACATAAGCCCTCCATTGGGGCAATTATTTTAAGAAATTTTAAATAGTTGCATGAGATGCAATTAATTTAAGAGATTTTCTTAAGAATAATTGTTAAGCATGAGATGTTGTAAATATGTAAATGGTTTGGTGGCCAATATTGGATGTACTGAGGACATTAAAATTATTTGCATAATTCTTGGCTCAATGGGATCAACTTAACTAATGCAAGATAAGTCAATATTGGATGTACCGAGATTTTGAGCATTAGGGGCTAGTAAAAGGATTGAACCTCACATGAGATGTGATGGGCCAGGAGTTGCTCACTTATAGTTTATTGTAATTACAATAATGGATGTTACTGAGGATGATCAATAGAAGTATAAGAATTCAATCACCCACTAGAAATCCATCCAACTAGGATTTCCGTTTTCTACTTTGGAAGTGTAGGATTCGCTAAGTTAGTGGGAGGACCAATTTGATTAAAAGACCATAATCATTTTGGTTAATTACATGATACATTTACTAATTAATCTGGTTATTTTCTGCGATTAATTTTACGATAAAAATGAGCACAAAACAACCACCACCATCCAATATCCTTGCAAGCATACTTGATCACTGTGAGTTGAGGACCTAATCATGCGATTAGCTAAGAAATTTGAAACTTGTCCTGAACCTTGAACATATAGGATATGTTCTATATTCAAATGTTCCTGGTCCCTTACCTCCAGAGGCCACACAAGAGGAACATGAAACTTTGGACAAGTGGAAGGAGCATGATATAAGAGCTAAGTGTTACATGCTTGCTTCTATGAGTAATGAGTTCTGAAGCAACATGAGAACATGCAGAGTGCAGTGAGATCCTCCTTCACCTACAAGAGTTGTATGGTGAGCACAAAGAGAATGCTAGGTATGAGATATCTAGACAGCTATTCCGTATGAGGATGTCTGAGGGACAGAATGTTGGGGATCATGTCCACAAGATGATTCGGCTGATTGAGCAGTTGGAACATCTTGACTTCAACATGGATTTCCAACTACAAACGGATTTGATCCTTCAGTCCCTTCCTGAGTCTTTTGGGAATTTTGTGACAAATTTCCATATGACTAGACAGGAATGCACCTTAGCTGGCTTACTCAACATGCTGGTTATTGCCCAAAAGAATATGCCAGGCAATAAAGGAAAAGAGGTAGCTTTGGTTGCATCTTCTTCTGCTGGAAAGTCCAACAAGAAGAAGGGCAATAGGAAAAAGAAACCTCAGATTCCTGGTCCTTCCAAAAAAAAAAAAAATAGCTAAACAGAAAAGGAAGACTAAAGCTGACACTGCTAACAGGAAAGTGTTTCCATTGCCAACAGGAAAGTGTTTCCATTGCCAATAGGAAAGTGTTTCCATTGCCAGTAAGAAAGTGTTTCCACTGGCCAGAGTATAGCAATCTAAATGAATACAATGCCATGGTGAAAACAAACTCAAGTTCTAAATATATATTGCACTTAAGGTTATGTCAAGATTAAAGAGAGGATTGCAAAATCTCAGAAAATGGGGATTCTATCCACATTGGGTACTCAGCCTACACCAACATGTGAATCTTGCCTTCAAGGAAAAATGACTAGATCACCCTTTGTTGGACAAGGGCTAAGAGCTGAAAATATTTTGGAACTAATACATAGTGATGTATGTGGTCCGTTTAAAGAAATGGCTAGAGGGGGCTTTCATTATTTTATTTCCTTTCTTGATGATAAATCAAGGTTTGGGTATTTGTATTTGATGAAATACAAACATGAATCCTTTGAAAAGTTTAAGGAATTTAAATCAAGTAGAAAATCAAGCGGAAAAAGTATTAAAGCTCTTGATCGGATCGTGGAGGTGAATATTTGAGTCTTGAATTTGATGAATACTTGAGAGAGCATGGCATTGTTTCTCGGTGACTCCTCCAGAGCATACGGCTAAATGGTGTATCTGAAAGGAGAAAACGTACCCTATTGGATATGGTACCTAGTATGATGAGCTATACTGATATGCCAAGCTCCTTTTGGGGATTTGCATTAGAATCGACTTTATATATTACGAATAGGATTCCATCAAAATCAGTTTCTTCCACACCTTATGAGATATGGCATGGAAGAAAACCAAGTCTTAAGCATGTTAAGATTTGGGGTTGTCGACTTATATCAAAAAGTGAACAACGATAAATTGGAGACGGATCGAGAAAAGGTCGATTTGTTGGATATCCAAAAGATAGTTTTGGATATTATTTTTATTTGCCTACTTCACAAAGGTTGTGATAAGTAGAGATGCCACATTTCTTGAACAACGGTTTGTTCAAGAAGGAGGCAAAGGAAGGCAAATAGAGTTAGAATTGGAGAATTCGACCAACCAGCATCGGATGGATATAGATCCATCTAGTCAACCTATACCCATTGATGAAACATCTACAATTTGTTCCTCGTAGAACAACGGGTATCTCACCCACGGTGAGATATGGTTTTCTTCATGAAAAGAACAAGAGTTGTCTACTCATGAAGAAGTAGATCATGGAGATGATCCACTTACCTATGAAGAAGCTATATCAGATATAGACTCTTCAAAATGGATTGATGCTATGAAATCCGAGATTGATTCCATGTATAAGAATCAAGTTTGGGATCTTGTTGACCCACACGAAGGTATTGTACCTATAGGGAACAAATGGGTTTTCAAGAAGAAAATTGGTTACGATGGAAAGGTAGAGACCTATAAGGCAAGGCTAGTAGCGAAAGGGTTTCGCCAAAGGCAAGGAATAGACTATGAGGAGACTTTCTACTTTGTTGCCATGCTTAAATCAATTAGGATTTTATTAGCAATAGCTGCATACTATGATTATGAGATTTGGCAAATGGATGTCAAAACAGCTTTTCTCAATGGATACATTGAAGAAAACATTTTCATGGAACAACCTAAGGGATTTGAATCCCAAGATGGTTCCAAGGTATGCAAGCTAAAGTGATCCATTTATGGGTTGAAATAAGCTTTGAGGAGTTGGAACATTCGTTTTGATGAAGCCATTAAGTCATTTGGTTTTATTAAAAATGAGGATGAACCATGTGTTTATAAGAAGGTTAGTGATAGTGCTGTCACTTTCCTTATCTTATATGTTGATGACATTTTGTTGATGGGTAATGATCTGGTATGTTGACGACTATAAAGGTATGGTTGTCAAATACATTCTCCATGAAAGACTTAGGGGAGGCAACCTATATTCTTGGGATTCGCATCTATAGAGATAGAGCGAAAAGAATAATTGGTTTATCCCAAAGTCTATACTTGGAAAAGGTGTTAAAGAGGTTTAACATGCTTGATTCCAAGAGAGGATTGTTACCAGTGAGACATGGTATTCATCTTTTTAAAGAGATGTCTCCAAAGACACCCGAAGAAAGAGATAAGATGGCCAGGATTCCATATGCTTCGGCTATTGGAAGTTTAATATATGCAATGTTGTGTACTAGGCCGGATATCGCATATCTTTATTAGTTTGACTAGCGGTATCAATCCAATCGAGTTTGGAACAACTGGATAGTGTCAAGAATATTCTTAAGTACTTAAGAAGAACTAAGGATTTATTCTTGATTTATGGAGGTGGAGACTTGCAATTGGATGGTTATCTGATTACGATTTCCAATCGGATATCGATGATAGAAAGTCTACCTCTGGATATGTGTTCATTTGTAATGGAGGTGCGATCGGTTGGAAGAGTTCCAAGCGAGCACATTTGCATTCCACTCATCGAGGTGAGTATATTCTTTGCATCGAATCTTTGCAAAGGAAGTCGTTTGGATAAAGAACCGTGTGAGAACTTACAGTAGTTCCTTCCATTGAGTCGGCGGTTCCACTACACTGTGACAACAATGGAGCGATCATCTGAGCTAAGGAACTAAGGTCTCACCCAAAATCCAAACACATAGAAAGGCACTACCACATTATCGGAGATATAGTTGGGCAAGGCGATATAGCCATGCAGAAAAATAACATCGACTAAAAAATTCAGTGATCCATTCACTAAGCTTTTGTCACAAGTTCATTAGACCGACATCTTGAGAAGATAGGTCTAAGGTATTGTAATGAATGGCTCTAGTGCTAGTGGGAGATTGTTAGTAGTATGCCTAGAGCATATCATTTAGTATGTATCTTGTACATATTTTAATAATAAAAGGCATTTCCACTTTTAGTTTACATAATATATTTATGTGTAATAGAAAAGGTCCATTGATATTTTGTTAGAAATATTATTCTTAAGTTGTTAAGAATATGAGTGACAATATTTCTAGCACAAAGTATCATAAATAGGTTCACAATCGAGGATACTTCATAATAAGGACATGACTTATCGGAAAGATTGTATTCATGTTTGTTCCCAAGTTATTTATATGAGATATAAATAAGATGGAATGGTGAGTCTCATGCCATATAACAAATATGATAGGCACTTATAAATGATAAGTAGGCGAACCGGTGACACTTATGACAAGCACATGGAGTTTACTCTTGTCAATGTTTTGTCATAAATCATATCGATGCATATAATCTTTAGACCTGAGATATACAGTTATCTTGTATATAGGTAGTTTGAGTTTGATCTGCTTTCATACTTGTCTGTGTATGGGTATATGGGCATCTGTTGGCTCCTACTAGTTATATATGGAGGTAGGTGTTGATCAAGATGGAATCTGTTCCTCTAAGTAAATAGAGATAAAATCCTATGTTCATTTAATTGTTCTTGATGTTTCAAGTTCTGGCAGACAGATAGATTTATTGAGAAAAGAGTTTACGATGAGAAAAATCTTTTAATCAAGCTGGAATTAAAAGAACATAATATTCATAGCAAATGGAGTTTGACATAAACCATGACTCGGCTTGAGTTGGGATTTTGTAACAGAGAGATTCTAGTGCATGGTAACATATGATTATAGGTTCATTTAAGGTAAATCTTATTACTAATTGGGTGGCCATGGCATGCTATGCTAGGTGTTAACCATGGTCTATGAGGTTCATAAAATGATTTAGAGAAATCATTTATGGTAAGAAAGAGTTCGATGATATTAAGAGTTGATATCATGTCTCATTGCCAATTAGTGATGAGCCTAGTAAGTCACACACATACACAAGTTATCACCTATTTAAATATGATTTAATTAATTAATTAAAGAGTTTAATTGATTAATTAAATAGATTTGGTTTGCAATAAAATTGCAAAGTCCTAGCATGACTTGAAACCAAATCTAGATTATTGGATGTATAATATAAGTTAAATTTATATTTAAAGTGTTTAAATATGAATTTAATTAATGAGAAATTAATTAATAGAGATTAATTAATTAATTTATATTTGATATAAATTAATTAGAAGAAGAAAATAATTATTTTGGGTTAAGAACTCAAAATTAAGACACGAGGGCATTTTGGTCATTTCACGATTGTGACACGTGGCACCATGAGATGGTGACACATGGCATAACACATAAGCTTGCCAAATGTTTTTAATCATGTAAGATGATTAAAATCAAGATTAAATATAGGTTTGACACTTGGCACAATGTGATTGGGTCACTTAAACCTAGAGCTAATCAAAAGGTGACATGTGGCTAGGGTTTAATGTGTTAACCTAGCTATTTAAGTGGGGTTATGAAAGAAAACACAACCAGCAGCCTCTCCTCTCATATGTCACGCCACTTTGAGCCTCTCCAGCCATTCTTCTTCATCTCTCATCAATTCAAAGAGATTAGCCATCAATCTCTTGAATTAAGAACACTAGAAATTGTTTCTAGTGTCCTGTTTACATCTTTAATCTCTTAAAAGGCAGAACTTGATTTTCTAATTAATAGAAAAGGCTTTAGAAGCTGTTCAAGGGCTGCCATAGGTGTTCTTGGTGTGGACAAGCTAGAGGGACAACATCTGGTGTCCTGAAGACGAATCTCAAAGCGCGAGACATATGCGGCACATCAAGAGGTTAGTGTAATCGTTCTTGATTTAATCTAGGGTTCTAAAATTAATCTGATTAATTTTAAAATCTTAAATGGCAAATACAGATCCAAAAACATATTAAAAGAGTTTTAATATGTTGTTTATCATTGAAATCAAATAGATAAAAATAAATCTTGCATGGTGCTTGTGACCCTAGGTGAAAATTTTTGAATTCAATGGTATAATCTTGTGTTTTTCACGCTTCCGTTCCTTCAGAAGCAGCTACGGAACAAATAGATACCGTTGGTAAAAGCACTGTGGAACCATCATTCGGGCCAGGAGGCTACTTGGAAACCAGAGGAGGACATGAGGAGACAACACCCACAACTGTTCAGAGATTGATACCAGGTAAAATTTTGAGACGAAATTTATTTTAAGGGGAGGAGAATTATAACACCCCCATTTATATAGCCTGGTATATTTCACTATTCCGGTGACCGGAGTCGGACCAGACAATTAAGGGGATTAGAACCACACTTAAGACAGCTAGATAAGCTATAAACACAAATAATTAGTAATTGCCAATTAGTTAGGTATAAATAAAAAAAATGGAACATAATAAGTTAAACGAGCCAAGAGTCACAGCGATGGGTGACCTTCTCGGGAACGACTGCGAAGTCGATTTAAACTCAAACTTCGAACCGTAAAATATGACACCGCGGTCCTTAGGACATTACGAACACAGTGGAAAAGAAAAAATCGTGAAAAAGAATTGTTAATTCAGTCAAATAATTAGGTCAGGGAGCCAGAGGAAATATTAAATTATTTGTAAACCGGGTTGAACCGGCGAGGGGCAATTTGGTCAATTGACCTCGAGAGCTGACTCCTGACCTAACTGTCAAATAAAATCGGAGAAAAGAAAATTTCAGAATCGAGAATTAAATTAAAGAATTAATAGAAAAATAAAAAAAAAGAAAGAAAATGAAAAAGGTGTAGGAAGATGACATCATGCATGACATCATGCATGATGCCATAAATCCCATAATTAATAATTTGATTAAATAGATTTTTGGGTCTTCTTAAGACATAAAAAGATAAAAGAAATAAAAAGAAAAAAAAAGTAAAAGTCATCTTCCTCATCTCACTTGCCGCCCCATCTCTCTCTCCATTCCTTCACCTTGTTCCACCATTGTTAAGAGAAAAAAAGCTTGGATTTCCCTACTCTCTTCCATAAATTCACAAAGTCTCAACATTAAAAATTCTCTTTACATGTTGAGGAAGCATTAGAGAGTAAAAAAGAAGAAGAAAGACTTGAAGAAAGGAAAGCCTAAAAACCCTCCAAGCAAGGTTAGTGATTTAAGTTGTAAAATTAGTTTATTTGTTGTGTTTTTAGCTTGGTTAACTTGTAAATAAACTTAAAATGAAAAGAAAATTTTGTTGAGGGACTAAACTAAATTTTGGCCAGCTAGGGTTACTATGTATATGTTTGAGTTTTGATTGAAATTAAATGGTAGGCAAGCTTGTATGGATGTGCTAATGAGATTGGTATGCTTAAATGTGGTTAAATGCAATAAGTTAGTAAGTTAGGGTTTTGGGACACTTAGGGTTAGAGACAAAAATGTGAGAAACTTGTAAATGGTGTCTTTGACCTAATGTGAAGTGAGAAATGGTCATTTGTGACCTAATTAAGTGTGTTAGAAGTGTTTGAATCAAAGCCAAATTCGGATTGAGTGTGGTCATGCTGCTAGCAGCATGACCAGGTTATCTTTGAAGGACCAAAAATGAAATTTTACAAGTCCAATTGGTATGAGACCAATTGGGAATGAAAACAGACAGTAAATGACATTATTTTCATCTAGGAAGCATGCCCAAAAAGTGACCAAACCTAGTGAACAAATTGACCAAAGTTGAAAAATTGCAGTCTGTCCTATACAAACTGACCAAATGAACAGTGTTTGTTCATTTGGTCATAACTTGAGCTAGGAAGGTCTAAATGACCTGAAATTATACCAGTGGTTAGGTGAGATATATGCCTAAAACATAAATCCAAATTATGCTATTAACCAAATCATTTGGCCACCCCAAGTTGGTGACCCAAAACTGCCAACACCAAAAATTGCTCAGAATTCTAGGTTGAATCCAATCCGGCAGCCATGGTTCAAATGGCTATAACTTGAGCTACAAAACTCCAATTGGAGTGATTCAAAAAGGAGAATAAACTTAAGACATTAGGGAACATTTTCTATGAAGAAAGTTTTGCCAAATTCTAACAGTAAAATGACCAATGGAACAGTGCAACCTAAGGCACCAAAACTGAAAATTTGGCAATTTTGCCTAAGAGACTTAAGTTTTGAGAAAATGACCAAAACCAACAAATTTAGTGACCAAAATGTGGTATGTGGGTGAAGTTGGAATTCCCATACCTATTAAGCCTTAGAAAGTCAACAAATTGACTTGAATAGTGTAGTGAATAGTAATCCCGAAACACAAATTTTTAAGAACGTCAAGTTTAGCAGATATAAGCTATATAAAAGTGAATTTGAATTTATTTTTGGATTTATGCTAAGCTATGGTTCTGAAACACTGTGAAATTGTGTGTTTCAGCTGAAAAAGACTTGGAAGGTCTGAGAGACTGAGTCAAGGCCTAGAGGCAACTCACGTCAGGTTTGTGCACAGTAAACCTTAATCGAGCATTTTGTCATTGAAAAATTGATTTAGTATAATTTATGAAAATTTGATGTTAATCATAAATTGTGTTGCCACCTTGTGAATGAAACTATGACTTTGGATATTTATTGGATTTCTCATGAATTATTTGAATAAATTGTTTTGAATTGATTTTGTATTCACACTTAGCATGACAGTATCACATTACTCTTCCTCCATTTATGGGGTGAGATCGATTATTTTCCTCCCTCTTTGATTTACCAGTTGAGGTTGTAGATCGGATGAGTACTCATTAGCTAGCTAGCCACCTCCCTCATTGATTTCGATTAGTGGGGTTGTAGATTGCTTTGTCGTGGTGTACAAACGACGTTGATCGGAAATTTTGTGTCATTGTTTAAGTTGTGTATGATTTGGCAACACTATGTTTATTAAATTATTTGATCAAATCGTGTTATTATGAGTTTTCATAATTTGTGAAATGTGATTGAGAAATATTTAAATTGTGTTTCGTCAATGAATGGTTTATTTATTGTATTTTAAATTTTTGTTGTGCACCACTGAGTATTTTTATACTCAGCGATAGCTTATTTTACTGTCGCAGATAAGAGTAAGGAGAAATCAGCAGAGTGAGCTGCTACTGATATTGAGGACTACACTGATATTTTGTACGGGTATTGTTTTATACCCTTGTAGTTAATTTTGATGTAAATATTTTAACGTTTTATGTATCAATGTAAAGTTGAGCAGTTGTATAATAAATTGTAATAATATTATTTTTGGATTTTCTTTTTGTAAATTAAGATTTATATTTGTGAATTTCATACTTTATGCACTGTGAATGAAGTTATGAAATATTTTGAGATGATAAACTTTGATTCAATTGTGGAATTATTTTGAAGTGGATTGAATTGAGTAGACTTGAAATTATTTGAAGGTTAGGAGTTGAGAAAATTTATTGGAAGTGTTTTTCTCAGGTATTTGAAAAACTGTTTTCTCAAAATACAGACGAAATTCTATCAAAATTTTTATAAAATTTTCGGCAAAAATTAAAATGGACAAAAAAAATTTTACTAGTATTTAACCTTTGAATAAAAAAATTTTAATTCTTACCAAAATGCTAACCACTTTCAAAATGTAAGAAAATTGTTTTAAAATCCCTTGTAGGGTAATTAATGAGTTATCAGTAGGTGAAGTTCGGTAGTTCATTAGGTAGTCTATGGGATCATGTTTTGCCTTACTGAGGGGTAAGGTGTGACAAAAACACATAAAATAAATTAAAATCATGAAAAATGCAATTGGAATGGGAAAAGAAAATCAAATATAAATATATAAGTTATTATATGAGTTATTATTAAGTATGTTGTATAATGACATCATTTAAATTATTCAACCAATGGTAAATTAACCACTATAAAAGGGGATAAGAAGACACTTAAAGTAATTTAAAATTAAACCACTCAAGTCATCTTCTTCCTCTTGCTCTCGCATGGCCAAACCTTTCTCTCACTAACTCCCCCATTTTCAAGCTTTTGAGCTTAATTTCCTCCCCTTTATCACCATATTTTCCATAAATCCCTTCAATAAAAATTATCTCCACACCATAAGGAAGCTCTAGGCAGCCACAAAGAGTTGAAATTTTAGAGTTTTCATAAGTTGAAGAATTGTCCATTCAAGGTTAGTGCATAATTTCTCTTCCTTTCTTCATTAAACCTTGAATTGAGATTGAGATGAGTTAATATTACATGAAAAACTAAGAAAACAATAGGTTTGTGAGGTCACTAATTTCGGCAGCCTTGGGAAATATGAGGGTTTGATAAATTCTTGCATGTAAATGATGATTAGTAGTGTTGATGAATTCTTGACTATAATAGTGATTAATGATGTTGAGTGATGAAGTTACATATATTAAAAATTGGATTGCATGTGTGTGCTTAACTTCGACAATTTGAATTAGGGTTTTAATCCAACTATTGGATATTTTGTGTAATTGCTGGAATTTGACTTTGTTGAGATGAGTTGATGATGTTTAGAAGTGCCATGAATGCCAATTTATAGTTTGGGAGTTAGAGGAAATAAAATTTGGAAGTGTATATTTCTTTGTAGGTTTAGGACTTTATAAATCCAGTATGTGTTTTGAGCCATAACTGAATTTTTCTTGCTCCAATTGGTATGAGACCAATTGAAGGTGAACCTAGACCCAAAATGCTTCATTTTTCATGAAGAAATTATGCCCAAATTCTATCCATAACTTGATCAATTTACTGTTCTAATCTGGCTGACCATACAATAAATCCAGAAAAATGACTAGATAAACAGTACACATTAATTTGGTCATAACTCCCTCTAGACAGATCCAAATGACCTAAATTTTATACCATTGGAAAGCTTAGATATAGGATTACAACTTTCATGAGGGACACAGAACCTAGAAATGACTCTAACCAAACCACATTGCCTGCCCAAATTAAGTCACAAAACTGTCCAGAACCTTATTACCCAAAAATTGTTGGACATAGGCTTACCCGACTAGTTTTGGAAAGAAGGCCATAACTTGGTCTACAAAAATCCAAATGCAATGAACTCAGTGGAAAATTTTTCACAAGACATCAATCTACAATATTGGTATTTTGACCAAAATCCAGAAATCAAGGGAACTAGGTCAATTGGCTAGGTCAATTTAGTATGTAAATTCTAGAAATTGCCTAAGTGACCACTTGACCCCATAACAGTCTTTTGGTCATATCTCCCACTAGTAAACTCCAAATGGGATGAGCCATACTGTTATGGAAACCTAAGAAATAGGGCTCCAACTTTGTTTTAGACACTTTTCTCAAATCATGAATGTAAGAATCCTAAAAGTTCAGTCAAATCCACTGACCTGAATTGGAATCCTGTTGGCACAAGGTACATGAGTCCAGGCTGGTAATTTAGCTATAATTAATGCTAAAAAATCTGGAAAAATTGCAATTCAAAATTTTGAGTGACCATAAGACATAGGGCAATAAATTCTTTGAAGAACACTAAGCCTGTAAGTGGCTGTAACATGTTCAATTAAATTGGTAAATTGTAACTCCAAAATCTGCCTAGCTAAGGATCCAGAATTAGGAAATGAACCAGTTATGGTTATTTGACCATAAGTTGAGTTCTAGAAATCCAAATGACATGATTCAGAATGGAAAAACAAAGACAGGAAATAGAGGAATAACTTTCATGAAGGAAGTATGGCCAAACAGTGGCCACAAATTTATCAAATTGATAGGTAAAATTAAGACATTAAAATTGAACCTAAAGAAAGGTTCATGAGACAAATTATTTTATGGTGGAGTTTTAACTCTAATATATTGCTAAACACTAAATTACATGAAATAGGTATGTGGGACCCACCTTTCTACTACAAATTGACATAAAATTTCTAATAAGAAATTAAAATGCTTAATTGCCCAAAGTAAACCTAGGCTTATGTATATTGTTTGGATCGATTGGTATACCAATTAGATACTACAGATAGCAGTACTGCCTACATGAATAATCATTTATCGACAAAATATGTCTAATATGATTGTTTTACAGGCTATATGCCTGCCCGTTGGCCATTGTGCCTAATTTCATTTTTGGCTTTAAAAGCCTGCCCACTGGCCTTGTACCTGACATGACAGTTGTATACAGGGTAGAAATATGGATGTCTAACCAGTATACTCCCGTATATCCAGCTTTTATAGTCTGTTATAGGTTACTTGGGCACTGATATGATTTTAAAAGACTAAAAATGAAATAAATACACAGATAAGATCCTGAAAAATAAATTGATCCCAAAGTTAAATAAATCTGTAAAGATTTAGAATTTATGAAATTTGCCTAGAATTATTATTTTTAATTATTTAGCTACTTTTCTTTAAAATTATGCACCACCAAGCAATTCCCTTAGCGCGTTGATTTTCCATCGTGTAGGTATTGGAGACCAAACACGGCCACAGTAGCAGCAGTAGCAATAGTGTTCTAATAAAGCTTTGACCAGATCTGCCACAGTCCAGAGTCACCTCAGTATTTTGTATTTTATTAGTAGGGCCCATGTATTAGACTTAATATTTTGGTTTATTGTACATAAGTATTATGTGATCATATTTTGTGTTGTAAATGAATTGTAATTATATTTTTTGAGATTATAAATAAAGCTTGTGAATTTTTGTATATAAATTTCCACATGAATGAGTTATATTATATTCTTGAAATTTACATGATCAACTATGAATAACGTGATACATGACAAGATGAATGGATCTAAATTAATTTGTGAAGGCAAATAGTAAAATCCGCCAGATGCTAATAAAATAAAGGAGACTCTGCCCGGGTCTCCATAGAAATAAATTGTGATAAAAAAAATTTACCATATATTTTCTATAAAGTTTAAAATTAACAAAGGACAAGACAAGATAAGATAGGGTGCTCCGGCACTGAATGTGGCACGCTTTATTCGGCTACACTGTAGACGAGTAAGGGGCTTCACATTTAGTGCTATCAGAGCAATGGTTTAGGCAGTCTTAGACCTAGATAGATAGTGTGCATAACATGTATGGGCCTTTAATTAGAGTCAATATGGCACTAATACAGATCTTTTCTTTTTCTTTTTTATAGGTTCAATGGCATTTGATCCTTCAGAGCATGAGTCTCTTAGACCGATTGAGGAGGAGATAGAGAGTCACGCATCTGCACCTATTCCTAGTAGGGAGCGAAGCAGCAGAGTCGAGTCATCTTTGGGTGCTGCAGGTAGAGCACAGCAGGCCTTTTAGAACAAATGACATAGCTGCTCCATCATGTCACTGGAGCCATACCTCAGTCACAGCCACCTCCACCTCCTCAGCCTCAGCCACAGCCACCACTGCTTGTACAGCCACCATCACCCCTGCAACTACAACCTGTGTAGAGGTCCCCATTAGAGAGACTACGAAAATATGGGAGTTGATTTCAAGGGTAAGTAGGAGGATGATCCAGCTGCCGCAGAGTATTGGCTAGAGAGGACAGAGAGGGTATTGTAGCATCTACACTGCATCCCTAAGCAGTAGTTGGAGTGTGCTTTGTCACTACTTCATAAGGATGCATATCGGTGGTGGGTGACAGTATCGAAAATGGTACAGTCGACACAAATCACCTGGGATTTTTTTCTTTCTAAATTCAGGTAGAAATATATTAGCCATGTATTCTTAGAGGCTAGAAGAAGAGAATTCCTAGCACTGAGATAGAGGCAGCTTATAGTCTCTGAATATGAGCAGGAATTTGTGAGACTTAGTGGATATGCATTGGAGATAATGCCCACAGAGGTTGATAAATGCAAGAGGTTTGAGGACAGACTGAATTACAGCATTACACTAACAGTTACATCTCACCACTTCACCGACTTCTCTTTGTTAGTAGCATCAGCTCTGAATGTAGAGAGAGTCAGAGATGAGGAGCAGTCCAGGAGGGACAGGAAGTGTAAAAAGGGTTCTGAATTTGGTCAGTCTGGTTCAGCAGCCATTAGTAGTAAGAAGCCCAAGGAGTCTCAGGGTCAGACTCAGGGTCAAGGTAAGAGGCAGAGATCCCAGTTTACTCCAAGGAGAGGAGGATAGTCAGGTGCGTCAGTGGGTAGTTCTCCAGGTGTAGCTACACAGGGACCAACCCCAATACTAGCTTGTACACATTACGGAAGGAGCCACCGAGGAGAGTGTAGACTATTGACTGGGGGATGCTTCAGATGTGAGTCTACGAATCACTTCTTGAAGGATTGTCCATAGAGGAGTGTTAGTGCTCCCACTACTCCACCCCAAACAGAGAAGTATACCCCAGCAGCACAGAGGGTTAAAAGACCTGCGAGGCCTAATACAGCTGGTACATCACAGAGGCCTACTGCAGAGATAGTCTAGAGGCAGGAGATCAGGGTAGCACCTTATGCTTATGCTATGAGGGCTCGAGAGGAGCCAGATTCAGCAGATATCATTAGAGGTACATTTTCTCTTTATGACATGTTAGTATGTGCACTGATTGATCCCGGCTCCACACATTCATACGTGTGTATTACACTGCCAGTTGATAAAGGGGTACAGATAGAGGAGGTAGAGGAGGGCTTATAAGTTACTAACCCTTTAGGCCATAGTGTCATGCTGAAGAAGGTCTATAAGGGTTATCCTCTGAGGATACAGGGTTATGAGTTTCCAGCTGACTTGATTGAACTACCATTTCATGAGTTTAATGTGATACTGAGAATGGATTGGTTATCATATCATCAGATGATGGTAGATTATTGGTTGAAAAGGATTTCATTATAGATAGCAGATGAGAATGAGATTACAGTTGTAGGTGAAGGAATGGGTTGTATTTCTACCATTATATCAGCCATAGCAGCCAGGAGATTGATAAGGAAAGGTTGTGAGGCTTTTTTAGCACATGTGGTTGACACTAGGAGGAGTAGCCTGAGCTTACCAGACATCCCCACTATATGTGATTTTTTGGATATATTTTCGGAAGAGTTACTGGGTTTACCACTTGATAGAGAGGTGGAGTTTTCTATGGAGGTTATGTCGAGTACTGCACTAATTTCAATTGCTCCATATAGGATGGCACCTACTGAACTGAGAGAGTTAAAAGTTCATTTATAAGAGCTACTGGATAAGGGCTTCATACACCCACGTGTGTCACCATGGGGAGCATCGGTGCTATTTGTGAAGAAGAAGGATGGTACATTATGGCTTTATATAGATTACCGGCAACTGAATAAAGTGACTGTGAAAAATAAATATCCTTTACCACGGATAGATGACCTGTTTGATCAACTGAAGGGAGCCGGTATATTCTCCAAAATAGATCTCAGATCAGGCTACTATTAGTTAAGGGTAAAGGAGACAGATGTGCCAAAAACTGCTTTCAGGACCCGGTATGAACACTATGAGTTCCTAGTGATGCCATTTGGGTAGACGAATGCACTAGCAGTTTTCCTGGACCTCATGAACCATATCTTTCATTCCTACTTGGATCAGCTGATTGTAGTCTTTATAGATGATATTCTGGTGTATTCTAAGAACCGGGAGGAGCATGATGAACACCTGAGAGTAGTACTACAGACACTGCGAGAAAAGCAGTTGTATGCCAAGTTGTCTAAGTGTGACTTTTGGTTAGATGAGATATCTTTCCTTGGGCACATTGTATTAGCTGAAGGAACGGAAGCATGAAAAACACAAGTTTATACCATTGAATTCAAAAATTTTAACCTAGGGTCACATGCATCATGCAAGATTTATTTTTATCTATTTGATTTCAATAATAAACAACATATTAAAACTCTTTTAATATGTTTTTGGATCTATATTTGCCATTTAAGATTTTAAAATTAATCAGATTAATTTTAGAACCCTAGATAAAATCAAGAATAAACACACTAACCTCTTGATGCACTGCAGTGTATTTGCGCCTTTGAGATTCGTCTTCAGGACACCAAATGTTATCCCTCTAATTTGTCCACACCAAGAACACCTATGGCAGCCCTTGAACAGCTTCTAAAGCTTTTTCTATTAATTAGAAAATCAAGTTCCACCTTTTAAAATATTAGAGATGTAAACAGGACACTAGAAACAATTTCTGGTGTTCTTAATTCAAGAGATTGTTTTTCTAATCTCTTGGATTGATGAGAGAAGAAGAGAAGAGGAGAGAATTGCACTCCAAGGTGGCGGCACAAAGGAGTGGCTGCTGCTTGTGTTTTATTTTTTCTCATAACAACACTTATATAGCTAGGTTAACACATTACCTTGCCACATGTCACCCTTTGATTAGCTCTAGGTTTAAGTGACCCAATCAAATTGTGCCAAGTGTCAAACCTATATTTAAACTTGATTTTAATCATCTTACATGATTAAAAGACATTTGGCAAGCTTATGTGTAATGCCATGTGTCACCATCTCATGGTGCCACATGTCACACTGTGAAATGACCAAAATGCCCCTGTGTCTTAATTTTGAGTTCTCAACCCAAAATAATTATTTCTCTTCTTCTAATTAATTTATATCAAATATAAATTAATTAATTAATCTCTATTAATTAATTTCTCATTAATTAAATTCATATTTAAACACTTTAAATATAAATTTAACTTATACTATATATCCAATAATCTAGATTTGGTTTCAAGTCATGCTAGGGACTTTGCAATCTAATTGCAAACCAAACCCATTTAATTAATCAATTAAACTCTTTAATTAATTAATTAAATCATACTTAATTAGGTGATAACTTGTGTATGTGTCTGACTTACTAGGCTCATCACTAATTGGCAATGAAATATGATATCAACTCTTAATATCATCAGAACTCTTTCTTACCATAAATGATTTCTCTAAATCATTTTATGCACCTCATAGACTATGGTTAACACCTAGCATAGCATGCCATGGCCACCCAATTAGTAATAAGGTTTACCTTAAATAAACCTATAATCATATGTTACCATGCACTAGAATCTCTCTGTTATAAAATCTCAACTCAAGCTGGAGTCATGCTTTATGTCAAACTCCATTTGCTATGAATATTATGTTCTCTTTTAATTCCAGTTCTTGATTAAAAAGATTTTTCTCATTAGAAACTCTTTTCTGATTAAATCTATCTGTCCTGGCCAAGAACTTGAAACATCAAGAACAATTAAATGAACATAGGATTTTATCTCTATTTATTTAGAGGAACAGATTCCATCTTGATTAACACCTACCTCCACATATAACTAGTAGGAGCCAACACATGCCCATATACCCATACACAGTACAAGTATGAAAGTATCAAACTCAAACTACCTATATACAAGATAACTGTGCTATCTCAGGTCTAAAAATTATATGCACTGATATGATTTATGACAAAACATTGATAAGAGTAAACTCTATGTGCTTGTCATAAGTGTCACTGGTTCGGCCTACTTATCATGTATAAGTGCCTATCATGTTTGTCATATGGCATGAGACTCACCATTCCATCTTATTTATATCTCATATAAATAACTTGGGAACAAACATGAATACAATCTTTCTGGATAAGTCATGTCCTTATTATGAAGTATCCTCGATTGTGAACCTATTTATGATACTTTGTACTAGAAATACTGTCACTCATATTCTTAACAACTTAAGAATAAAATTTCTAACAAAATATCAATGGACCTTTTCTATTACACATAAATATCTTATTTAAACGGAAAAGTGGAAATGCCTTTTATTAATAAAACATGTACAAGATACATACTAAATGATATGCTCTAGGGCATATTACTAACAATCTCCCACTAGCACTAGAGCCATTCATTACAATATCTTAGACCCATCTTCTCAAGATGTCGGTCTAGCTGAGTCTGTGACATAGGCTTAATGAATGGATCAGCTAGATTTTCAGCTGATGCTATTTTCTGCATAGCTACATCGCCTTGCCCAACTATTTCTATGATAATGTGGCAGCGCCTTTCTATGTGTTTGGATTTTTGGTGAGACCTTGGTTCCTTAGCCTGTATGACTGCTCCATTATTGTCACAGTGTAGTGGAACTGCTGACTCAATGGAAGGAACTACTGCAAGTTCTGTCACGAACTTCTTTGTCCAAATAGCTTCCTTTGCGAGATTCGATACAAAGAATATACTCGGCCTCTGTAGTAGAATCTGCGATGTGCTCGCTTGGAACTCTTCCAATTGACTGCACCTCCATTACAAATGAACACATATTCAGAGGTAGACTTTCTATCATCGATATCTGATTGGAAATCAGAATCAGTATAACCATCCAATTGCAAGTCTTCACCTCCATAGATCAAGAATAAATCCTTAGTTCTTCTCAAGTACTTAAGGATATTCTTAACAGCTATCTAGTGTTCCAAACCTGGATTGGATTGATACCTGCTAGTCAAACTAACAGCATATGTGATATCCGGCCTAGTACACAACATTGCATACATTAAACTTCCAATAGCCGAAGCAGATGGAATATGGCCATTTTATCTCTTTCTTCAGGTGTCTTTGGAGACATCTCTTTAGAAAGATGCATACCATGTCTCACTGGTAACAATCCTATCTTGGAATCAAGCATGTTAAACCCCTTTAACACCTTTTCCAAGTATAGACTTTAGGATAAACCAATTATTCTTTTCGTTCTATCTCTGTAGATGCGAATCCCAAGAATATAGGTTACCTCCCCTAAGTCTTTCATGGAGAATGTATTTGACAACCATACCTTTACAGTTGTCAACATACCTGTGTCATTACCCATCAACAGTATGTCATCCACATATAAGACAAGGAAAGTGATAGCACTGTCACTAGCCTTCTTATATACACATGGCTCATCCTCATTTTTTATAAAACCAAAGGATTTAATGGCTTCATCAAAACGGATGTTCCAACTCTTCGAAGCTTGTTTCAATACATAAATGGATCGCTTTAGCTTGCATACCTTGGAACCATCTTGGGATTCAAAACCCCTAGGTTGTTCCATGAAAATGTTTTCTTCAATGTATCCATTGAGAAAAGCTATTTTGACATCCATTTGTCAAATCTCATAATCATAGTATGCAGCTATTGCTAATAGAATTCTAATTGATTTAAGCATGGCAACAGGCGAGAAAATCTCCTCATAGTCGATTCCTTGCCTTTGGTGAAACCCTTTCGCTACTAGCCTTGCCTTGTAGGTCTCTACCTTTCCATCAAAACCAATTTTCTTCTTGAAAACCCATTTGTTCCCTATAGGTACAATACCTTCAGGTGGGTCAACAAGATCCCAAACTTGATTCTTATATATGAAATCAATTTCAGATTTCATAGCATCAATCCATTTTAAAGAGTCTATATCTGATATAGCTTCTTCATAGGTAAGTGGATCATCTCCATGATCTAATTCTTCATGAGTAGACAACTCTTGTTCTTCTCCATGAAGGAAACCATATCTCACTGGTGGGTGAGATACCCTGGTTGTTCTACAAGGAATAGCTGTAGATGTTTTATTAACGGTTGTAGGTTGACTAGATAGATCTATATCCATCTGATCTATTGGTTGATCAGAATTCTCCAATTCCAACTCTATCTGCCTTCCTTTGCCTCCTTCTTGAATAAACTGTTGTTCAAAAAATGTGGCATCTCTACTTATCACAACCTTTTGTGAAGTAGGCAAATAAAAATAATATCCAAAACTATCTTTTGGATATCTAACAAATCGACCCTTTTCTGATTTGGTCTCCAATTTATCAGTGTTCAGCTTTTTGATATAAGATGGACAACCCCAAATCTTAACATGCTTAAGACTTGGTTTTCTTCCATGACATATCTCATAAGGTGTGGAAGAAACTGATTTTGATGGAATCCTATTCAGAATATACAAAGCTGATTCTAATGCAAATCCCCAAAAGGAGATTGGCATATCAGTATAGCTCATCATACTACGTACCATATCCAATAGGGTACGATTTCTCTTTTCAGATACACCATTCAGCTGTGGTGTTCCTAGAGGAGTCAGCTGGGAAATAATGCCGTGCTCTCTCAAGTATTCATCAAATTCAGTACTCAAATATTCACCTCCACGATCTGATCGAAGAGCTTTAATTTAAATTCTTTGAACTTTTCAAAGGATTCATGTTTATATTTCATCAAATACAAATACCCAAACCTTGATTTATCATCAGTAAAGGTAATAAAATAATGAAAGCCCCCTCTAGCCATTTCTTTAAATGGACCACATACATCATTATGTATTAATTCCAAAATATTTTCAGCTCTTAGCCCTTGTCCAACAAAGGGTGATCTAGTCATTTTGCCCTGAAAGCATGATTCACAAGTTGGAGTGGGCTCAGAGCCCAATGAGGATAGAATCCCCATTTTCTCCAGTTTTGTAATCTTATCTTCTGCAACATGACATAACCTTAAGTGCCAAATATATTTTGAATTTGAGTTGATTTTCACCAAGGCATTGCATTCATTTAGATCACTTGCATTCATTTTGTGTTTATCATTATTATCTAAATAATAAAGACCATCATTCATATAACCTGAACCAATATATTTATTTCCAAAATAAATATTGCAAACATCATCTGTGAACTTAAATTCATAGCCATTTCTAGTCAAACTAGATATAGAAATGATATTCTTAAAAGCATCAGGTACATATAAAATATTATCTAAACAAAAAACATGTCCAAACATGTAAAAAGATTTAGATCATATGGCTAAAGCTTCAACAGTTGAGCCATTGCCAATCCGGACTCTAACATCTTGAGAACGCAAGATGCTACTATTTGCTAGTTCCTGCATATCATTAGAAATGTGAGAACTGGCACCAGTATCTAAAACCCAAGCTATAAAAGAACTATGAGTATCATCAGAATCTAAATAACAAGATATGGACATACCTTCCAAAGGTGTATCCTTCTTGTCCTTCAGAGAAGCAAGATACTCTGAGCAGTTCCTTTTCCAGTTTCTTTTTCTTATTACCCTTTTTCTTGTTGGACTTTCTAGTAGAAGAAAATGCAATCAAAGCTACCTCTTTTCCTTTATTGCCCGGCATATTCTTTTGGGCAATAACCAGCATGTTGAGTAAACCAGCTAAGGTGCATTCCTGTTTAATCGTATGGAAATTTGTCACAAAATTCCCAAAAGACTCAGGAAGGGAATGAAGAATCAAATCCATCTGTAGTTGGAAATCCATGTTGAAGTCAAGATGTTCCAACTGCTCAATCAGCCGAATCATCTTATAGATATGATCCCCAACAATCTATCCCTCAGACATCCTCATGCGGAACAGCTGCCTAGATATCTCATACCTCGCGTTCCTGCTGTGCTCACCATACAACTCTTGTAGGTGAAGGAGGATCTCACTCGCACTCTGCATGTTCTCATGCTACTTCTGTAACTCATTACTCATGGAAGCAAGCATGTAACACTTAGCTCTCATATCATGCTTCTTCCACTTATCCAAAGTTTCATGTTCCTCTTGTGTGGCCTCTGGAGGTAAGGGACCAGGAACATTTGAATCTAGAACATATCCTATATGTTCAAGGTTCAGGACAAGTTTCAAATTTCTTAGCCAATCAGAAAGATTAGGTCCTATCAACCTATTGCGATCAAGTACACTTGCAAGGATATTGGATGGTGGTGGTTGTTCTGTGCTCATTATTATCAGAAAATTAACTGCAGAAAATAACTAGATTAATTAGTAAATGCATCATGTAATTAACCAAAATGATTATGGTCTTTTAATCAAATTGGTCCTCCCACTAACTTAGCGAATCCTACACTTCCAAAGTAGAAAACGGAAATCCTAGTTGGATGGATTTCTAGTGGGTGATTGAATTCTTATAATTCTATTGATCATCCTCAGGTACATCCGTTATTGGACTTACAATAAACTATAAGTGAGCAACTCCTTGCCCATCACATCTCATGTGAGGTTCAATCCTTTACCTAGCCCCTAATGCACAAAATCTCAGGTACATCCATTATTGACTTATCTTGTATTAGTTAAGTTGATCCCATTAAGCCAATAATTATGCAAATAATTTTAATATCCTCAGGTACATCCAATATTGGGCACCAAACCATTTACATATTTACAATATCTCATGCTTAATAATTATTCTTAAGAAAATCTCTTAAATTAATTGCATCTTATGCAACTATTTAAAATTTCTTAAAATAATTACCCCAATTGAGGGCCTATGTTATAATTATTTTAATTATAGCATTTCCAACTTAAGCACTTGTTTGGAAGATTTTATGGTCATCCTAATTATTATTTAGGTCTCACTTTGCACATTAACCATTTAGCATGCATATATCATGTAATTGCATATATTCCCATACATCTCATACAATCATGGATAAGCAGTAAATATGGTATGATCATGGACTTTCTAAAGGATTCAATTCTGAGCCACCAAGAATTGAATCAGGGCATTCCTAGGTGCATTTCATTCATTCATTTTACAAGAGTTGCTGAAGGAGTGCATAATCAACACTTGATCTTGAATTCCTCCCACTGGTCCCACCAATGCTGTTGACCTCCTTGAACTTCTTGCAATCCAATATTACATAGTAATCCTTGGCATACCAAGGCAAATTTACAAGAACTTAAATAAATGAAATTACAACCCAAAAATTATTACAAACTTAATAATCCATGCCCAAAATAAATTAAAATAAATTAATTAATTTACAATCCCAAAGAAACATAAAAGAAATAAATCCAATCACATTGTTCTTTTATAGTCCATGATCATCCATTATGCATATCACTATTTAACAATTAAATAAAACATACATACTTAAATTAAATTGAATATCTCATATCCAGATTTGAATATGATTCAAATAAATTTAAAAATTCATATTTGAATCTCATTCAAACAAATTTAAAAATTCAGATTTGAATCACATTCAAACAACCTTAAAAATTCAGATTTAAATCATATTCAAACATTTCTTAAAAAATTAGATTTGAATCACATTCAAACATTTTTTAAAAAATCATATTTGAATATTATTCAATCAACTTTAAAAATTCAGATTTGAATATGATTCAAACAACTTTAAAAATTCAGATTTGAATCACATTCAAACAACTTTTAAAATTCAGATTTGAATCACATTCAAATAATTTTTAAAATTCTGATTTGAATCATAATTTAATTGTATGATTAAAACTACTAATTAAACACTTTAATTAGTCAAAGAATAGGCCTTAAATCATACAACAATTGCAGAATTAAAAGTCAAACCTTGAACCACCCATGGAAGCCAAACCATGTGCACCATTGATGGTGCTTTTCAAGTATACTGCCACACCTCCATTGCAACAAACAATGGATAAATCATCTCATGATCAAAACACATAATTAAATCATATAATCAACAATCTAAATGGCAAATATAGTGGCTCTGATACCAATTGAAGGAACGGAAGTGTGAAAAATACAAGTTTATGCCATTGAATTCAAAAATTTTAACCTAGGGTCACATGAATCATGCAAAATTTATTTTTATCTATTTGATTTCAATGATAAACAACATATTAAAACTCTTTTAATATGTTTTTGGATCTGTATTTGCCATTTAAGATTTTAAAATTAATCAGATTAATTTTAGAACCCTAGATAAAATCAAGAACAAACACACTAACCTCTTGATGCACTGCTGTCACACCCTACCCCTCTGTAAGGCATAACATGATCCCGTAGTATATCTAATGAATTACCAACTCCATCTACTGATAACCCATTAAATACACTACAAGGGATTTTAAAAACTTTTCTTACTTCTTTTACAGTGGTGAGCACTATTTACAGGTGTTAAAAACCTTTTTAAACTGAAGTGATAGAACTAACACATCTGACTTATTTGGAATTTTTGTAAAAATTTTGGCAGAGTGCCATCTGTATTTTGGATAAAACAGTTCTTCAGAAAACCTGTAAAAAGCACTTCAATATTTTTCCAAATCTCAACTCCAACATATTTCTCAACACAACATATTTCTCAACTCGAATCCATAGTGATTTTTCAAAGTCTGAGATACAAGAAATATAATACAATTTTTACAAGCCAAAATAACTCATAATTATTTTACAACTTCAAGGTACAATTTGAATTTACAACTGCTCAAAACCAAAAATAATATATACATACAGTGGTCATACATTATAGTATAAAATGCAAAATATGGTATACTCGTTATACCCGAAAAATCTCTTGCTGGGTGTACTAGCAGCCTAGTCTGCTGCCCTGTCTGTCTGTCTACCTGCGACAACAATAAAAAGCTATCGCTGAGACAATGTCTCAGTGGTACACAACATTATCCAAATACAACTTTAAATCACAATTCACAAGTTATATAAATAGTGGATACTTAAAACCATAGTTAAATTCAAGACAGTAATTGTCAACAAGAATTTAAACTCCATTTCTCAATATCACAATAATTTCAATAAATCAAATCATGATTAAATTCAAAAGACAGTGAATGTCAATAAGAATTTAATTCCATTTCACAATCTCATAATACGTATCAATTAATCACACACAGCTTAATCATGTTCCAAAGTTCAATTCGTCCCAAAAGCCGATGGCTAATGAGGTATTCAATTCATCCCAAAAGTCAATGACTAATGAGGAATAACATAGCTAGCTAGCAAAAATATGAGTACTCATCCAATTCGTCCTCAACAGGCACACACCTCAACACTTCAGCCAGAGAGGGAATTCAATGCGTCTCACTAGACAAGCTAGCGAGGAATACAATCAATATACATGATAGCTGTGGTTTCAAACCATTTCCAATACTTTTCAATCAATAAGTATCCATCAATATCATTCAAATAATTTCTCACAGTTTCAAATCATTTACAAAGCTTTTCAAGCAATAAATATCCATTCAAACACATTTCCACAATTTAAAACAATAATGTACAAATAGTCATAATTCATTTCAATTGAAAAATTCAAAAGAAATAGTTGTTGTGCACAAACCTCTGATAACTGTCTCCTGGTCTGGACTCAGTGTTTCCTTCCCTTTCCCTGAGTCTTTACTAACTGAGAAACACAATTTGAAGTGTTTTAGTACTAAATTAAACTGTCTCTATCGATAATGCTTGATAAGTAATTCTCTAAAAGCTATTATTTGCTTAATCACCTAATATATCGACCCTCGATGCGTTCTAGGTAAATTAGGTTTTAGTGTCACTAATATGTCACATTCGATAGTCTTTTAGGGTTGGTACATATTACCAATTTCATTTCCTTGTTTAGTGCATTTTATTGCAACTTGCTGGATTCCGGGATACTAGTTTGACCTAGCTGGACGACCTAGTTCCCTCGATTTTCGAGTTTCGGTCAAAACTACAAACTTGTAGATCTATGTCTTACGGAACGCGGGGCAAAATTTTAGGTCATTCTGAGTTATGTAGACCAAGTTATGGTCATTTTACTGTTGCTGGTCAAATAGCATCAAATTTGGTCATTTTAGGTCAATTTTGGTCAACTTTGGTTCGGCCAGTTTTTGGACCCGAACTTGTGCAAGATGTTTGACTTGCTTATGGTCATTTCTGGGCTTTAGTGTCTTCATAAGACTTGTAGATATGGATCTTAACTATTTATGGTTAAAATTTCAGGTCAAATGGACTTGTTTTGAGTGAGTTATGGCCTAAACACTAACTGCTGCCCAATTGGTCAATTTTCAGGTCTCAATTGTACTTAATCCGAATTTGGTCATTTTTCAAGCTACCTTGCAAGCAGAATTTTGGTGTGTTTCCTTCATGAAAGTTGGCACATTTTGTGCCTAGTTTCACCTCTAATTGGTCTCATACCAATTGGAGTTACACATTTAAAGTTATAGCTAAAATGCATGTTATCCTTAATTACATTGCTTATACATGTATCAATTACACATTTACCTTACTCTAAGTCCACTTCCCTTACCAATTCTGATTTGGTACATTACCAAAACCATTTACTACTTCACCTTAAAGTTACTTTGGGCAGAATACAACTCCTTAATACACCAAATGAAGTCCTAACTCACAAAGTCCAAATACCACAATAGATACACATAAAACTCCTAATTATTACATACAATTTCCACAACCAATTTACATACATGTTCATCAACCCTCAATATCACAATTCATCCAACATCTTCATGAATTCAAACATTCATTAAGGAGTCCCAAGGCTACCGAAAGCTTCACAATGCCAAAGTTTCCCACAATTCGTCAAATTCCATTTCAAGTGCACAATCACTATATACATGTGGAATTAACTTACTAGGACATTAAATCACTCTACTCAACATAATTTTCCATTAAATAAACGTAAGAATAAATCATCAAATATACAACTCCATGGCTATCCAAACTGGATATATCAAGAACTCCTCAAAACTTAAAAATTCCTTCACAAAGCACACACCCATAACATGTATACAAAGTTTAACAAAGCAATATTCAAAAATACAAACTTACCTATTGTTAGGACTTGTTAAACCTTCACTAAACTTCTTGATTTTGCTATCAAACTCTTCCTTATGATGTGGAGATAATCATTAATGAAGAAACCTAGGTGTTTAGAGGTGAAATGAAGGAGTGAATGAAGGTTTAAGCAAAACGGCAATGGAGGTTCTCACTTTCTTCATTTCGGCATGGTTGAGGGAAATGGAGAAGATGAAGATTTCAGATTGTATAATGGACTTACACCGGCCATTTAATGTTTAATTTATTCTATAGTGGTCCACTTTCACAAAGTAATTCATTTTATATGTTAAATTTTCCTTTATTCCACATTAAACCCATAATTTTTGCTATTTACTTTAGGTACCACCAAATTAATTTTTTATTATATTTTCTAAGTGTAATATTATTTATTTTTAATGGACATTTAGGTCAACAGACAATTCGGGATGTCAAATGACCATAATGCCTCTGTTCGGGTTGCATTCCCGATTTTTTGGTAACACAGGGTTTTGTCTGTTTTTCGATTTCTCACTTTTCTTTGTACTAATTATTTAATTTTTATTTAATATTTTTAATGATATTTATACTTCAATTGATGTCTCTTTAAGTCCTATAAATATTTTTCAAGGTTCCTCGCAGTCCAGGGCTAGTCAACGGTCCACGCCGTGACTTCCCGGTGCGGTAACCCATCGCTAAGGTTCTCGGCTCGCTTAACTTGGTTAAATTTCTTTGCTATTATTTTTCCTTTGTTTTTCTTGTATTTTCTTTTCTTGTATTTTATTATTTTATGTCTCCTCACTCATAATGAAGTGTAGTTCTAGGCATCCTAGCTGTCCGGATAACACTGATCACCGGAACAGTAGAACGCACTACCGAACATAGGGGTGTTACAATTCTCCCCCCCTTAAATAAATTTCATCTCGAAATTTTACCTGGTATTAGTCTCTGAACAGCTGTGGGTGCTGTCTCCTCATATCCTCTTCACGTTTCCAAGTAGCTTCCTAGCCTGAATGATGGTTCCACAGCACTTTAACCAGGTGTATCTGTTTGTTCCTCAGCTGCTTCACCTCATAAGCCATAATTTTTATGGGTTCTTCCTCATATGAGAGGTCTGGATTTACCTCAATCTCTTCAACTGATAGTACATGAGATGGGTCAGATCTGTACCTCCTTAACATGGACACATGGAAGACACTATGTATCCTTGCTAGCTCTGGAGGTAATGCCAACCGATATGCCAAAGGACCCACTCTTTCCAGAACTTCATATGGTCCGATGAAACGAGGACTCAGTTTCCCCTTTCTGCCAAATCTCATAATCCTCTTCCAAGGAAAAACTTTGAGGAATACCTTATCACCCACTGCATATTCAATATCTCTTCTTTTCAAATCAACATAGGACTTCTGATGGTCTGATGCAGCCTTGAGTCTATCTCTAATCAATCTGATCTTTTCCTCTGTCTGCTGAACAATTTCTGGCCCAATCATCTTCCTTTCACCTACTTCATCCCAACATAAGGGAGTTCTGCACTTCCTGCCATACAGTGCTTCATATAGAGGCATCCCAATGCTTGATTGGTAGCTGTTGTTATAAGCAAACTAAATCAAAGGCAAGTGTGTATCCCAATTACCTTCAAACTCAATCACACAAGCCCGTAGCATATCCTCCAATATCTGAATAACCCTCTCGGGTGGCCATCATGCATGCATGGGTGGAATCTTTGTCTTTGAAGTTCAATCTAGTTCTTAGGGCTCTCTGAAGACTACCCCAGAATCTAGAAGTGAACCTAGGATCTCTGTCAGATACAATTGATACTGGCACTCCATGCAATTTTACAATCTCATATATGTACAATCTGGCCAATCTTTCCAGGCTATAGTCCATCCGAACTGGCAAAAAGTGAGCAGACTTGGTCAATCTGTCAACTATAACCCATACTGCATCATGACTACTCTGTGTCCTTGGAAGTCCTGTAACAAAATCCATAGTTATCCGTTCCCATTTCCACTGCATCGACAAAGGATGTAACAAATCATTGGAACTTGATGTTTTGCCTTTACTTGCTGACAAGTTAGGCATTTGGAAACAAATTCAGCTATATCTCTCTTCATACCCATCCACCAGTAATGCTCTTTCAGCCCTCTGTACATTTTAGTTCCACCAGGGTGCATAGCAAATGGAGACTCATGTGCTTCCTTCATAATGATTTGTCTCAATTCCACATCACTAGGAACGCACATTACGCTTCGATGTAGCAATAAACCATCATTTCTTACAGAGAATTGGGTTTCTTGCCTCTTTGAACTTCTTTCAAGGTAACTTCGATATTTTCATCACTCTGGCGACCATTACGATCGATCAATCAACACCGGCTGTACATGCCATGTAACTCTTGTCATCCCTCATCATCAATCTCTAAACTAGCATCTTTGTGCTTTCAATTCACATACCATGGACAAAGGAGAAACTCTGAGACTTGCCATAGTCTTGCGACTTAAGGCGTCAGCCACCACATTTGCTTTCCCTGGCTGATAGTCTATTAAGCAATCATAGTCTTTAATGAGTTCTAACCATCTCCTCTACCTCAAATTCAATTCCTTCTGGGTGCCTAAGTACTTCAAGCTCTTGTGATCTGTGTAAATGTAGCATTTCTCCCCATACAAATAGTGTCTCGGATCTTGAGCAAAAACAATAGGCTAGCTCGGATCATGTGTTGGGTAGTTCCTCTCATGCGGTTTCAATTTGGCGTGATGCATAAGCAATGACATTCCGATCTTGCATCAGTACACAACCTAACCCATTGTGAGAAGCATCACTATAAACTGTGTATTCTTTACCTGGAGTAGGTAAAATGAGAACTGGAGCTTCAGTCAAACACCTCTTCAACTCATCAAAACTTTGCTGGCATTTATCAGTCCACTGAAATTTTACATCTTTCCGAAGCAGTTTGGTCAGTGGAGAAGATAACATAGAAAACCCCTTCACAAACCGGCGGTAATATCCAGCTAAACCCAAAAAACTGCGAATTTCTGTGATATTCCTGGGTGGCTTCCAATTAAGGATAGCTTCTACCTTGCTGGAGTCTACCTTGATCCCTTCAGCTGACACAACATGTCCCAAAAAGGAGATTTCTTTCAGCCAAAATTCACATTTCGACAATTTGGCGTATAGTTATTTCTCCTTTAAAGTCTGCAGTACAATCCGCAGATGTCTGTCATGCTCCTCTGCATTCTTTGAATATATCAAAATGTCATCAATAAACACCACCACAAATTGATCAAGATATGGTCTGAAGATAGTGTTCATCAGATCCATAAAAGCAGCTGGAGCATTTGTTAACCCGAATGGCATTACTAGCAACTCATAGTGGCCATACCGAGTTCTGAAAGCAGTTTTTGGAATACTTTGCTCTTGCACCTTCAACTAATAATAACCAGATCGCAGATCAATTTTGGAGAATACAGCTGCACCCTTCAACTGATCAGACAGATCATCAATGCGAGGCAATGGATATCTGTTCTTTATTGTCACCTTATTCAACTGTCGGTAGTCAATGCATAAGCGGAGAGTACCATCCTTCTTCTTAACAAACAACACTAGTGCTCCCCAAGGTGACACACTAGGGCGGATGAAGCCCTTTTCAAGTAGTTCTTGCAATTGTATCTTCAACTCCTTCAACTCTGCTGGTGCCATTCTGTATGGCGTTATGGAGATTGGATCCACACCAGGCATAACATTAATTTCAAAGCGCACTTCTCTTTCGAGGTAATCACGGCAATTCATCAGAAACACATCCGAAAGTCATATACTGTAGGGATGTCCTTCAATGCTGGACTCCCCACTTGGGTGTCTACCACATGTGCCAAGTAGGCTTCACACCCCTTTCTGATCATTTTTCTGGCTAGTGCAGCCGAAATGATGTTTGATGGCAATAACTGCCTCTCCCCTTGTATTACCACATCAGCATCTTGAGGAGACCAAAAGTGGTATCTTGACCTCTACAGTCAATCATGGCATGATGCCTAGCTAACCAATCCATGCCCAAGATGATATCATAATCTCTGAAGGGCATTTCAATGAGATCAGACAAAAAAGTGTGTCCTTGGATAACCAAAGGACAATCTCTATACATTCTATTAACCCTGACCTCCTGTCCTAACGGACTTGTTACTAGCACCTCAAAGTCCATTTTTGTACATGGAACAGCAATGCAATCAATGATGCTAGCACTCACATAAGAATGGGTAGAACCCAGATCAAATAACACAAACACATTTTGGTTAAAAGTTGAGAAGGTACTAGCTACAACGTCAGATGTCTCGGCCTCTTCCCTCTGTCTTATTGCATACATTACATTTGGAGCCTTTGTCTTGCTCGATTGTCAACTGTGCCTTGGCTACTCTTGGGCTACCCCTGCCTCTACCTCTGTGGGTGGTTGTGAACTTACGGTGACAGGGCTCAGGCGACCCTTCTGCGGTAGTAGGAGGTGGTCCAACTCTGCGACTCTTTGTGCGATCCTTAGCAAAGTGTCTGTGCCTCCACAGTTATAACAGGCTTCAATAGCCTTGTAGCAGATTCCACCATGATTTCTTCCACATGTCTCACATTGGCGGGGAGGGTAGGAACCTGTGGTACTCTGTGACCAGGATAGGGAGGCTTACATGTGAATATTTTCCCCTACCCATTTCTTGCCACCTCCGCCATGTCCCCATAGTTCTTCCTCTTTCCAGTGGGACCACTGGAACTCATTCTCTGATTTTCCATCTTTCTCTGTCTTCTCTGATTTCTTTTTCTCAGGAGCAACTTCAGACTCAATTCTTTCTAACTCTAGAGCTTGAGAAATAAGTTTTGAAAAGTTAGTGTGTTTGAAGCCGACTACTTGTAATCTGATACTGGGCTTCAAGCCAGTTTCAAACCTCTTGCATCTCTCCCTACTGGTAGAAAGTAAACTCACTGCATAATGGCTCAGGCGGGAAAATTCTCTTTCATGCTCAGCCACTGATCTGCCCCCCTGTTTCAGACTTAGGAATTCTTGTAGCTTCTGGTCTACATAAGCATCAGGGACATATTTCATGCAGAATTCCTGAAAGTCATTCCATGTTAGCACTGCAGTTCAACTAGACTGTGGGAATGGTTTTCCACCATCATAAGCATCCCCAGAGCAAAGATACTGAGTATTCGAATCTGAGCTCCTGCAATGCAATGCAGTTTCTTGAATACCCTATCCATCCTTTCTAACCACTGTTCAGCCTCTAGAGGATCTACTGTCCCCTTGAACTCTGTAGCCCCATACTTCATCAATTTGTCATACTGCCTAGTAGGAGATTTTGGTTGTACCACTGGTGTTTGTATTGGGACTTGAGTAGGCATATTACCAGCCATTTGTTGGAACATTGTAGCCATCTGCTGAGCGAACTGAGCAGAAGCTGCGATGCTGCGGTGGTGTTGCTGAACCACTGACATTATGTAGGCCTGGGGCATCCCCTTGCACCTTAGCCTCAATAGATTGATCGACTGAACGATCACCCTCTTCCATAGTCAATGCGAGGATTTTAGATCTCCTGAACAAATAACACAAAGAGATTTCCTCCCGTTAGTGCATATTTATAGTGTAATGTACTGTATGTATCAAATAATGATGTTGAGCAGTTGTACTATGAAGAAAGAATATTCAAATAACATGTGAAAATAGAATTTAAAAACTTTGCTCTGATACCACTAAAACATGTCACACCCTACCCCTCTGTAAGGCATAACATGATCCCGTAGTATATCTAATGAATTACCAACTTCGCTTCATCGATAACCCATTAAATACACTACAAGGGATTTTAAAAACTTTTCTTACTTCTTTTACAGTGGTGAGCACTATTTACAGGTGTTAAAAACCTTTTTAAACTGAAGTGATAGAACTAACACATCTGACTTATTTGGAATTTCTGTAAAAATTTTGGCAGAGTGCCATCTGTATTTTGGATAAAACAGTTCTTCAAAAAACCTGTAAAAAGCACTTCAATATTTTTCCAAATCTCAACTCCAACATATTTCTCAACACAACATATTTCTCAACTCGAATCCATAGTGATTTTTCAAAGTCTGAGATACAAGAAATATAATACAATTTTTACAAGCCAAAATAACTCATAATTATTTTACAACTTCAAGGTACAATTTGAATTTACAACTGTTCAAAATCAAAAACAATATATACATACAGTGGTCATACATTATAGTACAAAATTCAAAATATGGTATACTCGTTATACCCGAAAAATCTCTCGCTGGGTGTACTAGCAGCCTAGTCTGCTGCCCTGTCTGTCTGTCTACCAGCGACAGCAATAAAAAGCTATCGCTGAGACAATGTCTCAGTGGTGCACAACATTAACCAAATACAACTTTAAATCACAATTCACAAGTTATATAAATAGTGGATACTTAAAACCATAGTTAAATTCAAGACAGTAATTGTCAACAAGAATTTAAACTCCATTTCTCAATATCACAATAATTTCAATAAATCAAATCATGATTAAATTCAAAAGACAGTGAATGTCAATAAGAATTTAATTCCATTTCACAATCTCATAATACGTATCAAAAAATCACACACAGCTTAATCATGGTCCAAAGTTCAATTCGTCCCAAAAGCCGATGGCTAATGAGGTATTCAATTCGTCCCAAAAGTCAATGACTAATGAGGAATAACATAGCCAGCTAGCAAAAATATGAGTACTCATCCAATTCATCCTCAACAGGCACACACCTCAACACTTCAGCCAGAGAGAGAATTCAATTCGTCCCACTAGACAAGCTAGCGAGGAATACAATCAATATACATGATAGCTGTGGTTTCAAACCATTTCCAATATTTTTCAATCAATAAGTATCCATCAATATCATTCAAATAATTTCTCACAGTTTCAAATCATTTACAATGCTTTTTAAGCAATAAATATCCATTCAAACACATTTCCACAATTTAAAACAATAATGTACAAATAGTCATAATTCATTTCAATTGAAAATTCAAAAGAAATAGTTGTTGTGCACAAACCTCTGATAACTGTCTCCTGGTCTGGACTCAGTGTTTCCTTCCTTTTCCCTGAGTCTTTACTAACTGAGAAACACAATTTGAAGTGTTTCAGTACTAAATTAAACTGTCTCTATCGATAATGCTTGATAAGTAATTCACTGAAAGCTATTATTTGCTTAATCACCTAATATATCGACCCTCGATGCGTTCTAGGTAAATTAGGTTTTAGTGTCACTAATATGTCACATTCGATAGTCTTTTAGGGTTGGTACATATTACCAATTTCATTTCCTTGTTTAGTGCATTTTATTGCAACTTGCTGGATTCCGAGATACTAGTTTGACCTAGCCGGACGACCTAGTTCCCTCAGTTTTCGGGTTTCGGTCAAAACTACAAACTTGTAGATCTATGTCTTACGGAACGCGGGGCAAAATTTTAGGTCATTCTGAGTTATGTAGACCAAGTTATGGTCATTTTACTGTTGCTGGTCAAATAGCATCAAATTTGGTCATTTTAGGTCAATTTTGGTCAACTTTGGTTCGGCCAGTTTTTGGACCCAAACTTGTGCAAGCTGTTTGACTTGCTTATGGTCATTTCTGGGCTTTGGTGTCTTCATAAGACTTGTAGATATGGATCTTAACTATTCATGGTTAAAATTTCAGGTCAATTGGACTTGTTTTGAGTGAGTTATGGCCTAAACACTAACTGCTGCCCAATTGGTCAATTTTCATGTCTCAATTGTACTTAATCCGAATTTGGTCATTTTTCAAGCTACCTTGCAGGCAGAATTTTGGTATGTTTCCTTCATGAAAGTTGGCACATTTTGTGCCTAGTTTCACCTCCAATTGGTCTCATACCAATTGGAGTTACACATTTAAAGTTATAGCTAAAATGCATGCTGTCCTTAATTACATTGCTTATACATGTATCAATTACACATTTACCTTACTCTAAGTCCACTTCCCTTACCAATTCTGATTTGGTACATTACCAAAACCATTTACTACTTCACCTTTAAGTTACTTTGGGCAGAATACAACATCCTTAATACACCAAATGAAGTACTAACTCACAAAGTCCAAATACCACAATAGATACACATAAAACTCCTAATTATTACATACAATTTCCACAACCAATTTACATACATGTTCATCAACCCTCAATATCACAATTCATCCAACATCTTCATGAATTCAAACATTCATTAAGGAGTCCCAAGGCTGCCGAAAGCTTCACAATGCTAAAGTTTCCCACAATTCGTCAACTTCCATTTCAAGTGCACAATCACCATATACATGTGGAATTAACTTACTAGGACATTAAATCACCCTACTCAACATAATTTCCCATTAAATAAATGTAAGAATAAATCATCAAATATACAACTCCATGGCTGTCCAAACTGGATATATCAAGAACTCCTCAAAACTTAAAAATTCCTTCACAAAGCACACACCCATAACATGTATACAAAGTTTAACAAAGCAATATTCAAAAATACAAACTTACCTATTATTAGGACTTGTTAAACCTTCACTAAACTTCTTGATTTTGCTATCAAACTCTTCCTTATGATGTGGAGATAATCTTTAATAAAGAAACCTAGGTGTTTAGAGGTGAAATGAAGGAGTGAATGAAGGTTTAAGCAAAACGACAATGGAGGTTCTCAGTTTCTTCATTTCGGCATGGTTGAGGGAAATGGAGAAGATGAAGATTTCAGATTGTATAATGGACTTACACCTGCCATTTAATGTTTAATTTATTCTATAGTGGTCCACTTTCACAAAGTAATTCATTTTATATGTTAAATTTTCCTTTATTCCACATTAAACCCATAATTTTTGCTATTTACTTTAGGTACTACCAAATTAATTTTTCATTATATTTTCTAAGTGTAATATTATTTATTTTTAATGGACATTTAGGTCAAAAGACAATTCGGAATGTCAAATGACCATGATGCCCCTGTTCGGGTTGCATTCCCGATTTTTCAGTAACACCGAGTTTTGTCTGTTTTTTGATTTCTCACTTTTCTTTGTACTAATTATTTAATTTTTATTTAATATTTCTAATGATATTTATACTTCAATTGATGTCTCTTTAAGTCCTATAAATATTTTCGGGGTTCCCATGATCCGAGCTAGTCAACGGTCCACGCCGTGACTTCCCGGTGCGGTCACCCATCGCTAGGGTTCTCGGCTCGTTTAACTTGGTTACATTTCTTTGCTATTATTTTTCCTTTATTTTTCTTGTATTTTCTTTTCTTGTATTTCATTATTTTATGTCTCCTCACTCATAACGAAGTGTAGTTCTAGGCATCCTAGCTGTCCGGATAACACTGGTCACCGGAACAGTAGAACGCACTACCGAACATAGGGGTGTTACAACTGCAGTGTATTTGCGCCTTTGAGATTCATCTTCAGGATATCAAATGTTGTCCCTCTAGTTTGTCCACACCAAGAATACCTATGGCAGCTCTTAAACAGCTTCTAAAGCTTTTTTTATTAATTAGAAAATCAAGTTCTACCTTAAAATATTAGAGACATAAACAGAACACTAGAAACAATTTCTGGTGTTCTTAATTCAAGAGATTGTTTTTCTAATCTCTTGGATTGATGAGAGAAGAAGAGAAGAGGAGAGAATTGCACTCTAAGGTGGCAGCACAAAGGAGTGGCTGCTGCTTTTGTTTTATTTTTTCTCATAACAACACTTATATAGCTAGGTTAACACATTAAACCCTTCCCACATATCACTCTTTGATTAGCCCTAGGTTTAAGAGACCCAATCACATTGTGCCAAGTGTCAAACCTATATTTAATCTTGATTTTAATCATCTTACATGATTAAAAGACATTTGGCAAGCTTATGTGTAATGCCATGTGTCACCATCTCATGGTGCCACGTGTCACACTGTGAAATGACCAAAATGCCTCTATGTTTTAATTTTGAGTTCTCAATCCAAAATAATTATTTCTCTTTTTCTAGTTAATTTATATCAAATATAAATTAATTAATTAATCTCTATTAATTAAATTCATATTTAAACACTTTAAACATAAATTTAACTTATACTATACATCCAATAATCTAGATTTGGTTTCAAGTCATGATAGGGACTTTGCAATCTAATTGTAAACCAAACCTATTTAATTAATCAATTAAACTCTTTAATTAATTAATTAAATCATATTTAATTAGGTGATAACTTGTGTATGTGTCTGACTTACTAGGCTCATCACTAATTGGCAATGAGATATGATATCAACTCTTAATATCATCAGAACTCTTTCTTACCATAAATGATTTCTCTAAATCATTTTATGCACCTCATAGACTATGGTTAACACCTAGCATAGCATGCCATGGCCATCCAATTAGTAATAAAGTTTACCTTAAATAAACCTATAATCATATGTTATCATGCACTAGAATCTCTTTGTTATAAAATCCCAACTCAAGCTAGAATCATAGTTTATGTCAAACTCCATTTGCTATGAATATTATGTTCTCTTTTAATTCCAGTTCTTGATTAAAAAGATTTTTCTCATCAGAAACTCTTTTCTGATTAAATCTATCTGTCCTAGCCAGGAACTTGAAACATCAAGAACAATTAAATGAATATAGGATTTTATATTTATTTACTTAGAGGAACAGATTTCATCTTAATTAACACCTACCTCCATATAAAACTAGTAGGAGCCAACACATGCCCATATACCCATACATAGTACAAGTATGAAAGTAGTATCAAACTCAAACTACCTATATACAAGATAACTGTGCTATCTCAGGTCTAAAGATTATATAAACTGATATGATTTATGACAAAACATTGACAAGAGTAAACTCCATGTGCTTGTCATAAGTGTCACTGGTTCGGCCTACTTATCATGTATAAGTGCCTATCATGTTTGTTATATGGCATGAGACTCACCATTCCATCTTATTTATATCTCATTTAAATAACTTGGGAACAAACATGAATACAATCTTTCTGGATAAGTCATGTCCTTATTATGAAGTATCCTCGATTGTGAACCTATTTATGATACTTTGTATTAGAAATACTGTCACTCATATTCTTAACAACTTAAGAATAAAATTTCTAACAAAATATCAATGGACCTTTTCTATTACATATAAATATCTTATGTAAACTGTCACACCCTACCCCTCTGTAAGGCATAACATGATCCCGTAGTATACCTAATGAATTACCAACTCCGTCTACTGATAACCCATTAAATACACTACAAGGGATTTTAAAAACTTTTCTTACTTATTTTACAGTGGTGAGCACTATTTACAGGTATTAAAAACTTTGGTGAACTGAAGTGAAACAATTAACTCATTTGATTTATTTGGGATTTCTGTAAAAATTTTGGCAGAGTGCCATATGTATTTAGGATAAAACAGTTCTTCAGAAAATCTGTAAAAAGCACTTCAATAAATTTCCAAATCTCAACTTCAATACATTTCTCAACACAATAATTTATCAACTCAATTCCATAGAAATTTTTCAAAGTCTGAGATAAGGAAATATAATACAATTTTTACAAGTCAAATAACTCATAATTAATTTACAACTTCAAGGTACAATTTGAATTTACAACTGCTCAAAACTAAAAATAAAATGTACATACAGTGTCATACATTCTGATCTTAAATGCAAAATACTGGTATACTCATTATACCAAGTAATCCCTCGCTGGATGTATATGCAGCCTAGTCTGCTGCCCTGTCTGTCTCTCTACCTGCGACAGCAATAAAAAGCTATCGCTGAGACAATGTCTCAGTGGTGCACAACATTAACCAAATATAATTTAAATCACAATTCATAAGTCATGTAAATAGTGGATACTTAAAATCATAGTTAAATTCAAGACAATAATTGTCAACAAGAATTTAAATTCCATTTCTCAATATCATAATAATTTTCCATAAGTCAGATCAGGTTTGAATTCAAAAGATAGTATATGTCAATGAGAGTTTAAATCCATTTCACAATCTCACAATACATATCAATAAATCACACACAGCTTAATCATGATCCATAGTTCAATTCGTCCCAAAAGCCGATGGCTAATGAGGTATTCAATTCGTCCCAAAAGTCAATGACTAATGAGGAATAACATGGCTAGCTAGCAAAAATATGAGTACTCATCCAATTCGTCCTCAACAGGCACACACCTCAATACTTCAGCCAGAGAGGGAATTCAATTCGTCCCACTAGACAAGCTAATGAGGAATACAATCAATATACATGATAGCTGTGGTTTCAAACCATTTCCAATGCTTTTAAATCAATAAGTATCCATAAATGTCATTCAAACAATTTTTCACAGTTTCAAACCATTCACAATATTTTTCAATCAATAAGTGTCCATCAAACTCATTTCCACAATTTAAAACAATAATATACAAATAGTCTATTTATTTCAATTGAAAATAATTCAAAAGAAACAGTTGTTGTGCACAAACCTCTGATATTTGTCTCCTGGTCCTGACTCAGTATTTCTTTCCCTTTTGCTGGGTCCTTGTTAACTGAGAAACACAATTTGAAGTGTTTCAGTGCTAAATTAATTTGCCTCTAACAATAATGTTCGATAAACAATTCACTGAATACCTTTATTTGCTAAGTCACCTAATATACCGACCCTCGTTGCGTTTTAGGTAAATTAGGTTTTAGTGTCGTTAATATGTCACATTTGATAGGGTTTTAGGTTTGGTATGTTTTACCAAAGTCATTTCCTTGCTTAGTGCATTTTAATGCAAATTGCTGGATTCCGGGACACTGGTTTGACCTAGCCGGACGGTCTAGTTCCCTCGGTTTTCGGGTCTCGGTCGAAACTACAAACTTGTAGATCTATGTCTTACGGACCGCGGTGCAAAATTTTAGGTCAATCCGAGTTAAGTAGACCAAGTTATGGTCATTACACTATTGCTGGTCAAATGGCATCAATTAGGTCATTTTTTTGATCAATTTGGTCAACTTTAGTTCTGCCAGTTTTTGGACCCGAACTTGTGCAAGCTTTTTGACTTGCTTATGGTCATTTCTGAGCTTTGGTGTCTTCATAAGACTTGTAGGTATGGGTCTTAACTATTCATGGTTAAAATTTCAGGTCAATTGGACCTGTTTTGAGTGAGTTATGGCCTAAACACTCACTGCTGCCCAATTGGTCATTTTTCAGGTCCTAATTGCACCTAATCCGAATTGGTCATTTTCTTAGGTCACCTTGCAAGCAGAATTTTGGTATGGTTTCTCAATGAAAGTTGGCACATTTTGTGCCTAGTTTCACCTCAAATTGGTCTCATACCAATTGAGGTTACACATTTAAAGTTATAGGCTAAAATGTACACTGCCCTCAATATGCCTTTCACACCCCACTTCAAACACACATTTACCTTTGCAATTTGTTTACTTACCTACCAATCTGTTTTGGTACATTACCAAAAGCATTTTCTACATTACATCAACATTACTTTGGGCAGATTACCATTACCCTCAACACACCAATTATAATTCACATTTACAATTTCTAAGTACCATTACATACACACCTAACCATTACAAATTTTACATACACTTTACAATATCAATCTACATACATATCATCAATCCTTCTAGGTCAATATTCTGCCTACACTTCCTTCAATATATACATTTACTCAAGTGTTCCCAAGCTGCCGCAAACCTTCTTCAACATCAAAGTGCCGTCCAACTTACCAATTCCCATCCAAGTGCATAAATCACCATATAAACATGAAGTAATTCACTAGGTTACTAACTCACCATGATCAACATTATTTCTCATCAATTATATCCATAATAAATCACTAAATGCGTGACCCCATGGCTGTCCAAAAATGGCTATCTCAATAACTACTTAAACTTTAAAATTTCCTTCACAAAATTAACACCCATAACATGAACATAAAGTTTAACAAAGGAATTCTCAAAAGTGTAAACTTACCTTTGATTGTAACTTTCTAAACCTTCACCAAACTTCTCAAATTTGGTATCAATATCTTCCTTGTGATGTGTAGACAAAGTTTAATGAAGAACCCTAGGTGATTTGGGGTTGAAATGAGGGGATGGATCAAGCTTTACCCAAAACGGCCATGGAGGTTTTTATGTTCTTCAATTCGGCAATATTGAGAGGACATGAGGAAGATGAGATTTCAGCTGGTTAGTGGACTTACTTCAGCCATATTTATGTTTAATTAAATCCCTAGTGGTCCACTAACTAAATTTAAATCATATTTTAAGCTAACTTTCACTTAATCCCACATTTAACCTTGATTTTAGCTATTTACTTTAGGTACCACTAAATTAATTTTTCCTTTTATTTTCTAAGTGTAATACTATTTATTTTTAATGGACATTTAGGTCAAAAGACACTTCGGGATGTCAAATGACCATAATGCCCTGCTCGTTACGTTCTGATTTTTCAGATATTCTGGGTTTTGTCTGCTTTTCGATTTCTCACTTTTCTTTGTACTAATTATTTAATTTTTCTTTGATCTTTTAATGATATTTATTCTTCAACAAGGGTCTATTTAAGTCCTAAAATATTTTCCGTGGTTTCCATGATCCGAGGCTAGTCAACGGTCCACGCCGTGACTTCCTGTCAAGTCACCCATCGTTAGGTTTCATTTCGCTTAACTTGGTCACATTTATTTGCTATCATTTTTCCTTTGTTTTTCTTGTACTTTCTTTTCTTGTATTTCTTTATTTTATGTCTTCTCACTCATATCGGCATGCAGTTCTAGGCATCCTAGCCGTCAGGACAACACTAGTCACCGGAGCAAAGTAACGCACTACCGAACTTTGGGGTGTTACAATTCTCTCCCACTTAAAATAAAATACGTCTCGAAATTTTACAGCATTAGTCTCGAACAATTTGTGGGTGCTGTCTCCTCATATCCTCTTCACGTTCCCAAGTAGCTTCCTGGCCTGAATGATGGTTCCACAGCACTTTAACCAGGTGTATCTTTTTGTTCCTCAGCTGTTTCACCTCATAAGCCAGAATTTTTATGGGTTCTTCCTCATATGAGAGGTCTGGATTTACTTCAATCTCTTCAACTGATAGTACATGAGATGGGTCTGATCTGTACCTCCTTAACATGGACACATGGAAGACACTGTGTATCCTTGCTAGCTCTGGAGGTAATGCCAACCGATATGCCAGAGGACCCACTCTTTCCAGAACTTCATATGGTCCGATGAAACGAGGACTCAGTTTCCCCTTTCTGCCAAATCTCATAATCCTCTTCCAAGGAGAAACTTTGAGGAATACTTTATCACCCACTGCATACTCAATATCTCTTCTCTTCAGATCAACATAGGACTTCTGACGGTCTGATGCAGCCTTGAGTCTATCTCTGATCAATCTGATCTTTTCCTCTGTCTGCTGGACAATTTCTGGCCCAATCATCTTCCTTTCACCTACTTCATCCCAACATAAAGGAGTTCTGCACTTCCTGCCATACAAAGCTTCATATGGAGGCATCCCTATGCTTGATTGGTAGCTGTTGTTATAAGCAAACTCAATCAAAGGCAAGTGTGTATCCCAACTACCTTCAAATTCAATCACACAAGCCCGTAGCATATCCTCCAATATCTGAATAACCCTCTCGGTGGCCATCTGCGTGGGTGGAATCTTTGTCTTTGAAGTTCAATCTAGTTCCTAGGGCTCTCAAGACTACCCCGAATCTAGAAGTGAACCTAGGATCTCTGTCGGACACAATTGATAATCGCACTCCATGCAATTTTACAATCTCATATATGTACAATCCGCCAATCTTTCCGTGCTATAGTCCATCCGAATCGCAAAAAGTGAGCGGACTTGGTCAATCATCAACTATAACCCATACCGCATCATGACTACTCTGTGTCCTTGGAAGTCCTGTAACAAAATCCATAGTTATCCGCTCCCATTTCCACTGCATCGACAAAGGATGTAACAAACCGGCTAGAACTTGATGTTACGCCTTTACTTGACAAGTTAGGCATTTGGAAACAAATTCACTATATCTCTTTACATGCCCATCCACCAAGAATGCTCTTTCAAACCCTCTATACATTTTAGTTCCACCGTGGTGCATAGCAAATGGAGACTCATGTGCTTCCTTCATAATGATCTGTCTCAATTCCACATCACTAGGAACGCACACTCGCTTCGATGTAGCAATAAACCATCATCTTTCCAGAAAATTCGGTTTCTTGCCTCTTTGGACTTCTTTCGGTAACCGATATTTTTCATCACTCTGAGCGACCATTCGATCGATCAATCAACACCGGCCGTACATGCCATGCAACTCCGTCTGTCCCTCATCATCAATCTCTAAACCGGCATCTTTGTGCTTTCAACTCATATACCATGGACAAAGGAGAAACTCTGAGACTTGCCATAGTCTTGCGACTCAAGGCGTCAGCCACCACATTTGCTTTCCCCGGCTGATAGTCTATTAAGCAATCATAGTCTTTAATGAGTTCCAACCATCTCCTCTGCCTCAAATTCAATTCCTTCTGGGTGCCTAAGTACTTCAAGCTCTTGTGATCTGTGAAAATGTAGCATTTCTCCCCATACAAATAGTGTCTCCAGATCTTCAGAGCAAAAACAATAGCTGCTAACTCCAGGTCATGTGTTGGGTAGTTCCTCTCATGCGGTTTTAGCTGGCGTGATGCATAAGCAATGACATTCCAATCTTGCATCAGTACACAGCCTAACCCATTGTGAGAAGCATCACTATAAACTGTGTATTCTTTACCCGAAGTAGGTAAAGTGAGGACTGGAGCTTCAGCTAAACACCTCTTCAACTCATCAAAACTCTGCTGACATTTATCAGTCCACTGAAATTTCACATCTTTTCGAAGCAGCTTAGTCAGTGGAGAAGATAACATAGAAAACCCTTTTACAAACCGACGGTAATATCCAGCTAAACCTAAAATGCGAATTTACGTGATGTTCTGGCGGCTTCCAATTAAGGATAGCTTCTATCTTTGGAATCTACCTTGATCCCTTGGTGACACAACATGTCCCAAAAAGGAGATTTCCTTCAGCCAAAATTCACATTTCGACAATTTGGCGTACAGTTGTTTCTCCCTTAAGGTCTGCAGTACAATCCGCAGATGCCTGTCATGCTCCTCTGCATTCCTCGAGTATATCAAAATGTCATCAATAAACACCACCACAAATTGATCAAGATATGGTCTGAAGATAGTGTTCATCAGATCCATAAAAGCAGCTGGAGCATTTGTCAACCCGAATGGCATTACTAGAAACTCATAGTGGCCATACCGAGTTCTGAAAGCAGTTTTTGGAATACTTTGCTCTTGCACCTTCAACTGATAATAACCAGATCGCAAATCAATTTTGGAGAATATAGCTGCAATGCGAGGCAATGGATATCTGTTCTTTATTGTCACCTTATTCAACTGCCGGTAGTCAATGCATAAGCGGAGAGTACCATCCTTCTTCTTAACAAACAACACTGGTGCTCCCCAAGGTGACACACTAGGGCGGATGAAGCCCTTTTCAAGTAGTTCTTGCAACTGTATCTTTAACTCCTTCAACTCCGCTGGTGCCATTCTGTATGGCGTTATGGAGATTGGATCCACACCAGGCAGAACATTAATTTCAAACTGCACTTCTCTTTCCGGAGGTAATCCTGGCAATTCATCAGAAACACATCCGAAAGTCATGTCTTGTAGGGATGTCTTTCAATCTTTGGACTCCCCACTTGGGTGTCTACTACATGTGCCAAGTATGCTTCACACCCCTTTACGATCATTTTTACGGCTAGTGCGGCGAAATGATGTTTGATGGCAATAGTTGCCTCTCCTTGTATTACCACATCAACTGGGGAGACCAAAAGTGGTATCTTCAACCTCTGATCAATCATGGCATGATGCCTAGCTAACCAATCCATGCCCAAGATGATATCATAATCTCTGAAGGGCATTTCAATGAAATCGACAGAAAGTGTGTCCTTAGATCACCAAAGGACAATCTCTATACATTCTATTAACCTCGACCTCTGTCCTAACGGACTTGTTACTAGCACCTCAAAGTCCATTTTTGTACATGGAACAAAGAATGCAATCAATGGTGCTAGCACTCACATAAGAATGGGTAGAACCCGGATCAAATAACACAAACACATTCTGGTTAAAAGTTGAGAAGGTACCAGCCACAACATCCGATGTCTCTGCCTCTTCCCTCTGTCTCATGGCATAGACTCTGACTGGAGTACTATCTTGCTCTGATTGTTTCTTGTGCCTTGGTTTCTTTGGGTTACCTCTACCCCTGCCTCTACCTCTGCTAGGTGGTTGTGAGCTTACGGTGACAGGGGCTGCATCGACCTTCTGCAGTAGTAGGAGGTGGTCCAACTCTGCGACTACTGGTGCAGTCCTTGGCGAAGTGTCCAGTGCCTCCACAGTTATAACAGGCTCCAATAGCCTTGTAGCATATCCCACCATGATATCTTCCACAAGTTCCACACTGGCGGGGAGGATAGGAACCTCTGGTACTCTGACGACGGATAGGGAGGTCTCTGTCACGAATGTCTTCCCCTACGATTTCTTGCCACCTCTGCCATGTCCCCATAGTTCTTCCTTTTTCCAAGATGACCACTGGAACTCATTCTCTGATTTTCCCTCTTTCTCTGTCTTCTCGATCTCTTTTCTCTGGAGCGGTCTCAAACTCAACTCTTTCCAACTCTAGGGCTTGAGAAACAAGTTCGAGAGAAGTTAGTGTGTTTGAAGCCGAGCACTTGTACTCGATCTGGGCTTCAAGCCGCTTCAAACCTCTTGCATCTCTCCTGGGTAGCAAGCAAACTTCTTGCATAGTGGCTAAGGCGGGAGAATTCTCTTTCATACTCACCACCGATCATTCCCTGTTTGAGACTTAAGAATTCTTGTAGCTTCACGTCTACATAGGCATCGGGACATATTTCACTGAATTCCCGAGGAAGTCATTCCATGTTAGCACCGCAGCTCTACTGCATCAGGGGAATGGTTTTCCACCAGTCATAAGCATCCTCAGAGTAAGGACACCGAGTATTCAAATCTAAGCTCTTACAGACAATGTAGCTTCTTGAACACCCTATCCATCCTCTCTAACCATTGTTCACTTCTAGAGGATCTTTGTCCCCTTAAACTCAGAGCCCCATATTTCATTAATTTGTCATATTGCCTTGTAGGAGATCGTGGTTGTACCATCGTGTCTGTATTGGGACTTGAGTAGGCACATTACCACCATTTGTTAGAACATTGCACCATCTCACGAGCGAATCGAGCAGAAATCAGCAGATCTGCAGGGTGCTGGTGAACCACTAACATTATGTAGGCACGAGGCATCCCTTGCACCTCGGCCTCAATAGATTGATCGATCAACGATCACCTCTTCCATATTCAATGCGAGGATTTTAGATCTCTTGAACAAATAACACAAGGAGATTTCCTCCTGTTAGTGCATATTTATAATGTAATGTACTGTATGTATCAAACAATGATATTGAGCAGTTGTACTATGAAGAAAGAATATTCAAATAACAGGTGAAAACGGAATTTAAAAACTTTGCTCTGATACCACCAAAACATGTCACACCCTACCCCTCTGTAAGGCATAACATGATCCCGTAGTATACCTAATGAATTACCAACTCCGCTTCATCGATAACCCATTAAATACACTACAAGGGATTTTAAAACTTTTCTTACTTATTTTACGATGGTGAGCACTATTTACAGTATTAAAAACTTTGGTGAATCAAGTGAAACAATTAACTCATTTGATTTATTTGGGATTTACAGAAAATTTTGGCAGAGTGCCATCGTATTTTGGATGAAACAGTTCTTGAAAATCAGTAAAAGCACTTCAATAAATTTCCAAATCTCAACTTCAATACATTTCTCAACACAACAATTTATCAACTCAATTCCATAGAAATTTTTCAAAGTCTGAGATAAGGAAATATAATACAATTTTTACAAGTCAAATAACTCATAATTAATTTACAACTTCAAGGTACAATTTGAATTTACAACTGCTCAAAACTAAAAACAAAATTTACATACAGTGTCATACATTACAGTACGAAATGCAAAATACTGGTATACTCATTATACCAAGTAATCCCTCGCTGGATGTATATGCAGCCTAGTCTGCTGCCCTGTCTGTCTCTCTACCGCGATAAAGAATAAAAGCTATCGCTGAGACAATGTCTCAGTGGTGCACAACATTAACCAGATACAATTTAAATCACAATTCATAAGTCATGTAAATAGTGGATACTTAAAATCATAGTTAAATTCAAGACAATAATTGTCAACAAGAATTTAAATTCCATTTCTCAATATCATAATAATTTTCCATAAGTCAGATCAGGTTTGAATTCAAAAGATAGTATATGTCAATGAGAGTTTAAATCCATTTCACAATCTCACAATACATATCAATAAATCACACACAGCTTAATCATGATCCATAGTTCAATTCGTCCCAAAAGCCGATGGCTAATGAGGTATTCAATTCGTCCCAAAAGTCAATGACTAATGAGGAATAACATGGCTAGCTAGCAAAAATATGAGTACTCATCCAATTCGTCCTCAACAGGCACACACCTCAACACTTCAGCCAGAGAGGGAATTCAATTCGTCCCACTAGACAAGCTAATGAGGAATACAATCAATATACATGATAGCTGTGGTTTCAAACCATTTCCAATGCTTTTAAATCAATAAGTATCCATAAATGTCATTCAAACAATTTTTCACAGTTTCAAACCATTCACAATATTTTTCAATCAATAAGTGTCCATCAAACTCATTTCCACAATTTAAAACAATAATATACAAATAGTCAATATTTATTTCAATTGAAAATAATTCAAAAGAAATAGTTGTTGTGCACAAACCTCTGATATTTGTCTCCTGGTCCTGACTCAGTATTTCTTTCCCTTTTGCTGAGTCCTTGTTAACTGAGAAACACAATTTGAAGTGTTTCAGTGCTAAATTAATTTGCCTCTAACGATAATGTTCGATAAATAATTCACTGAATACCTTTATTTGCTAAGTCACCTAATATATCGACCCTCGTTGCGTTTTAGGTAAATTAGGTTTTAGTGTCGTTAATATGTCACATTTGATAGGGTTTTAGGTTTGGTATGTTTTACCAAAGTCATTTCCTTGCTTAGTGCATTTTAATGCAAATTGCTGGATTCCGGGACACTGGTTTGACCTAGCCGGACGGTCTAGTTCCCTCGGTTTTCGGGTCTCGGTCGAAACTACAAACTTGTAGATCTATGTCTTACGGACCGCGGTGCAAAATTTTATGTCAATCCGAGTTAAGTAGACCAAGTTATGGTCATTACACTATTGCTGGTCAAATGGCATCAATTAGGTCATTTTTTTGGTCAATTTGGTCAACTTTGGTTCTGCCAGTTTTTGGACCCGAACTTGTGCAAGCTTTTTAACTTGCTTATGGTCATTTCTGGGCTTTGGTGTCTTCATAAGACTTGTAGGTATGGGTCTTAACTATTCATGGTTAAAATTTCAGGTCAATTGGACCTGTTTTGAGTGAGTTATGGCCTAAACACTCACTGCTGCCCAATTGGTCATTTTTCAGGTCCTAATTGCACCTAATCCGAATTGGTCATTTTCTTAGGTCACCTTGCAAGCAGAATTTTGGTATGGTTTCTCAATGAAAGTTGGCACATTTTGTGCCTAGTTTCACCTCAAATTGGTCTCATACCAATTGAGGTTACACATTTAAGGTTATAGGCTAAAATGTACACTACCCTCAATATGCCTTTCACACCCCACTTCAAACACACATTTACCTTTGCAATTTGTTTACTTACCTACCAATCTGTTTTGGTACATTACCAAAAGCATTTTCTACATTACATCAACATTACTTTGGGCAGATTACCATTACCCTCAACACACCAATTATAATTCACATTTAAAATTTCTAAGTACCATTACATACACACCTAACCATTACAAATTTTACATACACTTTACAATATCAATCTACATACATATCATCAATCCTTCTAGGTCAATATTCTGCCTACACTTCCTTCAATATATACATTTACTCAAGTGTTCCCAAGCTGCCGCAAACCTTCTTCAACATCAAAGTGCCGTCCAACTTACCAATTCCCATCCAAGTGCATAAATCACCATATAAACATGAAGTAATTCACTAGGTTACTAACTCACCATGATCAACATTATTTCTCATCAATTATATCCATAATAAATCACTAAATGCGTGACCCCATGGCTGTCCAAAAATGGCTATCTCAATAACTACTTAAACTTTAAAATTTCCTTCACAAAATTAACACCCATAACATGAACATAAAGTTTAACAAAGGAATTCTCAAAAGTGTAAACTTACCTTTGATTGTAACTTTCTAAACCTTCACCAAACTTCTCAAATTTGGTATCAATATCTTCCTTGTGATGTGTAGACAAAGTTTAATGAAGAACCCTAGGTGATTTGGGGTTGAAATGAGGGGATGGATCAAGCTTTACCCAGAACGGCCATGGAGGTTTTTGTGTTCTTCAATTCGGCAATATTGAGAGGACATGAGGAAGATGAGATTTCAGCTGGTTAGTGGACTTACTTCAGCCATATTTATGTTTAATTAAATCCCTAGTGGTCCACTAACTAAATTTAAATCATATTTTAAGCTAACTTTCACTTAATCCCACATTTAACCTTGATTTTAGCTATTTACTTTAGGTACCACTAAATTAATTTTTCCTTTTATTTTCTAAGTGTAATACTATTTATTTTTAATGGACATTTAGGTCAAAAGACACTTCGGGATGTCTAATGACCATAATACCCTGCTCGATTACGTTCCCGATTTTTCTAGACACGGGTTTTGTCTGTTTTTCGATTTCTCACTTTTCTTTGTACTAATTATTTAATTTTTCTTTGATCTTTCTAATGATATTTATTCTTCAACAAGGGTCTATTTAAGTCCTAAAAATATTTTCCGTGGTTCCATGATCGCAGGCTAGTCAACGGTCCACGCCGTGACTTCCTGGATCACCCATCGTTAGGTTTCCCGGCTCGTTTAACTTGGTCACATTTCTTTGCTATCATTTTTCCTTTGTTTTTCTTGTACTTTTTTTTCTTGTATTTCATTATTTTATGTCTCCTCACTCATATCGAAGTACGGTTCTAGGCATCCTAGCTGTCCGGACAACACTAGTCACCGGAGCAGCAGAACGCACTACCGAACTTTGAGGTGTTACATAAACGGAAAAGTGAAAATGCCTTTTATTAATAAAATATATACAAGATACATACTAAATGATATGCTCTAGGGCATATTACTAACATTAGCAGATAGGATCAGGGCAGATCCAAAGAAGATTGAAGCAGTAGTTGAATGGAAGCCTCCCAGAAATGTAATAGAGGTCAGAAGCTTCTTGGGGTTAGCTGGATACTACAGGAGATTTGTGAAGGGATTCTCCGTTATAGCAGCCCCACTCACTAAGTTGCTACATAAGAATGTCAAGTTTGACTGGAATGACAAGTGTCAAATCAGTTTTGAGAAACTGAAGACTATGCTCACAGAGGCCCCAGTGTTGACACAGCCAGAGTCAAGGAAAGATTATGTGATCTACAATGATGCCTCTCACAATGGACTTCGGTGTGTTCTAATGCAAGAAGGGAAAGTAGTTGCCTATGCTTCCAGACAGCTAAGGCTACATGAAAAGAACTACCAAACATATGATTTAGAAATGGCAGCAATGGTATTTGCATTGAAGATATGGAGGCATTATCTATATGGTGAGAAGTGCTATATCTACACGGATCACAAGAGTCTGAAGTACTTACCAACCCAGAAGAAACTTAATCTGAGACAGAGGAGATGGATTGAATTCCTAGAAAAGTATTATGACTGTGTGATCAACTATCACCCTGAAAAGGCAAATGCAATGGCCGATGCACTGAGCAGGAAGTCCATAATGGCTTTGAAAGCACTGAATGTTCACTTGTCCTTAGTTCCAGATGGGACTATTTTGGCTAAGTTGTGTGTAAAGCCAAGCTTGCTACAGCAAATAGAGGAAGCACAGATAAAGGATGAAAAGCTGATGACAATTATAGGTAAAGTTAAAGAGGGGAAAAAGACTGATTATGAGCTGAAAAAAGATGGGTGCCTGTATTGTAAAGACAGAATCTGTGTACCAGGAGATGAGGAACTAAAGAAGAATATCCTAAAAGAGGCACACAATAGCTTCCATGATATGCACCCAGAAAGTACCAAGATGTATCATGATCTGAAGGCACATTATTGGTGGCTTGGGATGAAGAAAGAGATTGGTGATTTTGTGACCAAATGTTTGACATGCCATCAAGTTAAGGCTGAGCATCAGGTTCCATCAGGGTTGTTGCAACCCATATCTATATCAGAGTGGAAATGGAACCGCATCACCATGGATTTTGTCACTGGGTTGCCATTGACACAGAAGAAGCATGATACCATCTGGGTGATTATGGACAGATTAACAAAGTCAGCACACTTCCTACCTATCAGAACCAACTACTCACTAGAGAGATGCTGAGATAGTACGGTTACAAGGAGTGCTAACATCAATCATATCTGATCGAGACCTGAGGTTCACTTCGAGGTTTTGGAAGAAGCTATAGGAGTCGTTAGGCACTCAACTCCACTTCAGTATGCTTTTCATCCTCAGACGAATGGATAGTCTGAAAGGGTGATTCAAGTAACCCTTAGAACTTAGTAAATTGTTATAAAGGTTAAAAAAATGATAATAATAATGACATGACATGAATGACATGATAGGTGCTGGAAGATATGCTTCGGAGCTGCATTATTGACTTTGAAGGAAGTTGGGAGAAGTACCTTTCTTTGGTAGAGTTTGCTTATTATAACAGCTACCAAGCCAACATAAAAATGGCTCCATATGAAGTATTGTATGGGAGGAGATGCAGGACTCTTTTATGTTAGACAGAGATGGGTGAAGAGAAAGTAGCAGGCCCAGACCCGATAAGACAGATAAAGGAAAAAAATGAAACCAATCAAAGATAACTTGAAAGTCACCTCAGATAGACAGAAGTCATATGCTGACCTCAAGAGAAGAGACATAGAATATGAGGTTGGTGATAAGATGTTTCTCAAGGTATCACCTTAGAAGAAAGTGCTAAGATTTGGCAAAAAGGGTAAGTTAAGCCCTAGGTTTATTAGTCCATATGATGTCATTGAATATGTGGGTCCAGTAGCCTACAGGCTAGCTTTACCACCTGAGTTGGATAAGATTCACAACGTATTCCATGTGTCGATGCTCAGGAGATACATATCAGATCTTTCACATGTTATCTTAGCAGAAGAGATAATTATACAACCTGATTTGACATATGCAAAAGAACCAATCAAAATCTTGGCATGAGAAGTAAAAGAGCTCAGAAATAAGAGAATTCCTCTGGTGAAAGTCCTATGGAGACACCACAACACAGAAGAGGCGACATGGGAGAGCGAGGAGACGATGAGACAGCAGTTCCCTCAGCTCTTCACATCAGGTAAATTTTAAGGACGAAATTTTTAATTAGAGGGGAAGAATTATAACGCCCTCACTGTAGGTAGTCCGTACATTCTACTGTTCCGACGACTAACATCTGTTCGGACAGCCAGAATATTTGAAACTACACTTAAACTAGAGTGAGGAAGCATAAATTGATAGAATAAATGATAAGAAAATATAAGAAAAATTAAGAGAAAATAAAAGAAATGAAATGCAACTAGGTTAAATGAGCCGAGGTTCCGACGATGGGTGACCGTACTGAAAAATAACTGCGAAGTCAGTTGCCGACCCCAGACTCTCGAGAAACCCTAGAAAATAATTTTTAGGACTTAATTGAAGGTTTGCTAAGGTATAAATGATATTAAAAAAGTCACAAAAATTTTATTAATCGGTACCAATCAAAAATAACCCGATAAGCATAATGAAGAGCATTTTGGTCATTTCAACCTCAGAGTTGAATTTTGACCTAAATGTCAATTAAAATAAAAGAGATTAAAACACATAGAATAAATTAAAATCATGAAAAATGCAATTGAAATGGGAAAAGAAAAGAAAGAAAATCAAATATAAATATATAAGTTATTATATGAGTTATTATTAAGTATGTTATATAATGACATCATTTAAATTATTCAACCAATGGTAAATTAACCACTATAAAAGGGGATAAGAAGACACTTAAAGGAATTAAAAATTAAACCACTCAAGTCATCTTCTTCCTCTTGCTCTCCCATGGTTGAACCTTTCTCTCACTAACTTCCCCATTTTCAAGCTTTTGAGCTTGATTTCCTCCCTGTCTCACCATATTTTCCATAAATCCCTTCAATAAAAATGATCTCCACACCATAAGGAAGCTCTAAGCAGCCACAAAGAGTAGAAATTTTAGAGTTTTCACAAGTTGAAGAATTGTCCATTCAAGGTTAGTGAATAATTTCTCTTCCTTTCTTCATTAAACCTTGAATTGAGGTTGAGATGAGTTAATATTGCATGAAAAACTAAGAAAATAATGGGTTTGTGAGGTTACTAATTTCGGTAACCTTAGAAAATATGAGGGTTTGATAAATTCATGCATGTAAATGGTGATTAGTAGTGTTGATGAATTCTTGACTATAATGATGATTAATGATGTTGAGTGGTGAAGTTACATATATTAGAAATTGGATTGCATGTGTATGCTTGACTTTGACAATTTGAGTTAGGGTTTTAACTTAACTATTGGAGACTTTGTGTAATTGCTGGAATTTGACTTCGTTGAGATGAGTTGATGATGTTTAGAAGTGCCGTGAATGCCAATTTGTAGTTTGGGAGTTGGAGGAAATGAAATTTAGAAGTGTACATTTCTTTGCAGGTTTGGGACTTTATAAATCCAGTATGTGTTTTGAGCCATAACTGAATTTTTGTTGCTCCAATTGGTATGAGGCCAATTGGAGGTGAAACTAGACCCAAAATACTTCATTTTTCATGAAGAAACCATGCCCAAATTTTATCCATAACTTGACCAATTTACTATTCCAATCCGGCTAACCATACAATGAATTCCGAAAAATTACCAAATGAACAGTACACATTCATTTGGTCATAACTCCCACTAGGCAGATCCAAATGACCTGAATTTCATACCATTAGAAAGCTTAGACATAGGACTACAACTTTCATGAAGGACACAGAACCCATAAATGCCTCTAAGCAAACCAAATTGCCAGCCCAAGTTAAGCCACAAAACTGTCCAGAACTATATTGCCCAGAAATTGCTGGACATAGGCTTACCCGACTAGTTTTAGAAAAAAGGCCACAACTTGGTCTACAAAAATCCAAATGCAATGAAATCAGTGGTAAAATTTTCACAAGACATCAATCTACAATATTGGTATTTTGACCAAAACCCAGAAATCAAGGAAACTAGGTCAATTGGCTAGGTCAAGTTAGTATGCAAATTCTAGAAATTGCCTAAGTGACCACTTGACCCCAGAACAGTCTTTTAGTCATATCTCCCACTACTAAACTCCAAATGGGATGAGTCATACTGTTCTGGAAACCTAAGAAATAGGGATCCAACTTTATTTAGACACTTTCCTCAAATTATGAATGTAAAAATCCTAAAATTTGAGTCAAAACCACTAACCTGAACTAGAATCCTGTTGGCATAGGGTACATGAGTCCAGGCCAATAATTTAGCTATAATTAATTCTACAAAACCTGAAAAATTGCAATTCAAAATTCTGAATGACCATAAGACATAGGACAACAAATTCTATGAAGAACACTAAGCCTATAAGTGGCTGCAACATATTCAATTAAATTGGTAAAGTGTAACTCCAAAATCTGCTTAGCTAAGGATCCAGAATTAGGAAATGAACCAGTTATAGTTATCTGACCATAACTTGAGTTGTAGAAATCTAAATGACATGATTCAAAAAGGGAAAACAAAAAAAGACATAAAGAAATAACTTCCATGAAGGAAGTATGGCCAAACAGTGGCCACAAATTTATTAAATTGATAGGTAAAATTAAGACATTAAAACTGAACCTAAAGAAAAGTTCATGAGACAATTTATTTTATGGTCGGGTTTTAACTCTAATATGTTGCTAAACACTAAATTACATGAAATAAGTATGTGAGACCCACTTTTGCACTATAAATTAACTTAAAATTTCTAATAAGAAATTAATAATGCTTAATTGTCCAAAGTAAACCTAGGCTTATGTATATAGTTTGGATCGATTGGTATACCAATTAGGAACTACAGATAGCAGTACTGCCTACATGAATAATCATTGATCGATAAAATATGTCTGATATGATTGTTCTGCAGGCTATATGCCTGCTCGTTGGCCATTGTGCCTAATTTCATTTTTTGCTTTAAAAGCCTGTCTGCTAGCCTTGTACCTGACATGACAGTTGTATACAGGGTAGACATATGGATGTCTAACCAGCATACTCCTGTGTATCCAGCCTTATAGTCTGTTATAGGTTACTTGGGCACTAATATGATTTTAAAAAGACTGAAAATAAAATAAATACACAGATAAGATCCTAATAAATAAATTGATCACAAAGTTTAATAAATCTGTAAAGATTTAGAATTTATAAAATTTGCCTAGAATTATTATTTTTAATTATTTAGTTACTTTTCTTTAAAATTATGCACCACTAAGCAATTCACTTAGCGCGTTGGCTTTCTATCGCATAGGTACTGGAGACCAGACACAGCCACAGCAACAGCAGTAGCAGTAGTGTTCTGATAGAGTTTTGACAAGATCTACCACAGTCCAAAGTCACCTCAGCATTTTGTATTTTGTTGGTAGGGCCCATGTATTAGACTTAGTATTTTGGTTTATTGTACATAAGTATTATGTGATCATATTTTGTGTTATAAATAAATTGTAATTATATTTTTCGAGATTTTAAATAAAGCTTGTAAAATTTTGTATATAAATTTCCATATGAATGAGTTATATTATATTCTTGAAATTTACAGGATCAACTACGGATAATGTGATACATGACAAGATGAATGGATCTAAATTAATTTGAACAGGTGAACAGTGGAACCCGCCAGATGCTAATAAAACAGAGGAGACTCTGCCCAAGTCTCCACAGAAATAAATTATGATAAAAAAAATTTTACCACATGTTTTTTATAAAGTTTAAAATTAACAATGGACAGAACAAAATAAGATAAGGTATTCCGACACCAAATGTGGCACACTTTACTTGGCTACACTGTAGACGGGTAAGTAGCGTCACATTAACACTTGGCATAATTAAAAAATAATAATTTTATTTAAAAATATAAAATATTTAAAAATTTAAAAATACAAATTTTAAAATATTTAAAATTTTATTTTAGTTTATCTTATTTATTTTATTAATGTATAGAATTAACAAAATTTAAAATATTTAGGATTTTACTTTCATTTATTTTTTTATTAGTGTATAAGAATTTTAAAATATAAAATATTTAGAATTTAAATAGTATAAAATAAAAAATTTGTTGAAAAAAAATGATTAGCTGTTTATCTTCTTTTCACACACACATATTTGTGAAGAGAGGGGAAAACATTAGTTTTTCCTAAATTACCCTCCATTGCTTATAATATTTACAATTATATTTTTTATTATTTAATTTAATTTTAGAATTTCCAAAAATTTAAAATTCTTTTGATTTAAAATTTAATTATTTTTATAATTTTAAAGTTTATATAAATCTAAAATTCTCAGTCCTATTTGTATTTAAATATTACTTAATTAAATTTTTATTATAATATAATTTAAAATAAAATTTTATAAAACTACCTTCATAATTTATATTATTTACAAAAAAATAGAAAGTCTTTTGTTTATATGAATACCATTTTTAATGAATTCTAATAAATTTTTATTTTTATCTTAATTATAATTATTTATATAAAAATATTTTAATGCAATAATATTTTAAAGTTACATAAAAAATAAAAAAATAATAATTTTTATCAGTAAAATATATGAACTCTTTTATTAATTTTTAATGTTTTGTTTTAATTTAATTTCTCATAAGTTTATTAAAAAAATATTTAATTATAATATGTAATATATAATAAAATTATATGATTTTAAAATTTTTCAATAATATATAATTATGTATGTAAAATAAATTATATATTTGAGAAAAATATTTAAATAGATAAACATATATTATTTAAAAAAATTAATAATTAACTTAATATGTTATAGGATGATTGAAATTTATAATTCTATATTTTATTTTAAAAAAAATATCATTAATAATTTAATACTAATGTGCATACATATAAAAAAATATAAATTAATTTTTAATTTTTTAATACTATAATCTTATGCTAACTTGGGAAATAGTAAGTATCGTATAAAATGAATTAGAAATATAAAATTATTAATTTAATTTAACAAATTTATATTTAAATATAAATATAAATTGATAGTTAATATAAAAGGAGTCTAATTTTTATATGAACACAAGCATTACACCATTTAATAAAATTTTATTTATTTAGATTTAATAATTTCATTTATTAAAATTTGACGTTTACTTTTAAAAAAATAATTATAAAAAATTTAATTTAAAAATTCATTTTAAGTAGTTTGATAAATTATTTTACTATAAACCAAATAATTGTTTCTACTTTTTTTACTATAATTATTTTAATTAAAAATAATAATATATTAATATCAGTATTTTTTATTCTATCAGCATCGTTTTTTATTTTTTATATAAAAAGAAAATTTTAGTTATTAATTTATTATTTATAAATTATTTATTAATATTAATATATTTGTCAATCTTATTTTAAAGTTTTTCTCTATATTATAAGAAATATAAAATTATACAAAATATTATATATGAAATAGAAATTAATAACATTGGTACTTATTGATATGAGTGTTCATAATTAATTTCAGCAAATCAAATTAAAAATAAATAGAAATAAAAAAAAATTAGCATTGTAAGAAATTTTACTAAATTGAATTTATTTTACTATTATATATATATATATATATATATATATATATATATATAAGTTTTGATTTTATATACTAATTATATATATTTTATAAAAATTATAAAATGTTAAAAACTAATTAATTTTAATAAACTAAAAATTTCATTATTGAAGAATTTTAAAATGAAAATATATAAACTAATAAAATAACAAATGATTAAATTTATATATTTATAAAACACTAATTATAAAATAATATTATAATAATAAAATTTTTATAATGAATTTCACTTCTATAATTTTTTAATTTTCATTGATACACTTTTATTTTAATTAAATTAATATAAAAATTATAAACACACATACAATATACATGTCATAAAAAAGAAATTTTATTATATTATCATAATAATAATAATCAATATATTATAATAATATTATATTATATAAAAAAAGTTATATAAAAATATTAAATTATAAATACATGCAACGAGTGTAAAAAATATGCAATGCACATTTTAAAAGAAACTAGTTACATATAAATATATGAAAGTCGGAGGTGAACTTAGCTTTGTCTAAATTGCTCTTCATTTTTTAAATTAATTATAATTATATTTTGTTATTTAAATTAATTTTAAAATTTATATGAATTTAAAATTTTTAATTTTAGAGTTTATATGAATTTAAAAATCTTAATTCTACTTTCATTTAACTTCAATAAAATATAAAATTTTATGAGAAGTAATTAACTAAAATAATAAATAAAAAATAAAAATATTATTAATCTATCTATTATTTATAAAAATATTAAAAAAATTATAATTATAGTGACAGATAAATAATTCATCGTCAATAATACATATTAAAGACAATAATAAATAGCAATCCATATAAATTCGTCACTAATATTATCTGGCGACAATATTATTCATCAATAATAATTTTAGCAATTAATACTTTCACATATTATCGTCGTTAATATTTTAGCGATATAAAATTTATCGCTAAATCTTTTATAATGCTAATTCTATAATATTTTATATTGTCAACACTAACTTTTAACGACGAAATATTTATCCCTAAATACTTAATATTTTATTTTTCAATATTATAATAATTAATATAAATTAAAATTTTAATATTATTTAATTAATAATCCTACTTATACTAAAAAATATATTATAATGCTTAATGTATAATTCTATAATCATAATTCTATAAGTATTATTATTTCATTAATATATATAATTAAATAAAAATTTAGCGTTAACTATATATAATATCAATTTTATTTAAAATTAATATTTAAATTTTTAATCAAATTCAAATAGATAAACTGCATTATTAATCATAAATTTATAACCCTTTTTTAAATTATTTATATTGATAAAAATATAACTTTAATCAAACTCAAAATTTATTTTTATATATAAATAAATTTATTTATTTCATTTTTATTAAGAATAAAAATAAATAATTTTATATTCTCAAATTATTATCTAATATAATAAATTAATAATATTTTTTATTAAAAACTTTAATGAAATTATTATAATTACATTTCAACCTTAACTAATTTAGGTAACTAGAATAAAAATAATATCATTTTTATTTAAAATTAATATTTAAATTTTTAATCAAATTCAAACAGATAAACTGCATTATTAATCATAAATTTTTAACCCTTTTTTAAATTATTTGTATTGATAAAAATATAACTTTAATCAAACTCAAAATTTATTTTTATATATAAATAAATTTATTTATTTCATTTTTATTAAGAATAAAAATAAATAATTTTATATTCTCAAATTAGTCTAATATAATAAATTAATAACATTTTTTATTAAAAACTTTAATGAAATTATTATAATTAGATTTCAACCTTAACTAATTTAGGTAAACAGAATAAAAATAATACCAATTTTATAATTTTAATAAAATAAATAAAATTTTAAATAAAATTAAAAAGTGCTTAAAATTTTTTTATCAATTAGTTCTATTTTCAAATTAATTTTATTCTCTACATCAATAAAATATTATAATTTATAAATATATTAAAAAAATTTTAAAAATACTATTCATAAAATTATTTAGACTTTATTTGGATAATTAATTATTTAAAATAAAAATAAATTTTAATTTTGTATTAAAATATATTAAAAATCATAATATCAAATTTAAATACTTATTCATTTTAATTTTTTTATTTATTTATATAAATTTTATATTATTATATAATGATTAAATAACTAAAAAAATAAAACTTTTATAAATTTCTTCAATTTTAGTCAAACTTTTTATTATCAATTTAATATCAAATTTTGACATTAGTTTCAATTTTAGCAATTAGCCTAATTTAATTACTTAATTGATAAAAATTATTTAAATATTTACATAAATTACTTATATTAGCTAAATTTTATTTTTATATCAATTTTAATAATTATTCTTAAATTGATAAAAAAAATTATTTTAATTAATTTATCAATCATTTTGAAAAATTATAATTCCATTTATTTTAATTTTATTATTTGTTCATATTTTATTTTTAAATTTTTTATTTTTCTTTTTTTTCCTCTAAATTTGAAATAAAATAATATAAAATATGTAAATTAAAAGTGTAAGTAGAAAAAAAGAAAAAAAAATTAAAAACTCAAATAATAATGTTATGTTAGATATATTATTCATTTATTATTTTTCATCAACATGAAGTTTGTTAAAATTAGTAAAATAGTTAAATTATTGTATATAATAATAAAACTAAAAGGAGTTAACATTGATGATAAATAAAAAAAAAAATGAATTATTTCGTGGACCTCCAAAACGAAAATAGGCAGCATACACAAGAACCCAACTCAAACCCCATTTTTCAAGAACTGGGAAAGACGCAAAAGACCCAGGAACACAGGCGCGAACAGTGAAGGACATGTAAATAAAATCACCGCAAACTAATGCAACAGGAGAAGCACCGAAGCATTAAGGGGAGACCTTAAGGGGAGACCCAAAGGTGCAGCAAAATGAAGCTTTATTAACAATTTGAAGAAAGAAAGGGTGGACAGAGGCAGAGCTCTGAGCTAACCCCAAACTAAGGAGCAACTGCCACCTCACCCATCCTTCAATTGCAGGACAATTATTTGAAGGCATTGTATTTATCGGAACAAGCTGGTTATGCGGCACTCGGCAAGGCTGGAAAAGCCAACATTACTGATATTCTACGATCCCAAGCTGCTGCAGAGTGGCAGCAACCTGAAGTCCCTCAATGGACAAGAGACACATGCATTAGCAAGAAAGCAAAGGACCATGGCGTGCTCACAGGGTGTGCTCCTTGCAAAAAATAATGAATCTCAATCTAAAAAATTCAGAAACCTGAATACTTACAATTCCTGGACAGATAAAAGGAAAAAAGCAAAAAGCCAGAAAACAAGTAACTCTTGCAAATGACACTCACTGGGCAGTTCACCCCTAATCATGGTGACAGATAACACTGATTCTCATCCCCCTCAACCACCAAGGAAAACAGTTGGGACGTAAAAATGAGCCTTGCAAGATTTTTCCAGCCTGTTGATAAAAATTCCACCCCCATTTCATTTTCTCTTAATTATCAGCCCAGAAAGAGTAGTATTCCTAGGCTTAACATTAGTGCTAAGACAAATCCAAATTGTATAATAACCTGCAACATCTATATAGAAGCACATTTTAACAACTGCACTTCAATAAAAGAACCAGCAGGAGCTTCTCAAGAAAAAAATTTAGATTGAAGAGATAACTACGTACCCCTTGGAAATGCAGAGAGACTTCTCTTGGTGATGTGAAGAGGTTCTGGAACCAGATTCTTGTCTAATCTAAAGATGCAATTTGGGAAAACCCTGCCTACAACAACGTTTGGATGTGAGCAATTTTGGGCCAGTCCTCCCGTGTTTTTGTCCCCTCTCTTTGAAAGTCAACGACGGGCAAATACTTTAACATGGTCAATCATAAATAATTTTTAGATCTTGGCGAGAGGTAAGTCTTTTCAACAACTCATTTGGCATAAATTCTGGTTCCACAATAGTTTGCATTTCAATCCTTTTCAATTGTGAGAGAGCGGTGGGAATTGAAGAAGAGGAAGAAGAAGGGGTAGGTTCTGATGCCGAAATCCACACTTTCAATGTCTGCTCCAATGGCCTGACGCTGGCTCTTTCTAGATGAAGTTGTTCAAGGGATGGAAAAGTTGGCATCGAAGTCAAGTTAGGGCAATCATGGATCGACAGCTTCGAAAGAAAAATAAACCAGGGCAACTTTCCTATTGATGGCGAAGACAATGATAATGATGTGCGTGTGGTTGCATCGTTCCTGTTGTATCTCTTCCATCCTTCAAAATTAGGGCACTTTAACAGATAAAGCTCCTTTAGGCAAGGATTAGATAATTTTCATCAGTATCTATGTACTCTAGATTAGGTAATTCTCGAATTCTCAAAATCTCAAGAGAGTTAAAGTGATCAAATGGGGGGAGATGTTGTATGTTTTTGCAAGAAAATAATTCAAGCTCCACCAAATTTACGAGGGAAGGAAGCCATCTAGGAGAATCGACTCCTCTATAAGCAAACAAGAATAGGCATTGGAGATTTTGGCGGGCCTTAGCACATCCAATGCCATTTCTTCATTTCTAAGCTCTTACGCATCAATTTTATAATAATCATCATCGTTGTCATCATCACTGACACCAAAAATATACGATTCATTGCTATCCACTTGGTACTCTATGACCCATTCTAGTCTCAAGGACTGGAGATATTGCTTCTCTTCCAAATTGGCAGCACGAAATTCAGATGCACCATTTTTTACTACATATCTCAAATTTCTTATTATTAGCTCTCCTCTCAATTTGTTTAACTCATGTAATTCATCCAGTCCGGCGAAAAGCTTGGAGGAGGAACCATTTTTGGGTGCTACAAATGCATGTAATTAGCAAGGCGAGTCAATTCTCCAATCCCAATTGGCATATGACTAAAATTACACCGATAAAAGCTAAGATGCCTGAGATCGACCAACTTTTTAATGTCCTTTGGTAGTCCTTGGAGCATACCACAATAGTCCAATATCAGCACTTGTAGGTTCTGTAATCTAACTATTGAATCTGGCAGTCTTACAAGGTGATCGTTACTCCTAATAATCAGAACTTGCAACTTCTGTAATCTGGCAATTGAATCTGGAAGCTCGATGATTCCAACGAAGGAAAGATCAAGATACCTCAAATGCTTCAAATTGTAAATGGAACTCGGCACTTCCCTTCTGTAATCGCCTAGATCCACCACTCGTAAACATTCAAATTCAGGAAAGATTTGGTTTTCCCAATTGCATTTGTTCCGTTTATCCAAAAGGACCGTTCTCGCCTTCTTTGCATTGAAAGAGTTTCTTGGAAGATAATCAATATCAAATGATATTTGTCGTGTTGTTTTCTCAACACATCCATTTGATTTTGATAAAGTGACTATCTCTTCTCCAGCAACTAATATAGCTAGATCATGCATCAAATCATGCATTTTACAGGTTTCTATATTACTCCGTCTATCTCTCACATCATCTTGGAAAAAATACATAGAAAGAAGATTCTTAAAATATGAAAAACCAATTTCTTCAAAACTTTGACTAGAATTTGAGGAATCAAGATACCCTTGTGCCATCCAAAGATATATCAAATTTCCCATATCAATTTCACAATCTTTAGGAAAAATGGCACAATAAGCAAAGCAATGTTTCAAGTGAGATGGAAGATGATCATAACTCAAATTAAGAGTTGACAAGATATTATCTTCTTGCATTTTTGAGAGTTCATATTCTTTGAAGGATTGCCACTCCGACTCAGTATTTTTACAATATAACAAAGCTCTTATTGATTTTATACCTGAAGGAAGCCTTACACACTTTGCTACAATCTCCTGTCCAAGTGCCTCTTGGCTCAAGCTTGTTTCTGCCTTTGATCAAATGCTATTTTTTTGAACAATGACCAAGACTCAGCAGGAGATAGGCCCTTCAATTCATAAATTGAAGATGAACGTGTCCTTTCAGCAACTGTTTTGGAACGTGTGGTAATTATTATTTTACTTTCTTTTGCACTTGCTACTAATAGGGCAATTGACCGTACAGGGTCGATTTAAAAAATAATATACCGAAACGGGGTAGAATTTGGGAAAATTACGAGAAGGGTGTGAGAAGGCCAAAAAACGTTGATAAAAATAGCGTCCTAACATACAGACGCTATTAAGAAAAACGCTATTTTGAATAGCGTCCTCACGTAAAAACGCTATTCAAAATAGCGTTTTTACGTGAGGACGCTATTCAAAATAGCGTTCCCACGACAGCACCACCCGAACCAGTCTCAAACGATGGAAAACGCTAATATGATTAGCGTCCGAGACAAAAACGCTAATATGATTAGCGTCCGAGACAGCGTCCCCACGACAGCACCACCCCGAGGCAGAAACCCGAAGCCCGCTAATATGATTAGCGTCCCAAAGGATGAAAAACGCTAATATGATTAGCGTCCGAGACTCTACGCCGGCAGAAATGGTGATTGCATGAACACGGGACGCTAATAAAAATAGCGTCCCCCACTGAAGATTCCTGCAGAGATTGGACGGGCCAGAGATTTGACGGGGCATCAACATGGGACGCTAATAAAAATAGCGTCCCGCGTGCAGGAAAATTCCTGCAGATTGGACTTGCGCCAGGCCAGGCTTGGGTGGGAGGATGCTCGGCAGGAGGGGTGGATCACGGGACGCTAATATAATTAGCATCCGGAGCAGATGGGACGTAATATTCCTCTCGCGTGCATGAATTGCTGCAGTGCTCATTCCGGACGCTATTCAAAATAGCGTCCAAGCTTCGGGTGCTATTATGAATAGCGTCCCTTGCTCAGACGCTATTTTGAACAGCGTCCCACGCGGTGACCACTGCAACCCGCCCCCTCTTCGTAATTTTTTTTGGTGTTAGCCCATTCTGGTATTTTTCCTTTATGAGTTAACTTAGTACGGTCATTTGCCCCTACTAATACGTCCCCTAAGCTAAGCCATTTTTGTGCATCCTCATTCCACACATCATCCAATACAATGACATAATTTTTACCATTAATCTTTGCATGAAGTTTGTTTTTCAGTGCATCCACCCCAAGATCATCAGGTCTCTCACCAGTCATAGAGCCTAAAATTTTTTCAATTATGAGTTTAACATCAAAATTTTCAGACACATAAACCCATCCTTCTAACTCAAAACATGTTTTAACTCTTTCATCGTTATAAACAATCTGAGCTAGTTGGTTTTTCCTAAGCCTCCAATTCCTACTATTGAAATTACTGATAAATTCTCTTCCTGATTAGAGCACAATAAAAGATCTAAAATTGCATTTTTGTCATCTTCTCTACCAACAACAATTTCTGGCAACGAAGAATGAGTTTGCTCCCTTTCTCAAATCATTAGAGAATTCTCCACTGGGCATTCATCTAAGTGAAACCCCCTATCCTCTTTAATATTTTCTAGCGTTTCTCTAATGTTCTTAATCTTATGAGCCATTTTAAGACCATATGAGAGCCGCTTTTTTGAAGTTGGAAAGCAAAAGCATACCTCCTTTGCAGAATTCTTATCTTCACTCTTCGCTTGCCCCGACAATCCATCTGTGGCAAAATCATCCAACAAGTCATCTGCATCGTAAATTGCTTCTTTCAATCCTCGAAGCCAAACCTCGACTTGTTGATTCAGTGAGAACTTCCTGTCTGCATCAAGAAGCACGGCTTGGATGGTAGAAACTGCGTTCTTGAGGCTTTCAAGATCAACTTCAAGATTCCTCCACCTCCCAGTCTCAACAAGAGCCAGAGATCCTAACTTGTTTATGATTTCCGATGCAATGTTATAGAGCACAGCTTCTGCCATTTCTGCTTAATCACGCAGAAAGCGAAAGGGACAATAAGAAGAAAATCAAGAAAGTTGATTAGAATGGTATTTTGCGGAAAGCGTGGTCCGATTTATATAAGGGTAAATTATTATATTTTTAAATTTATAAAAATTTTAGAATTTAAGTCAAAGTCATAACACATTGAATTAATTTTTCTTAAAAAATTTGTGGCCATACATGTCCACTGACCAGAGAAGGCATTGTGAGTCCTCAAGTTTTATATAATATATAATGGGTTTTAAAATGAATTTATAATTAAGAAATAATATTTCGATTCAGATTTTATTTATTGAATAATTATTATTTAAATTTATTTATATAAATAATTAATTAAATATAAAATATATTTTTTATAATAATATTTATATATTTTTAATAAGTAGAATTTAAATATTATATATAGTTATTGTATTTTTAAAATATAAATTATTAATAAAAATAATTTTTATATAAATTATTAATAAAAATATATAAATTTAAATATTATTTAAATAATAATAATTAAATATAAGACGAATTTAACTCATTAAATAATTTAAATATTAATTATATTTTAAATCTGAATTGTGTGATTTTTACATATACCTACTCATTGCATTGGTGGCTTATGATTTGCAATCGACTTCCAACCCAGCAGACAAGCCAAGCAAAGCAAAGCAAAGCAAAATAGTAATAGTTTGCCTGCAAGTTACGAGAAAGGAAAGCGAAGCGGTCCCACAGGAGACTAGACAAGCCTGTCCACCCAAAGCGAGAGAGAGGAAGGAGGAGAAAATTAACCAAACGGTGTTTCCTATGGATATTTGATTTTATATAAAATAAATCTATTTATTATAAAAAATAAAATTATTTTATAATTTACTTACATTCATAACATATATAAATATATGAATAAGAGAACAGATTTATTAGTGGATTAAAATATTTTTATTTATTAAATAATTAATTTGAATAATTATTATTTATTTAATAGTTAATATAAATAATCATTAATTTTAATTGAGATATAGAGTATTTTTTTTTTTTGAAATATAAAGTCTTTTTAAAGAGTTTTAAGTAAATAGATAATATTTTCTTTTAATTAACAATATATATTATCACGTGAAAACTTTAACAAAATAACATTTTACCCAAAATTCAATGTATCAAAAAGTAAATTTTATTTTCAAATTTAATTTTTCATAAATATTTTTTTTCAAAAAATATAAACACATTCTATAACTTTCGATTAATGAAGAGATGGAATTTAGATTAATTAATCTATAATTACTATTTTTATTTTGTCATTTAGCCAAATTATAAGTAAATTTTATCCTACCAAAAAAAATAATAAGTAAATTTTAGATCGAGTAAAAATACATAAAGTGATAAAAAAAATGATTATATTATTTATTAATAAATATTTAATTATTTAATATAAAGGTTTAACTGTATGATAATTCATAAATATTCTATAAGTATATTTTTTATTAATTTTATCTTTTTCTTTTTTAATAAATATATCTCATTTAATTAATAACTTTAGAATTTTAATTTAAATTGATTTCTTCTATAATCTATCTTTATTTTTTTTCAAGACTTTTCAGATCAATCAGACAACTATAGGTATCACTCTTACAAAGACAATTGCATGTGAATATGATCAATAGGATCTTACTATTATTGCCAATTTTCTAAATTAGCGTTGAGTTTATAAGTTTGAAACTATGTATCAAATGAAATCAAAGTGCTTACAAATCTAATAATATTTATATAAGTTAAAAAAAATGTTTTTCCCTGTTTAATTAATATTGATGCATTTAATAATAATTAGGATAATTTTTAAATTTTAAATCTTAATATTACAATAGTTGATAAAGAATTTCAGTTGATAAATAATGAAAATATTTTGATGAAAAGTTATTGCAAAATCTGTCTATTTTAATTCAAATTTTAAATATAAAAGTTTATCTGTAATATATAATATATAATATATAATTATTAGTTATTAATCTATAATTTTGTAATTAATTTAATTTATTTAATAAAGACATGAAAATGTATGAATAAAGGGTAAACTTTTGAGTGGATAAAAATATTCTTATTTTTTAAAATTATTTATAATTATATTATTTTATATAATTTAAATTAATTTTAGAATTTTAATAAATTTAAATTTTCTAATCCTACTTGTACTTCCTATTATATTTTAAAATAAAATCTTATAAAAAAATTAAAATAATAAATTTATATTCCCCTAAAAAAATCGTAAATTATGTTTTCAAAATAAAAACTAATTTCAATTTGAATTGAAAGTTAAAAGTCACAATGATCTCACGTTTCTAATTTTAATTTTATGGCCTTTTTATTCTAAGCCCAAAATTTTCTAATTAATTATTAAAATTTATTTTTTATTTACAATTTATAACCTATCTCTAATTTTATGCTCTATATATATTATATAAAAATATAGATGAAGGTGTGAACTTACAGAGTAATTAAAAAAAACATGATTTTAATTTATATTTACAAAAATATATATAATTATAAATTATTAAATGTCAATTAGTAAAGAATTTTAATAGTTTTAACACAATTTTCATGTTTTATTATTAGCAATTATACAAAAATCCTATTATTTATAATAGCATTACGTGAAAGAAAAAAAAATATATTGTATTTAATTTTTTTATAATCTTATTATAATACTAATAAAATTTTAACATTCTTTAATATATTTAGAAATAAAAATTTTATAATATAGTAAATTGTGTATTTATTTTGATACAATAAATTATGTATTGAAATCACGTTGACATATAAGTGCATTATGATTAGAAGTTTTATTTCATTTTACACACTCATTAATCTCTTACAATTCATTAAATAAGAAATTTATATTATCAACAATGCTACACTCAAATATCATAAAAAATTTAAAAGAAATAAAATATAATAAAAAAATAAATTAAATTGAACCTTTTATGACATTTTAAACTAAAATAATAATATTAATATTAATCAATACTATATATAAATGTGGTAATGGAAAATATTAGTTTCATCAAAAATATTTTTCATTTTTTAAATTAATTATAATTATATTTTTATTATTTAAATTAATTTTAATATTTATATAAATTTAAAATTTTTAATTTGAGAATTTATATTAAATTTAAAATTCTTAATCTTACGTATACTTAACTTCAATTAAATATAAAATTTTATAAAAAGTAATTAGCTAAAATAAAAATTTTAGCTAAAATAAAAATTTAATAAGTAAAAATATAAAAAAAACCAATTAATATATATATATGAATGGGGGAAAAATATTAAGTGGACAAAAATAGCTTTAAATTTTCATATTATTTATAGTTATATTATTTTTAATTGTCTATATTAACTTTTGCGTTTCTATAAATTTAAATCTCCCACATCTTTGCCAACAATACATGCAATGATATAAATATATTCACTAAAATATTATATAAGTATGACAAAAGTTTTTATATACAACTAGAGGCAGACACAAAATCAAAGATGAAGGGCCACAAAAAAATTAAATAATCATATAATTATTATAATTAATAAAAATTTATAAATTATACTTTTATAAAACAATAATCACGATATTTTTTTATAAATTATATATTTTATTAACTTTAAATAATCAGTAATAGCTTAATAAAGAAGGTACATAAATTATAATTAATATTCATTGTAGAATCTTTTTTAGCAATCAATTAAGACATTAACTTTTAGAAATTTTGATTTAGGATTTAAGGATTAAAAAGTTGAAGTGCCATAGAAAAACTAAATTTGAGATTTAAGAGTTTAAGTGTGTGCAGATATATTTTTAAATTAATTTATGTTTTAAAATAACAATTTATAATTATTATTACAAATGGTAGTTAAAAATTTGACTCTACAGAAATAAAATAAATAATGATAAATTTTATATAATAAAAATTTGATTTTTTTTCTTAATATTTAATATATTTTCATAATTGATGATAAATTAATTTTAAATATTAATTAGATAAAAATATTATCGCTAAATTTTGAGAGAAATTTTTAGAAACAAATTAAAAAAATTAATTACTGAAATTAAAATTTTAATAATTTAAATGAATGCGAAATTTTTAAACCTTATATTTAATATTTATTTTTTAAAATAAAAAGGGAAAGCAATATTTAAAAAAAAAAAGTTTGGGTACGTGAGTCAACCATTGTATACAACATTCATAATAAAAATATAGAATTAAGCAATTAAAAATTAATAAATTTTATTTAAACTTTTATATATAAAATAAAATGTCATTTAGATTAAATTATAAATTATTTAATATAAATGTTTATTTTATAAAAACATTCAATTAATATGAATTTTGGCATTTACGATCATTAGTGGATTAACCTAGATTTTATTTTCTGTTGAAATTTTTAATTTTCAATTGTTTTATTTTAGTTTTAAATTTTTTGAAAATATATTCTTTATCATTATGTATAAAAATAATAAAAAGAGATAAAGAGTATTAAAGATTTTTATGCATTTTTAATATTTAATTAATTAAAATTAATAAAAGGAGTAAATAAAAAATTGAATTTTTTGAATTGTCTGCTTGCATGACTATAGATATATCGTTTTTCTTCTATTTCCTTGAGAAAAATAGCTCTCCAATATTCATTGCTAGAATTAGTCTGTAAGGCTCCAAATAATTTCCTAGAGAAAATTGATTCAAAGATTAACTTGGTGGCTAATCAAATTCAACTAACAGAAACATATGAATAAGGTTTAATTTGAAATGAGTAAGGAGAACCTTAGAGCTATGTCTTATGCCACACCTCAATCAGCTTCAACTCTAGTATTTGAGCCTTCACCTTCTGCTAGCTTAATTAATCTTACCTCTTTGCTGTCTTTATCCCCTTCTTGTAGAAGAACTTTGTGCTCCAAAATAGATAATGTTGTTGAGATCTCTCACATCCCTGAAGGTGCTCAAGTAAAAGAATCTCTTCTTCCCCTTCTAAGCCCTTATAATATATATATATATATATATATATATATAATATCTGGTTCCCTTACTAGAAATATCCTCTCTCTTATCTCTCCAAGAAGATCTGTTACCAAAGAATATGTACAGACTTCTTGCCTTGATCATTGTGCTCTTAGATCCACTACTGCTGAATAATATGTCAATATGAAGATTCCTTCTCCTTTTAACTCTCAGTGGAAAAGACAAGGGCACTCTCATCTGCACTTTGGAGTGATCAGAATAGTCTTTACCTTACATGGACGAAGAGGACTGCCAGTTACTGCTAGACTCTCTTCACTAGATACTAGATTCCTCAAGTATGAACGCACTATGATTGGTACTTGCATCTCCACTCTCTATGCTAGGAGTGTGGTACTTACCTACAACATGTCTCTGCAAGATCCAAATCTTCCCACAACCCTAAAAGTTCAAGTTTGTTTAGTTGGAGCTGAATAAACAGTATCCTCCATGGTAACATTCTACACCACTAAATCATTTATCACCTCCAAAATCATGTTGTTGATTTGTTCCAACCAGGAGTCTCTTCTTTGTATATCCTTTCAGATATAGAACCCATACACCTATTGATAATCTGTTTTCATCTTATAGACTATCTTCTTATTAGCCTAAACCATCCATGCTCTTTGGACCTTTTATTTTTAATACACCTCCTAAACAATTCCAAGAAACTTTCACACCTAAATAATCATCTCTTCATCCTTTTCAATCACAATTCTGACCATCAAAAAGCATTTCTTCTTCTGAATCAAAGGAGGAAGAAAAGCCTTTGTCAAAAGACCACAAAAATAAAAAGCCTATGTATCCTTAAGACTCACCTCCTCAGATAACCATCCAAATACCACAATCTAAGACAAAAGAATCTTTTGAATCTTCAAAGAAAGAATATTTTGATTTCAACCCTAAAGTAAAATTGACAAACATGACTAATCTTCTCATGGCTACTTCTACTAGTTCTAATGCAAATGAAATTTCTGAAGAAACTATAGAAGAAAAAACATATCCTGGATAAACTTCACAAGTAGGATCTTATACCCGTCTATCTGGTAGACCCTACTTCAAACTTGATGATGTTCCTCCATCAAAATGGAGAGAAATGATGCTTGAATTTGGAGCCTAGATTGATCTACAGATGACTAGGCCTGATGCCCATTTATCGATAATTCTTTAAGAATTTCTTGCTAGAATAACTGAATCACTTTGAGATTGGTTCTCTTTCTTAGAACATTACAGGCAGCTTCAATTTTATCAAATGCCGGACACTCGAACTTTCCTAGTAACTATCCATTCAAAGTTAATTGGTAATATAGACCTGGCAGAACAACAAAAGAGGCAGGACTTTTTGAAATGAAGTATTGCTCCTTGAAAAGGAATGTAACACCCCTAAGTTCGGTAATGCGTTCTACTGTTCCGGTGACCAGTGTTATCCGGACAGCTAGGATGCCTAGAACTACACTTAGATATCGATGAGGAGACATAAAATAATGAAATACAAGAAAAGAAAATACAAGAAAAACAAAGGAAAAATAATAGCAATAAAATGTAACCAAGTTAAATGAGCCGAGAACCCTAGCCATGGGTGACCACGCCGGGAAGTTGCGGCGTGGACTGTTGACTAGCCTTGGACCGCGGGGAACCCTAGAAAATATTTTTAAGACTTAGATAGACACCTATTGAAGTATAAATACCATTAGAAATACCAAAGAAAAATTAATTAATTAGTACAAAGAAAAGTGAGAAATCGAAAAACGGATAAAACTCGGTGTTATCGAAAAATCGGGAATGCAACCCGAACAAGGGCATTGTGGTCATTTGACACCACGAGTTGTCTTTTGACCTAAATATCCATTAAAAACAAATAATATTACACTTGAAAATTTTCATGAAAAATTAAATTAGTAGTACCTAATGTAAATAGCAAAAATTGAGAGCTTAATGTGAGAATTTGGGAATTTAAGATTAAATAAATATTTAATCACACATAGTGCTCCACTAACTCACCTAAGTGGACCACTACATCCTCATTTTTGGACAGATTGTCATCTTCTTCAACCTTCCCAAAGAGCAGCTGAATTGCTCCCAAGAAGAACTCCATGGCCAAAGCTTCCAAGCTCCATGCATGAACTCCAATCCACCATTCCAAGCCATAATTTCTTCACTTGTTCTTCATTAAAGTTGCTCTACATAGCTTGGGTAGTAGATAAGCAGCAAGAAGATCAAGTTTTTGTGAAGTTTTGAAGATTTTCTAAAGTGGTAAGTATGTGTTTTTTATTATTGCTTCATTAAAGTTTGTGAGGATGTTATGGGTACTTGAATTGTGGAAAGAATTTTGGAGTTTGATGTTCTAAGGGAGATGTTTACTTTTGGCAGCTATGGAAACTCCTTAAGGGCAGTTTATTCTTGCTTGTAAATGGTAGATTAAAGGGTTGATTATGTGTTTATGTATGTAAGAATTAATTTGGGTGATGTATACTTAGTATATGTGAATGTGTACTTGAATTTGGAAGCTTGGACATTAATGGAGAGAGGTGCGTGAATCGGCAGCTTGATTTGGTGAACCATAAAAATCTTATTTCATGTTTAGTTTATGGAATATTAATGTTGAATTATGGTACTTGTAATGGCAGGTCGTGTATATGTATGATGGTGTGAGGTTGGACATGTAAATGAGCTAGGTTAGGTGATTGAATTATTGTAATTTGAGCTTAAAAAATTTTGTACTATATGGTGCATATTGAGTGTGATTATAAGCTGCCAAAATAACCAACAATGTGTTGTGAAATGTGTTTATGTTATGGTACAAAACAGAAATGGCATGAAGGAAGTGACTTGATTAGTGTTAAATGTGTATTTGATGATTGATGAACCATGAATAGCAGGGCAGTGTGTATATTGCCTTAGAACCTTAAGTGTGTGACTCTAATTAGTATGAGACCAATTGAAGGTGAAACTAGGCACAAAAAGTGCCAACTTTCATGAAGGAAGCTTACCAAAATTCTGCTTGTAAGGTAATTTGAAAAATGACCAAATCCGGACTAGTGCATTTAAGGCCTGAAAATTAACTATTTGGGCAGCAGTTAGTGTTTTGGCCATAACTCACTCAAAACAGGTCTAATTGACCTGAAATTTTAACCATGAATAGTTGAGACATATATCTACAAGTCTTATGAAGACACAAAAACCCAGAAATGACCATAAGCAAGTCAAAAAGCTTGCAAAAGTTCGGGTCCAAAAACTAGCCGAACCTAAAATGACCTAAAATGACCTAAAGTGACCAATTTTGATGCATTTTGATCAGCAATAGTAAAATGACCATAACTTGGTCTAGTAAACTCAGAATGACCTGAAATTTTACCCCGCGTGCAATAAGACATAGATCTACAAGTTTGTAGTTTTGACCGAAACCCGAAAACTGAAGAAACTAGGTCATCCGGCTAGGTCAAACTAGTATCCCGGAATCCAGCAAATTGCAAGAAAACGCAATATACATGGAAATGAATTGGGTAACATGTACCAACCCTAAAAGGCTACAAATGTGACATATTAGTAACATTAAAACCTAATTTACCTAGAATGGATCGAGGGTCGACATATTAGGTTAACTAAGTAAATAATAGAATTCAGTGAATTAATTATCAAGCATTATCATTAGAGACAGTTTAAATGAGTACTGAAACACTTTAAATTGTATTTCTCAATTAGCAAAGACTCAGGGAAAGGGAAGGAAACATTGAGTCAAGGCCAGGAGACAATTTTCAGAGGTTTGTGCACAATAAACCTTATTTGAGCCTTTTGTCATTGAAAAATTGATTTAGTGTGATTTATGAAAATTTGAAGTTAATTATGAATTGTGTTGCCATCTTGTGAATGAAATTATGACTTTGGAAATCTATTGGATTTCTCACGAATCATTGGAATAAAATGTTTGGAATTGATTTTGTGTTCACACTTAGCATGACAGTATCACATTATTCCTCCTCCATTTATGGGGTTGAGATCGTTTATTGTCCTCCCTCTCTGGTTTACCAGTTGAGGTTATAGACCGGATGAGTACTCATTAGCTAGCTAGCTACCTCCCTCATTGATTTCGATTAGTGGGGTTGTAGATTGCTTTGTAGTGGTGTACAATGCGACATTGATCGGAAATTTGTGTCATGGCTTAAGTTGTGTATGAATTGGCAACACTGTGTTCTTAAATTATTTGACTAAATTGTGTTATTATGAGCTTTGATAATTTGTAAAATGGAGTTTAAATTCTTATTGACATTCACTGTCTTTTGAATTTAACCATGCTTTGACTATTGAGATTTATTGTGATATTGTGGAATGGAGTTCAAATTCTTTATGACATTCATTGTCTTGAATTTAACTATGGTTTAAGTATCCACTATTTATATGACTTATGATTTGTGATTTGAAGTTGTATTTGGTTAATGTTGTGCACCACTGAGACATTGTCTCAGCGATAGCTTTTCATTGCTGTCGCAGGTAGACAGACGGACAGGGCAGCAGACTAGGCTGCTAGGGCAACACTGAGAGATCATCAGGTATATTGAGTATACCATATTTTGCATTTTATACTGTAATGTATGTTCACTGTATGTATATATTGTTCTTGGTTTTGAGCAGTTGTAAATTAAAATTGTACATTGAAGTTGTAAAATAAATTATGAGTTATTTTGACTTGTAAAATTTGTACTATATTTCTTTTATTTCAGCCTTTGGAAATATTAAAAAGTTATTGTGGAATTGAGATTGAGAAATATATTTGAAGTGCTTTTTACAGGTTTTCTGAAGAATTATTTTATTCAAAATACAGAGGGCACTCCGCCAAAATTTTTATAGAAATTACTAATAATGCAAATGTGTTAGCTCTTTTACTTAAGTTCAAAAAAGTTTTTAACACCTATAAATAGTGCTCACCACTGTAAAAAAGAAGTAAGAAAAGTTTTAAAATCTCTTGTAGTGTATTTAATGGGTTATCAGTAGACGAAGTTGGTAATTCATTAGGTATACTATGGGATCATGTTATGCCTTACAGAGGGGTAGGGTGTGATAAGAAAGGATCTTGAGTTCCTCTATCAGTGTATGTCCCAACTCTTTTATAGGCTTGGTAGACTGGATGAAGTTAATCTCAAAAGCACATATATTGCCTCTGTCCCTAAGCAGATACAGTCTGATTTGTATAGAACAATTCATGCAACTGGCAGGGATCTAACACGAATCTCTATTGGAGAAATTTACTAGATGACCCTATCCACTCTTAACAAACTATGTGAGCACAACAAGTTATTCAAAGAAGTCATAAACAAAACCAAGTCTTTGCAGAAAGCCTGCAACAAGTCCCTTCTTTAGATCAAATGCAAAGAGAAAGCTTGTGTCTGCAAAAAAAAGAAGAAATTTCATCAGAAGAAGATATGCACAAGCTAAAGAAAGGCCCTAAAAAGAAATCTTTTCAGTTCTTCAAGAAGAAATCCGTTCGAGGCAAAAAAAAGTCAAATAGATGTTTTATCTGTGGAAAGAAAGGTTATTTCTCTAAAAAATTGTCCTCAAAATCTAAAAAAAGCAGCAAAAATAATTCAATAAATCTATCAGAGCACTCATTTTGGTCTGAAAGATGCAGACATTGAATCTCTATTCTCATAACAAGATGAAGCCGATAAAAAGACTACCTTTGCTCTTGAAATTGTTGAACCAGAATCTATATCATCCGATGATACTAATACGGATGTCTTGATATAGAATTTCTAAATATTCATGTTGTTTCTTTATGCTCTTCAGCTCATCCAGTTACTCTAATTCCTTTAGTCCAGATTCATGTTCGTCTATCAAAATATGAGTGACATGTTTCTGCCATTGGATTTATTGATATCGGCGCTCATAAAAGCATGATGAACCCTACAGTTCTTCCTGAAGAAGCCTGGGTTCCTCATCCTGAATATTTTCATGCAGCAGATGAAAAGGTATTTAGGACTGATCTTATTACAAAAAAAAAAAAAAAAAAAAAAAAAACCCATTGGGATACAATTTTTCTCTGATTGTATTATCTGAACAAATGTAATAAGCACAGATCTCCTTGGCAAAGACTTATTGATTGGTTTGATGTATATCAACAAGCTCAAAAACTTCAAATTCTACCCACTAGGATAAAAAAAAAAAAAAAAAAGGTTTTTTAAACATTTTTACCATAATTCAGAAGATGTTATCACTCTCTGAAGCTTCTCCAGACTTTCAAAAGTATAAGAATCTTCTAATGCCTTCTTGTGCAGACTCTCATGCAGATTTTTTCATCCTACACTATTATGGAAAAATGAAAAGTTCTTTATTAAGCTTCTTTTTAAGCTTAGTGAAGACATCAATCCCACAAAGGCAACCCATCTTAGAATTACTCCTTCAGATCTCTCTTTGGCCCAATAAAAATGCCAGTAGCTCCTTCAACAAGGTCTCATTGAACCCATAAACTCAGTATTGGCATGTCAAGCCTTCTATGTAGAAAAAAGATTAGAAAAAAAATCAGAGAAAAGAAAAAGCTCGTGATTGATTATAAGCCTTTAAATCATTTTTGAGAGATAACAAATTTCATCTATCTAAAATCAACTCCCTGTTCACTCATCTCCAAGAGGCTCATATCTTTTTAAAGTTTGATCTTAAAGTAGGATTTTGGTAATTAGGTATTGACTTAGAAGATCGTTACAAAATAGCTTTTTACATTCCAAATACCTAATACTAATGGACTGTTATGCCATTTGGGCTCAAGGTGGCTCCTTCCATATTTCAAAAGGCTATGATTCAGATTTTTGAACTCATTTTACACAGTGCCTTAATCTATATTGATGACATCCTATTATTCTCAAAAGATGTCTCAGCCCATAAGAAACTTTTAGCTCAGTTCTAAGCTCTAGTCCAGAAGTATGGGATCATATTGTATAAAAAAAAAGAGTCACTTAGCTTAGACCAATATTGAGTTTCTAGGAATGTAATTTGAAAATGGAAAATACCATTCCGGACCCCACATTGCTTAGGAGTTATTAAAGTTTCCAGATAAGGATCTGACTACCAAACAAATCCAACAGTTTCTTGGAATTGTCAACTATCTAAGAGACTTTATTCCACATGTCCAGATATACTTCCATCCTGTCAAAAATGCTGAAAAAATAAGCCCCTCCTTGGAGCACTGCACAAATGATAACTGTCCAAAAATTGAAGAAAATGGCATACAATCCATCCCCCTTAAAGATTCCTAGCACAAGAAAAAGAATCTTACAGATTGACGCTAGTGATGAATATTAAAGGGCTATTTTTCTCAAAGAAATAGAAGAAAAACGACATATCTATGATCATGCAAGCAGATAGTTCAAAGACTCTAAAAATAGTACCATACAATCTATAAAGAAATCTTGGCAATAAAAAATGGAATTAAAAAATTTGAATTTCATCTCACTGGGCATTGCTTCTTGATCATCATGGACAACTCATCCTTTCGCAAGGTACTAGACTTTAAAAATAAGAGTCTTCCTAACTAGACTTTAAAAATAAGAGTATTCCTAAATCACATCTTTTAATATTAAAAAATTGGTTTTTCAAACATGAGTTTATTGTCCATCATATAAAATGAGATCTCAACTTGATTCCTGATCTTCTTACCAGACCACTTTAAATCCAACTTCTTACTTTTCTTCACTCAGCTCCTCTCATTTTCATGGCCAGCTCTTTCAAGCCCTCCAACTTTAAAACTCCTTCATTCTCAATTTCTATAGTAGAAAGTTTTCCACCATGATGCAATGCATCAATGACACTTAGCTAGATTACTGAATTTGTAAAGAATCATCTCTTCCATTTCCAAAACCTTGCTAATGTTCTCAGATTAAAGTAAGAAGCACACCTAATGTTCTATTAAGATGCTCTATTTTTTATTTACTTTTGTCTAGACCTCCAAGAAGATTTGTTTTATGAGAAAATTTAGTTTTTATGGTGCATGGTTACTCTGTACGCCATCGCCTTTGAAGTTCCTACCTTAGGGTTTTATGATTTTCTTTGAGACATAAAAAATCAACAAAGCTTAATATGACACTTCCTTGAATGGTTTGCCTCTGCTTCATTGTGGTGCAAAAACTTAAGGACAATTAGTGAGAACCATAATCTTCACCTCAAGCCTCTATCAAAAGCCAAAGCAGCCTACTCTCTGTTCATTTTACATAGGCCCTTTTTCAGAAATTCAGAGAGACTGTTACAGACTCAAAACCAATTTTATGAATGGAAGACCTATCCCAAAACTATCAAGATAGGACATAGCCTTCCATTACAAAAAGAAATTACTGCTCATCTTTGTGAAATTAACAACTACAAGCCTAAGGCCCTGATGGTGAATTTTACCTCAATCAGTCCAAAAGCCCAACTAGAAAAAGTTCTAAATCTTCTTTCTGATTATGCTAATCCAATTTGGCAAGATTCTCAAGACTCCACTAAGGCAGAAAAAGAGAAAGCCATCAAGAGTGCATCTGTTCCTGAATAGGAAAACAATCCATATCCCTGGTACAAAAATCTGTATGATAAGAAATATGATTCTGATGACTTGAACTATTATAATTATAATACAAGTCTAAGTTAGAACTCCTTGTAAATTGGCAGCAGACTGTCTCCCTAAAGCTAGAAAAAAATATATATCTGTATAATTAATTTTATTAAGATAAGTTATTTGTCTTCATGTATGACTTAGTTAGGTATGAGTCATATGCCTACCTGAATAATTCTTATCTTGTTAGATGTACTTATCTAACTATTAGATAGACACGTAACTATATAGAAAAGTGGTTGTAATAGTTCCAATTCTCTTCATATATAAAGGGAGCTTTGGTATCATTTGTAACAAGACTTACTAAGATATAATATTTCAGCTTCTTTATCTTAAGGCTTTCTAAATTTCTTTCTCTCTCCTAAAAATTAAAAATTCTATCTTATTCATATAATCCTCTACTAAGACGTGAGTATGCTCTACACTTGCCACTCTTAGTGGATCTTGTGTATCAAAAAGTGCTAGTTCATTGATATATTATTATGGTACTCCTAATCTAGTTCTGTATAATAATACAAAAGGGCAAAGCCATGACATTTGTTTGGCCATAGTGGCTTATTGTATTTCAGCACCGCATGAATATTATTATGCATTATTAATTTCATAGAGATGGATAGTAATTTTTTTTGTAGTGCAAGGCTTTGTCCTGTCCTGAAAGTTTTGGAATAGGTATTCCAGTCGTAGAATTGGTTCTGTCCACTCTTAATAAACTATTTGAACATAGAAAACTTGGTTCCATATCTCCTCACAAGACCACCTTCTATCCAACTTCTTACTTCTCTTTACTCAATTCATCTCATCTTCATGGCTGGCTTCTCCAAGCCCTCCAGCTCTAAAATTCCTTCATTTTTAATTCCTGCATTGGAAAGTTTTCCACCAGGATGCAGCCAACTATGGTATTACAACCATGCCATTTTCAAGAGGAGGATATGAATAAGGTTCAATTTCAGCTAACTTAAAGTTAACTTATTAAATTAAGATTTTTAAACAAAATAAAAAAATACTGAATATATTCGATGATTTAATAAACATATGTTAGAAATAGTTATTATTATTATTATTATTATTATTATTATAAAAATACATATATATAGAAATAAATAAATAAAAATTTTAATTAGATAAATATATATAAACAATTAATAAAAAAGTTTGTACATAAATTTTTAATAATTATTATGTATAATTTTTATTGTAAAATTTCAATATAAATTTTATTTTTCTATTATTCACTTTAATTTATAATTTTCTCTATTTTTATTAACTTACTTATATATAATAATTTTTAGATAGACATAATTTTCAAAGTATATCATGTGATTTAGTGTGTTATCACTCAATTGACAAAATCTGTATTTATCAAATTAATATCTTAAAATTTTATAATATCATGTGAGTAATAACATGACTATAACACTAAATGAATATAAAAAAATTACCATGTTAGTATTATGTTAACCGATATAAAGATAATGTGACATCATAAAACTACATGATAATAATTTAATGAAAATATAAATTTTCTCTTTTAAATAATCATGCGATAATCATATGGTATATTTTTTATGGTATATTTTTTAAAATTCCCTATAATTCTATTTATATAATAAGATTTATGCATAAAGTTTTGTCTTCCTCTATTTGTTGAGATTCTTAATGCAATAGAGTTTTTTAAGTATTATGTATTATTTATTTCGAAAGAAAGTACTACATATTATTTTTATACTATTTTTTTATAAACTCTATATGTTTTTATATTGAATATGATTTATTAACATATAGCTTTAGGTGTAAATATTTCTCATTATAAGTTGGCATGTAATTAATTATTTAAGTTTTATTATTATTTGTTAATTTTACAATTAGATCATAAATTTAAATAAATTAAAAATAATTTTTCAAATAAAAATTTATAATTTAAAACATATTAAAAAAGATAAGATGCACGTGCAATGCATGTACCATAAAAAATTAGTAATATATAAATATACGAGAGGAAGGGCGAACATTGGCTTTTCTTAAATTTTCCTTCATTATTTATCATATTTATAATTATATTTTTTATTATTTAATTTAATTTTAGAGTTTATATAAATTTAAAATTCTTAAAACTTAAAATTTAATTATTTATATAATTTTAGAGTTTATATAAATATAAAATTTTAGTCGTTTTCAAATTCTACTTAATTAAAATTTTAATATAATATAATTTGAAATAAAATTTTATAAAAATAACTTTATGATTTATATTATTTATAAAAATAGAAAGGTATTTTATTTATATAAATTACTTTTTTAATATATCATAATGGATTTCTATCTCTATCTTATAATTATTTATATAAAAAATATTTTAATATAATTATATTTAAATTTAAGTGAAAGAACAAGAAATGCTATTAATTTTTGTCAGTCAAATATATAAATTTTTTTATTAAGTTTTTTAAAGCTTTTTTTTTTAATTTAATTTCTTATAAGTTCATTAAAAAAAATTTCATAAAATAAATATACTTTTTAATTATATATATTTCAATAATTTTTAGTCATTGCATTATTATATAAGTTAGTTCTAATTAAAATTGAATTTGAATTTGTAAGTCTATATAAATACTAATATATATATATATATATATATATATATATATATATATATATATATATATATTGATTGATAAAAAACATTTAATTAGTATGCAATATATAATAAAATTATAAGAATATAAAATTTTTTAAATAATATATAATTATCATACAAAGCATATATAAGAAAAAAATTTAAATAGGTAAATATATATTATTTAAAAAATTAATAGTAGGCTTGAAATTAATTATAAAATTAATATAACTAATAAAATGATTAGAACATATAATACTGATTTTTTATTTAAAAATGCTAAATTACTAAAAGTTTAAAAAAATATTAGTATGTGTGCATATAAAAAAAACAATTTTTATTTTTTAATTTTATTTCAACTTGACAAATAATGAACACCTATTAAAAAAAATTAAAAATCATACTTTAAATATAGAATTGTTATTTTAATTTAAAAATTTATATTTAAATATAAATACAAAGTGATATTTTAATTTAAAAAGAATATAATTTTTATATGAATACAATAATTATATCATTTAATATATTTTTTATTTATTTGGATTTAACAACTTTCTTTCATTGATATTTAACATTTACTTGTAGAAAAATAATTATAAAAAATTTAAAAATACATTATATGTTAGTTTGATAAAGAGTTTTACCGTAAACTGAATACTTATATATACACTTTTACTATAATCATTCTAATTAAGAATAATAATATACTAACGGCAGTGTTTTTTTATGTTTTATATGAAAAGAAAATTTTAGTTATTAATTTATTAGTTAATATATTTATCAATATTATTTTTTAAGTTTTTCTCTATATCATAAGATAATATGAAATTATGTAAATTATATATCAAATAAAAATTGATAATATTGATATTTATTGATACAATGGTGCATATTTAATTTTATGAAACAAAATTATAAAAATTAAATAAAAAATAACTAGAAATAAAAAAAATCAACTTTATATCAAATTAAATTTATTTTAATATTATATGTATAAAATCTTAAATAGTATTAGAAAAAATTTAAATTTTTCATACTACTTATATATGTTTTATAAAAATTATAGAATGCTAAAAATTAATTTATCTTGATAAATTCAGCACTTTTTATTGAAGATATTTTACACAAAAAAAATATGAACCAACAAAATAATAGATATTTAAATTTTTATATTTATAAAACACTTACGATTATAAAATTATGTTATAACAATCAAGTTTTTATAGTAAATTTTACTTTTATAATTTCTTATTTTTATTGATATATATATTTTTTATTAACTTAATTTAAAAATTGTGCATATATAACATATATGTCATGAAAAATGAAAAATATAATATTATTATAATAATAATTAATATATTATAATAATATTATATATAAACAAATTAATAAAAATTATAATAAATATATTAAATTATGGATACATAAAACGAGTATAGAAAATGCACAATGTATATTGAAAAAAATAATTATTTTTAAATGATTAAATAAACTATCATCAAATTATTTTTTGTTTAATAACTATTTTTTATTTTTTTAAATTTAAATTCTTTTTTTATAATTAATAATTAAAAAAATAAAAATTTAGTCAGAATGAAAATTTAAATGTTTTATATTATTTAAATTTTAAATATTTTATATTTTTAAATAAAATCAACTTAAACAAGTGTTATTTTTTCAAGTGATATATATGTTAATAGATGTTAATAACAATTGTATTAAAAAAATTATAAATGATAAAATTTTAAATTATTTTCTTAAAATTGTAAGTCACTTTTTTAAACACAATTTAAATATTTTTTTATAACTAATAATTAAAAAAAGTATGTTTTTGAATAATTAGATAAATGAACCATCTAATAATTTTATCTAATATTTTTTCAATAAATTTTTTTATTTTTAAATTTGAAATATTTTTTTAAACTAATAATTAAAAAAATAAAAAGTTAATTAAAATAAAAAAGTAAATATTTTATACTATTTAAAATTTAAATATTTTATTTTTTAAAACAAAATTAACTTAAATAGATGACATTTTGATAAGTGACATATACGTTATCAGATGTGGATGATAACTATTTTAAGAAAATGACAAATGATAAAATTTAAAGCTTTGGCTTTGTGATTAATCAAAATCGGTTCGAAGCGGCTAAATTCAAGCCTCTTCCGATTCAAAATCTTCAAGTGCCAAAAAATCACAGTTCTGGCCCGGAATCGGCCAGGAACAGGGCCGGGTCTAGAATTAGTAGCCTAACAGTTCCGTCGCTCAAGTTGTCTATAGCATATTGGTCTGTCTTATAACTGCTGTGTCACGTATAGTGACGTGGCATGTTATTATTGGTAAAAGAACGTACCGGAGAGAGGTTGGCAGCACATTCTCTTATATTGTGTAGTCTCCTTTCCAAACGCACCATTTCTCTTCTCTTTTCTCCTTTCTCCGTTGGACTCGATCGCTTCAAGCCATGGCTGACGAGGTAAGCTTTTGATTCTCTCTAAAAGCATCGCTTGGTTGCCGAGAAACCGTAGAGAGAGAAACGGAAATCGCAAGGAAATTGAGATTAAGAGTTTTGGGAATCCTCACTGCATAGATTTACAGAAAACGTCAATTATTTCGCGAGATTTCCAATTTTCTGTTTAATTTTCTAGCGGTTTCTCGGCAGCCAAACTGATGTAGTTACGATTTTGATTTTGTTTATCTTTTATCATTTTTGTTTATGATTTGATGTTTGGTTTGCTTAATATCATTTCATGATTTAATCTGTTTTTCTCTATGTTACTGACATTATATGTGAAAAATCTGTTTTGGATAGTTAATACAAGTTAATTTAGATTTTAATTTAATTCTCAGTAGAATATATTTCATATAATCTTATAATAGAATTCATATATTTATTAGCTGTTACAGCTGCTATATAATGAGCATATTTAGATTGTGTTGGTCTGTAATGCCTACACTGTACACATGATATGACTGTGAATCTCACAATCCTGTATTGGTGCCTTAATCACTTCATAGGTGCAAATTGGTCTCTCTCCTTTTTACACTTAGTCAATAATATAATTAATTAATTATATTATAAAAATAAGAGTATCAAGGCTTAAATCACTAAATATCATCCGAAAGTCAACACTTTCACTAAATGAATACGTTCTTTATCTTAATATACGTATCAAAAGTGGCTATAGAGCATTATATTTTATCAAATATTGTAAGCAAAATATCTCAAAACACAAAATTGTAAATTGTAACGAATATAATGAAATTTTAGCATGAAAGATCCTTGGATGCTCTATTCTTCTTCCACATCTGCTAGATTTCTGTGATTAGATTTGTAGCACTCAAAACTGCCATAATTTTCTTTTGAAGGCTCTTCCCCTTTTACATTTATAGCTCTGTAAGCCTTTGCACTTTCTCTCATCATCATCAAAATAAAATATACCACAAGATTAATATTTTTACCCTTTTCAATCCTCTTTTCATCATCATATTCTTTTTATAATTGATGTCTCAAGCATAGTTATTAAAGGCACGCCTCAGGCTCAAGGCTCACCAGGTTCGAACCTTATGCGCCACCTAGGTGTGCGCCTTTGTTCTAGGCACAAGATTCTAGAAAGGCATGTCTTATTTATTTCCATTTTTAGCGAGAACCTTCATTGACAAGAAAGACTGCCACTTAAACTCAAACCAGTAAACCAAATTCTAGATATATGCCAAAGAAAAAAAAGAAAAGCACCACACTTATTTGACTTTTATGGATTTTTTAAATATTTTACTTTTGAACCTCATCTCGCTCGGGCGCTTGCCTGCGCTTTGCGCCTTTCGCCTTGGCTCCAGGACTCTTTGGCGCCTTAGTGCGCCTTGAGCCTTTAATAACTATGGTCTCAAGCTTTGCTACATTGAAGAACTGGTTTAATGACTTTCAGAAAAAATAAATTAATGAAATAATCAATAGATAAGCAAATGCCTGGGTGAAGTCGCCTTGCCTGGACCTAAGTGAGGCACTTTGGTTGCACCTTTTCTTACCCAAGACTTGGCAATTGCATAGTTTGCTTTTGAGAGCATTGTGATGTAGGGAATTCTGTAAAATTGGATATGACTAATAATATTCTTCTGTAGCTTGCATGTCTGGTTTCGGTTTCAAAATAACCTGCAAAAACACGTATTTATGTTTGTGCAACGGCTTAGAATGTTTAGAGATCAATATGGCATGAATAATTTTTACTGTTTTTGTCCATGGAATTGTTATTATGAAATGTATTCTAAATTTACCAAAATACCAAACTCAGTGAAGACTATATAAATATACATAGGGGAAAATGTATTTTATTTACCTGTTTTTTTTATCTATGAGAGACAAACTTTAGGGACCTGCTTGAGGAAATTATGTTGGTTAGCAAAGATAAAACTTCTGGGATAAAATCCTAGTAGAGTCTTGACACTTCTTTGAAACAAATAAATGACTAGATTATATTAAGTTATATGTATTGTTGTCTCAATTTTTGTACATGTTAATTATTTCACTGTTATCTCTGTTAGATTGAGCTGAAAACTGCCCCTGCTGATTTTCGATTTCCTACAACAAATCAAACTCGGCACTGTTTTACCCGGTATATTGAGTTTCACAGGTAATGGTGCTTAATGTTTCCAGATTTGCATGCTTCAACAAGACTGTTTATTACATTCCTCCCAAACTAGCCCATCCCCAAAATAAATAATAAATATATAAATCTAAAGTTGAACTGTTCTTTGCAGGTGCTTGGCGGCAAAGGGTGAAGAATCTAATGAATGTGAGCGATTTGCCAAATACTACCGTTCCCTTTGCCCTGGTGAATGGGTGAGTATGCCTAGCCTTTTTGTGTAGTTGCAAGTGACTGATGATAAGTCTATTTTTAGTTGTGAGATTTGATTACAGCCTGTAGCTTATTATCTCTTGAAGACATTTTGACCTTGTTTAGTTGTGGAAAACATTTCCTATTTCCATTTTCTACTTTGCTTCTCCATTTTCTAATTTTCCAAAATTTCATTTTCTAAATAGAAAATTGAAAAATTAGAAAAGATGTCCTTTTGTTGAATAAATTTGGAAAATTTAAAATTTTCATTTTCATTTCTCCATTTGGGAAAATTTTAAAACTAAACATCAAACTCCATTTTGTAGTTTTTAAGATGAATCTTTTGGAAAATGTAGCTTGTTTTTTATAACTGAACATGGCCTTAACTTTTACTTGTTTCCATTGTTCATGATATATCATCATACTACTTCAATTTTTCTGGTTATCCTGTATTTGAGATTCCTTTTTTTTTTTTTTTTAAATTGAAGCACAATGAAATTTTACAAGGAAGACAAGGAAAACAACCTTGTTAGGTGTTTGACTCAACGAGCAGGACAAAGGGTAAAAACATTGTGTATTCTCTTTGAAAGTAGAAAAATCTCCTTCTGTAACATACTACTCTTTTGAATATGAGTTGAGGGAGGTATGATTGAGATAATTTGGACATTCCGTTGTAAGCCAATAGGCACGCAGATATATAGAGTTTAGTATATCAAAGTTGAAGAAGAAGAAAACTATGGTATAGGCATAGGAAATGTGGGAGTAGTCAAAATTCTAATCTAAACCCACCAAGAAAAATAAGGCCAAAATCCAACCCTATCCATTCTAAATATGAAATTACTAACTGTATATAATTTGAAAATTTTAAAGTCAAGTGGGTTTATAGCCTGAGAATCCTGATTGGCCTAAAATAATTTTAGTTTAAAAACAAGCAAAAGTGGCCGCGCTTTGCAGCAGCTATATACTACTTTTTTTTTTAATATTAATAAATCACATATAAATTATCAGTAAAACTTATTTGCATAAGTCTCATTATAATAATTATATAATTATTACTTATAATATATCTCTATATATTACATTATTTTTCATAATAGAAGTATAAACATATATACTTTTTATTCTTTTTAAAGGTATTATATGTAAATTTCTAAAATTTATTTTCTTAATAATATGTGTGATAATTAATAAAAATTATTTATTAAATATTTTAATAATAAAAGAAAAATGTTAACAGTTAATTGGACTAAAAAAAAAAGCAAAAAAAGGTGTGGATAGCTAATAGTAATAATACTGAAAGAACGTGTTTTAGTTATATATAAAGCTAATTAAATCATTAAAATAATAAAGATCACTCCTATTAGATATAGTTGAATTGCTTAGTTTGTTTTAGTGCAGTGAGTAAAGACGCATCACTCATCTGACAAGTGCCAGATTTGAGTCTTCACTCCTCAATCTCCCTAAAAAGAAGATATAGTTGAATTTCTTTCTAACATTTTGATACATAAATGAATTCTAATAATAATAGCCACTTGTAATTTGTTTTTTTAACTTTCAATAGGGTTTTGAATATTTTAATATTATTAAATTGATTTTTTTTTTATTTTTTTATTGTAATAATTTGGTAAGTTTAATGTTTCTTCCAAATTCTCTTACTTAGCTTTCTTGTTACTAAGTTTGGGTGTACGGGGTGGATCTATCAATCCGGGGTAGTTTTGGTCCTTTTAAGCTAAGTTTTTCATGGTTTTTAATATAAGTTTTATTTCAAATAATAATAATAATAATAATAATAGCCAATTGTTATATATATATATATATATATATATATATATATATATTTCTTTCTACTTTCAAGTAGGGTTTTAGGGTGATTTTAATACTATTAATTATTAAATGAAAGTTTATGATTTTTTTTATTGTAATGATTTGATAAGTTTAATGTTTTAAAGTTAAAAATTGTTTTGACCAATAAATTTAACAAAGTAAAATAGTTGATTTTTTTTATATATATTTAGAAATTTAAAGAATTGAAGTTGAATAATAATAAGAAAAATGTAATAATAAATTCAAAGAATTTAGGTGAAATTTTGCTAAAGACTAAAGATACCAAATTGACATGAAACTTACAATTGCTTATAGTTTTGTCTTTTAGTAATCATAACAAAAAAAGTAAAAAAAAAAAAAAAAAGCGCATCATGTTACTGTTACTGGAACAGTAACCGTGATTGCGTTTTAGTATATATAGTAATTTGCAAAAGAACCCCGCATTGTGCGTTATTTTCACATTTGCTTATTTTCTTAAAACATTCAACACATCAAATTTTAAGAACTTGCGAAAAAGAAAAAAAAAAAAAGGGTTTTGTCAATGAGAGACCAAACTCATATTGAACTTGAAATGTTAGTGTTGTGCATCGTAAAAGCGTGTAAATTACAAAAGTAAATAAATAAATAAATAAATAAATAAAACATCAATATTTATGTGGTTCACTCTATCCATATAGGATTACATCATGGAAGTTCTATCTTTTACTATTATCAATAAATATAATCATCAATTACAAGTTCAAAGTTATATTATCCATTAAGTCAATTACACTCAAGATAACCCTTGTATCAAACTACTCATAGTAAATATATTAGTTAGCCTATCTCATTTTCCTCTAGACATACTCAACTCAACTCAACTAAGCCTTTATCCCAAAAATTTGGGGTCGGCTATATGGATTTGCTTTCTCTACTCTATACGAGTTTGGGTTAAATCCTTAGAAATGTGTAATGTTTCTAGGTCATGTTGTATTATTCTCCTCCAAGTCAATTTAGGTCTACCTCTTTTTTTCTTTTTATTCTCTAACCTAATGTACTCTACTTGTCTAACTGGAGCCTCTGTATGTCTACGTTTCACATGACCAAACCACCTCAATCTCCCTTCCTTCAACTTATCCTTAATTGGCACCACTTTTACCTTTTCTCTAATATTCTCATTGCGGGCTTTATCTAGTCTAATATGGCCACTCATCCACCTTAACATTCTCATCTCTGCAACTATTATCTTAGACGCACACGATTCCTTCAGTGCCCAATACTCACTACCATATAACATAGCCAGTCGTATGGTGGTACGGTAAAATTTTCCTTTCAACTTATTGGGAATCTTGCAATCACATAAAACTCCTATGGCGTGTCTCCACTTCAACCATTCGGCTTTAATCCTATGACTAACACCCTCCTCACATCCCCCATCTACTTGAAGGATTGAGCCGAGATATTTAAAGTGATTACTTTGGGCCAATAGGTGTCTACAATAGCCCTCTAACCAATGGAGAAGAATTCATTTCTCTTGAATTTTATGCCCATTTTCCATCCAAGGCCAAAGTTTCTTTCCCTCCATTGGACTGCAATGGGCAAGAATTCTGTTGTGCAAAATCTCGCAATTGCATAGATGGTGACAAATAATAGAGTAGTGAGTAGAGTATTGTTCCACGAGGATCGTGTTCGAGTACCAATTTACACAGTAATTATAATTATCTAGACTATCAAATTCGAAGGAAAATTATAAACTAAACTAATTATGGCTAAAAGGTAAATGATAGCAAATTAACTAAACTAAAAATATCATTAAGTAAAAGCATTTCAGAGTCAGGGATTCACACTTCAATCAATCACAAACATAAACTAACTTGTTCAACAATTGGGAGATTGTTGCTTTGAAGGAAATTAATCCTGAGTTATCTTAATTCCTCCCTTATCAATGGCTAAGGCCAGTCTTTAGTAATTGGCAAAACCTTTCTTTACAATGGCGCATAGTTATTAAAGGCTAAATGTGCACTAAGGCGCTAAAATGTTCTGGAGCCTAGGTGCAAGGCTCAGGTGCGCTCGAGCGAGGCAAGGTGCAAAAATAAAAAAAATATTTAAAATAGCAAAATTATAAATATTTGATCACTCTTCAAGTAACTTAAAACTACATAATAACAATAATAATTTTGCAATTCAAAAAAGGTAAAAATAAATTATTATAAGTTAGACATTAATAAACTACTAAAAGTTAAAATTTAATAAACTAGTAAACTACTAAATGTTCAATCCACATCAATAAAAACATCAAAGTCCTCTTCCTCTTCTTCATCAAGGTCATTATTTTCCTCATACTCATCTTTCAAATCAACATCTTCTTCATCATCATCTTCCTTGTCTTCAAGAAGTGAAGAAGTACGAGTGGATGATACTTTTCTTTTTCGTTGTGGTGTAAATCTTGTAGATGCAACATTTTTTCCTTGATCTAGTGTTGTAGCCATCCTCTTCAGCTCCAACAGTTTTAGCAACCACATTCCTTATCAAATCATCATCTTCAAAAATAAATTCATCTTTATCTCTTCCTCCATTTGACCCATCAACCATTTGTTAATATCATTTATGCCTTTCAATCAGATGGGGTCAATGCGGTCACTTGCATCATATTGACACTTTAATGACTGATTGTACCTGACAAATACCAAATTATTCGAGTGATGTTGAGCTAGCCTATTTCTTTTTTTACTATGAATATGCAAAATATAATAATTTTAGTAAGTATGGCTTTTGAAAGAACAAATTAAAAGTATAATTCTAAAAGGAGATATTTTCTCACTTACATGCTTAAAGATGCTCTAATTATGCTTATAACCAGATGCATTACAAGTGAGGCCAAACACTTTTACAGCAAAATTTTTCAAATTTGGAATTGCAGCTCCATAAGTCAACCACCATATAGCTAATGAAAAAATAATGCATATTAATTATTATTAAAAAAGATTGCAAGATGAGATTACATGCTTATGAGTAAAATTATATTACCTGGAGATACTTTCTTTTGATTCCTAATTGCCATATCCATCCCAAATATGCCTTCAACTTTTTGATAAAAAAGTAATTGTGCCATGATTTTGTTTTGTTCTTCTTTACTTGGAATCAACCTTGCTAGCCAGTAACAACCCCAACATTTTCATTAATATTCTCATTTGAATAAAAAAAAAATTAAGGATTCAAATAATATCCAGCTACATGCAAAGGTCGATGGAGTTGGCTTTTCCATCGTTTATCAATAATGTCAAAGATTGCCTTGTATTTTTCTTCATTGTCACCAAATGACGTTGCAATTGCTTCTTTAGTTCTATCCATCGCCTCACAGATATATCCCATTGCAGGCATTTTCTCATCATCAACTAGTCTAAGCACACGTACTAATGGATAAAAATCTTTAAGATAAAAACAATATTAGTCCAAAAAGTAGGCATCATGAGAATACTGCATGCTTTCTTACCAGACAGTTCTTTTGCCTATTTACTTTTGGTCCATTCCTTTAAAGGAAACATCTTTCTTAAATTCGTCTTGTGTATGTATGCGTTGAAGAGTGAGAAAAGCAGTTGCAAATCTTCTGACAGCTAGCCTAATTAGGTCTCTTTCACTAATGAAGCGCCGCAACATGTTCGCCACATTTGGACGAATGTAAATGTATGTAAATTTATCTATTTAATGTCACTGCCCTTTTAATTGTGTTATGAATGTTGGGAATTTTTTTAATATCTTGTAGCATCAAATCTATGCAATGGGCAGCACAAAGATTCCAATACAAATGAGGGCATTTTGTTTCTTACAATTTTCCTAAAAGCAAAACAAATATGGTAGCATAAATATTAAATACATTATTTACTTAAAATGAATTTAAACTATCTAATAATAATAAGAATAAAAACTCTTAATTACCTGCAAGAGCACAATTGCTAGCATTATCTATATAACTTGAGCCGCATTAGCCTCTCCAACACGCTCCACGAATCTATTAAGCAGCTCATACATTTCATCACTGGTCTTAAGAGTACTCTGAAACATCAACAGATTCTATGAAAACCGTTCCCTTTAGAGAATTCACCAAGAAATTAATCAAAGTCTTTTGTTTCTTATCAGTCCAACCATTTGCCATTATGGAACAACCAAACTTTGCCCATTCTTCTTCATATGACTTTAATGAATTCTTCACCTCAGTAACTTCTTCATTCAATAAGGGAACCTGCGACTCATGAAAACTAAGTGCTTTCATACCAATCTCAAATTGTCCAATGGACTCCACCATAACTTAAAAACTTAGATGATTGATGGAATTTAAAGGAATTGCTGCATCATACATCCACTTATCTATATCCTTACTTTTTTTCGTGATTCCTTTTTACATGCCTTATTAATGGTTTGCTTCATCTTTGAATTTGTTCTATCTTGTACCGCCTTTTCAGCACTTTTAGCAAAATATAAATCCATTGGACCTTTTATCCTTGGCTTCTTTTTCATATTATGAGTCTCACTACTTTCCTTTAAGCCTCCATACGATTACCCTAACATCATCTTCATCTTCATCGTTACCAAGCCTTTCAACATCCTCATAATCAGGCAGTTTAACTAAGTTTCCCTGTAGCTTTTCACGCACATGTGTTGGACACTTCTTATACATTATAGCATTTCAAAATCCTCTAGCTAAATGTTGCTTAGCTCGGTGTATCCCTTCTTTTGTAACTTTGCCACAAAAGTTACAAACTTGGATTCAACAAATGGACATACTTACATGTGTTGTCAGTTTTAGTAGCAGCAGTAGGGGCTTCAGATTCCATCCCTGCAAAAGAAAAAATAAAATAAAATAAAGAGAGACAAGGAAATTAATAATGTGTAATAACATAAACGTTAACCCTATTTACTAATAGCAAGTAGCAACAATGTAACATACAAACAAATTTATAATACCATAATCCAATTATAATAATAGAAATTGATAATTTTGATAACACAAACACAATTACAATATTTCTAATAATTTATAATAAGACCTAATAATAATTAGCAATAAGAAAATAAACCCAATTTAATTCAATCATAAAACCAAAAGCTAATAACTAATAAGAAATTTAGAGTAATGGAATTAGTATCTCAAGTCTCAACATTCTTTCACATTCACAATAAACAAAATCACAAATTTAGACAATAATAATAAAAAAAAAAGCATATGGTATATGGGTAAGGAGAGAGCATGACAGAAAAAAAAAAGTGACTTTGCCTTGGATGAAACACAGAGAGAGAGACAGATAGAGGCATATGGGTAGGAAGAGAGCATGGTAGGAAAAAAAAAAAAAAAAGTGCAACGCCTAGCCATGGACAAAACAGAGAGAAGAAGAAGAAGAAGAAGAAGAAGAAACAATCAAAATTAGAACATACTTGGCTGGTGCTGCTAGAAATGACAGATTTGAGCTCTTCTTCTCTCCTTTTCTTCTTTTTTTTTTTTTTTCCTTTTTTTTTTCTTTGGTACCTATTGTTGGCGGCAGCCTTTTAAAAGAAACCCTACCATTTTTTTTTGGCCTGTGCCTCGGTGATGTGCTGCACCTTTCCTCCCTTCGGGTAATGTCCTGTTGTGCCTGGTGTGCCCTTTGATAACAGTGCAATGGGCAACAACACTACTTTATGAGCTGAGAGCCTCCCTTTATGGGTAAAACCACTCTTCATGGGCAAAGCCAAATAATTTTTCTACAATACTCCTATTTTTAGTGTTAGTCACTCCAATCTTAATCTAATTAGGAATCTCATCCAATTTAAGAATAATACTAAAATAGGAGTTATACTCTATATAGGAAATATACCTCTAATATTTCTCCCACCCAAAAAAGTCTCTCCAAATCCACGTAGAGTTTGAGTCATAAATAAAATAGTTAGAAATGACCTAAACTCAAAATGATCCGACTCATATCTTTCTAATTCAACTACCATCTTCACATCATCACTGCTCTAAACCTTTTTTAAGATATAACCCATAATCAAGTGGAATGCTGGAAATGATAAATGTAACCAGCATTAATTGCGTTGGTATTAAGGTTGACTTGGTCATTTATCACAGTAACTTTTATGCATTTTCAGTATCTGTTTGATGGATTATTACTTTATGATTCCGAAAATATGGTTGCTGGACCTTTTCAATTATTTTCCTTGTTCTGCAGCAAAATTTATTCTTCATTGAGTTGAAAATTTTGAATTCATTCTTCACATTGGCTGTTGAAGCAGGCAGATTGTGGTAGTATGATGTGATGAATTTAAGATACTGATGGATCATGGATGGGCTTTTAGTAGTTGTGGTGAAAGGGGATTATAATATGGGCTTTCAGTGAGTTTGGAGTCTCTATTTAGTTGTATCCTACCCATGTTTGATGCCATGTTGTTGTGTTCATTATTGAAATGTTATTGACTGATTTTAATTCGAACCCCTTTTTTTTTGGTGGTGCTTATGCATGAGGTAGCTTAAATTAGCTGTCATGAACTGCTAGTAGTGTGGATGTATTTATTTATTTAAAAAAAGAGAATCTTTGCCATCTTAGTAATTAATTTTGTGATATTTGTGTTAATTGTTGCAGATTGAGAGGTGGAATGAACAGAGGGAGAATGGGACGTTTCCTGGTCCTCTTTGAACTTCTTCCACAAGCACCTAGGTTGAATGTCTATGGCAATGTTTCTCTCTATTTTTCGTTTAGATCCTTTCATCTAATAAAAAACCACTGAGATCTGGGAATTCCCCTGAGCTTATGCAACTGAGAGTAATTATTTTGGATAAATTGCACAAATTTCTGGCGTCTGATTGTGATTCCTTTTCAGGTTGTCTGATATATTTAATGTGTGCAGGCTGCAACCTTTTAGTGAAGGAAAGGAATGTGCAGAACTTTTGAAATTAAAGTCTCCCCAAATATCGTAATCTCATAAATCATTCGAAAAAAGTTTTTTTTTTTTCATTAAATTTTTTTTCATTAAAATTTATATAAAATTTTTAAAAATTCTAGATCAATTGAAGTGGTATTAAAATTTTAGACTATAGGGAGATTCATAATAAGTGTTAAGATAAATTTTATATGACTTGTTCTGTTTTATGAGAGTGAATGCTCCTGTTTTATGAGAGTGAATATTATACATTTAAGGTACAATATGCCTGTAAGAATGCGAGTGACGATAATGTAAATGTTAAAATAGATATTTAATAATGTAATATGGATAAGAGCTTTTGGAACATGATACAGAAAAAATTAAAAATGATTATATGTAGCACATTAATAATAAAATAAAATGATTAAAATGATTTAATTATGTTTACCGTAGAGAATCAAATACTTTAATATGAAGTTTGATAATTCAAGGAAAGATTGAAAAACTTTTGATAATTCAAGGAAATACAAAGTTTGATAATTCAAGGAAAGATTGAGAAAGGAAAGGAAAGAAATAATATCAAATTATTTATATTAAATGGCAAAAATTAATTTAAATAATCGATTCCACCTAAAACTAATTTATATAATCAATTCCAAGGTTAGTTGTTGTATTGAATCTCTTTTATTATTATTATTTTTTTTTTTTTCAAGAACAAGAAAAAAGAAAAATTCCCTTCTGCCACTTGCTTGGTTAAGTAACATAACTGTAATTTATACTACTAAAAGTAAGTAGTAAACTTTCTATACATCTTCCTAAAAGAATATATTCAAATCTTTACTAGCTCCAGTAGTTTAATGGATATTTTTATTCTTATTAGTTTCTTTAAAAAAATATCCATATAGTTGCAACTCAATTATTTTTTTTCACAGGAAGGGAAGCAGAGGGGGGAACCTTCATACATTCAAGAAAGCATATCACCTTTGAGAGAGGCGAAAGGAGAAATGGATCTGCAAGATTTTCAGAGGAAATTCGAGCTCAAGTTTCAAAAGTTTAAGGCTGCAATTCTCTATTTGGGTTCTTTCACTCTATTTTCTTCTCATATCTTTTTTTTTTTTTTTAATTTTATGAACTTGATTGTAAAAATCACTATGTATGAGTAGTTTTTCTTATTCTAAGGTTAGGGATGTAACACTTTCAATTCAGTTATGGATTTAATTTGATTTTATTTAATAAATTGGGTATTTTATTCTTTGATTTAATCTCTTGTGATCTTTATGCATGCTTTGTATTGAGCTCCACTTAGTATTGATTTTAGATACTAAAATGTAAAGATTAATATTGGAATAATAGGTTTTTGAACTTAAGATTCTTGATCTAGAGATAGGCTAGAATTTGGTTTTAATTGATTTAATCTCCATGAAAGTAGGATTTAGGTTAATTAAAATACAACTTGAGTGCCTTGAAAGAGGACTTAAATTCTCATTTATTTAATGAATTGGATTGAATCTATAATTGATTGAAGTGTGAACCATTAGCTTTGGAATACTTTTATTAATTGATATTCAAGTTTTAGATTTTATTTCATTTAATTTAGATTTAACTAGTACTTCTCTACAATTCAATCATCTAGATAATAGTAATTGTTGTTTAGTTCAGTACTCAATATGATCCTCATGGGACCTATACTCACTCATTATTTTATTACTTATTAACGATCTGTGCACTTGTGGGATTTTGCACAACAGCATATTTACATGCAAATCCCTAAACATAATTCAATTGAACATCGGTATTAGGTACATTTTAGATCCTCTATAGTACCCAAATTGATCTCTTGTAATGGATCCTCAACCTTAACCCTTCCATCATTTAGCTTAGGTGGTGCCTCCTTGAGATCCTTCTCCTATAGCTCTTCTTCTGTATTTAATTCTTCTTCCTTATAGATCTCATCATAAACCAGTTATGATCCACACATGTTAAATCCTAGTGTACCAACTTCCAAACCAATGCTTCTAGGCGGATTTTTGGCCATGGCAGATGCCACTACTGCCTCATCCTCCTTAGTCAACTTACTTATAAATATACTCGATGATTGGTGTAGTCATTAGCCAATATAGCCTGATGGCATTTATCTTTAGGAACTTGGCTATTTTCCTTTTGAGAAACTCTTGTTGGCCTTTGATATGTTCCTTCTGTGGACATTCCCTGCATTTGGTGTGCATTAAAATTTGAATTGGACTAAGCTTTGCATGATAATAATTGGCCTTTACATTGCTACTAGAAAACATCAAAAGGCTTATTTTCTGCCTAAATGATCTCCATCTCATCTCCATTCTTAAACATAATCCTCTAGTGCAATGATGAAGGTAAGCAAAAATTAGAGTGATTCCAAATTAAAGAATGTGGTAAACATGCTCTTATTGCCAACAATGACTTTTATTGGGATGGCTCCAATTGTTTCTATTATTCCTCCAATGAATTTAAATAATGTAACTTTCGTGTGCACCAAAATCCTTTTTTAACTTTCCAAGTGACCAAAGCATAGTTAATGGCATGACATTTACTACTCATCTATAGTTTACCAACATTTTTGAAATAGGCCTACCATTGAAATGAGCCTTGATGTATAATGGCCTGATATGTTTAGCCAATTATGCATCTGGCATCTCAAAGATGACTCTTTTTGGATTGTTGCTGCCTGTGGTTTGTACCGTTATTGTGCTCATGTACCCTTCTGATTTGGCCTTTACTCCTTCATTAACTGACTCTACCTCTTTGTTCTTTGCCTTCTAGGTTTCTATTTTATTTTCTTCGATGACTCAAACAATGCAGGTGGTGTAATTTGGGTAGTTACAGAACCAAATGGCATGGGAGCTTCACCTACCATTAAACAATCTTGCTTTATTGGTTCCTTAGCTTCCTACTTATTTGGTCAGTCATTCTTTCCCTGTTAACAACCCAAATTCAGACAGCTACTAGCACTAGAGCACTGAAAGGCATAAGGCCACCAGAACTTGCAACGAACCTGACCTTAATCTTCCCTCTTTTTATAATATATCTTTATAAATATATGGGTGTGACCCATTAACATACTATTCATAGAACATCATTTTAATATAATTTTCCCAATTTACCGATAGATACCACTTTCATTTCATGGAGCTCCTCTCATAGGACACTTTGATTTACATTTTTTTTTCAAAGCTAAGATCTATGTAAATGGGTATGTCCACTCTCTTATGCCTTCATTGGTTACTTTGAAAATAATATACTTTTTCATAATATCATAAATCTCTCTAATATAATCTTATTACAAAATATAGTAGCAAGCACAGTGCCCAAAATAACAAAAATTATATATTTCTCAAAATAGCTCCACAAGATTATGCAAAATGCGTAAACTTGATTATATCAAATCTTAGAGCTTAATTATTCAAAATCTACTGACTACTGCCCTTATTCATGTCCTTAAAGGTGATAGATAGAAAAAGGGGAGTGAGTATATAATCATAGTGAGTAAAGAATTAGATGGAAAGAATCTTCAACTCTCAAAGTTGCATGCATGAGTTGCCTACTATTTACGTAGTTCAGCTGTTGAAGCTTGATGTTTCGACTGCTGAACCTGTAATTTCAAAAAAAGTCCATTTTAGGTGTCTTTATTCCATTCTTCCATTTATCCTGAAACACATTCTCAGAGTCATTATCACTTTCTTCATCTAGATAGGTTTCTTCCTTTATATTATTCATTTAATCATTTTTATCCTTTTCCAATCGAATTAATTCATTTAAACCTTAATGCCAAATATCACTTTAAGGAAATCCTACAATTTGACTTGTTGTATTAGTTTAGTTTCATAAATTTAAATGAACATGAGCATAAGAGATACTTACTTGTTGATGATCCTTTCTTCTCTTTTTTACTTTGAATTCTCCTTTTTGGTTCCTTTTCATATTCTTAAGGCTAGTATGTATTTAGGTTTTTCTTATTTTACAAAAGTTTTGATAGTTACTCAAAATGTCATATCTTTTTCCTCACATACTTAGTCTTTTGAGTTTGTTTCTAGTTTAATTAGCTTGTTAATGCTTGTTTTTATGTTATTAGGTATTTACAAAAGCAAGGAAGAGCTTATGAAGCATGAGGTGAATTGAGCATAAAAAGAAACAAAGCATACATCAAGCATTTTAAGGCATAAAGAGGTGCAATTTTGATAAGGACTAAGCCAATGACAAAATGGGCTTAGAGGTGTCTTATTCATGGTATTTAAAGGCTAATGGTGAAAAATGAATAGATTCAGACATCAACTCATGGTTAGCTTATCTGGACAGCCTTAATATAGCTTGTATATGATCTACTATTTAGAGTTTGAATCTGAACTTATGTGCTTAGGGGACCTTAATTGACATATTTTGAGGTGCTACATGAAAAATGAGTGCAATTGGGCCAGATTATATTGAGGGTCACATGTTGAGTGTGTTTGGGCTCTTTGTGTTGAGTTATGTAGGACTAGAAGTTAGGGCATTAATTGGTGAGTTTAATTATTTTATTTAAGGCCCAAAATAAATAGAATAGAGATGCATTGGTGCCCAAGGTTGTGCAAGTGCCAGATCTGGATAAGGAGAGTTGTTTTTAACTTGTTTTCCTACTTTAACTAGGATTCTTAAGTTAGAATGCAACTAGGACTCCCAAATCAGATCTAGAGTCTTATTTAACCTATTTTTCTTTATAAAAAGGGTCCAAAATATAGATATAGAGCTGACAAATTCCCTTCTACTCATTGTGGCCAAATTCCCTCTTTACACATTCAAAGGTGTCAATTACTTGATCTAGTTACTAGTTGATTTCTTCTTCTTCTTTGGCTTGCGGAGCATTTTTATATCCCTTTGGAGTATGTGTCATTATCATCAACATCAAATTCAAGTTGTTTGAATTCCATTCATAAAGGGCAACATGTTCTTCTTTGTTTTTGTTATTTCGATTGTGTTTTCTTTTGTTACCATGAGTGAGTAGTTTCCTTGTTCAGTGGAGAGGATTATTGAAACCATTGAATAATTATCATGAGGCTATTTTGAGCTATCAATTAAATCAGTATTTTCTTCACTTGAATATCTATGTTTCACATGTGATTCATGAAAAGATGGCATGTTTAATTATTTAGGAGGCCTACTACTACTTGATTAACTTTACATCAATAACAAAGGTGATATTGTGTGAATTCATCATATTGCTTATAGATTCACAGTCTAGGTTAAATGATTATGCCACTTGTTGTATAATTATTATCTAGAATTAATGATGTTTCTCTAGTATGTTAAAGCTGCCATTGAGCTAAATCTTGTGCTTGACTAAGGTTGTTTAATTGGTTAAGGGTTAATTAGATGCTTGCTTTGATTAATCTAATAAGTAAGGAGAAATAGGAAAATTGACACTAGTTTGGTTTCTATAGCCAATTTATTTAAGTGAATGAATTATTACATTAGTGTCAATAATTGATAGTTAATTTTCATGGTGGATACATATTTTTCTACTGAGCCATTTACCATATTGTGATATTTGTCTTAGTTGCATTCTTGTCAATTTGCATACTTTTAACTTTTAGTTTAATTTGCTTAGTTTAGTTTCCTTAGAATTAATAAAATGCAAAACCCCCGGTTTTCTTTATTGCTAGTGTGTGTGAGTACTTGAGTTCACACTGATAATTGGTTTTTAATTTCTGTGGGATCGACCTTTACTTGCTTTTGCTATAAGTTGACTAGTCGAGTATTTAATTTAATTAGTACATCTGGCATGCATCAGGTTTAGAGAGGAAAAGAGAAGGGGATGTGAAAGAAAGAGAAAAAGAGGAAGGAGAGGGATAATAGAAAGGTTTTGGAGTGTAGGGGAAATGGATTCTAGAAATATCTAAGGTTCTCTCCTTTTTTATATTTTTGTCTCTCCATGTTTGGCAGCTGAAGTTAAGTTCCTTGACAACTGGAAGTAACTCATCACAAAATACTCTAAAGTCTACCTCATCACTGAATACTCTAAAATCCCTAACTCAGTTACTATTTTAGTTAGCGTTTAGCTTACTTCTCTTCCTTATCATTAGTTTAGTTAGGTTCCTTGTTATCTAACCTTAAGAGAACATTTTGTTCCCTTACCTGAAGTATATTCCAACATACTATAGTGAGGGATATTACACTCCCCACCTAGTAGATTTATGGATTTAGATGGTACTCAGAGAAGTTTTCATTAGCTTTTGCTTATTTGTTACTAAGTGCCTTAAGGTTATATTCAAAGCAGTGTTGTAGGAGTACTATTAGATAAACTTTCTTACTAGCTTATCCCAATCTCTCTTAATAGCAGGCTCCAACCAATGGTATTAATAGGATGCCACATCTTCCAGTGATGTGGTAAAAAATTAGGTAATTTGATCCCTATTGAGCTTGGTGGTCTGCATCACAATCAAAGGGACCTCAAGTGGGCTTTAGGATCCCTAGTCCCATCAAACTTAGGTAGATCAGGCATCTTGAACTTTTAAGGTGGACCCTCTTTTATGCAGATGTCAAAATCCTCAAAGTTGAACAATCCCATTCCACTTAGCTCAACTTGCTTCTTCAGGCTAGCATGGAGCTTTTCAAACTTTTAGACATCGTCTTAAAATTTTTACTGTGCTCTTTTTTAGTTTTTGGGGCTTCTACTTCAAGTAGTCCTCTTCATCCCAAAAGCTAGGATCAAAGAGGTCATGGGCCTTCCCTTGAACCTTATCTACAAATGTCTTAGCATGTCTTTAAGTATAGCCCTAGTTTCCTCTCTTTTGGCCATTTGGGTTGGGTTGCTAACTTCTTCCATACCTTGACCAAGCTAAAAAGCTGAAGGATCGAGATTTTGTTTGAATGGCCTAATACAGATAAAAGATGGTCAATAAGTACAACAAGAAAGTTAAAGGTAGAGCATTTACGATCGAAGACTTACTCATGAAAAGAGATGGCATAATCAATGGTGTTGCTAAGGTTGCAAAGTTAGCCAGTAACTAGGTGGGACATGTTGTTGTTTCCAAATTCATTTGCCTAGGGTTTTATAAGTTAACAAAGGTTAATGGTAGAGTTTTGCCTTGAGCTTGGAACATGTGTAACCTTTGCAAGTATTATCTATGAAGAGAAATTATTCAATACATCTTTGTTTCTAAAAAATTCAAGATGCTTAGCCCATCTAGAGTGAGAGTTCGCCAAGCTAAAAAATTAAAGGTGCCTAGCCAATCTAAGGAGATAGTTTTCTAGGTTAAAAAATTAAAGGTGCCTAGGCCATCTAAGGTGATAGCTTTCTACGCTAAAAAATAAAAGGTGCCTAGCTCATCTAAGGCAATAGCTTGCTAGGCTAAGAAACAAAAGTGTGAGCCCACCTAAGGCAATAGCCCTCTAGTTTAACCAACGAAGGAAAACTCAAGTGAATCATCTAGCAATTGTAACATCCATCATCTTCTGATGCAGGAATACCTATTGTTGATGGGGAATTCTAATGAAACTTAAGGTTTCACGAATAGTGGAGGCAAAGATATGTGTTGGGCAGTATAGACTTTTGACAGCTGAAGGTCTCTTTATTAGTGAGGTGTCCTTTTGGGCAGCACGAACTCTAGTAGCCAAAAGCTGGAGTTACAGCAACCAAAAGTACCTTTGTCAGGATGGGTATAAATAGCCCTTAGCAAATGAAGATTTGGAAAAATCCTTGAATTCCTCTCTTTACTAGGTATACGGACACCCAAATCTTAGCTTTCTTTCCCTTTTCCTTTAGATTTCTTGAAGTTTTGAAGATAGGAGTTTTAATTGAGCATTTATGTTTGCATATTGTCCTAAGGGGAGTTCTTGGTTTAAAATTAGGGTGTGGAAGATAAACTTCAAAGAGGTATGGTTCTTCTTCCTTGCATAAGGCTTTCTTTAATAGTTGATTTCTTAATTTTTAGTTCCAAAGGAAGTTTTATGAGTAAAAGATTGACCTTTGAAATTTGAATTAAGAAATATTACAATATTTTCACTTTTTTCTTTTGAAATAGTTTTTGCATATGACAAAGGTAAATGTTTCTGGGTAATGCATGTTATGTGTTAAATTCCTCTAAGCTAGTTGTAATGTTAGGTTGAATTTCATCTTTTTGGTATAGTTGATGTTTTGCAAAAAAAATTTATTTTGTTTAAAAAGTTGATCATGGTTGGGAATTGTTCTTTTGGAGGAGTTTATGGATGCATGTGAAGTTTTTTTGGGTTAAAAGAGTTAGTTGTGGGGTTGAGTGCTTGTATGCTTGTTGATTTTAAGCTTTTGAAGTTTTGATCATGATTTGATTGAGTTTTGGCCTTGGGGTTTCTACAGAATTCAAATTGGGAATTTTGGAAATTCTCAGGTTTGGATGTCGAAAGCCATTATTTTGGTAGTCGAAGTCGATTCTATTTCTCAAAGTTTTTGATAGCTGAAGTTCCCTACTTTGGTAGATAAAGTTGTGACACCTCTCATCCGTCTACAGTGTAGTCAAGCAAGGCATGTCACACTCAGTGCTAGAGCACTCTATCTTATCTTACTTTATTCTTTTAACAATTTTTTTCTCGTTATATTTTCAAAAATAAATTATATTTCTAAAGGAGAAACTAATGGAGTTTCCTCTATTCTATTACCAGTTGGTGTGTTTCACTATTCACTTGTTCAAAAATTTCAACAATATATACTGCCAATAATAATCTCATCCATATCTATCACAACCATCTCATCATTTCAAATATCATTATGTATTTCAATTCCATATTCATTTCCATACAAATCCCCATTCATGCTCAATTCATATATAAAAATACTCAAATTTCATTAATGTACATTATTTACAATTTAATTACATAAGTTCATAATTTACATCATATGCAAATTAAATGCAATTTCATAATTTACATTACAACATAATAACTATTTATAATGTACAAAATACATTCACATGACCTATATGGACTCTATTTACATGCATTGCTGAGGAGGTGACAACCTTTAACACTTTGTAGATCCGGACTCTAAAATCCTAGTCTAATATCTACTGGGCTTTATCTTCAGTACCTGCGCGAGGAAACAAATCCATCGTGCTAAGCATTGCTGCTTAATGGTGCAATAGTACAACAAAGAAATAATATACAAATAAAGATAAAAATAAAGCCTAATTCCTATAATCAAAAATTATTTTTATTTCATATAGAATTTTAATACTAAATATATTTTGTCATTCTTGATATTCTTTGGAAGCGCTTATCTCTTAATTTCACAGTAATAATATATATTATACAAAATTAATTAAAATATTAAAACTTATATTCATAGTATTACAGGAGATGCATTTGTAATATTCATTTAAGTTAAATTTATTTTACTAATCTTTTTATTGCTTTATTTCACATTTTCTTATGTTTTAGATCATTTCATAATAAATAAAATTTTATAGCTAATCTAGTTCATTTCAAGTATCTCTTACTCATTTATTTAATTTCTAATATTATTAATTTCTAATATTCTTAACTTATTTCACTGCCCAAGTAACCTATGACAGACTGACTAAACTGGATAAGCGGGTCCTTGGCACTGGACATCGTGGTGTCTCGGGCTGTCATACTATGAGACACAAAATGTCAACCACTTATGCAATCAATATAGCTGACACAGGGCACCGCAATGCCTCGGGTCATCATACCATGGGACATGAATACACAAAATGTCAACCACGTATGCAATTAATATGGCTAAGAAGCCATGATAACAAATAGTCAGGCATTCAAGCCATAAATATGGGCATAAAGCCTTACGCAGTACTAATCAAATAATCCCCTATTGACATACCAATCTATCCAATCTAACACACGTGTCTAAACAATACATGGGCACATTAGTATTATTAAATGTTCATATATTTTATTATTTCATTATATTTTTTATTTATATTTTATAGCACTTTAATTCTAGTTAGGATGGAAGCATAATTTCCTAATCACATTTCTACGTAATTTATACATTCATTATATGATCTATATTGATCACAATTCACATCAATCATTTTCACGTACCATTATACTCAAAACATTCTTCCTTTCTCTCATTATGAGAGCTAATGTGCCATTCACACATTCATGTGATTCATTTATTCATTACAATATTTATATGAATTCATAATTCAAGAAGTATTTTACTTACTAAGTATTTATAATTCACTTTAATTCCTCTCATGTACCATTTATTGTACAAGGTTTTATTATCTTATTTGTAATAGAAACATAACTCCTAATGTTAACTTCATTTCATTTATACTTAACAATCCATTTAGGTTAATTTCATTTTATATTTCAAGTTGTATTATTTATGTCTTATAAGGTATACTAGTGATGGGAATACAAATCCTAACTACCTATTCACATAACTTGAGTGTTCGTTAAGTCATTTAGGTGAATTACCATTCCTATTCCAAGTAATCCATGAACATTTCATGGATTCTAAATTTTATACCTTAATTTCCTCTAGCAATTTAGTTCTTGCATTTTGTGTCATTGTATTTACTATTCACATTACTATTCATATAAAATTTAACTATTTAATAAATAATAAGATTACAAATTCTAATTTCATAATAATACTACATTTTGGGTTGTACACTTGTTGGCACTAGTTGTCAATTACAATTCAAGGCTCCCTAGGATTATTTTCAAATTTCCAGATTTTGTCACCTATGTTTACTGTTCTATTGGACCATTCTATAGTGGGATTTTGGCTAACCTTTCTTCATCAAAGCTGTTATTTAATGTCTTTACTTTAATTCCCTTTTTGAATCACTCATTTAGAGTTTTATAACTCAAGTTATGGCATTTTTACCATAACTAGCTAGATTGGTCATTGTCCAGAATTTCTGGACAAATTTTGGCTCTGATAGTTTTAATGAGCTAAATTTGGTTAGTAGTTTGATTAGGTTATGGTTAGAATTTGGGTTTCTGTTTTTCATGAAAGTTGTTCTACTATGTCTAAGCTTTCCATGGGTTTAAGAATCAGGTCATTTGGACCTCTCTACACAAAGTTATGGCTATATGAACAAACACTGTTCATATGGTCATATTTCCATGTCCAGATTTTGGTTACCCAGATTCAAGTAAATTTTAGGTCATTTTGTGTTGGTTTTCTGGGCAAGGTCTTCATGAAAAATGTGACAAATTATCCTAGGTTTTATCTCCAATTGTCCTTACACCAATTGGAGTAACACAACTCTACTTATGGCCTAAAAATCACACTAGACACAAGGTCCAAATTCCTACATGGAAAATTAGCACTCCCAATATCACCATTCCACACTACTACCAACTTCAAATCACATTCAATACACTTGAAATAGTCCATAATTGATCTCAACATCATCAATGTATCAACATATCATCAAATTTCCAATTTTCATACCAAACCCTAATTTATTAATTTTGCAATCTCATGTAACACATGCCAACCATCATCTACCTCAAATATACTCATCAAAAACCACTTCTAGGCAATTTAATTCAAACAAATTATCAAATACTAATCTTCCCCCATTGCTGCCAAAATTTAGGTCTTTCTTTTCATGCATGGATTTCAACCTTTCCAATGTAATTGACTCATAATTAACCTTAATTTCAACAATAGAAAAGAAAAGAAGAGGGAAGCTAGTACTAACCTTACTTGAGTTAATTCCAAGCTTCCAAAACTTCAATTTTTCCTCTTCTTATTGCTATCAATCACTTTAGCAATATGAAATATTAAGAATTTATATAGATGGCTATGGATTTTATGGTAAGAATAGCATAGAATTGGAGTTTTGTGAAGAAGACAATAGTGGAAAGTGGGTGTTAATGGTGGATTGGCCACTCTAGAAAAAGAAGAAGAAGATAATTGTTTTTGTGACTTTTTATGATTTTTGTCTCTTCTTATGTATTTATCTCCATTTTATTAAATTAAATTTTTAATGATATCACCCCTTAGTCATGCTTATGTCATAATTAGACTTTTATTTCTTTTTTTTTCTTTCTTTTCCCATTTCTATTTCACACTTCATGTTTTTAATTTATTCTTAGTGTTTTAATCTCTCTAATTTTAATTAACATTTAGGTCAAAATTCATCTCTGAGGGTGAAATGACCAAAATGTCCTTCGTTATGTTAATCGAGTTTTAATTGTCTATACCGATTGACTAAATTTTCTTAGATTTTTTTTTGACATTTTTATTATCATTTAAACCTCATAAAACCTTCACTTAAGTCCCAGATAATTATTTCATAGGGTTTTCCACGGGTCTAGGGTCGACAATTGTCTTCACAGTCACTTCCCGTTATGGTTACCCATCGTTGTAGCTCCTGCTCCTTTAACCTTTTGCATTCCATTTTCTAAATTTTTTTTTTATTTTTTTTGTCATTATTTAGGTTATTTATGACTCCTCACTCTAGTTTAAATATAGTTCCAGATATTCTGACTGTCCAAACAGACGTTAGTTATCAAAACAATAGAATGTACGAACTTCCTAAAATGAGAATGTCATAAAAGTAGCTACTGTTCAAAGAGGCAACTTTGGCAGCCAAAGTCCCTTACTTCGGCAGCCAAAATCCCTTACTTCAACAACTAAAGTTGCTTCTGCCAATAACTTTCCTTAATTATTTGCAAGGCTCCAAAATCCTATTTTATGCCCTGTTTTGACCTAGAATTAAAAGTTAAAGGTTTTTAGAGGTCTTTCAAATAGAATTGATGTGTTATTGATTCACCACTTGATCAGAGAGTTAGAGATCAATGTCTAAGGTAGTTGGGCCCTGAGTTAGGTTAATGTTAGAGCATCCTAGGAAACACACAAGGAGTTAAGCCTACCTGCCAGATCTAGGGGGTAAGAATAAATGAATAAGTTCTATAAGAGATAAGTATAAAGTGCTTAATTTAATTTCAAATGCTTTTTAATTACTGTAATTACTGCTTTAAGCATAATCATGCATCATAAAATGCATTGATATTAGGGTGCACTGCACTAGAACTATACTATGTTGAAACTGTATAAATATTTATGATGTGAGGCAGATTATGGATGCCAAATGGTATACAGTATCATGTTATGTTATGTTATATTATGTTATATATGGTTTTGGAACCAAAAAGCCAGGTGAGGACCCTATGAGGCCCCTAGCATATGAAACATATCATGTTTTAAGAGGAATTCCTAAAGAGCATCTATATGAGTCAGGTACATTGGTTAAAGTAAGAGGAAGTTTCAAGGAGTTTCTATATTAGCCAAGCACATTAGTTATGGAGGAGTCACTAGTGATGTGACTGTCATGTATGGAATGTTTGATGAATTGATGCATTCATGTGTTTTACAACCATGTGTATGTAATGAAAAAAGTTATGTAACTATTTTAAGTAGTTTATGCTTACTCAGCCTTCCAGCTCACCACCCCCCCCCCCCCCAATCTAAATCAGGTTTTATAGATAGCAGATGTACAAAAATCTAGGAGAGCCTTAGCACAATAGAATAACAACTTTTGTAATAGTGATAAATTCATCCATGTTATGTAGAAATGTCTTAAGTGTATAGGAGTATGTATTTTATATCATGTCTTAGTGTTATGTAATGTTAATGTATGTGATGTTTTAGTGGATGTATGTTTTATGTTTATAATGTGAACATGTATGTATGGTGTATGATAGAATGTGAATGTGAATGTGCCTACCATTAGGATTTTATAGTTACATGTGTTAGCAAGTTGTTTCCTTAGAATGAAATAAAATAGCATAATGAATTTTGAAAGCATAAGATGTAATTGAATAAGAATAAGAAGGAAATGTAGAGTCCCATAAAAGGAAATAGATGTAATTAGGAAAATGAAAAAGTCAAAAAAGTAAGACCAACTAGTCAAGTCTTCTCCACAGTCAATTGAAATAAGATGCATAAATGATGTACTGTTGAAAGAGGAAGTAGTTTCCTGCTAATCACACTGAATATGAGATATATGTAATGAAAGTCTACTGGGATAGTAAAAAACCCTCTTAGGTATTTATTTACCAAGGGTAGACTTAATGATAAAAGAAAGTAAAGTTGACTGTGATTAACAGGATATAATTAAAGTTAGAATGATATGATCATGTAATAGAGGTTCCATAAGGAAACTAATCCAAAGTTAATGTTTTATACGTGTTGAACAGTTATAAAGGAATTAATAAAGTAAGGATCTATGAGTAGTCTCTTCCTAGGGAAACAATTCTATGAAATCCTTTGTCTGATAAAAAAAAACTATGTGGCTCATAGCAATCTCAAAGGATAGAGAAAGAGTTTAGTTTTGTACAAATGAAGTAAATTACATAAATAAAATGAAAGACAGAAATAGAAAAAGAAATTTTAGTATAATGCACTTAAAGTTTTAAGCTCTTTCTATTGAGTCTGAGTCTTAAGGAGGAAAAAACCTCCGTTAGATTTTAAGAAAGTTCCAGATTAGTAAAGTGGGCCCTCAAAAGGTTAAAGTCTATAGTTTTAGGCTTGCTATGGGTTCGGGTAACTTTAAGTTGACCCATTTTCTAATGCTAGTAATGACCCCCTGGTCGGGGCATTATAGCAATAACTCGATAAATGTAAGCTTGGACAATTAATCCATGATGTCATACTTGTAAAGTATCTAAGTTACATACTTGGTATAAAAGCCCAATTATGAATCTGTGCTATTATACTTGGTAAATTTTATCAATAAAACTTAAATACTTGACCACACTATCCTACTTACAAATACTTACAGTATGGATTATTTTACTTGGCCAAGTGGTCCAAGCTATCTAACTTATCAAAACCTTTTATAAATTATCTTACTCAACCAAGCAATCTGAGCTATCTTAATTTTCAAAACCATTTACAGGTTATTTTACTTGGCTAATGGGTCCATTAGAACATAAGTTTTTAGGCTGAGGGGTTTAAATCACCATATTCCCCCCATCTGCTCATCAACATTATCATCATTTTTCTCCGTAACCTCCTTACCCTCATCCTTGCTGCTCTCAAGCTTATTGACCCAGGAGAAGTCATCCCCTGGATAACATTTTTCATGCTTAACGACAATGTCATTTTGGGCTTTGACATAAATGTCGACCATCTGGTTGTCAGAGGCAGCAAATTCGATTTCCAATTCCTTAATATTCTTCTTTAGTTTGGTCTTATCAGTCGAGTGATTTTCCTTCTTAACAGCAAGCTTGGACTCCAGAACAAATGATTTATCCCTCCTAGATTGCACCCCACCATTTAGGTCCTTTATTTTCACCTCAGTTTGAGAAATAGCTTTAGTCAAAAGGGAAATCTCTATTACTTAGACACTAATATGTATTAGTAGCATGCCCTAGAGCATATCATTTTGTATGTATCTTATATATGTTTCATTAATAAAAGGCAATTACACTTTTCTATTTACATAATCTGTTTATGTGTAATTGAAAAGGTCCATTAATATTTTGTTAGAAATTCTATTCTTAAGTTATTAAGAATATGAATGACAGTATTTCTAGCACAAAGTATTATAAATTGGTTCACAATCGAGGATACTTCACAAAAAGGACATGACTTATCCAGAAAGATTGTAATCATGTTTGTTCCCAAAGTATTAATATAAGATATAAATAAGTTAGAGTGGTGACTCTCATGCCGCATAACAAACATGATAGGCACTTATATATGATAAGTAGGCCAAACCAGTGACGTTTATGACAAGCACGTGGAGTTTACTCTTGTTAATGCATTTTCATATATCATATCAGTGCATATAATCTTTAGACCTGAGATAACACAGTTATCTTATATATAGGTGGTTTTAGTTTAATACTGCTTTCATACTAGTACTGTGTATGGGTATATGAGCATGTGTTAGCTCCCACTAGTTATATATGGAGATAAGTATTCATCAAGATGGGATTCGTTACCCTAAGTAAATAGGGATAAAATCCTATGTTCATTTAATTATTCTTGATGATTCAAGTTCCTGGCCAGGACAGATAGACTTAGACGAAAAAGAGTTTCTGACAAGAAAGTCTGATTAATCAAGAATTAGAATTAAAAGAGAACATAACATTCATAGCAAATGGAGTTTGACATTAACCATGACTCCAGCTAGAATTAGAATTTTGTAACAGAGAGATTTTAGTGCATGGTAACATATGATTAAAGGTTCATTTAAGGTATTCCTTATTACTAATTGGGTGGCCATAGCATGCTATGCTAGGTGTCAACCATGATTTATGAGATGCCTAAAATGATTTAGAGAAATCATTTACGGTAAGAAAAAGTTCTGATATATTAAGAGATAATATCATTTCTCATTGCCAATAAGTAATAAGCCTAGTATGTCACACACCTACACAAGTTAATCACCAAGTAAAATATGATTTAATTAATTAATTAAAGAGTTCAATTAATTAATTAAAGAGGTTTGGTTTGCAATAAGATTGCAAAGTCTCTAACATGACTTGAAACCAAATCTAGGTTATTGGATGTATATTATACATTAAATTTATGTTTAAAGTGTTTAAATATGAATTTAATTATGAGATTAATTAATGAAAATTAATTAATTAATTAATTAATTTATATTTGATATAAATTAATTTGAAGAAGAGAAATAATATTTTTTTGGGTTGAAAACTCAAGCATATACATAAGGGCAAATTGGTCTTTTCACATGATGACATGTGGCACCATGAAATGGTGACATATGCCACCATACTAGCTTGACAATTGTCTTATAATCATGAGAGATGATTAAATGAAGATTGAATCTACCTTTGACAAGTGGCTCAATGTGATTAAGTTTCCTAAAAGCAAGATTCAATCCTAACATGACATGTGGCAAGTAAGTAAGTGAGTTTTGTCTCACGTATATAAATGAAGAAAGAAAGAGAAAGACTATTTTCTTCCTCCTCTTCCATTTGGACGGCAACAAGGCTTCTCTTCTCTTCATTTCTCAATTGATTCAAAAGGAAAGCATTGATTTCTTTGAATTAAAATTTGCTAGAAAGTATTTCTAGTCTCCTATACATCCATATACCCTCACTAAAGTAAAAACCCCAAAGTTTAAGAGGTTGGCAAGGCTTTGAAGACACTTTTGGGGCTACCATTGGTGAGCTTATTGTGGACAAGCTAGAGGGACAACAATTGGAGTCTTAAGAGCACCCAAAGGGAGTAAGATAGTTTGATTCAGCGCCTTGGAGGTTAGTTGAATTAAATTCTCCATTAATTAGGGTTTAATGAATTAATTTGTTAATTCACAATCTTAAATGGCAAATGAACTTTTAGTGTGTGCCAAAAGTGTGTTTTGGCATGCAATAAGGCATTAGAAGTCATATAGGACCATAACACACTTGCATGTTTCATGTAACCTTAGAGACAATTTTAAATTTCAATGCTCTAATGCCCTCAAATCCATGCTTCCATGCCTTCACTATGGCCTATTAAAGCTTTAACTTTCTCCCTTGAAAGTTAAGTGGAATCAATTTACTCCATTTACAAGTTGATTGCTCGAAGAGCAAGGTCTTCATCATGCTTGCTCTCCAGTCTAACTCAATACATGTCAGAGGCAGCAAGTTTAGTTTCCAATTCCTTAATATTTTTCTTTAGTTTGGCCTTACCAGTCAAATGATTTTCTTTCTTAGCAGCAAGCTCAGACTCCAGAACAAATGACTTCTGCCTCTTAGATTGCACCTCGCCCTCTAGGTCCTTTTTTTTTTTTCACCTCAGTCTGGGAAATAGCTTTAGTCAGAAGAGAAATTTCTATTGCTTGGACACTGATATGGCCTATTTCCCTCAATAGTTCAGTCAAGCTATTTGCTCCATTTACAAGCTGATTACTCAAAGAGCAAGGTCTTTATCATGCTCACTTTTCGGTCTAACTCAGTCTAAAGGGAGAGTATATTTCTTGCCAAGCCAACCAAAGAGCTTATAATTATTCACAATAGACTACGTGGTGAGCAGTTGATTGGTAGTTTATGTGGATGGTTGAAAGGCAGGAGTAGTCTCTGTCTCTTTGTCTTTTTCTCCCTTCCTTTGTTTTGAAGCAGTTGGAGATGTCACTGTTTGTTTCTTGCTAAAAATTAGTGAGGTTAATGGATTTGCACTCTTGGCTTTCTTAAGAAGAGGGATCTCAGTCTCGCTAGTGCTAGATGCTCAGTTGGCTCTCTTCTTATGCTTAATCAACTTTTCGATACTTTTTGCTTGGCTTGCTATATCTACACAAATGAAAAAAATCTCAGTAAGTAAAAAGGATCTAGGACTAAGTTAAAGTTCCTACCCTCTAGCAGAGTGCTGTTACAATGCTCGGCCACTATAGGATCCCTAGTCATGCGGGTGGCATCCCACTAATTCGTCTCTGATTCAATTAGCTCCCCGATTGAAATTTTTCCTTGGTGAGCTGCAGCTTTCAACTCTTTTATCATAGCCTTCTCATCATAAGTAAGTTCCTCTCTAACTTTCCTCTTGCCTGCAAAGCAATTCTAGTGTGTTCTTATTCCCCCTAATGTTTATCCATTTTATTTTCTACAAGGAAAATTTTATCTTTTTGCTTCTTCAAGGATGTGGGTAGATTTGCAAAGGGTCTCATTTGCTTCCAAGCATGAAAATGCCAGTATTCCTCAGTTTCCCTGCTGTTCAACTAGAAAAAGTTGGCAAATATACGTGGAGTGGCAAGCAAGTTACTTCTTTTGCACAATGCTTGTAAAGCAAAATCTTCCATGAATTAGGATGAAGCTATGTGCTAAAAAACTAATAATAACATAGAACCTCCATATCAAGTGGATCAAGTGGTAGTTTCAGCCTAGCTTTCTACTGCTTTTCATAAACAATAAATTGGATGGGGCAAAGAAAAGTCCCATTAGCATGTCCGTGCTCGGCCCCAAGAAATAGTTAGAAATTGTTCGAATTGATGCCATATTGTTTGCTTATCCTTAAAATTTCCTAGCAATGCAAATGAGATTTGATATCAGTCACACTAGTCGAAAATTCCAAAATAAACGCACTTCCTTGAGTTCCACCAGCACCACCTCATCCCCCATACTAATAATTTCATTGCCATCCTTACATTGACACTCAAGGGCCCCACCACTTCTAAAAAATCTTCATCAGCACCATCATGGGCACTGAAGATAGAAATTATAGGATTTTTACTTGTATCACCATTATAAACCAACATCGATGACTGTGGAGTTGCACTAGACCCTTTATCCTCACTGTTTTCACTCATTATGCAAGAAAAAGGAATAAAAGGAGAAGAAATGGAAAAGGTAAAAAATTACCTAGAATGGAAATTGAAGACACCCACAATTAATTGGAGAAGCAAATATAGGAGCAATAGAGGAAGGAAGCAAAAATAAGGATTGCAGATGAAATGGCATATATATAGAGAAGCAAATCCGGGCTTTAAATGCCCAAATTTTGAAATAAGGACGCCAAAATCATAGCGCCAAAAGGAATTAAACACGATCAAGGCAGCATTCATTGCATTTGGTCCAATCAAGGAGACCTTAATATGACTATGTCCTACAGCTATTTTCTTGAGCCCTGTGGACATATAAATGATATAATACATGCCACGTGTTGCAAGGAAGCCTTAACATGGAGATAGAGCTTACAGACATCATGAACATAAAGATTCGAAGAACTCGAGTGGGGAAAAATGATATAACCTACCCAAAACCTAGTCAAATGGTCAAAAGGTTCAGTTAAAAGCGTAGTGGTCAAAGAGTCATTTGGTCAGAGGGCTCAATCATAGAGTCAACCAGTTGAAAAGATTGATCAAAGTGAACAATGAATCAAGGGGTCATAAGATACTTAACCCGAACAACAAACGGCTCAGATTGAATACTAGGCATCCTGAGCTATCTGTCGATTTGATGCTCGGACATATGACCCGAGCAACAACAAATTGAGTATCAGTTTCCATTAGAAAGGGCAGGTTTGAAAGAAAAGTGCATTTGATAATTGTGAAAGTAAGATTCCAATAATGGTTTGAGTAGAATAAGCATCCTTAATATGTGCATTATTCTAATATTAATAGGTTGAAACCTTAGATGACCATTGGAGGTGGTTCCCAAAAGCATAAGAATCATGAAGTACAGCATCAAATACTAGTGAAGAAAAAAATTGGATCATTAAAAACATTTTTTTGAAAACAAAAAAACCTTTCAAAATAAAAAAGAAATCCAGATAATAATTAGAATAAAAAACCAAAGGAGAATTAATAGTAAGACAAAACTTTGCCATTTTATGTGCAGGATTATTGCACCTCGCACAAAAAATATTGATGGAGAAGTGGATCCAGTCAAAACAGCATGAATGCCAGAAGTAAAGTTTACCATGAATACTGTTTTTTTTTCAATAAATAGAATTTTATGTAATTAAAATTACTTGTCTGAATAAAATTATAATTTTTTTTAGGCCAATTGGACAAAAAACACCAAATCTTTTTGGTAATTTATAAATTTATCCTAATGTTTCAATTTTAGTTTTAATATCCTAACATTTTATATTGGGTGCAATTGTATCCTATCTCCAAAATCAACTGCTGACATTATAATTTTGTATACATGGCATCCAATGTGTAATTTTTTATTTGCCACATCATACTGTAACCTTAACCATGAGTCAAAAATTTTTTTATCAGATCTGTTGATTTTCAGGGACTTAGATTTCATTTCTTTATTCACTCTGTGTGGCTTTTTAAGCTCTCTCAAAAGTTATCAACTTTACCTTGTCTTTTCTGAGAAAATGGGCATGAAACTATGACCTATTTTTAATGGTCGTAGCCAATTATACCTCATTCTTCTTCATCCTCTCAAATCCTAGCCTCTACAATCTCTTCTCCTTCCTCAAAAAGACGGTGTAGTACCGATGAAATTGGAGCTGCAGCGCTTATGTGCTGATATGTACACAGCCTTGACAGGTTCACTTTGCTTGGCACTTCATCAATAGAACTCTGCAGGTCACGGTCTTGTAAGCATCGAGAATCAAGAGCTCACACTATAAAAAGAGTTGTAGTGCAAGCTTACATGCCCTCTTCGATGAAGAATTTTCCAAGAAAATCCAAGACCTGTCACTTAGATTCCAGCTGTCAAATCACGATAGCAAGGATTTAGGATCAAAGACAATCTCTGATTCTAGAGATATTCATGGCATCAGTAGCTCAAAGAATTAAAACAGTATCACTCAAGAATCTTCGAGTTTACAGAATCAGAGAAAATTGCCTCTAGATTCTGGAGAACCTCAATGACCAGAAATCCAACAAGAGCTGCCAGATTGGTTTGAGAGGGATGATATTATTCCAGCCAGTATTGAACAAAAAGCGAACAGCATTGACCTCTTTCGCTTCGAATGATAAAAAGAAAGATGCAATGGCAAGAGGGATTCAGGGAAATAAAAATATTTTAACTCATGGTTAAGGTTGGGGTATAATGTGGTAAATAAAGAAAAAATTTAAAATTATAAAGAAATGCTACATTTGATGCCATGTGTACAAAATTGTAACGTCAATAATTGATTCGGAGATAGGATACAATTGCACCCAATATAAAATATTATGATACAAAAATCAAAATTGAAACATTAGGATAAATTTACAAATTTACAAAAAGGTTCAGTGTTTTATATCCAATTAACCTTTTTCATAATAAATAGAATTGTATTTAATGTGGGATTACTTGTCATAATACTATAGTAAAAATCTTATTTGAATAATTATAATTATTAAAATTTTAACATTATAATTTTAATATTATAAATGTTATAAAAGATTAAGGAATTTGTTGTTTGTATAAAAACTCACCCTCTCATTTGTACTTTTATATATACCATTTTTTTTTATATGTGTTGTATGTTGTCTTATCCACTATATAAATTTGTGATTTAAATTTTTTTTATATATGATATAATATAAGAAAATTTTATTAAATTCCTAATATTGTAGAGTTTTTTTTAAAAATTTTTTTTTATTTTATTTTAAAAATTTTTATTATTTAAAATATATTATTTTTTATGTTAAATTTATTATGAATTTTTTATTAATATAGAAAAAATTATAATTATTTATAAATTATAGCAAATTTTGATTTTTTTTTTTAATTTGGCAATTTGATAATATTTAATAAGAATCATAAGATCAATACTTCATAATCTTCTTATAAGAGAAAAAAAAATATAAGCAATTAAATATTCTGTTCAGATGTGATATGGATAGAGCAAAATAATCTTCCAGGTAGTAACTGGTTTTTTTTTTTTTTCATTTTGGATGACTAAATAAAACTTATGCAATAGTGTCCTTTCAAGCCCACAAAAAAGATTAAATCACCAAACGTTAATAGAGGAACGGGTCATACTATCAGACTCTATTGATAAAAAATCATTATCCACACTTAAAGATTCAAAACATCCAACCAAAAGAAATTAATTATAAATGTTATATTTCGAACAGCCAAATAGTCCATTCAAATACTGCAAAATAAATAAACAAACAAAATCTCGTTAAAGGAAGAGAAATAAAATCCTAATAATTGAGAGAATAGAACTCAATATCGAGGAAAGAACCTTAAATCTATTCTTAATAGACACAAATTTGCGCAGAGAAAAATTATATATATGATTTAATTACAAAGAAATGAAAAAAAAAAACATGAATTTACTAATGCAAGAAAAAAATTTAAAGATATATATATATATATATATTATTAAATATAAAATTATTAAAAAATTTTAAGATTTTAGTTTAATTATTTTTAAATTAATTAAATAATAAAGTAATGATGTAATTAATAAAATAATAAAATCATTAATGTTAACAGATGAACAAGCTACATTATCAGTCTCCATTGATAAAAAATTATTAAACACCTAAAGATTCAAAACATCCAACCAAAAGAAATTAATTATATATGTTGTATTTTGAACTGTCAAATAGCCTATTCAAATATTATAAAATAAATAAATAAATAAACAAACAAAATCTTGCTAAAGGAAGAGAAATAAAACCCTAATAATAAAGAGAATATAACTCAATATTGGGAAAAGAACCTCAAATCTATTCTTAAAAGATATAAATATAAGGAGAGAAAAATTACATTTATGATTTAATTACAAAGAAATGAAAAAAAAAAAACATGAATTTACTAATGAAAGAGAAAATTTTTTATAGATATATATATATTATAAAATATAATATTAATTTTTTATAGATATATATATATTATAAAATATAATATTATTAAAAAAACTTTAAGATTTTAGTTTAATTATTTTTAAATTAATTAAATAATAAAGTAATGATGTAATTAATAAAAAAATTAATATCTATAATAAATTTTATTATACATTTTTATTTATATAAATATAATTTCTTATCATAACTATATAACTTAAAAAATTGATAAGATTACTATATTACAATTAAATTTATAGCTTTTAACCTTAACATTAAATTTTAAGGAAATTCATTTATCAATTCAACCAAAATTTATTAATAGAATAGAATTTTGTGCCTGATATACAAAAACCACAAAAATTAACCCCGTTTTGTCTTAAAATTTGCACAATCAACTTAACGTATTTGACTTTCAAATATAAAACAAAAGGCACCAAATAAAAAATTGATAAATATATCATACATGAAGTCATCGACAATGAGAGTCACAGAGTAATTTTGATATTTTTTTCACAGTGAATTGCTAAGAGCAAATTGACTCTGAGTAATAATTTAAAGAAAATCGTCAGTATCCATAATCATAAAAAAGTAGCATTACTTATTGTCATTAAGGAAGTAGTTTCCATAAGAAAGAAAGTTGTCTTTATGGAAGTGGGAAGCCACTTGTTATTTTCAGGATCAACACTTGAATTTTCAAAAACTAAAACACAAATTACATTATTTTTAACTGCAGTATTAAAGTATCATAAATATTTTAATCCCATTATGATACGACTCTTAGAGTATCTATCCTAATTGATATTGATTTGCAATAAAAAAAAACCTTGAAAGGTAAATAAAATGAAACTAAGAAATTTAAGTTTGTATAATTTTTAAATTTAATTTAAATATAAAAATAATATAATTATAAATAAATAATTAAACATTCATAAAATTTCATTAAATTAATATTAATGTGAATAAATATATTACCATAACGTCATTATATTTAACTAGACACATTAAAATTTATAATTAAAAATTAGTCTTTATACGCTTTCAGTTCAATCCAAATTGTTTATATATATATATATATATATATATATATATATATATATATATATATATATATATATATATATATATATATATATATATATATATATATATATATACACTTATGGATTTTTTTTTTAAACGTGAATTTAAGATTTCTTAGTTAATTTTTTTCACAAAATTGATAATGTTTAAAAAAAAAAATTATACGATGTGTTTTTAAAAAGCATGAATTTTATTTTAATTAACTTTTTAATAAAAATTTTATTTTTTATTAAGTAGAAATTATAATTATAATATACTATATTTATGCCTTTTGAATAAGTGCAATGCTAATAAAATTTCTTACCTATATAAAATTCCTTTTAAAATAAAATTTTAATAGAATTAAAATTTAAATTTATATATTTCATTTATTGCAAAACAATAATAAATTTTAATAATTAATCGAAAATCATCCTTTTCAATACTTTCAATTCAATCCAAATGGGATATTTATATATTTTTTTAAAACATAAAACTTATGATTTCTTTTCTTAAAAAATAAATTTATTATTTTTTAATTAATTATTTTTCATAAAATTGATTTTTTTTTTCAAAACTTCCATGCAAATTTTTTTAAAAAACATGATTTTTTATTTTAATTAACTTTTTCTTATAAAATTTTATTTTGACTTAAGTAGAAGTTAAATCGAAATAAGCTAAAAATTTTAAATTTATAATAATATTAAAAATAATTTAGATAATAAAAATTATATAATTATAAATTATAAATAATTTAAATCATAAAAGGCATTTTAAGTAATATAATGTTCTTCTTTCCTATATTTATATATTACATGGACAATGATGAAGTCAAAATTTTTAGTCAGTAGGGCAATAATTTTATTTTCTTGTATTTATAAAATATTTAACAAAAACAAATATATTTTCTTTTATTTACAAAATATTGACTCATAAATAAATAATTATATTTTTTTAATAAAATATAATTATATTGATATTTCAATTTATTAAACTTTATCTTAAAATGTACAATATTTAATTATATCATTCAATATATCCTTATGAAAAAATGATAAAAAATAGTTATATATTTATTTTTATATATTATATATTAAATATAAATATTAGTTTTTATCAATAAATAAAAATATATAAATAATGTATTCATATTAAATATGAACTTTTATACTTTAACTCTACACTATAATTAAATAATTATTAAATATAATAATCTCATTAGTAGGTCTTTAAGTTATTTCTTTAATATATAATTAAAAAATTATAAAATTTGTAATATCTTCTAGATTAAATATTTAATTAGTAATTTCATATATCAAATTTTATATAAATTAAGGTGAAACTTTTAATTTAAGTGGAAATAAAGATGAAAAATATGTATCTAGAGAAAATCTTAATAAAAATTAAAAAGGCTTAACAAATTTTCACCCTCGTACACATATATTATAAATTATTGATAGATTAGATATAACCGCGTCATACCCGGTCACCGCGCAAGTTTAAGTCACGCAATGTTTGACGCGTGCTTGTTTAACAATTCACCGCGTGGAGCCCGCAATTTAGGACTGATTCAGAGGCAACTGACAAGGACACGTAACGGAGTTAATAAGCGTGACGGCTTCTCTTCTTCGAATAATTTTTGTCGTATATGACAACTTAGGATTGAGATGATAACGAGTAGGAGTTGGCAAAAATTACTTTATTTGAATTTAAATATAATTAATACTTTTTAAATTTAAATTCACCTTAAATTTAATTATTATTATTATTATTTAAAAAATATTTAATTTTATATATTTTAATTAATAATTTATATAAAAAATTATTTTTATTAATAATTTATATTTTAATAATTTTATAAAATAATTTAATTTTATTTTATATAAAATAAAATATATAAAAATTTATAAATATTATTACAAAAAATATATATTTTATATTTAATTAAATATTTATATAAATAAATTCAATAATTAATATCAAACATATAAAATTTAAATTCAATTTAAATCTGTAACAGGTATCAAATTTTAAATTTAAATTTATATCAAATTTTAAATTTAAATTTATTTTAAATTAAATTATATATTATTTAAATTTATTTTATAAAAATTTACTCAGATTAAATATTCTTAAAAATCTAACTCGTTGTATCCCTAACTTATAGATGTTCGGAATGGTTTTGGTTTGTAATTTTTTGTTTTTTCTTATAAAAATAAAATGAAAACTTGTTCGGCTAAAACTTTCTTTTACGTTTTTTCATTTTTTTTTTTTTACTTGTTTTTGAAGCACTGCAACAAAAGGAAAAAGTAATGCAAAAGTGGTTATCTATTTTGGGTTTTTCCACAAGTGCAGTGAATGCCTATTGCCCACTAGCCCGCTACTACAGTATTTAAGCAGTTTTTTTAAATAATTTTTTTATTGGATTTCTATAAACACATATATATCATTTAATTGTTATAATAATAAGGTTTATTTATGTGCATCAAATTCAATAATAATTGCTATTTTTCTCTTATGAAGATCATCAATATGGTTCATAGATTAATTTTTTTATCATTTCTTTATTTTTAATAATACTTTTAAATATAATAAATTGATATATTATTATAGTTAATATTATTTTTAATTGTAAAATTTATTTTTTAAATATATAAAAAAATAAAGTGAGTATTTTTATTTATTTTATAATGACAAAAAGACTTACAATATTTTTAAAAAACAGTTTTAAAAAAACAAAAAATAAAAAATTATAAATAGTTTCCCCTTCTGAAAAAATAAAAAACAGAAAACTTGCAATGATATCGAACATATTCTTAATTTTCTGATTTTTTTGGTTAAAAAATATTTCTTAACAAAATAATTTTTTTAGTAAATTATTATCTAATCTCTAGTTTGTGAAAATTAAGTATTTAATTTTTATTTTTTATTATAAAATCAAACTGTTTAATTTTTTTAAAATTTGTATTTATAAAATATTAATCATTTTATTTTAATATTATTCAAAGGATTACATAATATAGGAGACATCATATTTTGGTTGACCCTCAAATGCAATGTTCTTTTAAAATTGAAATTTTATTATATTATCCATTCTCAACCAATGACCCGATTACAGGTTGCTTTTCCGAACTCAACAATGGCTTATGTTCGGAATAACTCGATCTCACATTCAAGTTAGATTGCTTTTCGATCTCTTTGCCTTTATCCGATGTGTTCGGATCGATATTGAATCTCCGGACCATTCAATCTTACATGCTATTATTTTTCGATCTCTCTATGTTCAAATACCTCAAAATTCCAAATCTGCTTATAGTGTTGTGATCAGGCATCTCGCTCGAATTGTTCAAACATTCTCAAACAAAGCTAAGGTTTTATTCGGTCTCTAAATAATGATTCCGACCCTAATAAGCTCAAGTCATTTTTAAATATTTACAATTCTACCAAATCACTATTCAAATGTTTCAAGGTTTTAATCGATATTCGGTCACAGCACATGTTTACGTGTAATAGTTTTTTGATCTCTTGAAGTGGCTTGACGTTTTATGATTAATAACCGATCTCAGGTTTAATGTTCAACTGTATTCAATTGATTAAGTACTCAGGCAATTTGGTTTGGATGTTTTTTGATCTCATCAAGAAAATTGAGCATGAAAAAGATTTAGATTCATTTCAAAATATACAAAATATATAAGTCATTCGGCATGAGGGTCCCCCCTAACCTGCTCTTCAAGTACATTTTCAGTTTAGTCATTCTCTCTCTCTCTCTCAGGCTCCTCCTCGCTGTCTTTTTCAGCTCTTGGGACGAGATCCACCATCCAGGAGAAGTCTTCCTCAGGATGGTGCTTCGCGAGCTCGGTCAGAAGATCGTCATGTGCATTCACATAAGTACCAACCTCACTCGCCAGAGCCTCTTCTTCTTTTGCCTTGATCTCTTCGGTAAGTCGAGCGACATCGGCATATCAGCAGGCCCTAGCTTCTTCAAGTTCCCACTCTAATTCAGCTATCCTTTCCTCATAAGATTTCTCCTGACCTTCTATCTCAGCGATGTAGTCTTAGGCTGTGGAGAGTTGGGCCTTGGCGGAAGATGCATCCTGAACCACCTTCAGAATCTCCTGTCTCAAGAGATGAGCCTTTTCTCTAATTAAATGTTGATTTGAAATAGCCTCCAAACCTAGGCTCATCATCTGAGCCAGGAGTTCATCGATGCTATCTTGGGCCAATCTATTTCGATCTTCTTAAAAATAGATGGTGGGGCCCAGGACCTTAGCTAGGTCAGGATTAGCCCGAACTGAACGGTTCCTTTCCAGAGAATGGATAAGGACCTGAGCACCTCAAGAAAGAGTCCTTACTGCCAGTCGAGAAGGCCCCCCTTCTGCACTTGAAGAGACCGGTGGAGGTGGAGGTTCGGCCTATTGAGGTGGAGAAAGAACCACCTCTACCTATGAGACTAGTTGCTCTGGAGGTCAGAACGGAGAGCTCGGTACTTCTACCGAGTCCTGCCTTGGTGTCTGAGCGGTAATAGCAGCAACAACCTTCATCTCCCACACTTTCTGGGCGAGTTTCCTCTTTCGCTTGTTGCTCTCCTTTGCACTTTTGCCTCCCGCCATACTTGGACAGAGAACAAGTTAGTGAGATCACCAAAGTTAGGAGACTGAAGATTTAGATTATATCGATCTCGGGCTGAGGTCAGAGAGTTGCAGCTCATAGTCCTCATACGCGATCACTTGCATCAATCATCATTTCAGTTCGGCCATAACCGCGTCCAAACATGAGTACTTGTGAGTGGTTGCCTGATCCTTCAACTCTTTCACCATGGTGTCCTCATCTTTATTTAGGGCTATCTTCTTTGGAACTAAAGGAACCAAATATTGCCAACTATGCGGGATGCCCTCAAAGCCATTCAGGTCCTTGCTCCTCAATATGAAAAACAGATCTTTTCAGTTCTTCAATGAAGAAGGGAGATCAGTGAAGAGCCCGCAGTTCGGCTTGGCTTGGAAAAACCAATATTCATCATCCTTCTGCCGAGCGAGCCTATGCAACTCGGCAAAAACCTTCGTCGTAGGCTTAAGCTTTTTAGCTTGGCATAAACCTCTGAAAGCCATCAGAGTCCGTTAGGAGTTTGGATGTACCTGGGCTACACAGACATGATGAAACTTCAAAACGGCTCTTTAGAATTTTTTCAGGGGAAACCGAAGCCCAACTTTCAATTGTTCCTCGTATACTATTATCAGGTCAGTTTCTTTAAAGAAATGATCAGCTTGGAGGTCGCCATGACATCTGATAAGTTTAAAGGAGTCAGTCGGAAGGTTGTACTCTTGGCTAATAGACTGGAGATCGGTCTCCTTGAGAACCGATGGCAACTCGTCCATGGGTAAGTTTTCTTTCCTTGAAGATGATGCTTGTTTTGACTTGGTCGATCAACCATGGGCTAGGACAGTGGCTGTAAAAGGTTCAGGTCACTCACTCGGTCTGGTCAATTCATCTTCGTTCGATGTATGAGATGTGAATAGAAGGAGGACTGGCAGCCTCTGACCTTCGGTACCACTCATTTTCAGAGAATAAAAATGAAATTGATCAGAAAAAGATTAAAGCTCTTACCGGAGTATAAATCAGCGCCCAAAAACTCTAGGAAACAAGGGAGAGTGTCGAAGTCACTAAAAGAAAGTCTGAAAGTGACATAAGGGAGCAAATGGCTAACCCCCTCCCTATTTATACCCGTCTGAGCATTAAAAGCTCACAAAGCCCCAAGGGACGCATCGGTTAGCAGGACTGGGCCATTTCAATGACACATCAAGAGAAGATTCCAAAACATAGTAAAAGGTCGAACAAATAAGATCGGTTAACGAATATCATCAAATAGAACAGGGTTCCGAACCAACAAATCGTCAGAATGGTGATTCATCTAGGGATCAGATCGGGCACATTTATCAGAGATCGAAATAATAACCAATGCAGTAATAAAAACAGAATAAGCAGATCCAAATTTCAATAATAGATTTTATTTCATTTCCAAAAGGTTAGATTACATCATTTGGGCGATCTCTCAAGATCAGCAATTACAAATGTCCTTACACCACATTCTACCTAGCTTGGACTACTCCCGAACCCTAAGTGTTGCACAATAAGCCTGTGTCAAAGCCTAGTCTTATGGCTGAATCAAAAGATGTGTTTGATCAGAAAGCCAGCAATAAATACTGGACAGATGTACAGCTCAGATGGGGTGACTATGACTCTCATGATATTGAGTAGTGTCATTGTCGATATCATCAACCAAAGCTGAGTTGCGATCGGGACCCCCGAGATGATGAGGAGCCAAATGAACTTTAAGAGGCGGTCACTGATATTAAGATTGAAATTAGTAGTCCTCTTATCAGAGATAGGTATGTAAGTTCTACCGATGAGCCGATCCGAGATCAGCGCGGTAGTCAATTTCGACCTTGATCGGTCAATTAGTCCAGTTCCCTCACTATCATCAGACGATGCCCTCATAAACCTTTGATCACTGAAATTGCTCATTTTCAGGTGATGAACAAAGAAAACATTTAGAAAAAGATTAAAGTGGTTGTCGTGAGAAGAATTCTTACCGAAAAAGCCAAGGACGAGAAAATAAAACATTAAAGATTCACCGGAGAAGGAAGGTGGTGAGTATGCAAAGGACAAAATTCGTCGGCATATACATAGGGCCTTGGCATTTATTGCATGCAGAACTCAAAGCGGCTCATCGACAATCGAAAAATTTATTGCTTTGACCAATACAGAAAAGGGATGAGAAGGAGGTCAGAGAACAGAAAGAGATTGGGAAAGTAGAAAGGACCAGATGTAAAAAAAATTAGAGATCAGAATAATAATCCTAAGATCGGTCAGTTACAATGAGAAGATCGAAAAAGGGAAGGACAACCTATAGAGATCGGAGAACTCAAGGAGCTGAACAGCTTCTAATCATGACCTTTAATTCATAAAAACTAGCTCCCTCCACCGTAGATCAGAGTCAGTTAAAGCATTGCAGGCATGATCCAATCTTCACCACACATCTCATTTGTAAGGATGCACTCCTAGCCGCCAAATTCCAAATGATTAAAGCAGCCTAGTACATCTTGATTTACATCGTTGATTATAATTGTAAGGATGGATTTGAGGCTTTCGGATCAAAGATAAATGACAGATTCGGCGCTTTTTGTTCCTAGCCCTTGGATCCATTTTGTAAGGCAAGACCCTTGACTGTGTATTAAGGGGCGAAAGGACAGAAATTCCAAACGGAATCCCATCCCTCAATTTTGATTCTCTTTAATTTCAGGACATCGGATTATATCCTTTTGAATCTAGGCCTTTCGTCTACTCCTGTTGGAATCCTAGCCCTCTATTTTGAGTACTCATCTCCTACAAATACCTGTATGAAACGCTATGGAGGGAGCAGTGATTATTAAGGAAAAAACTGTAACTTTATTTTCAATCAAGAACTCTCAAGATTCCTAGAGACTTTAGAAACAAGTTTTCTGAAGGATCTTACCATGGAAACTATAGAGCTTGCAATCCATACTTTGGATAACCTTACACAGTCTTGGGAATTCAATCACCACTTGTTAAGAAAATCTCACTTCAATTGTTTACAACTCCTCAAAACCACCTTACTATCTCAGTGTTAGTGGCGTCGGATACACGAAGACATCGGTACCAGCTTACTCGTTGTTTCAGCCTTTTCTACTGGTCAAGTGCTCAACTTATCATTCTCAAGTGTTCATGGCATAGTTTGTCACAACAAATCTTCAGAATAAGTTTACATCGAAACTGGACTTATTCTACTTTTTGTGATGTCTATGAGTTTTACCTTTTATTTTTACGTTGTCTTTAATTTCTTTATGTTATTTCGTGTAAAAAAGAGGATAATTCAGGATATTGACATTCTGTAATACCATAAGGAGTACGGATGGGAGAAAACAATGTGGAGATTCCCGATCAGGGTAAAAATGATTAGGAATAGTACAGATGAATTGGGAGGTTAGTTACTCAGTCTAGCTCTAAAAAAACAGAAATGAGATCAGGATTTCGGATCAAGTTTGAACGGGGAACTTCCGAAATGAGATGTCTAGAAGATTCAAAATGAGAAGTCGTAATAAGTTAAGGAAAGTTTGGTAAATAAATCATGAGATCGGAAATAAAAGTCTCGAATAATATGAAAAGCGGGAGGTGATATGAGCAACGTTCTCATATTTAATAGGGTCAAATGAGTTCAGTCTCATGACTATGACCTTTTAAAATTCATTTTTGACAAATTTGAAGAGATCGGGAGAAGGTCCTTACCCGAGTCCTCTTAACAAAAATTCTAATATACACATTTTAGGAGATCAGGAGAGAGTTCTTTCCCGAGTCCTCTTAACAAAAATTCTAATATCTACATTTTAAGAGATCGAGAGAGAGTCCTTACCCGAATCCTCTTAACAAGATTCTAATATATACATTTTAAGAGATCAGGAGAGAGTCCTTACCCGAGTCCTCTTAACAAAATTCTAATATACATATTTTAAGAGATCGGGAGAGAGTCCTTTCCCGAAATCTTTTCAATCAAAATTCTAATATTTAAATACCGAGATATGTGAGCCGAGAATCTTTCTCATTTATTGCGGATCTTTAGGGACTCAAATAACATCTCTTTAAAATTAGAATCCCAAATTCAAAGCTGAAAAATTAGATAAGATATGTAACAAATTAAATAAACAAAACACCAATTCACTGTGGGGACATCCCATGTACCTGTGTTCTTGGGAAACCCAAAATCGTGAGATACTGAACGCTCCTTCTGTCAATAAAGGGACCAACATCATGACTCCAAAACCCCCAAATTATTAATCGTAAGTAATTAAGAGCACATCATTAAATTTGCTGACCCTTACTAAGAGATGAGGTGGGGTGCCTAACACCTTTCCCACTCGTGAAAGAACTCCGAACCTAGAATCTCTGTTTTGGAAGTGGTTTTTGTTTTTTTTCAGTAATGGTTTCCTTTAATTTCCCTTAAAATTAAAGTGGCGACTCCTCACTTTTTTCACTTCGGTGAGAATCGTCCGGCTACCATAAAGTCCTTGCGACAGCTTAGCAACTCCACTGGAGACGAAAACTAAAATAACCCTAGTTTAGAAGTCCAAAAAGCAAATTTAATCCTATGCTCTTGTCGATAATTATGGGGGTTGACTCATAGAATTAGAAGTTATAATATTTTAATTATTATTGTTCTCTCTAACTGTTTTGTTTGTTTTGATTGTTTCATTTATTGCAGTAATCTTCGCCTAAATTCCCTTGAATAAAAAAGAGGTAAATATGTCCATTCACACGCTGATCACCTATACAATGTCCCCACACACTTTAGCCCTATACTTGGGCTCTCTTACCCTGTAGGAAGTAGGAGGGGGTCATGTAGCGGTACTTATGGCTTTTTACCCCGTTAGTATCCGCAAAGACTTCTACTCAGATTGGAACTTGTTTCACTTATTGTGATAACCATGGATTTTTCCCGTCATTATCATAATGGTGAAATGAGGCTCTACTGTTTACAGTAGGGACGATTTGGGGACTTATGGCTTTAGAAAATTAGACCTTGAGCTAAACCGTCACATTAATCAGAGCCTATGATAAGCCATCCTTGAAGGTAGTACCATCCAATTAGATAGTACCTACCCGATGTCACGATTATCCTATTTTAGGACAAAAGGGACATACTTGCTTTCACCTTACTCTATTTATATTTTTAAACTTTTCTTAAATAACATGAGGCTAATTTTGAATCATACTGCCAGGATGATCTAAACACCTTCCTACTTTGATAGGTGTATAGATATTATCATGCAAGTAGTATAATTCAAAATTACCTAAATTTATTTTGCTAACTTATTTCCTCTACAGGTATTATAAATTGATGTCTGCTAAGGGTAGGGAAATTTAAAATGGCATCTTCGAGTCAGTCAGCCGAAAAGGTTTCAAAACAGCAACAAGATGCTCAACAAAGATTCAAATCAATCCATGACTCGAAATCCTTACAAACTGATGAGATAGAAGCAGAAGCTCATCCGTTGCCTCTATTAGATCCTAGTAAAATTGAGATCAGAATAGCTAGTTTCGATGACTTATTAAATAGTTGGAAATTATTACCCAATCATGCCTAGACATAGTTCGAGGAAAAATATGAGAAGATTGCCTCTTTGATACGGGTCAAAGCATAAGCTCCGGCACTAAAGGCCATGTTATCTACTTGGAATCCCAATTATAGGGTATTTTCTTTCAATGATATCGACACGACACCTACGGTAGAGGAATATCAGACGCTCCTGGAGATCCCTTATGTAGCCCAGAATCGTATTTTTCTCCACCTTGATCACAAACAGACATGGAAATGGTTCTCTCACATAATAGTAGTCCCAGCAAAAGAAGCTAAAGTAAAAGAAACCGTTAAGGGAAACTCCCATGGATGGCCTTGGATTTACATTAAGAAGCATTTGGACCAGTATATTAAGGGTGAGAGATGGGATAAGGCTTTGTCAGTTCTAGCTCTGGGGATTTATGGATTGGTCTTATTCCCCGGACCTCTGGGAATTGTAACCAATAATGTCACAGAATTACTTTGGGTAGTGGAAAAATAGAATGTCAATCCAATACTTGCTACTCTCGCTGAGACCTTCTTGACCTTGACATATTGCAGGCAACAGGGTAAGGGAACCATTAAGTGTTGCATCCAGCTACTGTATCTTTAGATCCTCAGTTATATCTGTCTACTAAAAACTAAGGTTTTGACCTGGTATTCTGATTAACCCATTATTGAAAAGATGGTGAAGCTAGTAATAAGTCAAAGGGATGAACGACAATGACAAGAGCAGATTCTGAATTTTAGTAGTCAAAATTACTGTTGGAGGAAGTTGTGAACTACGGGCCAACCCATCTTAATCAGTACAGGAGGTCATCATTTTGTACCATTGGTAGGGTTAACCAGATGCACAAGTTATATCCTAGTTATGATAATGAGGCAATTCGGCTCGACTCAATTCATTCCCAATATTTAAGGATTCCATCAAATTCATTTTTATCATGAACCCGATAGAGAAGATGAACTAAAGCTTTGCGCAAATCTTGGGAAAAGGTGATCTTGATGGAACGGTCACCTAAAGGGCCAACCACGACAGAGAAATATTCCCTATGGAGAAACAGGAGAGACAAGAAGTATCGAATCTCCAAACTAACAGGGTTCGAGGAAAGTATATCTCAGCAAGAAGTCTGTTTGGAAGGAGTTGATACCGGATCGAGTAGTCCTCCTCAAGATTTGACTACTGAGAACCAGCAACTGAAAGAGCACATAAAAAGGTTAGAAGATTAAGAGCAGATGTTGGAAAAGGAAGTAAAGAGACTTAGAGAGGAGGTGACGACAGGAGAAGCGGAATATGGGAAGCGAAAAGCCCAATGGGAGAAAGAGAAAACTTCACTCTGAAGCACAGTAAAGGACAAAGAGATACAAAATGTTAAATTACGAGAAAGATTGGAATATCATGAGATATTGGTGGAAGAATACAAGCAAGAAAATAAAAGGAGGAAGCATGAACTTAAAGATCAGGCACAATTAATCAATGATACCTTGAAAGAGTGTGCCAAAGAAAGAAAAGAAAAGGATAGACAAGCCACCCTTTACCAAGAATTGCGAGAGAATGTCGATCGATTAGAAAAGATGATACCGCAAGGGAAACAAGAACTACTGCCTGAATCCGAATATGCTTTGAAGACATTCAATCTTACGAGACAAGAAGCGAGATTGTATGAGTATCTCAAAAGATGTCATTGTATTTTAAGGAGCCTTCCTGAGCCTAGGTAATATTACAATACTATATATGCTTCATAAATAATAAAACTATGTTCTGGGACCTTGAAACTTATGAATGAATAGTGTAACTCCCGTGGGATTTATCCTCGTTAGAGTTATGTGAAAAGATATATGCGTCATATGAATATGTATCATAACCACGCATACGCCCTGTCATTCACGGTTGGACTATCAAATGATGCCATTGTAAAAATAATGTAATCTACCCTCAGCAGACACCATTTTCGGTAATTGTTTGCCACAGTATCCTTTGACTAGCCAAAACTTTAGCCATAGTAAGTTTATTTGTAGAAATAAAACTGATAACGCACTTATCTCTACAGGAAACCAATATTGCTCCCAAAGCAAATCCGATCCAGCAACCAATTGTATCAAGAAAAGTTTACTTAACAAGATCCCAAATGAAGAAGATAATGGAAGAGCAAGAACAAGTGCAGAACCCACAGGGGCAAGTTTCAAAATTAAGGGAACAGATCTCAGAGTTAATGAAGATGATGAAAGAAATGTCCCAAAGCAAAGAAACCACCTGGCCAGCACCGGAACCAAATTTAACAGTAATTCCCCCACTTACAACAACAGTTGATGCTCATCCCCAAAAGCTTCATGATCAAGCCTCAACTTCTTTCACCTTCCAGACTCCCATTCCTGACCCAACAATTACCTTCAATCCAACATTCCTAAGTAGTGAATTTCCTGTCTCTTGTCACCAGACTGTCTCGAATGCAGAATTTCATCCTTCAGCATCAATCCCTTCAGTTTACCCTACAATCAATTTTCCAACTGGGGAATAGCTCATGCAATAGGAGGAGAAAGTAGAGAGAAAGAAAATGAGAAGTTATCTGCTCTGGAGGAAAGACTAAGAGCTATTGAAGGGTTAAATATGTATGGCTCAGTCGATGTGTCTTCGCTGAGATTAGTGCTAGATGTAGTAGTACCGCCAAAATTTAAAGTTCTAGAATTTGATAAATGCAGCGGAAGCTCTGATCCGCGCATCCATTTGGCCACTTACATAGCTAAGATGTCCGCTCTTATAAAAGGTGATAGACTCTTGATACACTTATTCCATGAAAGCCTCACAGGGGCAGCCCTACGTTGGTGCATACAATTGGATTGGAGTAGATTATGCTCCTGGAAGGATTTGGCAGACGCTTTCCTCAAACAGTATAAGTTCAATTGTGATGTTGCCCCCACACGGAGAGACCTCCAAAACTTGGTGCAGAAGGAAAGGGAGAGCTTTAAGGAATATGCCCAGAGATGGAGAGAAAAGGCAGCTAAAGTTTATCCTCCGGTGACAGACAGTGAACTCTGCTCCCTATTCATTGAGACTCTGAAGGCCCCAAATTTCAATTTAATGATTAGGAATACTTCCAATAGTTTTTCGGATATCATTCAGACGAGGGAAAGGGTTGAAGCAAATCTCCGATTGGGGAGATTACAAGAAGTAGTAGAGGAGAGTTCTATGAAAAAGCCTATCAATTTTGGGAAAAAAAAGGAAGGGGATGTACACTCCATTTCAAAACAAACTCACTTATCGTTACAAAATAATTTTCGCCCATACAAACCAGCCCAAAGTCCATACCCTCCAGCCCAAAACCCAATGGTAACAAATATTTTTCCTCCATTCCTGAACTATCCTCGCTCACAACATCCTCCCCAAGCTACCTACAATCCCAGACCATCTGACCAAAATACTCCTTTCAGACCACCTGCTCCTCAACCTGGTCCAAGACCATCAAGGAATTCTGATCCGTCATTTCCATTCCCACTCAGTGAAATTTACCATTATCTGTTGGGTATCAATCAGATAGTGCCCATCCCACTAGATCCCGTCCAGCCACCATATCCCAGGTGGTATGATCCTAGCGCTAGATGTGAATATCATGGCAAGGCTATAGGACATTCAACGGATAACTATGGAGCCCTTCAAGGAAGGGTACAATTCCTGATTAGGAATGGGTGGTTGAAGATTGAAGGGAATAGCCCCACTCCTAATGTCACTTCAAACCCATTACCCCATCACGATACCAGAAAAGGGAATTGTGTGAGTGTGATAGAGTCCCTGGATGAAAACTTGATTACAAAAGTGGATCAGTTAACCCTGTTCTTCAATGAGATTCTCGCAATGGCGATACTGGAAGGGTATATACATCCATATGGGCTTAACTCTAGAAATTATCTATCGGGCTCAGGATGCCCTTATCATGGAGCAACCAATCACGACTTGCAGAATTGTGATAAATTCAAGGAGGAAATCCGAAGAATGATATCATTGAAAATCTTGAGGTGTCAATTAAAGTCAAAAGAAGAAAAGGAAGTGAACACCGCCATTTATGGCAAAGATATCTCAAGATCTGCTCCAAAAATGGTTTTTTCTGTTCCCACCACATCAACACCTCCAGCACCACCTCTGACAATCATATGTACCCCACTACAGCTGCTAGTTACCAATACCCATATTGTGCCTTGGAATTATAATTTCTAAGTTTATACATAGAGTGCATCCAGCAGCACTTCCATCCCTACCCTCAACCATACCTACACTCAACCCATTACCACCCCTAAACCATGTTTCACCCCTCATGCTCACTTCAAAATGACCTATACAAGCCTCTCCAATGACTCTGCTCCCCAATTCACATCAAACCCTGACCTAACAAATAACTCTCCAAATCCAGAAGTAGAATTTATTACTAGAAGTGGGAGATGTTACGGCACTAAGGAAAAGAAAAGTAAAGGGAAAGCAGAAGCAGGAGAGTCACCTGAGACTGAGGAGAAGGCAGGAAAGGTAGTAGAGCGGGGAGAATCCAGTGAAAGGAAGGAAGAAGATGAACTGTTGTTGCAAATCATGAAGAGTGAGTACAATGTGATTGAACAATTAATGAAGAAACCTGCTTGAATCTCCTTGCTGTCATTAATACTGAGCTTAGAAGTGCATCGCCAAGCCTTACAGAGGGTTCTGGACTAAGCCTTTGTAACCCCCGACATCACACCTAGGCAATTTAAAAAGATAGTTGGACAAATTCAGGCATCCAATTTCGTCACTTTCTCAAAAGAAGAAATAGACCCGGCTGACTTGAAGCACACCAAGGCTCTGCATGTGACAGTTAAGTGTAAAGGATATTTGGTTGCTAAAGTTCTAATTGACAATGGCTCAGCACTTAATGTCTTGCCCAATGCAACCCTGGCAAGGCTCCCGGTAGACCCATCTGGCGTACGCCAAAGTTCCATGATTGTGAGGGCATTTCATGGCACGAAGAGAGATGCGTTAGGAGACATTGACTTGCCACTCCAAATTGGGGCATTTACTTTCAATGTAACATTCCAGGTAATGGATATTGAATTAGCATACACTATGCTATTGGGAAGGCCCTGGATTCATTTAGCAAATGTTGTGCCTTCAACTTTGCACCAGAGGATCAAATATGTCATGAATGGCAAAATCATCACAGTGAGAGGAGAAGAAGCTATGCTAGTTACTAAGCCACAGTTAGTCCCTAATGTGGAAACACCTGAACGATCCCTAGAAAGCTCATTTCAAGCCTTAGAGTTGCAAGGAACTGCTCTGGGAGATGGGGGAGTTACAGCCATGGTTGCAAAAGTAATGCTGAAAAATGGTTATGAAAAGGGCAAGGGACTAGGTGCCACCCTGCAAGGAATTATTGAACCCGTGTCAGCCGCTCAAAGAAATGGTCACTCAGGGTTGGGATATGATGAAGATGCTTTGACTGATAGAAGATTCCGGATGAGAAACCTACTCAGGGATCAGAGATTCGATAGACCTCTCGAAATGAAGAAAAGCTTCGTGAAAATCTCAGACGTTTTTACCAGACCAATCATTGAGAACTTAGAAGAAGAGGATGGAGAATCTCCCTCAGAGTCATCTATCAATGTCCTGCACCTGGATTCCATATCTGGAATACTGATCTCACCAACCACTAAGGAACAAGAGCTTGACAATTGGGAAGCCGAGGATATCCCTATGCTTTATTTCGAGTAAAGTATTTTTTGTTACCAGCACTTGACTACTTTGTCCATGGTGTCAAGTGTAATTCTGTAAATGGACCTCTTTTTATGATTAAGTAATTAACAAATTAATAGCGTACTTTTCCACACTCTCTATCAATATTTTCTTTTAAAAGTTCATTGTAAAAATCCAATCTTTAATACAATCCATTTTCACTTCCTCAGGACCATTGACCAACCCAGCCATAATAATCCAATCAACTCTGAAATCCCTTATGTTAACTTTAAGAGTCCCATAATTGCCATCGATACAAGTGATTCTGTAGAAGAGCCTTTGAAAGAGTCGGGAGAAGCAGATGAACTCACTCTAGTACCCTGTGGAGATGAAATGAGTACCTTGAATTTGGGGACAGAGGGAAATAAAAGAGAACTCAGAATCGTGAATAATGAAGAATTAGAAGATATGATCCAATTGCTAAAGAAATTCATCGATGTATTCGCTTGGGGCTATGATGACATACCGGGACTGGATCCTCAAATAGTTATGCATAAGATTCCTTTGATCCCTGGAACAGTCCTAGTTAAATAAAAACTGAGGAGGATGAACCCTGACACACTGCTCAAGGTCAGGGATGAAGTTAAAAAGCAATATGACGTTGGATTCCTAGAAGTGGTAAAGTACCCAGAATGGGTAGCTAACGTTGTCCCCGTAATGAAGAAAGATGGCAGAGTGAGGGTATGCGTTGACTAAAGGGATCTCAATAAGGCAAGTCTGAAAGATGAATTCCCTCTTCCGTATATAGATGTACTGGTAGATAATGCTGCAGGATTGGGGAGATGCTCATGCATTGATGGAGCCCCAGGATATAACCAGATTTTGATGGACAATGACGATAAAGAAAAGACTGCCTTTATCACCCAGTGGGGAGTCTTTTACTACCGGGTGATGCCCTTTGGGCTAAGGAATGCAGGGGGCTACGTACCAACGTGCCATGGTTATATTATTTCATTACATGATGCATAAAGAAGTATAAGTTTATGTGGATGAAATGATCATAAAATCCAGGGGGACTAAAAGCCATGTACAAGTATTAAGAAAAGTGTTCGAAAGGCTCAGAAAGTATCAGCTGAAGTTGAACCCGGCTAAATGTGTGTTTAGGGTAAGATTAGGAAAGCTGTTGGGATTTATAGTAAGTAAGAAGGGAATAGAGGTGGATTCAGACAAAATTCGAGCCATCCAAGAGATGCCTTCCCTAAAAACGGAAAGGGATGTGTATAGTTTCTTGGGAAAATTGAAGTATATTTCAAGATTCATCTCTAATCTCACCATCAAGGCTGAACCCATTTTCAAGCTACTTAAGAAGAATAATACCGCCAAGTGGGATCAAGCTTGTCAAGAGGCTTTCGAAAGGATTAAGCAGTACTTGTCAAATCTGCCAGTATTGGTTCCTCCGGTGATGGGTAGGCCATTAATTCTATATATGGCAGTTCAGCAGAGCTTGATGGGTTGCGTTCTGAGACAGCATGATGACACTGGGAGGAAAGAAAGGGCTATTTACTATTTGAGCAAGAAATTCAATGATTGCAAGTCAAGATACTCTTTCTTGGAAAAAACCTGTTATGCTTTGGCTTGGACAGCGAATCGATTCAAACATTACATGTTAAATCATAAAACATGGCTCATCTCCAGGATGGATCCAATCAAGTATGTGTTTGAAAGCCCTTTCATACCGAGGAGATTAGCAAAATGGCAGGTCATACTTTCTCAGTATGACATAATCTATATGACAAGAAAAACAGTAAAAGGGAGTGTGATAGCTGACCTCCTGGCTGAGAACCCAATCAATGATTATGAAGCCCTGGATTTTGAATTCCTAAATGAATATATTAACGCAGTGAGCAAAGATGCTGAGGGTCCAAATGATGTATGGGAAATGTATTTTGATGGAGCAGTCAATTTAGCCAGTAATGGGATTGGAGCAGTGCTTATTGCCCCAGATGGGAGACATTTCCCAATAGCTGTTAAGCTGAGGTTCAGCTGCACAAACAATGTAGCAGAGTATGAAGCCTGCGTGAGTGGCGTACAAGCGGCCATTAAAATGAAGATAAAGAAATTAGAGGTGTAGAGGGATTCAACTTTGATCATTTACCAAGTCAAAAGGGGAATGGCAAACTAAAGACTCGAAACTGATCCCGTTTCAAAAATATCTCCTTGAACTAATCAAGAAATTTGAATAGATTTATTTCACTCACCTGAGCCGGGACAAGAACCAATTTGCTGACGCTTTAGCTACTCTGGCGGTGATGACTCAGATGGAGGAAGGGCAAATAATGCAGTTATTGCAAATTAAAGCAAGAAGTGAGCCGACATACTACTTTATGATCGAAGAAGAAACAGATGGCAAACCTTGGTATCATGATGTCTAGGTTTACACTAAAAATAGGGAATATCCTCCTAGGGCAAGCAGAAACAAAAGAAAAATGATCAGAAGATTAGCAAAGGGATACTTCCCTAGTGGAGAAATCTTGTATAAAAGAAGCAAGAAGAATTCTATTTGAAACCCATGAGGGGAACTGCACTACTTATAGCAATGGGTATATGATGGCAAAGCAGATCTTAAGGCGGGGTTACTTCTGGACCACTTTAGAAAAGGATTGCATTGAGTACTTCCGAAGGTGTCACAATTGCCAAATTTATGCTAATCAAATAAATGTCCTGCCTCATCAGCTCTATAATCTCGTCTCACCATGGCCTTTTGCAATGTGGGGTATCAATGTAATTGATCCGATTAACCCAAAAGCATCCAATGGGCATAGATTAATTTTAGTAGCCATCAACTACTTCACTAAATGGGTTAAAGCAACTTCATATGCTCACATTACTCAGAACACCTTTCTGAAATTCTTCAAGAATAATATTATTTGTCGGTATGGTCTTCCTGGGGAGTTTGTCACTGATAATGCCAAAAATCTGAATGGTCCAAAGATTCAGAAGTTGTGTGACCAATATAAGATTCGGCGTCTCAATTCATCACCATATCGGCCCCAGATGAATGAAGCTGTAGAAGCTGCCAATAAAAATCTCAAGCGGATAATTGGAAAAAAGACAGTCACTTATAAAGATTAGCATGATATGCTTCCCTTTGCGCTTCATGCCTATAGAACTATAGAACGAACGTCAACCGAGGCAACTCCATATTCGCTAATCTATGAGATGGAAGCTATTCTGCCAATTGAGGTAGAAATTCCTTCTTTAAGGATTCTAAAAGAGGCAGAACTAGATGAGACTGAATGGGTTCAATCAAGGTTAGATCAGCAGAATTTGATAGATGAGAAAAGACGAACGGCAGTATACCACAGTCAGTTATACCAAAGAAGGATGGCCAGAGCATTTGATAAGAACGTATGCCCATGCGAATTTCAATCAGGAGATCTAGTTCTAAAGAAGATCCTCCCAAATCAAATTAATTCCCGGGGCAAGTGGTCACCAACTTATGAAGGGCCTTATGTGGTTAAAAAAGCATTTTCTGGTAGTGCACTCATCTTAACTCAAATGGATGGGGAAGAATTGCCGAGACCGGTGAATGCAGATGCTGTAAAAAGATATTATGCATAAAAAAAAAGAGTAGGGGTGAAAACCCAAAAGGGCACTCCTAGCAAAATGAGGGAAAGAAGGTGAAAACTTGAAAGGGCGCTTTCTGCAAAATGAGCAGAGGGTGAAAATCTGAAAGGACGCCCCGGAAAAGAGAGTTTAAAAAAAAAAAAAAACTGGGAGTGAAAACCCGAAAGGGCGCTTCTAGTTGAAGACAACGAAGAAACAAGGAGGATTCCAAGATCGAGGATTCCAATATCAAGGGACAGTAAAATACACAGCACGCTTTTCAGAAGGTCACTCAAAACGATGGCAATTGAGGGACTTTAAAATTAACTGAGGACATTTATGAGATTTATTTCTGTACTCTTAGCTACAAAATTGTACCTTTATTCTTTTAATGATTATCTTCTTACACCATGAATAAATTTGTGCATATCTCGTCTACTTTGGTTTATGTGCTATTAATTTGTTGAAAGCTTTCTTATAAGATGAGAATCTAAACACAGGTAAATTCATATAATTTACTTTGAGATTTATAGGAGGGCAAAGAATCATCAGGCAACTGGTGCATCTAAGAGGCAAAAACTTGCAAGAGCGCTTCCTGCAAAGCCAGCAGAGAGTTAAAAAAAAAAAAAGAGTAGGAATGAAAACCCGAAAGGGCGCTCCTATCAAAATGAGGGAAAGAAGGTGAAAACCCGAAATGACGCTTTCTACAAAATGAGCAGAGGGTGAAAATCTGAAAGGATGCCTCAGAAAAGAGAGTAAAAAAAAGAAAAAAAAACTAGGAGTGAAAACCTAAAAGGGCATTTCTAGTAAGAAATGGTAAAAAGTGAGAAAAGAGCCAAAAGGGTGCTAAAGAAAATAATGGGCCAAGCCTCAAAACTCGTTCTAGCTTTTTTCATCAATCGTTTATCTTCAGAATCTTGTTAAGTAAACTTCGTTTGGAATAACACCCTGCATCAGATTTGCTTTGTGAGCATTTGAGGTATATACACAAAACTTATCTATGATATTTAGCTAAGTCAGATCCAAGTTGATTTTAATTTCATGTTATCAACCTCTGGATTCAAGATCCAAGTTGATTTTAATTTTTAGCACTTTAATTCCCTATTATCAACCTTTGGATTCAAGATCTAAGTTGACTTTAATTCTCAGTGCTTTAATTTCTTGTTATCAACCTCTGGTTTTAAGATCCAATTTGATTTTAATTTTCAAGATTAATTTCCTGTTGTCAACCTCTGGGTTCAAGATCCAAATTGATTTTAATTTCATGTTATCAACCTCTGGGTTTAAGATCCAAGTTGATTTTAATTTTTAGTACTTTGATTCTTGTCTTCAACTTTGGGTCCAAGATCCAAGTTGATTTTAATTTTCAGCACTTTAATTTCTTGTTATCAACTTCTGGGTTCAAGATCTAAGTTGATTTTAATTTTCAACATTTAATTTTCTATTTTCAACCTCTAGATTCAAGATCCAGGTTGATTTTAATTCTCTGTTATCAACCTCTGAATTCAAGATCCAAGTTGATTTTAATTTTCTGTTATCAACCTCTGGATTCAATATCCAAGTTGACTTTAATTTTCAGTACTTTAATTTCTTGTTATCAATCTCTGGGTTCAAGATCCAAGTTGATTTTAATTTTCAGCATTTAATTTCCTGTTGTCAACCTCTGGGTTCAAGATCCAAGTTGATTTTAATTTCCTGTTATTGACCTCTGGATTTAAGATCCAAATTGATTTTAATTTTTAGCATTTTAATTTCCTATTATCAACCTCTGGGTCCAAGATCCAAGTTGATTTTGATTTTCAGCACTTCAATTTCCTGTTATCAACCTCTGGGTTCAAGATCCAAGTTGATTTTAATTTTTAGTACTTCGATTCTTGTCTTCAATCTCTGGATTCAAGATCCAAGTTGTTTTTAATTTCTCGTATTTCTCTGTTATCAACCTCAGAATCCAAGACTCAAATTGATTTGAATTCCCAACACTATAATTCGCAGTATTTTATTTCAAAATTTCATTTGCCAAAATATGGTTCTAAATCTTTACATGATTCCTATACAAGAGAATTTCATTCTCTTTAATAGAAATTATGTAAAGAGGGGCAGCTGTACACACCATATTTTGATTGATCCTCAAATGCAATGTTCTTTTAAAATTGAAATTTCATAATGTTATCCGTTCTCAACTGATGACCTGATCACAGGTCACTTTTTCGAAATCAGCAATGGCTTGTCTTCGGAATAACTCGATCTCACATTCAAGTTAGATTACTTTTCGATCTCTTTGCCTATATCCGATGTGTTTGGATCAATATTGGATCACCAGACCATTCAATCTTACATGCTATTATTTTCTGATCTCTCTATGTTCAAATACCTCAAAATTCCAAATCTGCATATAGTGTTGTGATCAGGCATCTCGCTCGAATTGTTCAAACATTCCTCAAACAAAGCTAAGGTTTTATCCGATCTCTAAATAATGATTCCCACCCTAATAAGCTCAAGTCATTTTCAAATGTTTACAATTCTACCAAATCACTCTTCAAATGTTTCAAGGTTTCAGTCAATATTTGGTCACAACACCGTCTGATCTCATGTTTATGTGTAATGGTTTTTCGATCTCTTGAAGTGGCTTAACGTTTTATGATTAATAACCGATCTCAAGTTTAATGTTCAACTGTATTCAATTGATTAAGTACTCAGGCAATTTGGTTTGGATGTTTTCCGATCTTATCAAGAAAATTGAGCATGAAAAAGACTTAGATTTATTTCAAAATATAAAAAATATACAAGTCATTCGGCAAGAGGGTCTCCCCTAACCTGCTTTCCAGGTACATTTTTAGTTCCGTCATTCTTTCTCTTTCTCTCTCAAGCTCCTCCTCGCTGTCTTATTTAGCTCTTGGGACGAGATCCACCATCCAGGAAAAGTATTCCTCAGGATGGCATTTCGTGAGCTCGGCCAAAAGATCGCCATGTGCATTCACATAAGCACCAGCCTCTCTTGCCAGAGCCTCTTCTTCTTTTGCCTTGATCTCTTCGGTAAGTCAAGCAACATCGACAGATCGACAGGCCAAGCATCTTCAAGTTCCCACTCCAGTTCAGCTATCCTTTCCTCATAAGATTTCTCCTGACCTTCTATCTCGGCGATGTAGTCTTGGGCAGTGGAGAGTTGGGCCTAGGCAGAAGATGCATCCTGGATCGCCTCCAGAATCTCCTGTCTCAAGAGATGAGCCTTTTCTCTAATCAAATGTTGGTTCAAAATAGCCTTCAAACCTAGACTCATCGTCTAAGCCAGGAGTTTATCGATGCTATCCTAGGCCAATCTATTCCGATCTTCTTAAAAACAGATGGTGGCGCCCAGGACCTTGGCTAGGTCAGGATTACCCCAAACTGAATGATTCCTTTCCAGAGAATGGATAAGGACATGAGCACCTCGAGAAAGAGTCCTTACTGTCGGTCGAGAAGGCCCCCCTTATGCACTTGAAGAGATCGGCAGAGGTGGAGGTTCAGCCTGTTGAGGTGGAGAAAGAACCACCTCTACCTTTGAGACTGGTTGCTCTAGAGGTCAAAACGGAGAGCTCGGTACTTCTATCGGGTCTCGCCTTAGTGTCTGAGCGGCAGCAGCAGCAACAACCTTAATTTCCCGCACTTTTTGGGCGAGCTCCCTCTTTCGTTTATAGCTCTCCTTTGCACTCTTGCCTCCTGCCATACCTGCACAGAGAATAAGTTAGTGAGATCACCAAAGTTAGGAGACTGAAGATTTAGATTATACCGATCCCGAGGCCAAGGTCAGAGAGTTGCAGCTCATAGTCCTCATGCGCGATGACTTGCATCAACCACCATTTCAGTTCGACCATAATCGTGTCCAGACATGAGTACTTGTGAGTGACGCCTGATCCTTCAACTCCTTCACCATGGCATCCTCATCTTTATTTAAGGCGATCTTCTTTAGAACTGAATGAACCAAATATTGCCAACTATGCAGGATGCCCTCAAAGCCATTAGGGTCCTTGCTCCTCAATATGCAAAACCAATCTTTTCAGTTCTTCAACGAAGAAGGGAGATCGGTTAAGAGCCCGCAGTTTGGCTTGGCTTGGAAAAACCAATATTCATAATCCTTCCGCCCAGTGAGCCTATGCAACTCAGTAAAAACCTTCACCGTAGGCTTGAGCTTTTTAGCTCGGTATAAACCTCTGAAAGCCACCAGAGTCTGCCAGGAGTTCGGATGCACCTGGGCTACACAGACATGATGGAACTTCAGAACGGCTCTATAGAATTCGTTCAAGGGAAACCAAAGCTCAGCTTTCAATTGTTCCTCATATACTATGATCAGGTCAGTTTCTTCAAAGAAATGATCGACTCGGAGGTCGCCATGACATATGATAAGTTCGAAGGAGTTAGTCGGAAGGTTGTACTCTTGGCTAATAGACTAGAGATCAATCTCCTTGAGAACCGATGGCAACTCGTCCACGGGTAAGTTCTCTTTCCTTGAAGACGTTGCTTGTTTTGACTTGGTCGATCGACCATGGGCTGGGACAGTGGCTGTAGAAGGTTCGATCGCTCACTCGGTCTGGTCACTTCACCTTTGTCTGATGTCCACGAGATGTGAACAGAAGGAGGACTGGCAGCTCTCTAACAGTCGGTACCACTGATTTTCAGAGAATAAAAATGAAATTGATCATAAAAAGATTAAAGCTCTTACTGGAGTATAAATCAGCGCCAGAAAACTCTAGGAAACAAGGGAGAGTGTCGAAGTAGAAAGTCTGAAAATGACCTAAGGGAGCAAATGGCTAACACCCTCCTTATTTATATCCGCCTGAGCATTAAATGCTCACGAAGCCCCAAGGGACACATCGGTTAGCAGGACCGGGCCATTTCAATGACACATCAAGAGAAGATTCTAGAAACATAGTAAAAGGTCGGACAAATAAGATTAGTTAACGAAGATCATCAGATAGAACAAGGTTCCGAACCAATAGATCTGCAGAATGGTGATTCGTCTAGGGATCAGATCGAGCACATTTATCAGAGATTAGAATAATAACCAATGCAATAATAAAAACAGAATAAGCAGATCCAAATTTCAATAATAGATTTCATTTCATTTTCAAAAGGTCAGATTACATCATTTGGGCGATCTCTCAAGATCAACAATTATAAATGTCCTTACACCACATTCTACCTAACTTGGACTACTTATGAACCCTAAGTGTCGCACAATAGGCCTGTGTCAAAGCCTAGTCTTATGGCTGAATCAAAAGATGTGTTTGATCAGAAAGTAAGCAATAAATACTGGACAGGTGTACAGCTCAGATGGGGTGACTATGACTCTCATGATATTGAGCAGTGTCATTGTCGATGTCATCACAAGAACTGAGCTGCGATCGGGACCCTCGAGATGGTGAGGAGCCAAATAAACTTCAAGAAGCGGTTACCAATATTAAGATTAAAATTAGTGGTCCTCTTGTCAGAGATCGATCTGCAAGCCATACCGATGAGCCAATCCGAGATCGGCGCGGTAGTCAGTTTCAACCTTGATCGGTCAATTAGTACAATTCCCTCACTGTCATCAGACAATGCCCTCATAAACTTCTAATCACTAGAATTGCTCATTTTCAGCAGATGAACAAAGAAAACATTTGAAAAAAGATTAAAGTGGATGTCATGAGAAGAATTCTTGCCGGAAAAGCCAAGGACGGGAAAATAAAACATTGAAGATTCACCAGAGAAGGAAAGTGGTGAGTATGCGAAGGACAAAATTCGTCAGCATATATATAGGGCCTTGGCATTTATTGCATGCAGAACTCGAAGCGGCTCATCAACAATCAAAAAATTCATTACTTTGACCGACATAGAGAAGGGATGAGAAGGAGGTCGGAGAACAGAAAGAGATCGGGAAAGTAGAAAGGACCAGATGCAAAAGAAAATAAAGATCGGAATAATAATAGTAAGATTGGTCAGTCACAATGAGAAGATCGAAAAAGGGAAGGACGACCTATAGAGATCGGAGAACTCAGGGAGTTGAACAGCTTCTAATCATAACCTTTAATTCATAAAAACTAGCTCCCTCCACCATAGATTAGAGTCAATTAAAGCATTACAGGCATGATCTAATCTTCACCACACATCTCATTTATAAGGATGCACTCCTAGCTGTCGGATTCCAAACGGTTCAAGCAGCCCAGTATATCTTGATTCACACCGTTGATTATAATTGTAAGGATGGATTTAAAGCTTTCGGATCAAAAATAAATGACAAATTCGGCGTTTTTTGTTCCCAGCCCTTGGATCCATTTTGTAAGGTAAGACCTTTGACCCTGTGATTAAAGGGAGAAAGGACAGAAATTCTGAACAGAATCCCAACCCTCAATTTTTATTTTCTTTAATTCCAGAATGTCAAATTATGTCCTTTTGAATCTAGGCCTTTCGTCTCCTTCTGCTAGAATCCTAGCCCTCTGTTTTGAGTACTCATCTCCTATAAATACCTGCATACAACGCTATGGAGGGAGCAGTGATTATTAAGAAAAAACCCTGGAATTTTGCTGTAACTTTATTTTCAATCAAGATCTCTCAAGGTTCATAGAGATTTTAGAAACAAGTTTTCTGAAGGATCTTACCACGGAAACTATAGAGCTTGCAATCCATACTTTGGATAACCTTGCACAATCTTGGGAATTCAATCACCTCTTCTCAAGAAAATCTCACTTCAATTGTTTACAACTCCTCAAAACCACTTTACTGTCTCAGTGTTAGTGGCGTCAGATACACGAAGACATCGGTACTAGCTTACTCGTTGTTTCAGCCTTTTCTACAGGTAAGTGCTCGACTTATCATTCTCAAGTGTTCATGGCATAGTTTGTCACAACAAATCTTCAGAATAAGTTTACGTCAAAACTGGACTTATTCCACTTTTTGTGACGTCCACGAGTTTTACCTTTCATTTTTACGTTATCTTTAATTTCTTTACGTTATTTCGTGTAAAAAAGAGGATAATTCAGGATACTGATATTCTGTAAGTACCATAAGGAGTACGGATGGGAGAAAACAATGTGGAGATTCCCGATCAGGGTAAAAATGATTAGGAATAATACGGATGAATTAGGAGGTTAGTTACTCAGTCTAGCTCTAAAAAAATAGAAATGAGATCGAGATTCGAGATCAAGTTCGGACGGGGAACTTCCGAAATGAGATGTCTAGAAGATAAGTTGAGGAAAGTTTGATAAACAAATCGTGAGATCAAAAACAAAAGTCTGAGATAATATGAAAAGCGGGAGGTGATATGAGTAACGTTAATTTTAATAAATATAAAGAGATCGTAGAGCAAAGTTTTATCCGAGCCAATCAAAATTTAACACTCGTGATCGAGAGAGTTCTTATCCGATTTCAATCGTGCCTTGTTAACACAGAGATCGTAGGAGCCTCTTATTCGACCAATCGTAAAGACGTGAGGAGAGTTTTATCCCAGACTTCTTCACTGTGTCTTTAAACGATTATCCCTAGAGACTGAGAGGCTTTACCAATTTCTCAACCAAACTAAAATAACACAACACGCAAAGTAACCTCTAAATCAAAACCACTACGCGACACCAACTCACTAAGGGTCGTTTCCCATGCACTTATGTATCCGGGTAACTCAAATAGTGAAAATCAAATATTCCCTTTTATCAAAGGGATTAACACCTGATTCTAACCCCTAACTTCCGATTTTAATTTGTAAAGAGCATAATGTTAAATGGACTAACCTAGAATCTCTATTTGAAGTGGTTTCTTTTAATCTATCTTTTTTTTTTTGTACAAATGGTTTCCTTTAATTTCTCACAATTAAAGTGGCTACTCTCACTCTTTCCCATTTCGTGAGTGTTCGCCCAGCGTGACCGTAATACCATGTGACAAAGGTGGAAGGAAATGATGTCCTAAAGGTGCAACTTGGTAGGGGACAAAGGGTTAAGCGGTCTGTTCATTTGAAGGATTACGTGACTCATACCATCCTATTAAGCCCATAGGCGTGTTCATCGTTCTAATCAAATTCTTTAGGTGCTTCTTATCCTGTAGCACATTATGTGAATTATGATAAATTCTCTTTGCAGCACTAGTCCTTTTTGGCAAGTATTACTATAAGACACGAACCTAGTACATATGCTGAGGCTGCTAAGGATGAACGTTGGAGAGAGGCAAATGAGAAAGGAGATACAAGCTCTAGACAATGGTACATGGACAGTAGAAGACTCGCCACCTAGGAAGAAGAATTGGGAGCAAGTGGGTCTATAAGATTAAGTACAATTCTGATGGAAGCATTGAACGGTGCAAGGCACGCTTAGTGATACTTGGAAATAATCAAGTTGAAGGCATTGATTATCATGAGACGCTGTTCTACAAATAAGATGGTTACTATGCACCTTTCATCATGTAGTCAAAGATTTGGGAATTACATTAAATGGATGTACATAATGCTTTCTTTACATAATAACTTGATGAAGAGGTTTACGTGAAGATGCCACCTAGTTTTGTTTCCCGTGACACTAAGGAAGGTATGTAGACTTTGGAAGTCTTTGTATGGTCTCGATAGCACCTAGGTGTTGGTTTGCCAAATTGGCAAAGATCCTTAAAAACTTATGGATTTAAGCAATCATGTTTAGATTATTCTCTATTTACTTTTCGAGATGGGCCTGCTCGATTGAATATTCTTATCTATGTTGATGATCTCATTATTTCTAGTAGTGATAAGATGGTTGTGCAAAGTTCAAGGATTATTTAAATGGATGTTTTCATATGAAAGACTTGAGCAAGTTGAAATATTTCTGGATAGAGGTGGTATGAAATTCAGACAAGATCTTCTTGTGTCAACGAAATATACATTACTAGTTTACTAAGGGCCATACTTCGCTAAGACTCCACTTGAACAAAATCACAAGCTAGCACTCATGAGGGTGCCGATATGGACGATCTCACAAGATAAGTGTCTAGTGGGATGGCTTATTTATCCGACGATTACTTGCCCTAAACTATCTTATTGTGTGCATATACTTGCACAATTTATGCAGAACCAAAGAAGGAACATTGGGAAGCACTTTGAAAGTTCTCGCATTTGAAAAGAAATCCGTGTCAAGGTATTTTATTGCGTACAATTGTGATCTGAAACTATATGCTTCTTGTGACTCAAATTAGGCCAGTTGTCCTTTGACACAACGATCTTTAACTGGTTATTTTGTTCTCTTAGGAAATTCACCTTTCTCATGGAAAACCAAGAAGCAATATATAGTGTCTTACTCTTTTTCAAGTTAAGTATAGAACTATGACTACGATGGCTTGTGAACTCAAATGGTTGAAAGGATTATTGACTTCTCGTGTTGAGCATCCGAGCCTATGCATTTATATTGTGACAATCAAAGGATTTTGCACATAGCAATTAATTCACCGCCATGAACATATGAAACACATTGAAGTAGACTGTCACTTTATTCATGATGAGATACAAAATGGAAACATTCAAATAGAGTATGTTCACACTTATATGCAACCTACTGATAACTTTACGAAGGCTTTGGGAAAGGATCAGTTTGATTTTCTTCTTCGCAAGTTGGGCATTTAGGATCTTCATGCTCCAACTTGATTGGATCAAGCAACAAAGATCTTGGCAGCTATTGGTTTAAGAAGTTTTATGAATATTTTTTTTTATAAAGTCTAGATAGTTTTCCTTCTTTAGGAGATTTCTTGTTGTACAGTTTTAGGAGTTTACCTTGTTTAGGAGATTTGGTGAGTCAGAATCTATATATATATATATATATATATATATATATATATATATATATATATATATATATATATATATATATATATATTGTGCTTGTGCCAATGAAGGAGGTAGAACTTTCAGCCCCATTTTTCTCAAAATTCTTTATCCTGGTGCATTTCTCAAAGAGGTCCAGTTATAGTGCACAGTTATAGTGGCCATAATTGCTTCTATATTTCTACATGAACATATTTACGTTGGGAGGTAATTAATGAATTTGACATACAATTTTTGCAATAATTCAATTTGATGATAAGCATAACTTCTGATGTTTTTTTTTTCTTTTCTTCTTCATCGATTGTCTTGATTAGTGCTTTAGCTGTGATAATTGGTATATGGATTGTACTATGGGGTAAAGCGAAAGATTTTGAAGAACTTAAAAAGGAGATGCCTATGAAGCTACAAGAAAATAAGTCAAAAATTGTACAAGTGATAGTGGATCAATCATTAGAGAAGAAGAATTGCAAAGCTGATGATTTGAGAGAACCACTTCTTTCCCACAAATCTACTGATGAAGACAAAAATAATGCCATTTCTTAGTGCCCGGACCTTGCTAATCATACACCTCTATAACCTCTGGACTTCTCTTTCCTGTTTAAATTTCAATTTAGCATTTAAGTCCAATTTAAATTTTACAAACTAAAATAACAAATGCTTTACAGAGATTTACTATTGTTCTCTATTAGACTGTGTATCTTTTTGGGTTTTTCTATGTTTAGGCTTGAAAATATTTGTCTGAAAGGTTTGGATTTGATTTATAATCGTGATTTGGATTAGTTTGCAAAGATTAGAATTAAATGGTTAACCTCTTCATTTATGGAATTGCATGATCTTTAAGAATAAATTATGTAGGAATAGCTCTCTTCTCCAGAACAATACTGATGCAAAGGACTAAATCTAGGAGTCAGAAGGTTAGAATTTAGTTCTCTACATTTCACACTTTCGTAGATCAATCTTTAGAAAGGAACGTCTGTAAAATCACCCATTAAAAGTTCTAAAGACTTATCATTTGGCACTGAATGTTGAAGATTGAAAAACCAACAAATGGATTTCTCCCAAGTATGATTTATAGGTCATACATAAGCAATTTATGTGAATTTCAGTTAGAGGCTGAACCACCTATAAATTCGCATAAAAACAGACAAATCTCTAATACTGTAGTTATTACACTCGGATTGAACTATCTGTCGAATTGATGAATCGGCTCTCAAATAGATCCGAGTTTGTAACTGAACCAGCAAAGGCAATTAGGTGTGACCCAAGTGACCTAGTGTGACCCGATCGATCTAATAATTGAGTTAGTGAACTAGTATGACTCGATTGATACCGGTTCAATTAGTCAATAGAATCTATATTTTTTAATATTGGTAAGGAGAATTAAACTCAAAATCTCATAAAAAGTATTTAAAATCAAAACAAATTGAATTAGCTGGGTAGTTATGTGTTTTTAATTTCAATATTTATATTATTCTATAATAATATAATAAATTTTACAAAGTAATTTGTTTATTTATTTTTTAACATATATTTAATATTAAATATTAAAATGATAATTATATATTTATAGAATTTTTTTATTATATTACTTAAAATAATTTCATATAAAATTTAAAAATATTATTAAAATTTATGTAAATATAACTTAATAAGTGTTAAAGTTTGATTTTAAATAATTAAATTTAATTAATTTTATTTATTTTTTATATTAATAAGTGTTATATATAATTAATTGTTAGTTCATTTATATATATTTAATTATTTTTTAATAACTTATTGATTAAATCATTGGGTTACTGGATGAATCATTGGCCCATCAATCCAGTCCCTTAACTAGGTCAACTTATAAACCGAGTCTAATAATACTATCTATATTAAAATAATTGTAAAATGTCTTATTATTAAAATTTGTTTTTGATATTAATTTTTTATTATAATTGATTAATTTATTTTAAATTTTATTTGTGATTAAAAATTCAATATATTATTATTATTATTATTATTATTATTATTATTATTATTATTATTATTATTATTATTATTATTATTATGTTTTTAAAATGTTTTCATAGATATAATGCCACAACATTGAAACATCAATAGATCAATAGAAAGAACATCATGCATTTTTTTAACACAAGTTAAAATTATTTATAATGATGTTAGTAAGTGATGATGACACTAATGGTTATATATCAACAATATGTGCTGTTTTATAAGGTGAATTGTGAGATTATAGTGAGAATTATTATCTTTTATTATTCATAATAATATCTTCATATCGTGTACAATTATAAATTTAAAATAATAATGAGAATTATTATTTTTATTATTTTATGTATTTAATTTTCTTTTTTCTCTATTATTATTACATATTGAAAATTTATATATGTCATTTTTTTATTTCAGAAAATAATTTATTATTATATTTTTTTTTTCTTAAATTAAGTAAAATAAAATTGTAACCACACTAATTTAGATTTCTGGATTTGCCCCTGCATATATAATTAAAATTTAAAAAGTATATTATATGACTAACATATGATTTAATTATATAATTAAAGATTATAAAATACTTTAATGTATTTAAGATTAAAATTGTTTTTGAAAGTGAGAAAAATAAAAGATAATATTAAATTATATATACTTATAATTAAAGATAAATTATATATATATATATTAATTATATATAAATATACATAATTTTATTAAAATTATAAAACATATCTAAAAAAAATGTATAAAATTAATTATTCAGTTCAATTCATATAATACCGATTCTAGTATATTTTGACACCATTCTCCAATTCGATTTAAAACCCCTGGAAATCATGCACAGCCCTACTCATAGGCAAGCGTTTCATCACTCAAGACTCTTCTGCACCGTTTATGTGGCTTCAACAAACTCTGCTTCAACTCTAGAAATCTCAGCCTTAAGTTCAATCCACTGATTTGAGTTCTTTTCACGGATGAGGGAGTATATTCTCGAGTTGGAATAGCAAAAGTGGTTAAAATCCTAATAATTTCTTAAATCAAGGTGTTGAAAAATGGTATATTATCATCTGCTGGAGTGTAATTCTCACTAAATGATTAAATCAAACACTCTATTAATATGATTAAATTCTTCAAATTAAAATAATTATTGTTATTATCATATTCTATATAAGTGATTTATTATAAATTTTTTTATGCAAAATTATAATAACATAAAATTTTATACTTCAAATTTATAATCTCTCCATTTAATGAAAGCCTAATCTTTTATTTAAAAAAAAATAAAGATTTCCCCTATATTAGTATTATATAGTAGCAAGAACACCTGATTCAACAGCAATAGAAATCATTCTTTGCATAAAAGCTATTTGTATAATTTAATAAATTGGGAATTCTATGCACAGAGCATCATCCACGTCAGAATTTAGGAATTCAAAATAAGGTACTTAAAGAATTATTTTACTCTTTTTTTTATGTGAAAAGAACATTTATCAAATAAATTAATATCAAAATGCATATTAGTATTTTATATATTTATATTAATATTATAATTAATATAAATATTTTTATATTTTTATTATAGAATGTAAAAAATATTTATATTGATATTATATTTGTCACAGTACCCAATTTCTGTAGTTTATTATTACTTATCCAAAGACAATACCTAATAAATTATCAACTTCACCTACTATAACTCATCTCATCTCATAAAGGATTTTAAAATAATTTTCTACTTTTATATATGGTGAGAGCATTTTCTAATAGGTATTAATTCTTTCATTCAAAGAAACTTACTTAAATTTTTTTGCCTATTTTATTTTTTCCTCGTGAAATTCTTATAAAATTTCAGAAAAGCCATCTGTATTTTGAGAAAACAGCTCTTCAAATACTCAGAAAAGCACTCAATAATTTATCTCACCTTTAACACTTCTCTAACATTTCCCAAGTTAATCCCAACTAATTTCTTCATTTTCAATCAAAATTAATCATCAAAATTTCATTCAAATTTTCATTCAAATTAAATAAATAGTTCCATCTTATTCTCAAAAATAAAGACAAAACAATTTATAAATACATCATTACAAAAATTTACATTAAAAATTATTCAAACTAAAATTTATCATAAACTTTATATTAAACCGCTCGTACTGGGCTTATACGCATTACATTTACATATTACAATAATCGCAAATAATTTTTACAGTCAGTGGCATAAAATATACAAAGAAAATCTCAAAGGTGAAGCTCTTCCGTTCTCAAAGACTAATCGCTTCCTGGCCTCTATATCTCATGACAGTAATAATAAATGGTCACGAGTACTAGGACCCAATGTGGTGCACAATAACTAAAATAATCTTTATGCAGAATTTAAATCACATTTATTCAAAAATTGAATTAGTATGAGAGTTAAAATACAAACATGAATTATGAGATTTTAATCCAAACAAACCAATCTTCAAGTGTCAAAACCAATTTCAAAACCTACACTTATACTTCATGCCATTCAAAATAAATATACAAATAATAGTTAGACATCACAAGGCTAGTTAGCTCAAATATATGGATATCCACTCAATTTCTTTTTTTCTACTGGCACACAAACAACATTTCGCCAGAGGATGAATCACTCTAAACTGATACTTTCTAATTAGTCATGCTTAATGAGGTGTTCAACATTATCTCAGCGACATCAGTGGTTCTTCAAATCCTATCTTAATAATTTACTAAACTAACAATTTCTCAAATATACATAATAAACTTTCAACACCTAATCAAAAGCATCATAAATACTTCATCCTAGTAATGTCACAATTTAACATTTCCAAATTATTATTCAAAACACACAGTGTAAAATAATTCCACAGAAATTATACGTTGTGCATAAATCCCTTTGCTGCTTGTTTCTTTCTCTCTGGCCTTGACTCAATTCCTGGTTTCAGTATCATAATTCAGCATAAAAACACAAACGCTCACAAAGAGCCTTTTACCTAGCTCTAATGTACTATAATCCAAAAATCTTTTTAAATTCACTTTACCTAGCTTTCTATCTGTACTAAACTTGACGTTCTTAAGGCTTAATAGGTAAGGGGTTACTATTCAAGTCAATTTGTTGACTTTCTAAGCTACTAAATTTGTTGTTTTGTGCTGTTTACTCAAATTCCACATTTCATTACTAAATTTGTTGTTTTGGTTGTTTACTCAAATACTGTATCTTTTAGGCAAACTTAATTAGAATTTGGCAAACTTCCTTCAGAGAATCAAGTTCCATCGGGTCTTTTTATGTTAGAAATTTGCAAACCCTTCATAGAAATGTTCCCATTGTCTTGAATCTCTATTCTTTTGAATCACTCTAACTGGAGCTCTTTAGAAGCTAAGATATAGCCATTTTTTGCATGGTCACAGATTGAACTTTTTGGGCATTTCGAGCATGACTTGGTTAATTTTAGGTCATCAATTTGGTGGCCAAATGACTCGCTAATGGTATAATTTACTTCACTCTTGTTGTTTTAGGTCTATATCTCACTGCCTGTCCACTGGTAAAATTTCAGGTCATTTGACCGCTCAGCCTAAGTTATGGCTTTGTACTGTGTCGACCGAGAAAACTCGATTAGTCAATTTGTTCACTAGGTTTCAATACTACATGATTCTAAAACGAAACTTGCGCTTATTTCGTGTCTATTTCATTCCCACGGCTCTTTACATACCAATTTGGACGTAAATTTTCTAGTTTTGGTCCTTGGATTTTGTCCTGGGTCATTCGCAAAGATGACCACACATTCAATCCTACATTTGAAATCAATTCAAACACTCTAACACACCTCATCAAACCGCCAAAAACACATTTTCACACAAAACTAGGTCAAACACATCATTTCACAATATCTCACACTTTTGACTCCTAAACCTCATTACATTTCCACCTAACTACACTACATCCACAATCACCATTTACCCAAATTCCAAGTGAGCATCTCAACATCACCTACATTCATATATAAGCTCGCATACTTTTAATCTAATCAAATTCACGCACTAACATAGCAAACCAACAATTAATTTACTTTTATTTTAGTCCTCCAACAATTAATTTCATTCTATAATTTACAATTATTAAACTAAAGTTAAGCTACTTCTACACTATTAAATCTAAATTTTGTAACTTAAATCACTAATCTCTTCTTGATGCTAACCTCAATTGATTCTTTCTTTTTTTTCTTTTCTTTGTAGGATCAATCTTCTTCAAGTGAGTAAGTTACAAGTTTTTATGTAAAGAATTGGGGCAAGGTAGGTTAATGGTGTTTATAAGCTTGAACTCAAGTTTTCATGGAGGAAAACAATGGTGAGCTTTAGGGAGAGTTATGGCTACAAACTTTGGTGTTTATATTGAGCTATTTTCTTTTTTGTTTTATGTCTTTATGAAATTTTATGTAATTGAATTGTCAAATATGGAAACAAAATCAATTTTGATATCATTCTTCTTTTTATTTTTTACTTTTTTTTTCTCTCTCTTCTTTAATTTTTATTTTTTTCATTTATTTTTCTATTAGTTCTTTAATTTAATTTAGACTCAATGTGTATTTCTTCAGATTTTATCGTGGACAATTAGGTTAGAGTCACTTAGTCAATTGACTAATTGTTCTTCGCTGGTTTCAACCGGCTCCAAATAATTCGGATATTTCTTTCTAGCCTCACTCTACTATTTTGACTCCACACAACCGTGATTTTCTTTTCCACTAAGTGTTTGTAATAGTTTTGGTTCGATCAAGAGAGTTTACATTTACTGCCTAAATTTGTTTAAATCGACTTCAAGGCATTTCTTTCCTTTAACTTTCATCATCGCTATGACTCCTCAAAATTGCTTAACTTTTTTATGTACCCGTTTTTTTTTATTTATACTAACTAATTGATAATTACTAATTATTTGTGTTTATGGTTTACTGGTTGTTCTATGGTTCTAACTTCTTAATTGTCTGGACCGACATAATATTTATAAAAAAATAAACTTTTATCAAATAAATTAATATCATAATTTTTTATTTAAAAATTATAAGATAAATTTATTATTTGGTCCCTAAGTTTTGAACAATATTATAATTGAGTCCCTGTATTTTAAAAATTAAATGATTTAGTCCCTCATTTGTACGTTCATCAAAATTAGAGGTCTTTTCATCCAATATTAATTTAAGTATAAGCACAAATATGCCCTTTATTCAAATAAGAGAAATTTACTATTTGACACTTGGAGTTTGATCGACATTACGATTTGATTGCTATGTTTTAAAAATTGAATGATTTAATCACACTCTTATGTTTTCCTTTGATTAAAATTAATTATCATCAAATAAATTAATTCTTTCTAATTTTTTAAAAGAATTCAAGAAAAAATTTTAATAAGAACAAAGTTAATAAGAAAAAATAATTCTAATAATTACAGCAATTATGAAATATAGAAGTAAATCATTCAATTTCTAAAATATATGAACCAAATTCTAATATCAGTCAAAATGAGAGACCAAATATTAAATTTTTTTAACTGAATAAAAGATATATTTATCTTTTCACTTAAATTAAATGTAATATTAGATAAAAATAACTATGAATTTGATGAAAACAAAAGTGAGATATTAAATTGTTTAATTTGTGAAATATAAAAATCAAATTATAATATCAATTAAAATCTAAAAAATTAATAAAATATTATCCAAATTATAATATGACAACTCATAAAATGCATGGATAGACTACTGGTATTCAAAAGATAAATTTTTCTCTTAAATCATCTAATTCTGTGATCAACTTTTTTATGTTTATTTTTGTTGCCAATTGTTAAAAATTTTATAAAGATAAAATATATTTATTTTTATTATTTGATATTTGAAATAGAAAGTGGATTTTTTTTTAGAAGAAATAAAAAGTAGATTGTTATGATACTAGAAATCCATAAAAGTATTTTTTTTATTTAATGAAATTGTTTTTTAAAAAATTATATAATAAAATAAAAATAAAATTAATACCCAATAACTCCTTAGACGATCAAATGCATGGTTTTGATCAGTTGTGCTCTTCTTATATATTACAGAAAATTTTTTAAAAAAAAAAGATAAATTATAATTTAAAAGTGCGAACGTTTTTTCTATTTTTAGTTTAAAATAATTTGATTCTTTAATTTTTAATTCTGTCAAAAATATTAATAAATTTTTATTAGTGAAAGTGAAAAATAATAAAAAAAACTAAAATCATTATTTATTGTCACAAATTAACGTTAATTTTTATTTTAATATAAAAAATTATCAATAAAATAATTTTTCTATTGAAATTACAAATTATTTATTTTATTATTAATATCTTATTCATTAAAATATAATTAATTTAAATAAAATAATCATTTTATTAACACAATAAAATTAAAATCTAATTATTTTAAACAAAAAATAAAATACCAGCATATGAATTTTTGGGAACTTAAAAAGATAAGTTGTAATTTACCAAAATAAAATGTTGTTGGAGTTTCATATTAGAAAATAATAAAAAATTAAAGGGTTGTCCGTCTGGGCTAATAGCAGATATCTAAATAAATAAATTAAATATAATTTATTATGTTGGGTCAATTCAATATCTAACTGACAGAAAGTCAGGAGAAGTCAATTTAAATTGACTTGAGTCATTTTGATAGGGTAACTCCAAGCTTTAAATAGATAAATTATGTTGATAATCTTTAGCACATAATATTATGAATTAGAAAAAATTTCATATAGTATAAGAGGAAGTGTTAAAATTTCACATTGCAAAATTACAAAGAAAGAATCGAAAGAAAACATAAAACAAGAATAACATCATCTGGATCAGAGAAAATTTTACATTCATGTGTAAATTAAAAGATGTCAGTTTTTAGGAAAATTTCAGCTTTTGAAAATTGTTAGAGGAGCAGCATAAGGCATGAGACCTAACCACAAAAAGCCAATTTGAAATGTGAGTAACTTGAATAAAAAACAAAACAATAATAATGAAGTGAGATTTGACATAAAATTATGGTCAATGTGCAATTGAATACCACATTAACTTTTGGTTCCATTATTAAACACTAAAAAGAAAGAAAAAAATTTCACGTGCGTGGAATTATATTCAATTTCCTACCACAATTCTTATCATAATCTTTTTAAAATTACATAATTTTTAATTTTATTTATTGTACATATTTAAATATTATTTTTTATTTAATTAGTTTGTATTTATAAATATAATTTAATTTTAATCAATTCTCTTGATATTATTATGATCATGTGATCATGTCATCCTGTTTTGAGAAACAAGGAAAAAATCCTCTTATCATCTTATCTACAACGTTACAGCCGTGGGTTTTAAAATTTTCGGTCCCACCAGATTCATTGTGTTTTCACATCACAACCAGCGCTAAGTTAGTGGGGCCTAGGCAATAATTTGTCCTGTCCTACCTCCTTATCGCTTTGTCGGATCAATTTACGCAGACTCAAGCCGGGCTAATTCAAGCCCGACCCATATCGACCTCTGGCCCGCTGGTTTATCAACCCGAAACTAAAACCGCCGCCAACTGAATCCTAACATGTAATTGAAACCGTTTAAAACCGCCCAAAATTGGCCTGATTTCGTTCCATCAAAACAAGAAAGATATCCTACTAATGTGATGATAAAAGACTAAAAAAGCTTGCAATTTGAAAGCAACTCAAGAAAATCAACATATTGAAAATATGGGAAAATTTTATTTGAATACAATTTTATTATGAATTTAAAATATAAATATATAAATTTCATGTAAATGTCACCATCAAAATCTAAACAAAATTTATCAAGAAATATTAATTATTTCACTTATTATTAAATAAATTAATATAAATAAATTTAATGATAAAAATAATAGAATGAAACTAAATGGAAAAAAAAGTAGATAAGTTACCTATATATATATAGATGCAGGGAACAGACATAAAAAAATAAAGCACATAAAACGCCATACGAGGAACAGCCATAAGAAACAGCAAATATGTGTTAACAGCAAATACATATTAACAGCAGGATAAGCAGCAAATGAACAGAAGGCTGCCTAAAACTAGTAGTAATAAAATCCTACATAGATGTCTACATTAATGCTAGTTATAATCTCTCAAGGTTGCTGCCTCCATCCAGAAAATAAGCATTGTCGTTTGTTGTTCCTGAAAGCGCAGCATCCAACAGAGTACACAATGATAAGGAACACAAGGATTACTATGTTCACAACAGCTACCTTCTTCCAATCACTCTTGATGTTATCTAGCAGTCCAGCCTTGCATGAATTGCAGTTAAAGCAGAGAGTATTAGGATCATTGTCCCACGCACTACAGTCAGGATTTGTGGAACTTGGGGTAATTTTTGTCCAATTGGTTGGGCTTACATACTCAAAACCACATTCATCGGCTGGCTTACAGCATCCAGACTGCCAAAGAGTACAAAAAAGTATTAGAATTAATTTAACACACTCAAAACTCATTAAAATTAACCATTTGCCACTGCTAAAATATTTGTCAAGATTGAATATTATTTCAGACTAAGAGAACCCATCTGCCCAAAGACAAGAACCCTGCAATTTTCTTGTTTTTGGAGCCTCTGTATTCAAATTTTCTCTTGGCAACTTTTTTAAAAAGAGATGTGGTTTGCTGCGGAATCCCAACAAAAGCAGAAGAATATATAAAGTAAGCCATAAGAAGACATGTTAGATGCTCTCTCTCTCTCTCAATCCACAAAAAGAAATTCTTCTATAAAGTTAGAAGCTATGCATAAAAGTTCAACAAACAGTATCATGGAGATAAAGTAATCTTGCTTTTTAAAATTTCAAAACGCTAAACCCACGCAAATGAAATGACGAAATACAATTAAATTTAATTCAATTATTTCAAAATTAAACTTAGAACTGATTCTCAATTTTTCATGCGGAGGATCTCAAGAAGAGATCGACCAAAAACCTGCAAATTTCCAAAACAGTCAGATTAAGATTCGCAAACCAGACTAAAGAGAACGAGAAGATAGTCAAAATTACCTGAACAGCAGATAAGTGCTCGGTATACAACTTCGTCACAGAATCATTCAGATATTTCTCGTTAAAATCAGAGCAAACTTTCCCATCAATCAAACAACTCTAATTTTGTTCCAATTCTTAGTATTATTCACCCTCTTCTGCAGCCAGTTTGAGTAATCACCAATCTGTACTCCTTGTATCCCCTTTCAGACACCACCTTTCCGGCCCCTTTGTTGGTAACTACAAAAGCAAATATTGTGAAGCAGAAGAGCAACACAATCAGAAGGAACATGACAAAGAGGTACAACCAGAGTAGCCACGACACGCGACAGCACGCGCCGATGAGACCAGCCAGAGAAACTACCATGAGGAACACGCCGATTATAATCACAGGCGTGTCAAAGAACTTCTCGCATTCAGAGGTACCATGGTTTCGGAGCCAGATCCTCATGAGGATCGGGATGGACAGAAGAAAAGTGAGGAAGTTGAGGATTCCAATCAAATTGTTGCTCAGACGAAACATGGCTGGCGAATTGGCGAGTCGGCGTAATTATCCCTAGTGTTTGTGTGAAGAGGAAGCGTGAGAAAGTGAGAGAAAGATTAAAGACTCAGGAAAAACAAAAAGTGAAGAAATTTTGAATTTGAAAGAGATGCGGTTGGGACTATATGTAGTGAGGGTGGCTAAGGTGGTTTTTAACTTTTGGCACGTAAGAAACACGTGAGACATTACTGAGAAGTTTCTGCATTGTGAACGGTGCATCTACGCGCTTTCGTACGCTTGTTTGGATGATCAGATTGATGTCGTTTTAGCGTGAGAGTTTGTTATCGCAAACAGTCAACGCGGAGGTCGTTGCTGTTTGCGATAGTATTTCATTTTATCTTCGTAATTAATTTAAATTCCGTACCAAAATTTTAAGTCCTACAATTTTGAAAGGTAGAAAGAACATTTATGCTCGCTTTCGATTAACCGTCAATACAATCGATAACAATTGGACCGATAATATATCATAATGATAAATGATAATCGATAATACGATAAATTGCTTTATATTGCTGTTTTAAAATTATATTTACCGTCATTGCATAATACTTAAATGACTAATAAGGATATATATTATATAATTTATTTTATTATTTAAATAAATATAAAATTATAAATTTATTACATTATATTATTTATTTTATTATTAAATTAAATATATAATTATTAAATTAATATATTATATTATTTAAATAAATATATAATTATTAATCTTTTATATTATATCATTTATTTTATTATTGAAATAAGAAAATAATTATTTTTTAAGATAATTAAATAATTTTAAAAATATAAAAAAAAATAAAATAATTATTATTGTTAATAGAAAATTTTATAATTAATTTTAAGTTTTTGATATAAATTAATATTTTTATTTTTTTATTTATAATTTTAATATTTTAATTAATGTATTTCAACTTTATTAAAATATTTTTTATTAATAACATAAAATATAAAATATTTATTTATATCCAAAAACTTAAAATTAATTATAAAATTTTCTATTAACAATAATAATTATTTTATTATTTTTTCTATATTTTTAAAATTATTTAATTATCTTAAAAAAATAATTATTTTCTTATTTCAATAATAAAATAAATGATATAATATAAAAGATTAATAATTATATATTTATTTAAATAATATAATATATTAATTTAATAATTATATATTTAATTTAATAATAAAATAAATAATATAATGTAATAAATTTATAATTTTATATTTATTTAAATAATAAAATAAATTATATAATATATATCCTTATTAGTCATTTCACATGTTAACAAAGAATAATTAAATATAATTTTACGAAACACTTAATATAAAATAAATATCATCACTATCGCTATCGCCTATCACCTAACAAGAATAAATTATCACCAATATCATCAGATTCAACGGTTAATCCAAACAGGCCCTAAATGTTCTTTCTACCTTTCAAAATTGTAGGACTTAAAATTTTGAGTACGGAATTTAAATTAATTACGAAGATAAAATAGAGAAATACTATCGCAAACAGCAACGACCTCCGCGTTGACTGTTTGCGATAACAAAACCTCACGCTAAAACGACATCAATCTGATCATCCAAACAAGCGTACGAAAGCGCGTGAATGCACCGTTCCCACAATGCAGAAACTTCTCAGTAATGTCTCACGTGTTTCTTACGTGCCAAAAGTTAAAAACCACCTTGGCCACCCTCACTACATATAGTCCCAACCGCATCTCTTTCAAATTCAAAATTTCTTCACTTTTTTTGTTTTTCCTGAGTCTTTAATCTTTCTCTCACTTTCTCACGCTTCCTCTTCACACAAACACTAGGGATAATTACGCCGACTCGCCAATTCGCCAGCCATGTTTCGTCTGAGCAACAATTTGATTGGAATCCTCAACTTCCTCACTTTTCTTCTGTCCATCCCGATCCTCGTAGCAGGGATCTGGCTCCGAAACCATGGTACCTCTGAATGCGAGAAGTTCTTTGACACGCCTGTGATTATAATCGGCGTGTTCCTCATGGTGGTTTCTCTGGCTGGTCTCATCGGCGCGTGCTGTCGCGTGTCGTGGCTACTCTGGTTGTACCTCTTTGTCATGTTCCTTCTGATTGTGTTGCTCTTCTGCTTCACAATATTTGCTTTTGTAGTTACCAACAAAGGGGCCGGAAAGGTGGTGTCTGAAAGGGGATACAAGGAGTACAGATTGGGTGATTACTCAAACTGGCTGCAGAAGAGGGTGAATAATACTAAGAATTGGAACAAAATTAAGAGTTGTTTGATTGATGGGAAAGTTTGCTCTGATTTTAACGAGAAATATCTGAATGATTCTGTGACGAAGTTGTATACCGAGCACTTATCTGCTGTTCAGGTAATTTTGACTATCTTCTCGTTCTCTTTAGTCTGGTTTGCGAATCTTAATCTGACTGTTTTTGGAAATTTGCAGGTTTTTTTTTGGTCGATCTCTTCTTGAGATCCTCCGCATGAAAAGAATTGAGAATCCAGTTCTAAGTTTAATTTTGAAATAATTGAATTAAATTTAATTGTATTTCGTCATTTCATTTGCGTGGGTTTAGCGTTTTGAAATTTTAAAAAGCAAGATTACTTTATCTCCATGATACTGTTTGTTGAACTTTTATGCATAGCTTCTAACTTTATAGAAGAATTTCTTTTTGTGGATTGAGAGAGAGAGAGAGCATCTAACATGTCTTCTTATGGCTTCCTTTATATATTCTTCTGCTTTTGTTGGGATTCCGCAGCAAACCACATCTCTTTTTTTAAAAAAAGTTACCAAAAGAGAAAATTTGAATACCCAGAGGCTCCAAAAACAAGAAAATTGCAGGGTTCTTGTCTTTGGGCAGATGGGTTCTCTTAGTCTGAAATAATATTCAATCTTGACAAATATTTTAGCAGTGGCAAATGGTTAATTTTAATGAGTTTTGAGTGTGTTAAATTAATTCTAATACTTTTTTGTACTCTTTGGCAGTCTGGATGCTGTAAGCCAGCCGATGAATGTGGTTTTGAGTATGTAAGCCCAACCAATTGGACAAAAATTACCCCAAGTTCCACAAATCCTGACTGTAGTGCGTGGGACAATGATCCTAATACTCTCTGCTTTAACTGCAATTCATGCAAGGCTGGACTGCTAGATAACATCAAGAGTGATTGGAAGAAGGTAGCTGTTGTGAACATAGTAATCCTTGTGTTCCTTATCATTGTGTACTCTGTTGGATGCTGCGCTTTCAGGAACAACAGAAGCGACAATGCTTATTTTTCTGGATGGAAGCAGCAACCTTGAGAGATTATAACTAGCATTAATGTAGACATCTATGTAGGATTTTATTACTACTAGTTTTAGGCAGCCTTCTGTTCATTTGCTGCTTATCCTGCTGTTAATATGTATTTGCTGTTAACACATATTTGCTGTTTCTTATGGCTGTTCCTCGTATGGCGTTTTATGTGCTTTATTTTTTTATGTCTGTTCCCTGCATATATATATATATAGGTACCTTCTCTACTTTTTTTTTTTTTTTCATTTAGTTTCATTCTGTTATTTTTATCATTAAATTTATTTATATTAATTTATTTAATAATAAGTGAAATAATTAATATTTCTTGATAAATTTTTGTTTAGATTTTTATGGTGACATTTACATGAAATTTATATATTTATATTTTAAATTCATAATAAAATTGTATTCAAATAAAATTTTCCCATATTTTCAATATGTTGATTTTCTTGAGTTGCTTTCAAATTGCAAGCTTTTTTAGTCTTTTATCATCACATTAGTAGGATATCTTTCTTGTTTTGATGGAACGAAATCAGGCCAATTTTGGGCGGTTTTAAACGGTTTCAATTACATGTTAGGATTCAGTTGGCGGCGGTTTTAGTTTCGGGTTGATAAACCAGCGGGCCAGAGGTCGATATGGGTCGGGCTTGAATTAGCCCGGCTTGAGTCTGCGTAAAATTGATCCGACAAAGCGATAAGGAGGTAGGACAAGGACAAATTATTGCCCTAGGCCCCACTAACTTAGCGCTGGTTGTGATGTGAAAACACAATGAATCTGGTGGGACCGAAAATTTTAAAAACCCACGGCTGTAACGTTAGCAGATAAGATGATAAGGGGATTTTTTTTTCCTTGTTTCTCAAAACAGGATGACATGATCACATGATCATAATAATATCAAGAGAATTGATTAAAATTAAATTATATTTATAAATACAAACTAATTAAATAAAAAATAATATTTAAATATGTACAATAAATAAAATTAAAAATTATGTAATTTTAAAAAGAATATGATAAGAATTGTGGTAGGAAATTGAATATAATTCCACGCACGTGGAAATTTTTTTTTTTTCTTTCTTTTTAGTGTTTAATAATGGAACCAAAAAGTTAATGTGGTATTCAATTGCACACATTGACCATAATTTTATGTCAAATCTCACTGCATTATTATTGTGTTGTTTTGTATTCACGTGACTCACCTTTCAAATTGGCTTTTTTGTGGTTAGGTCTCATGCCTTATGCTGCTCCTCTAACAATTTTCAAAAGCTGGAAATTTTCCTAAAAAACTGACATCTTTTAATTTACACGTGAATGTAAAATTTTCTCTGATCCAGATGATGTTATTCTTGTTTTATGTTTTCTTTCAATTCTTTCTTTGTAATTTTGCAATGTGAAATTTTAACACTTCCTCTTATACTATATGAAATTTTTTCTAATTCATAATATTATGTGCTAAAGATTATCAACATAATTTATCTATTTAAGCTTAGAGTTAGCTTATCAAAACGACTCAAGTCAATTTAAATTGACTTCTCCTGACTTTCTGTCAGTTAGATATTGAATTGACCCAACATAATAAATTATATTTAATTCATTTATTTAGATATCTGTTATTGGTTTAGACGGACAGTCCTTTAATTTTTTTATTATTTTCTAATGTGAAATTTCAACAACATTTTGTTTTGGTAAATTACAACTTATCTTTTTAAGTTCGTAAAAATTTATATGTTGGTATTTTATTTTTTGTTTAAAATAAATAGATTTTAATTTTATTGTGTTAATAAAATGATTATTTTATTTAAATTAATTATATTTTAATGAATAAGATATTAATAATAAAATAAATAATTTGTAATTTCAATAGAAAAATTATTTTATTGATAATTTTTTATATTAAAATAAAAATTAATGTTAATTTGTGACAATAAATAATGATTTTAGTTTTTTTTATTATTTTTCACTTTCACTAATAAAAATTTATTAATATTTTTCACAGAATTAAAAATTAAAGAATCAAATTATTTTAAACTAAAAATAGAAAAAACGTTTGCACTTTTAAATTATAATTTATCTTTTTTTTAAAAAAAATTCTGTAATATATAAGAAGAGCACAACTGATCAAAACCATGCATTTGATCGTCTAAGGAGTTGTTGGGTATTAATTTTATTTTATTTTATTATATAATTTTTTAAAAAACAATTTCATTAAATAAAAAAAATACTTTTATGGATTTCTAGTATCATAACAATCTACTTTTTATTTCTTCTAAAAAAAATCCACTTTCTATTTTCAAATATCAAATAATAAAAATAAATATATTTTATCTTTATAAAATTTTTAACAATTGGCAACAAAAATAAAAATAAAAAAGTTGATCGCAGAATTAGATGATTTAATAGAAAAATTTATCTTTTGAATGCTAGTAGTCTATCCATGCATTTTATAAGTTGTCATATTATAATTTGGATAATATATTATTAATTTCTTAGATTTTAATTGATATTATAATTTGATTTTTATGTTTCACAAATTAAACAATTTAATATCTCACTTTTGTTTTCATCAAATTCATAGTTGTTTTTATCTAATATTACATTTAATTTAAGTGAAAAGATAAATATGTATTTTATTCAATTAAAAAAAAATTACTATTTGATCTTTCGTTTTGATTGATATTATAATTTGGTTCATATATTTTAAAAATTGAATGATTTACTACTATATTTGATAATTGCTGTAATTAATAAAATTTATTTTTTCTTATTAACTTTGTTCTTATTAAATTTTTTTCTTGAATTCTTTTAAAAAAATAGAAAGAATTAATTTATTTGATAACAATTAATTTTAATTGAAGGAAAATATAAGAGCGTGATTAAATAATTCAATTTTCAAAATATAACAATCAAATCGTAATGTCGATCAAACTTCAAATATCAAATAGTAAATTTCTCTTATTTGAATAAAAGGCATATTTGTGCTTATACTTAAATTAATATTAGATAAAAAGACTTCTGATTTTGATGAAAGTACAAATGAGAGATTAAATCATTTAATTTTTAAAATTCAGGGATTAAATTATAATATTGATAAAAAAAATTTAGGATCAAATAATAAATTTATCTTATAATTTTTAAATAAAAAATTATGAAATTAATTTATTTGATAAAAATTTATTTTTTATAAATATAATATCAATATAAATATTTTTTATATTCTATAATAAAAATATTTATATTAATTATAATATTAATATAAATATATAAAATACTAATATGCATTTCGATATTAATTTATTTGATAAATGTTCTTTTCACATAAAAAAAAAGAGTAAAATAATTCTTTAAGTACCTTATTTTGAATTCCTAAATTCTGACGTGGATGATGCTCTATAAAATAATTCTTTAAGTACCTCATTTGTGCATAGAATTCCCAATTTATTAAATTATACAAATAGCTTTTATGCAAAGAATGATTTCCATTACTGTTGAATCAGGTGTTCTTGCTATTATATAATACTAATATAGGGGTCTTGATTTCTGTCTTTATTTATTTTTTTAAATAAAAGATTAGGCTTTCATTAAATGGAGAGATTATAAATTTGAAGTATAAAATTTTATGTTATTATAATTTTGCATAAGAAAATTTATAATAAATTACTTATATAAAATATGATAATAACAATAATTATTTTAATTTGAAAAATTTAATCATATTAATAGAATATTTAATTTAATCATTTAGTGAGAATTACACTCCAATAGATGATAATATACCATTTTTCAACACCTTGACTTAAGAAATTATTAGGATTTTAACCACTTTTGCTATTGCAACACGAGAATATACTCCCTCATCCGTGAAAAGAACTCAAATCAGGTGGATTGAACTTAAGGCTGAGATTTCTAGAGTTGAAGCAGAGTTTGTTGAAGCCACATAAACGGTGCAGAAGAGTCTTGAGTGATGAAATGCTTGCCTATGAGTAGGGCTGTGCATGATTTGCAGGGGGTTTTAAATCGAATTGGAGAATGGTGTCAAAATATACTAGAATCGGTATTGAATCGAATAATTAATTTTATACATTTTTTTTAGATATGTTTTATAATTTTAATAAAATTATGTATAGTTATATATAATTAATATATATATATATATATAATTTATCTTTAATTATAAGTATATATAATTTAATATTATCTTTTATTTTTCTCACTTTTAAAAATAATTTTAATCTTAAATACATTAAAGTATTTTATAATTTTTAATTATATGATTAAATCATATGTTAGTCATATAATATATTTTTAAAATTTTAATCATATATGCAGCGGCGAATCCAGAAATCTAAATTAGTGGGGTTACAATTTTATTTTATTTAATTTAAGAAAAAAATATAATAATAAATTATTTTCTGAAATAAAAAAAGGACATATATAAATTTTCAATATGTAATAATAATAGAGAAAGAAGAAAATTAAATACATAAAATAATAAAAATAATAATTCTCATTATTATTTTAAATTTATAATTGTACACGATATGAAGATATTATTATGAATAATAAAATATAATAAATTCTCACTATAATCTCACAATTCACCTTATAAAACAACACATATTGTTGATATATAACCATTAGTGTCATCATCACTTACTAATATCATTATAAATAATTTTAACTTGTGTTAAAAAAATGCATGATGTTCTTTCTATTGATCTATTGATGTTTCAATGTTGTGGCATTATATCTATGAAAACATTTTTAAAACATAATAATAATAATAATAATAATAATAATAATAATAATAATAATAATAATAATAATAATAATAATAATAATATTGAATTTTTAATCACAAATAAAATTTAAAATAAATTAATCAATAATAATAAAAAATTAATATCAAAAACAAATTTTAATAATAAGACATTTTACAATTATTTTAATATAGATAGTGTCATTAGTTAAGGGACTGGTTTGATGGCCAATGATTCAACTAGTAGGTAAATGATTTAATCAATAAGTTATTAAAAAAATAATTAAATATATATAAATGAACTAACAATTAATTATATATAACACTTATTAATATAAAAAAATAAATCAAATTAATTAAATTTAATTATTTAAAATCAAACTTTAACACTTATTAAGTTATATTTACATAAATTTTAATAATGTTTTTAAAATTTTATGTAAAATTATTTTAAATAATATAATAAAAAAATTCTATAAATATATAATTATCATTTTAATATTTAATATTAAATATATGTTAAAAAATAAATAAATAAATTACTTTGTAAAATTTATTATATTATTATAGAATAATATAAATATTGAAATTACAAACACATAACTACCCAGCTAATTCAATTTGTTTTGGTTTTAAATTATTTTTATGAGATTTTGAGTTTAATTCTCCTTACCAATATTAAAAAAAAAAATTGATTCTATTGACTAATTGAACCGATATCAATCGGGTCACACTAGTTCACTAACTCAATTACTAGATCGATCGGGTCACTCTAGGTCACCTGAGTCACACCAAATTGCCTTTGCTGGTTCAGTTACAAACTCGAATCTATTTGAGAGCCGATTCATCAATTCGATCGATAGTTCAATCCAAGTGTAATAACTACAGTTTTAGAGATTTGTCGGTTTTTATGCGAATTTATAGGTGGTTCAGCCTCTAACTGAAATTCACATAAATTGCTTATGTATGACCTATAAATCATACTTGGGAGAAATCCATTTGTTGGTTTTTCAATCTTCAACATTCAGTGCCAAATGATAAGTCTTTGGAACTTTTAATGGGTGATTTTATAGACGTTCCTTTCTTAAGATTGATCTACGAAAGTGTGAAATGTAGATAACCAAATTCTAACCTTCCGACTTCAAGATTTAGTCCTTTGCATCAGTACTGTTCTGGAGAAGAGAGCTATTCCTGCATAATTTATTCTTGAAGATCATGCAATTCCATAAATGAAGAGGTTAACCATTTAATTCTAATCTCTGCAAACTAATCCAAATCACGATTATAAATCAAATCCAAACCTTTTAGACAAATATTTTCAATCCTAAACATAGAAAAACCCAAAAAGATACACAGCTTAATAGAGAACAATAGTAAATCTCTGTAAAGCATTTGTTATTTTAGTTTGTAAAATTTAAATTGGACTTAAATTCTAAATTGAAATTTAAACAGGAAAGAGAGGTTCAGAGGTTATAGAGGTGTATGATTAGCAAGGTCCGGGTACTAAGAAATGGCATTATTTTTGTCTTCATCAGCAGATTTGTGGGAAAGAAGTGGTTCTCTCAAATCATCAGCTTTGCAATTCTTCTTCTCTAATGATTCATCCACTATCACTTGTACAATTCTTGACTTATTTTCTTGTAGCTTCATATGCATCTCCTTTTTAAGTTCTTCAAAATCTTTCGCTTTACCCCATAGTACAATCCATAGACCAATGATCACAGCTAAAGCACCAATCAAGACAATCGATGAAGAAGAAAAGAAAAAAAAACATCAGAAGTTATGCCTATCATCAAATTGAATTATTGCAAAAATTGTATGTCAAATTCATTAATTACCTCCCAACGTAAATATGTTCATGTAGAAATATAGAAGCAATTATGGCCACTATAACTGTGCACTATAACTAGACCTCTTTGAGAAATGCACCAGGATAAAGAATTTTGAGAAAAATGGGGCTGAAAGTTTTACCTCCTTCATTGAAACAAGCACAATATATATATATATATATATATATATATATATATATATATATATATATATATATATATATATATATGCACAAGAGTTACAGCTCACCAAATCTCCTAAACAAGGTAAACTCCTAGAACTGTACAACAAGAAATCTCCTAAACAAGATAAACTATCAAAACTTTATAAAACCAAAAAAAATATTCACAAAACTTCCTAAACCAACAGCTGCCAAGATCTTTGCTGCTTGATCCAATTCCCCCCCTCAAGTTGGAGCATGAAGATCCTAAATGCCCAACTTGGAAAGAAGAAAATCAAACTGATCCTTTCCCAAAGCCTTCGTAAAGATATCAGTAGGTCACATAGAAGTATGAACACACTTCGTTTGAATGTTTCCATTTTATATCTTATCACGATAAAGTGACAGTTAACTTTAATGTGTTTCGTATGTTCATGGCAGACTGAATTAATTGCTATGTGCAAAGTCGCCTGATTGTCACAATATAAATGCATAGGCTCGGATGCTCAACACCAAGAGAAGTCAATAATCCTTTCAACCATTTGAGTTCACAAGCCATCGTAGTCATAGTTCTATACTTAACTTCAGCGAAAGAGTAAGACACTATATATTGCTTCTTGGTTTTCCATGAGAAAGGTGAATTTCCTAAGAGAACAAAATAACCAGTTAAAGATCGTTGTGTCAAAGGACAACTGGCCTAATTTGAGTCACAAGAAGCATACAGTTTCAGATCACAATTGGCACGCAATAAAATACCTTGACCTGGATTTCTTTTCAAATAACGCAGAACTTTCAAAGCTGCTTCCCAATGTTCCTTCTTTGGTTGCTGCATAAATTGTGCAAGTATATGCACACAATAAGATAGTTTAGGGCAAGTAATCGTCAGATAAATAAGCCGTCCCACTAGACACTTATACTGACCGAGATCGTCCATATCAGCACCCTCCGCAAGTGCTAGCTTGTGATTTTGTTCAAGTGGAGTCTTAGCCAGTATAGCCCTTAGTAAACTAGTAATGTATATTTACGTTGACACAAGAAGATACTGTCTGAATTTCATACCACCTCTATCCCCGAGAAATATTTCAACTTGCTCAAGTCTTTCATATGAAAACATCCATTTAAATAATCCTTGAACTGTTGCACAACCATCTTATCACTACTAGAAATAATGAGATCATCAACATAGATAAGAATATTCAATCGAACAGGCCCATCTCGAAAAGTAAATAGAGAATAATCTGAACATGATTGCTTAAATCCATAAGTTTTTAAGGATGCTGCCAATTTGGCAAACCAACACCTAGGTGCCTATCGCAGACCATACAAAGACTTCCAAAGTCTACATACCTTCCTTAGTGTCTGGGAAACAAAACTAGGTGGCATCTTCATGTAAACCTCTTCATCCAAGTTATTATGTAAGAAAGCATTATGTACATCCATTTAATGTAATTCCCAAATCTTTACAGCTACAACAGTAAGAAAGGTGCGCATAGTAACCATCTTCGCTGTGGGAGCAACGTCTCATGATAATCAATGCCTTCAACTTGTTTATTTCCAAGTATCACTAAGCGTGCCTTGCACCGTTCAATGCTTCCATCAGAATTGTACTTAATCTTATAGACCCACTTGCTCCCAATTACTTCTTCCTAGGTGGCGAGTCTTCTACTGTCCATGTACCATTGTCTAGAGCCTGTATCTCCTTTCTCATTTGCCTCTCTCCAACGTTCATCCTTAGCGGCTTTAGCATATGTACTAGGTTCGTGTCCTATAGTAATACTTGCCAAATAAGACTAGTGCTGCAAAGAGAATTTATCATAATTCACATAATGTGCTACAGGATAAGGAGTACCTAAAGAATTTGATTGGAACGATGAACACGTCGATGGGCTTAATCGGATGGTATGAGTCATGTAATCCTTCAAATGAACAGACCACTTAACCCTTTGTCCCCTACCAAGTTACACCTCTAGGACATCATTTCCTTCCACACTGTCACATGGTATTCTGCGGTCGCCTGGACGAACACTCACCGAAGTGGGAAAGAGTGAGGAGTCGCCACTTTAATTGTGAGGGAAATTAAAGGAAACCATTTGTACAAAAAAAAAAAAAAGATAGATTAAAAGAAACCACTTCAAAAATAGAGATTCTAGGTTCGGGGTCCATTTAACATTATGCTCTTTACAAATTAAAATCGGAAGTTAGGGGGGTTAGAATGATGGTGTTAATCCCTTTGATAAAAGGGAATATTTGATTTTTCACTATTTCAGGTTACCCAGATACATAAGTACATGAGACGACCCTTAGTGAGTTGGTGTCACGTAGTGGTTTTGATTTAGAGGGTTACTTTGCGTGTTGTGTTATTTTAGTTTGGATTTGAGAGAATTCGGGTAAAAGCCTCTCCCAGTCTCTAGGGATAATCTGTTTAAAGTTTGAGTGAGGAATCTCGGATAAGAACTCTCCTCCGATCTTCGCATATTTATTAAAATTTGATTGAGAATCGGATAAGAACTCTCCTCTGATCTCTGCATATTTATTAAAATTTTGATTGAGAATCGGATAAGAACTCTCCTCCGATCTCTTTGAGTATTTAAAATTTTGATTGAGAATCGGATAAGAACTCTCCTCTGATCTCTTCATATTTATTAAAATTTTGATTGAGAATCGGATAAGAACTCTCCTCCGATCTCTTTGAGTATTTAAAATTTTGATTGAGAATCGGATAAGAACTCTCCTCCGATCTCTTTTTTTTGTTTGAATGAGGATCGGGTAAGAACTCTCCCCCGAACTCTTAAAATTTAATCACGATCGTATATCGTAAGAACCTTAGACTAAGCATCCGAAGACGCTGAGAACCCGAACAAGGCTTCTCTTAACCCATTGATACCTTATAACTAGGGAGGGGATACTAGACTGAATTTTACCGATCTCCTATGTGATCGCCTTACTAGTACCTTTTGACAGGCAATACTCTATCTCTTTTGCTTATTAGTCTGGGATCCGATCTTACCTCGATTCCCCACTATACCAAGTTATCTTCTGAGCTAGTTTAGTGGTTTGACTTCATAATTTTCCTCCGATTTATTATTCAAGCTTTTATTATTTTAAAGGAACTCTCGTGTTAAGATACAGCCACCAACATTTTATCAAACTACCTATACGTTACCATCACCAGAACACCTACATTTGAAGTTAATAAAGGCTAAAAATAAATAACATGAACTGATGAACAAAAGGTAAACTCAAGAGAGTAACCACCTTCGTGGGGCTCTTTAACATAACATAAACTTGATGAAAATTACGAGCATAAAAACAAAGAAAATAAAAAAAAAGCGAGCACTTGATAAAGCAATGATCTAGGCACTCACCTGTGGGGAGTTGAATCTATTGAACTAACTATGGAGTCACAAATATAGTAGAGTTGCGTGCTAATAGTCTGGGGATGTCACGACCCAACCTATGGGCCGGACCGGCACTAGGACCTGGGCCAGCCTAAAGCCCCCGAGGCCCGTAGTAAGCCTTAACTATTCATTAACCCAACTCTAAGGCCCATTTGGGCCCAATTTCAAGAAAACAAACGGACAGAGTCCGGCCATAAAATGGACTTTCCAACGGGGAGTTTTTGACTCACCCGACCTGTAAACACAATAAATACTCAATTGGGGAGCTCAGCTCACCCTCCACATACTCATCAACATAAAATAAATGGGAGCTCAGCTCCCTCATCCAATCCATCAACATGCATAACATATTTAAGTTTACAGGTCCAACATGATAAAAATATTACAGACCAAATTCAAATAAATACTGCTAACACATGCGGAAATTCTAGGAGTAATTAAAATTACACAATATTGATAAACAACCTGCGAGGTAGAAAAGCAGGTTAACCCAGAACAAAATATCCTCCTGTGGCCTGTAAAAATTTTTGAACAGGAGTGAGCGTTCGACTCAGAGAGTAAAATATCAATCTTAACTATAATCTCTATAACTATCTAAAACTAATGTAACCTGTAGAGTGAAATGCAACATCTACACCATATTCACATCAGAGCATCAAAAAGGTAATTTGGAGCACTCACACACCCTGTAACATCATTCATAGTATATGGGAGCTGATCCCCTATACAGCTCTCTTAAATCCAACTGTGGTGCCAAGAACTCATTTCGGACTTCCACTTAAATACCAAATCGGGTCCCAAATAAGAACTCAAGTCGTGTCTACCCCAAGGACCGGTCCCAATGAAGAACTCAAGCCGTGTCTACCCGTCCTATCCATAGTCCACACCACATCACACGCACGCCAACGCACGCACACTGCTCCAAATTACCACAACAACACTCATGGCACATTAACAATTATCAATGCAACATAATTCGTGCCTAGAGTTTAACTACATAAATATATGCATATAAGTGATGCATGGGCATGCTGAACATATAATAATATCGAAATTACAGTTAAAATTAATATTTTACTCACGGACTTGACGACAAATTACCGTGGTGGGCGGAGGAAGAAGGCTCGCCACTCACCGACAATTACATTACATCTATTTAATAAATTTGACTCAATACAACAAAGAAAAATATCAAGTACGCCCTAAGTCGTGCGAAAATCCAGCAGAGTCTCCCTATACCTAGGACCTACCCGACCGCAAAGGGCTAAAAACGCACTTCTATATTCACAATCCACATATCAACAGTTCAATCATATCACACAGCCCCTCCCAGGCCCATCAAATCGATCATCAATCACAATACGCAAAATTTCAATTTAGTCCTTATTATTGATCATTTTTGCAAAAAGCGCCAAACAAACTCTAAAAATTATAAAACTTTGCCCGCGGTCCTTAGCAATATTACTAAGCTATTGCAAAAGAATCGTAATTTTCTAAGCTACCACGAATATTTTATGGATTTTTAATCCTATTTAAGCACTAGAAAATTACGTAAAAACAAGGTTCGGGTTTACCTTTGCCGACTTCGAACGCGCTCGACGCCTCGACAATGGGGCTAGCCAAAACCTCGCCCAATTCGGAGACCTTCCGTGAACAGTCCATGCGCCGAATTTTGCGCACCGATCAATCGTCGAATTTCCGCGAATCGAGGATACCTACACGAAGCCCATTACACGGGGGTTAGTACATAAAATTTTCAGAATTTTCTAAGCTCATTTAAGGCTCGAAATACACCGCTAAGTTCGTGGGACCCACCAAAACGTGTCGGAAAAATTCAAATTTATGTCGTTGCGAAGCTCTCGACGAATGGAGCGTGCTGGTGGCCTCGGTTTCCTCGTGAGATTCACGGTTTTCGAGAAATTTAGCCCACAAGTCGAAATGGGCTCAAATCTTCCCGAGCTAACATTGGACAATCCGCTCGATGGATGTCGGCGTTCTTGGGGTCTATGGAAAGCTCACGAGTAGATGGTTTTGGACACAAGACCGGTCCAATCGGTGACCGGATCGGCCGGAGTTGGCCGAGGAAGCTGAAGCGACACGGTGCGCGCAGGGGACCTTTGCGCGGCGTTTCGGCTCAAGTGCCGGGCCGGGATACCGGGAGGCGGGCCGCAGGGGAGGACGCAGGAGGCGGTGGCCGTGGCAGGGGAGGGGAGGAGAGAGAAAAGAGAGAGAGAAGGGGAGAGCGTCGCGCGCGGGAGGAAGAGGAAGAAAAAGAGAAGAGACCGGTCCGATTCGACCGGTCCGATCCGGTCCGGTTCGATTCGGCCGGTTCGATTCGAAATACAAAATTTTGAATTTTTACTCTGCCTCGGGACCGAAAACGAGGTCCAAAAATTCCGAAAAAATTTCCGAAAACTCAGAAAAATACGTATACTCCAAATATATTTTTAGTTTTGCCACGTGGTCTTTAAATTAATTTTTAAAAATCATCAAAGTTTATATTTTCGGAAAATCGAACCCGATTTTTAAAAATCCGAAAAATCTCAAAAAAATTCCTAAAATTCAAATAAAATTAAAATACCAAAAATACTCATAAATAATAAAATTTGGGGTGTTACATTCTTCCCCCCTTACAGAAAATTCGTCCTCGAATTTTTTACACAAGGCAGAATAAAGTACATGATTATACATTGAACAAGTAAGGGTACTTGCTACGCATGTCCCGCTCTGACTCCCAGGTGCACTCTTCCACTGACTGACTCCTCCACAAAACCTTAACCATAGGGATCTGTTTGGATCTTAGCTGTCTTACTTGGTAGTCCACTATGGCTACAGGTTGCTCCTCAAATGTCAAATTCTCCTTTAGCTCTATCACATCCGGCTGCAGTACATGAGAAGGATCGGGAATGTATTTCCTGAGCATGGAGATGTGAAACACGGGATGAACGTGAGAAAGGTTGGGTGGTAGCTCCAACCGGTAGGCAACGGCTCCAACTCTATCAGTAACCTCAAAAGGTCCGATATACCGAGGTGCCAACTTGCCCTTCTTTCCGAATCTCATGACTCCCTTCATTGGAGATACCTTCAGGAATACATAGTCGCCCACTGCAAACTCCACATCCCTCCGTCTGGGGTCTGCATAACTCTTACGCTTCATCGAAAGCCGTCTCGCCGTTCCTTGATTAAAGGAACTACCTCTGAAGTGTACTGCACTAGGTCTACATCATGCACCTTCGCTTCCCCCATTTCTGTCCAACACAGAGGAGACCTACACTTTCTTCCATATAATGCCTCATAGGGTGCCATCCCTATGCTGGAGTGATAACTGTTGTTGTAGGCAAACTCCACCAAAGCTAGCTGCTCATCCCATTGACCTCCAAAATCCAAGACACTCATGCGAAGCATGTCTTCCAGTGTTTGGATTGTCCTTTCGGACTGTCCGTCTGTCTGAGGGTGGAAAGCTGTACTGAAGTTCAATTGTGTGCCAAGTGCCTCCTGCAACTTTCTCCAAAACCGAGAAGTGAACTGGGGCCCTCTGTCAGATATTATGGAAGCCGGAACTCCATGCAATCTGACTATTTCTCGAATGTAGAGCCGCATCTTGTGCCCACGAGTATGTAGTCTTTACAGGTAAGAAGTGAGCTGATTTGGTCAAGCGGTCTACAATTACCCATATCGAATCATATCCTCGCGTGGTACGAGGCAATCCAGTCACAAAATCCATAGTGATCATTTCCCACTTCCATTCTGGGATAGGGAGCTCTTGCAGCTTCCCTGACGGTCTCTGGTGTTCAAACTTCACCTTCTGACAAGTCAAGCACTTGGACACAAAGTCTGCGATGTCTCTCTTCATGCCATTCCACCAATAGCTATCTTTCACATCATGGTACATCTTGGTGGAACCTGGATGGACACTGTAAAGTGTGTAGTGTGTCTCTTGCATGATTTCATTTCTGAGATTGTCCACATCGGGCACACATATCCTAGAACCTTGCACTAGGGCGCCATCATTGGCAAACCCAAACTCACCACCTTCACCTTGCTGTACTCTTTCTATGATCTTCATCAATTGTTGGTCTCTGTGCTGGGAAACTCTAACTCTGTCCCTCAAGTCTGGCCTCACTGAAAAGTGAGCCAATAATACCCCTCATCTGAAAGATCTAGGATTAAACTTTGATCCATCAACTCATGTACCTCCTGAATCAATGGTCTCTTCTCTACTGAAATGTGCGCCAAACTGCCAGAAGATTTTCTGCTCAAGGCATCTGCTACAACATTGGCCTTCCCAGGTTGGTACTGGATGGTGCAATCATAGTCTTTCAGAAGCTCCATCCATCTCCTCTGTCTCAAGTTTAAGTCCCTCTGTTGGAAGATGTACTTTAAACTCTTGTGGTCGATGTATATCTCGCACACTTCGCCATACAGTAGTGTCTCAGTTTTTAGTGCAAAGATTACACCGCCATTTCCAAATCATGGGTGGGGTAGTTCTGCTCATGCCTCTTCACCGCCTTGAAGCATAAGCCACTACCTTTCCATTCTGCATCAAGACACACCCTAGGCCAACTCGAGGCGTCACAATACACGGTGTATCCTTCACCACTCACGGTAGTGTCAACACAGGGCGGTGGTTAGACACTCCTTAAGCTTCGGAAACTCACCTCACGGTCATCTGTCCAAATGAATGGAACATTCTTCTGGTCAACTTAGTTAGGAGCGCTATTCGAGAAATCTTGTACAAAAGCTTTAGTGTAGCCAGCTAAACCCGAAAACTTCGCACCTCAGTGACGGGTGTAGGCCTAAGCCAATCAGTAAAAGCTTCATTTTACTTGGGATCCACAAGAATACCGTCTCAAGAAAACACGTGTCCCAAGACTGAGATTCTTTCTAGCCAAAATTCACAATTAGAAAAATTGGCGTATAATGGTGCTCCTCAAAGTCCGCAACACCATCCTCAAGTGCCACACGTGTTCTTCCTCGGTCCGAGAGTATACGAGAATGTCATCTATGAATACGATGACAAAGCGGTCAAAATGGCTTGAACACACTGTTCATCAATTCCATGAAGGCTGCTGGTGCATTAGTGAGTCCAAAAGACATCACCAAGAACTCATAATGACAATATCTTTTCCTGAGAGCCATTTTGGACACGTCATCATTCCTGATTCTCAAATGATTGTAGCCGATCGCAGTCTATCTTGGAAAAGAATCTAGCCCCTGGAGCCGATCAAACAAATCATCGATCGGAAGTGGATACTTGTTCTTCACACGATCACCTTGTTCGGTATGCGTAGTCGATACACAACCTCAATGACCCATCCTTCTTTCTCACAAATAAAGCAGGAGCACCCGGGGTGAAGTGCTCGGACGTATGAAACCCTTGTCCAAAAGCTCCTGTAGTTGCTCCTTCAACTCTTTCAATTACGGTGCCATCCTGTAAGGTGGCATGGATATGGGGTTTGTACCGGAATAACATCAATGCGAACTCTATTCCTTTCTGGTGGCAACCACAGAAGCTCTTCAGGGAAGACATCCATAAATTCTCGACAACGTGAACATTTTCCATGCCGACACCTTCTACGGATGTATGTATCTCTCACTAATGCCAAATACCCTTGGCATCCACGCCTCAACATTTTTCTAGCACTAATTGCGACACCAAATTATATGGAGCCACGCTCTGTCACCATCAAAACTAAACTCTTCCACACGGTATGTGGAAATACACCTTTGTTCCTGCAGTCTAAGGTGGCATAATGAGTTGCCAACGGTCCATCCCGAGTTACATCAAATCCATTCGGTAGAGGAACCAAGTCTGTGGGAGGATCTTTCCATCCACTATCACCGGGCTACCGGAAAAACCATATCTACATCTATGTTGTCACTAAGTGGGGTAGCTAACTGACAAAGGGCACTCTAAAGTTGTGGGGTTTCTACCCAACCTCATGGCAAACACAGGAGACAAATGAGTGCGTAGCACCGGATCTATCAAAACACGAGCCTCATAGAGCAGACCAGAAGAATACTGCCACAACCGCATTGGAAGCTTTGAGCATCTGGTGGGTCGGGGAAACCCGAGCTTGTCCCCTACCCCGAGTGGCGTAACCTTGATATCGACTTCTACCTCTGATCGCCTCCAAATCCACGTCCCCCTTGTCCTCGGCCACATTGGCCAATCGACTGCCATGTTGGAAGCACCGGATACAATTGTCGAGGAACATTTGCAGCAACTGTGACCCCATCTGTGGCTCAGCAAAACGGCGATCTCTAGCAAAGTGGCCGGTTGGCCACACACATACATCTCGACCCCATCAAACAAGGTCTGAATGTCCTCTTCCACCTGTGTGCACACGGTGCCAAGAGGATCTGAACGAGCGAGCTGCTTGCCTGAACTATTACCATGCTTTGGATCCGTACACAGTGCGAACCCTGGATTTGTGTCTAAAACCACTCCTCTTATTTACGCTTCTTCCTCTGTAAGTAGTTTGGCCACCACTATCCATAGTACCCATGTGGAACACACGAAGAACCCTCTGCTCTGTTTTCTTTGCTTCCATTGTCATCCACATAGCTAACCTCAATGTCTGCCTCGATCCACCACCACATCAAAGACGATCGGACATCATGGCGAGTTCACATACCTCTGTCAAGCCCCTTTAGGAATCTTTTCACCTTCATCTTTTACGCAGCTCTTGCTGCTGCAGGGGCATATCTGCTCAATTCCAGAAATTCTGTAGCATATTCATCTACAGACTTGCCATTCTGTCTTAAGGCCTCAAAGGCCCACTGTTTCTGATCTCTGAAGCTTTCTGGCACAAACCGATTGATGAACAGTTCCACAAACTGAGCCCATGTCAAACCCTCCATCCGGGGTAACACGTAGTCATTCATCCATTGTCTAGGCATGGGCCCCATGACGTGCTGCATACACTCTATCAGTCTTCTATCGGTCAATCGTACATTTCTGCTCTCTGCGAGAATCCAAAAATTGATATGCATCGTCGACACATCATAGGTACGTGCACCAACTTCTTGAAGTTGATGATCCATTTGTAAGATTCCTCTCTTGGTGCGGTGATCGCTGCTTTGTGGAGGATGGACCATATCTTGAGCCATCATGTCGATGGTTCTCTGAACCCGGCTAGAGTAGCTGCCATGGGGTCCATGGGACCTGTGCCATAAAGGACTGTTCTGTCTTGGGGTTGCTCCTCTACTTGAGCGACTCTAGGCCTCCTACCCGCCTCCTCGGGCAAAGCCTCATCTGTCTGCCGACACCTCGTCGGGCACATCTGAATCTGCGTGCAGCTCTCACCTTCTACGCATTTTCCTGAAATTCAGCAGCATTAGCCCACAAAATTCAAAACTGCACATTATACAGCTCTATAGACTCATATTTATACATAACATATGGAGCAGAAACTAGAAGCAAAGATGACAATGCAAGACGAATGTGGACCCTATATTTCCGCATGTGACTCCTAGTAGACTCTTCCCAACACTTTAGACAACATTCCTAAGAATGGAGCCTAAGCTCGATACCACATTTGTCACGACCCAACCTATGGGCGGACCAAGACTAGGACACAGGCGACCTAAAGCCCGAGGCCCGTAGTAAGCCTTAACTATTCATTAACCCAACTCTAAGGCCCATTTGGGCCCAATTTCAAGAAAACAACGGACAGAGTCCGCCATAAAATGGACTTTCCAACGGGAGTTTTGACTCACCGACTGTAAACACAATAAATACTCAATTGGGAGCTCACCACCCTCCACATACTCATCAACATAAAATAAATGGGAGCTCGGCTCCTCATCCAATCCATCAACATGCATAACATATTTAAGTTTACAGTCCAACATGATAAAAATATTACGGACCAAATTCAAATAAATACTGCTAACACATGCGGAAATTCTAGGAGTAATTAAAATTACACAATATTGATAAACAACTGCGGTAGAAAAGCGAGTTAACCTAACAAAATATCCTCATGGCTGTAAAAATTTTTGAACAGAGTGAGCGTTCACTCGAGAGTAAAATATCAATCTTAACTATAATCTCTATAACTATCCAAACTAATGCAACTTTGTAGAGTGAAATGCAACATCAACACCATATTCACATCATAGCATCAAAAGGTAATTTGGAGCACTCACACACCTGTAACATCATTCATAGTATATGGGTGATCCTATCTGACTCTCTTAAATCCAATCGGTGCCGTGAAGAACTCATTTCGGACTTCCACTTAAATACCAAATCGGGTCCCATAAGAACTCAAGTCGTGTCTACCCGAAGGACCGTCCCAAGAACTCAAGCGTGTCTACCCGTCCTATCCATAGTCCACACCACATCACACGCACGCCAACGCACACTGCTCCAAATTACCACAACAACACTCATGGCCCATTAACAGTTATCAATTCAACATAATTCGTGCCTAGAGTTTAAATACATAAAAATATGCATATAAGTGATGCATGGGCATGCTGAACATATAATAATATCAAAATTACGTTAAAATTAATATTTTACTCACGGACTTGATGACAAATTATCGTGTGGCAAGCGGAGGAAGAAGGTCATCGGCTCACTGACAATTACATTACATCTATTTAATAAATTTGACTCAATACAACAAAGAAAAATATCAAGTCGCCCTAAGTCGTCTTGAAAATCAAAGAGTCTCCCTATACCTAGGACCTACCCGACTGCAAAAGGGCTAAAAACGCACTTCTATATTCACAATCCACATATCAGCAGTTCAATCATATCACACAGCCTCCTGGGCCCATCAAATCGATCATCAATCACAATACGCAAAATTTCAATTTAGTCCTTATTATTGATCATTTTTGCAAAAACTGCCCAAACAAGCTCTAAAAATTATAAAACTTTGCCCCGCGGTCCTTAGCAATATTACTAAGCTATTGCAAAAAGAATCGTAATTTTCTAAGCTACCACGAATATTTTATGGATTTTTAATCCTATTTAAGCACTAGAAAATTACGTAAAAACAAGGTTCGGGTTTACCTTTGCCGATTCCGACTTCGGGAACGCGCTCGGGACGTCTGACAATGGGGGGCTAGCCAAAACCTCGGCCCAATTCGGAGACCTTTCCGGTAACGGGTCTGTCTGGCCGGAATTTTGCAGACCCGATCAACTGTCGAATTTCCGTGAATCGAGGATACCTACACGAAGCCCATTACACGGGGGTTAGTACATAAAATTTTCAGAATTTTCTAAGCTCATTTAAGGCTCGAAAATACACCGCGGTTCGTGGGACCCACCAAAAACGGTGTCGAAAAATTCAAATTTATGTCGCGAAGCTCTCGGCGAATGGAGCGTCTTTGGTGGCCTCGGTTTCCTCGTGGGATTCACGGTTTTCGAGAAATTTAGCCCAAAAGTCGAAATGGGCTAAAATCTTCCCGAGCTAAAATCGGACAATCCGCTCGATGGATTTCGGCGTTCTTGGTGTCTATGGAAAGCTCTCGCCGAGTAGATGGTTTTGGACACAAGACCCAGTCCAATCGGTGACCGGATCGGCCGAAGTTGGCCGAGAAAGCTAAAGCGGCGCGGCGCGCGCAGGGGACCTTCGCGGCGTTCCGGCTGCTCAAGCACTGGCCGGCCGGGATACTGGGAGTGAGGCACGGCGAGGGGAGGACGCAGGGGAGGCGGCTGGCCGGCGGCAGGGGAGGGGAGAGAGAGAAAAGAGAGAGAGAAGGGGAGAGCGTCGCGCGCGGGAGGAAGAGGAAGAAAAAGAGAAGAGACCGGTCCGATTCGACCGGTCAGATCCGGTCCGGTTCGATTCGGCCGGTTCTATTCGAAATACAAAATTTTGAATTTTTACTCTGCCTCGGGACCGAAAACGAGGTCCAAAAATTCCGAAAAAATTCTCGAAAACTCAGAAAAATACGTAGACTCCAAATATATTTTTAGTTTTGCCACGTGGTCTTTAAATTAATTTTTAAAAATCATCAAAGTTTATATTTTCGGAAAATCGAACCCGATTTTTAAAATTCGAAAAATCTCAAAAAAATTCCTAAAATTCAAATAAAATTAAAATACCAAAAATACTCATAAATAATAAAATTTGGGGTGTTACAGGGGACTAATGCTTGCCTTGAAATAAAGAATACCAAGTTAAAATGCAATCGAGCCGAAATGACAGTAACCGGGTTTGAATGAGATTGAACTTGGAAAATAAAAGTGAATATAAAGATGATGAAGACAAAACTGAAACTGAGAGATGGGATCGCAAAGTAATGAACAAACTGAAAATAAAGAGTTTCAGTGTCCAACACTCCTTCAACGGGAATACTTTAGAAAACTGGTTTCTGAAATTTCCCTATTTTGAAAGCTTAAAAATAGCAGAGTAGCAAGACTGAATCAAGTTTCAGAGCCTTTCCACTATAATCACCACCCCTTTTTTTTCATTCTCTTTCAACAGTATCGCATGCAGGTATTTATAGGGAACGGGTGCTCCCAATGAAGGGTCAGGATTTCCTCTGAGGGAGATGGAAGGTTTGGATTTTAAAGGACATGATCTGATGCCTGAGAATTGAAGAGAATCAAAATGGACGGCTGAGATCCTGTTCAGAATATTTGTCCTTTCTCTTTTCTAATCCAACGGTTCAAAATTTTCTTGTCAAGGGAGATCCGAGGGCTGGGAATAAAAGACGCCGGTCTTGTCGTATTCTCTTTGATCCAAGGGCCCCGGGCTTGTCCTTACAAGTAAGATCAATGGTAGAGATTGAGATGTACAGGACTGTCATGACATGTCCTGGCACCTGTCAGTAATGTGAGCGATTCTGCAAATGAGGCGTGCGGTGAAGATTTGATCTCATCTGCAATGCTTTAACTACCACGGCTCTGATTATGATGACAGTTATTGGAAGTTGTCTCATTCTCTCTTCGCTTTCCAATCTCCCATCCCTTCCGATCTTTCTATTACAATCCTTTTCTGATCTCTCATGCTGGGCCCCTCTCCTGATCTCTCCCATTCCTGAACCTTCCCTTCTATCCGGGCTGATTCAGTCAAAGCATTTATTCCTTCTGTTACAGAGGCATTCGCTTCGATTTCCGCTAGTAATAAATGCTCAGACCCTTTATATATATATGCCTTCAACGGGGAACTTCTCCCACATTTTATTCCTTCCTATTTCCATTTCTTTCTTCTTCTGTTCTAGTTTTCTGGTAACATTATGGCCATGGTGACTACTTTTGATCTTTTTCCGACCATTCTCTTTGCTCCCCAACTGAAAATTTACGACCCCCGCGATCGAAAAATCATGATAACCACATCTGATGACAGTGAAAGAACCGGACTAATTTATCGCTCAAGATCGAAAACATCGATCGCACCAATCTCGAGTCGATCTACCGATATAATTGGTGAATCGATTTTGGGTGAGAAGACTGCTAATTTCCCTCTTAACATCGGTGACTGCCTTTTGAAGTTCATTTGGCTCCTCACTACATCGGGCGTCCTGACTGCAGCTCGGTTTTGGTCAATTACATCGACGATGACTCCTCATCATCATGAGAGTCATAGTCACTCCATCTGAGCTGTACATCTATCCGATGCCTATGGCTGGCTTTCTGATCAGACACATCTTTTGATTCAGCCATGAGACTAGGCTTTGACATAGGTCCTTACTAGGTAGAATGTACTGCCGATCTCTAGAGATTGCCTAAATGATGTAATCTGACCTTTAAAGGATGTAATACGATCTCTTAAGATTGCCCAAATGATGTAATCTGACCTCTAAAGGATGTAATCTGATCTTTTGAGATTGCCCAAATGATGTAATCTGACCTTTAAAGGATGTAATCTGATCTCTTGAGATCGCCCAAATGATGTAATCTGCTATTTTAGAAATGAAATTTTATTTTGATAATTATCATTTTACTATTATTGCATTGGTTATTTTCCGATCTCTAATGTGCATATCCGATCTGATTCCTAACTGAATAGCCCTTAGCCGATCTGTAATTCTGAACATCTACCTTAATTTGCTATCTTCAACTAGCTGATCTCCCCTTATTTATTTATGGAGTTTCTGGAATGTTCTTGCGACGTGTCAGAAAAGCTGGTGAATTCCGCTAACCGATGCGTCGCTTGGGACACTGTCAGCATTGAATGCTCAGACGGGTATAAATGGAGGATGGGTCAGCCAGTTGCTCTCTCATGTCATTTTCAGCACCTCGCGAGCGATTCCAAAATTCTCTCGTTTCTTCAAGTTCTTCCGACACCGATCACACTCCGGTAAGGGTTTTGATCTTTCTCTTAGTTAAATTTCTCTCTTTTCTTTGAAAATGAGTGACGTCGAGGGTTAGAAAGCGGCGAGCCCCCCTTCCGTCCATGTCTCATGGTCGTCAAATGAAGTTGAAGTGGTTGGACCAAGCGGGCGAATTGAACCTCCTACGACCTCCGTTTCAGCCCGTGGTCAAGCAGCACCCTCAAGACGAACGCATTCCTCAGGGAGAGAAAACCTTCCCATGGATAAGTTACCGTCAATCCTCCAAGAAACCGATCTGTAGTCGATTAGCCAAGAATACAACCTTCGGACCGACTCATACGAGCTTATCAGATGTCATGGCGATCTCCAAGCCAATCACTTCTTTGAAGAAAATGATGTGATCATGATTTATGAAGAGCAATTAAAAGCCGGGCTACGGTTTCCTCTCGATAATTTTTTCAAGGACATTCTGAAATTCCACCAAGTATGTATAGCCCAAGTACATCCGAACTCTTGGCGAATTCTAGTGGCTTTCAGAGGCTTATGCCAAGCCAAGAAGCTTGAGCCCATAGCAAAGGTTTTTGCCAAGCTATATAGACTTATTCGTCGAAAGGATGACAAGTATTGGTTTTTCCAAGCCAAACCGCACTGTGGGCTTTTTACCGATCTCCCATCTTCATTGAAAAATTGGAAGAATCGCTTATTTATTCTGAGGAGCAAGATTCCGAATAGTTTTGAGGGTTTCCCACGTAGCTGGCTGCATCTGGGCCCATCAATTCCGAAGCATATCGCCCTGAGTAGGGAAGAGGGCGCAATGGTAATGGAGCTGAAGGATCAGGCAGCCACTCAGAAGTTCTCCTGTTTAGATGCAGTGATGGCCGAACTGCACCATTGGATGATGCAGCTAGTTACCGGCGAAGAACGTGGGCTTTAGCTCTCTGACCTCGACCCTGGTACTTTCTACATCTCTGATCTCTAGGTCTTAGTGAACTCACTGACTTTTCTTTATGCAGCTATGGCGGGCAGCGAGGCTTCCAAAGAGAGCCGAAAGCATAAGAGGGAGGTCTCCAAGAAGGTGCGGGAGATGAAGCGTGCCGAGGCCTCACAGATGCCAAGGCATGATTCGGAATAGGTACGGGGAGGCTCGTCCCGACCCTCGGGACCACCAATCCCTGAAATAGAAATAGTCTGGTCTCCTCCTCGACAAGAAGAGCCACCACTTCCACCTGCTCCTTCGAGTGCGGAAGGTGGTCCTTCCCAACCTACTACAAGGACCCTTTCCCGCGGAGCCCAGGTCCTCATTCATTCCTTGGAGAAGAACCGATCTGTACGGGAGAATCTGTCACACCTTACCCCTTTGTAAGGCATAACATGATCTCGTAGAACACTTAATGAACTACAGAATTTCACCTACCAATAACTCATTAAGTACCCTACAAGGGATTTTAAAACAATTTTCTTACATTTTGGAAGTGGTGAGTATTTTAGTGAGAATTAAAAACCATTTATTCAAAGCATAAAGACTAGTAAAAATTTTTGTCCATTTTAATTTCGTAGCAAATTTTATAAAAACTTTGACAGAGTTCCGTTTGTATTTGGAGAAAACCGTTCTTCAAATACCTAAAAAAAAACACTTCCAAAAATTTTCCACAACTCCCATCCTCCAATAAATCTCAAATCAACTCAATTCAAATCACTTCAAAGTAATTTCACAATCCAAATCAAAATTTATCATCTCAAAATATTTAACAACTCCATTCACAAGGCATAAAATATGAAATTCATATGTACAATTATTAATTTACAGAAGGAAATCCAAAAATAATATAATTACAATTTATTTACAACTGCTCAACTTACATTGATAAATACAACATTACTATATTTACATCAAAATTAACTACAAGGTATAAAATAATACCCGTACAAAAAGATTGGTGGAGGCCTCAATTCAATAGCAGCTCACTCTGCTGCTTTCTCCTTGCTCTTATCTGCGACAGCAAAATAAGCTATCGCTGAGTATAAAATACTCAGTGGTGCACAATAAAAATTTAAAATGCAATACATAAATCGTTCATTGATGAAATATAATTTGAATACTTCTCAATCACATTTCACAAATATCAAAGCTCATAATAACACCATTTAGTCAAATAATCTATTAAACACAGTGTTGCCAAAATCATATACACTTAAGCCATGACACAAAATTTCCAATCAATGCCGTGTTGTACACCATGACAAAGCAATCTACAACCCCATTAATCGAAATCAATGAGGGAGGTGGCTAGCTAGCTAATGAGTACTCATCCGATCTCAACCTCAACTGGCAAGCCAGAGAGGGAGGAAAATAAATGATCTCAACCCCATAAGTGGAGGAGGAATAATGTGATACTGTCATGCTAAGTGTGAACACAAAATCAATTCAAAACAATTTATTCAAATAATTTATGAAAAATCTGGTCAATTTTCAAAGTCATATTCACAGTCATAAATGGCAACACAATTCATAATTAACTAAAAAAAAATCAAATTTTCAAGAATCATATATTTAAACAAAAATTACTGTGCACAGACCTGACGTGAGTCGCCTTTAAGCCTTGACTCAGTCTCTTCGAGTTTTCAAGTCTTTTTCAGCTGAAACACACAGTTTCACAGTGTTTCAGTACCATAACTTAGCATAAATCAAAAAATAAATTTCACTTCATTTTTACCTAGCTTTAATGTGCTAATTTCGATATTCTCGAAGTTTTTGTATTTCGGGTTAGTATTCACTATATTATTCAAGTCAAATTGTTGACTTTCTAAGGCTTAATAGGTATGGGAACTCCAACTTCACCCACATACCACATTTTGGTCATTAAATTTGTTGGTTTTGGTCATTTTCTCAAAGCTGAAGTCCTTTTGGCAAAATTGTCAAATTTTCAGTTTTGGTGCTCCTAGTTGCACTGTTCTATCGATAATTTTACTGTTAGAATTTGGCAAAACTTTCTTCATAGAAAATTTTTCTTAGTGTCTTAAGTTTATTCTCATTTTTGGATCACCCCAATTGGAGTTTTGTAGCTCAAGTTATGGCCATTTGAACCATGGCTGCCGGATTGGAAACAACCCAGATTTTTTGGGCAAATTTGGTGTTGGCAGTTTTGGGTCACCAACTTGGGGTGGCCATATGACTTGGTTGCTGGCAGAATTTGGGTTTGTGTTCTTCATAAAAGTTTTAGGTCTATATCTCATCTAACCACTGGTAAAATTTTAGGTCATTTGGACCTGCTTAGCTCGAGTTATGACCAAATGAACAAACACTGTTTATTTGGTCAGTTTGTACAGTGGCAGACTGCACTTATCCAACTTTGGTCAATTTGTTCACTAGGTTTTGTTCACTTTTTGGGCATGGTTCCTAAATGAAAATTGTGTCATTTTATGTCTATTTTCATCCCCAATTGGTGCCATATCAATTGGACTTGTAAAATTTCATTTCTGGTCCTTCAAAGTTGACTTGGTCATGCTGCTAGCAGCATGACCATACACCCTCCGAATTTAACTTAATTTCCAACCATTCCCACACAACTCATTTGGTCACAATTGACCATTTTTCACTTCACAATAGGTCAAACACATCATTTATTCATTTCTCTAAATTTTTGCCTCAAAACCCTAGGCTTCCAAACCCTAATCACACTAAATTGTTGTATTTAATCACATTTAAGCATTTCAATCTTACTACCATTCTCATACAAGTTTATTAACACATTTAATTCATTCCAAGCACATCATACCCTCATACATCCATGGCTGGCCAAAATTTCAGTTTGGTCCTCCTCACATATTTTTATTTCATTTCATTAATTTCTAAGTTCATCTAAGTAACTAATTATGCATTTAAAGAAAAAAAAAATGAAAGTTAGCATACTAACCTTTCTTAAAACTTCAAATCTCTATCTTTTTTTCTTCTTTCTTCTTTCAATCTTCTTCTTAAGTTGAGATTACAAGCTCTAGTAAGGTTTTTAGGGGAGTTATGAAGGTTGAGTGAAGAAATTTAAGCTTGAGTATAAGCTTAAATGAAGAAACTTTCATGGAGGAATTAGGGAGACAGTGAGACGGCAAAGGGAGAAAGAAGATGACTATTTGTTTTTTTTTCTTTTCTTTTCTTTTATCTATTTTGGCTTATGGAAGACCATAAAAAAAATCTAATTAATTAATTTATTAATTATACACTTATGGCATCATGCATAATGTCATGCATGATGTCATCACCTTTACTTTTTCATTTTCCCTTTTTTTTCTTTTTTATTTTTCTATTAGTTCTTTAATTTAATTCTCGATTCTGAAATTTTCTTTTCTCCGATTTTATTTGACAGTTTGGTCAGGAGTCAGCTCTCGGGGTCAATTGACCAAATTGCCCCTCACCGGTTTATCCCGGTTTGCAAATAATTCCATATTTCTTCTGGCTCCCTGACCTAATTATTTGACTGGCTTAACAGTTCTTTTTCGTGATTTTCTCTTTTCCACTATGTTCATAAGGGTCCTAAGGACCGCAGTGTCACATTTTACGATTTGAAATTTGAGTTTAAAATGACTTCGCAGTTGTTTCCGAGGAGGTCACCCATCGCTGTGACTCTCGGCTCGTTTAACTTCTTATGTTCTGTTTTTCTTATTTATACTTAACTAATTGAACATTACTAATTATTTGTATTTATGTTTTCTCTAGTTGTCTTAAGTATGGTTCTAATCCCCTTAATTGTTCGGACCGACACGGGTCACCGGAACAGTGAAATATACCAGGCTATACAAATAGGGGTGTTATAATTCTCCCCCCCTTAAATAAATTTCATCTCGAAATTTTACCTGGTATTAATCTCTGAACAGTTGTGGGTGTTGTCTCCTCATGTCCTCCTCTCGTTCCCAAGTAGCCTCCTGGCCTGAATGATAGTTCGACAGCACTTTTACTAATGGTATCTGCTTGTTCCGTAGCTGCTTCACCTCATAAGCCAGAATCTTTATGGGTTCTTCTTCATATGTGAGGTTTGGATTCACTTCAATTTCTTCTACTGGTAGTACATGAGATGGGTCTGATTGATACCTCCTCAACATAGACACATGGAAGACGTTATGTATCTTTTCCAACTCTGGAGGTAGTGCCAAACGATAAGCCAAAGGACCCACTCTCTCCAATACCTCATATGGCCTGATAAAACGAGGACTTAATTTTCCCTTTCTGCCGAATCTCATAATCCTCTTCCAAGGAGAAACCTTGAGGAAAACTTTCTCACCCACTGCATACTCAATATCCCTTCTTTTCAAATCAATATAGGACTTCTGACGGTCTGATGCAGCTTTAAGTCGATCTTTGATCACCCTAATTTTCTCTTTAGTCTGTTGAACAATTTCGGGTCCAATCATTTTTCTTTCACCTACGTCATCCCAGCACAATGGGGTTCTACATTTTCTGCCATACAAAGCTTCATATGGAGGCATCCCAATGCTTGATTGGTAGCTGTTGTTGTAAGCAAACTCAATCAAAGGCAAGTGTGTATCCCAACTACCCTCAAACTCAATCACACAAGCCCGTAGCATATCCTCCAAGATTTGAATTACCCTCTCAGACTGGCCATCTGTCTGTGGATGGAATGCAGTACTGAAGTTCAATCTAGTTCCTAGGGCTCTCTGAAGACTCCCCCAGAATCTAGAAGTGAACCTAGGATCTCTGTCTGATATAATGGATACTGGCACTCCATGAAGTCTCACAATCTCATCGATGTACAACCTGGCCAATCTGTCTAAACTGTAATCCATTCGGACTGGCAGAAAATGAGCAGACTTAGTCAGTCTATCAACAATGACCCATACTGCATCATGACTCTTCTGTGTTCTCGAAAGTCCCATTATAAAATCCATTGTTATTCTTTCCCATTTCCATTCTGGCACTGGTAGTGGATGTAACAACCCAGTGGGTACTTGATGCTCTGCCTTTACTTGCTGACAAGTTAGGCATTTGGATACAAACTCTGCCACATCTCTTTTTAAACCCATCCACCAGTAATGCTCCTTTAGCCCTCTATACATTTTTGTACCACCAGGGTGCATAGCAAAAGGAGACTCATGTGCTTCCTTCAAAACGATCTGCCTCAAATCAACATCATTAGGAACATATATTTTACCCTAGTGTAGCAGTAGACCATCATTTCTGATTGAGAACTTTGGTTTCTTGCCCTGCCGGACTTCTTCCAACAGCTTATGATACCTTTCATCATTACGGCGACCATTACGATCGATCAATTAACACTAGTTTGTACATGCCATGCAACCGCTGCCCCTCATCATTAATCTCTAAACTGGCATGTAATGATCTCAACTCATGTACCAAAGACAAAGGGGTAACCTGTAGACTTGCCATAGTCTTGCGACTTAGGGCGTCAGCCACAACATTAGCTTTCCTTGGCTGATAGTCTATTAGACAATCATAGTCTTTTATCAACTCTAACCATCTCCTCTGTCTCAAATTCAGCTCTTTCTGGGTACCCAAATACTTCAAACTCTTATGATCTGTGTAGATGTAACACTTCTCCCCATACAAATAATGTCTCCAGATCTTAAGAGCAAACACAATAGCTGCAAGCTCCAAATCATGTGTTGGATAATTTCTCTCATGCGGTTTTAGCTGGCGTGATGCATAGGCAATAACATTTCGATCTTGCATCAACACACAACTTAATCCATTGTGAGAAGCATTGCTGTAAATTGTATATTCTTTACCCGGTGTAGGTAAAGTCAGGACTGGAGCCTCAGTCAAACATCTTTTCAATTCATCAAAACTTTGCTGGCATTTGTCCGTCCACTGAAATTTCACATCCTTTCTAAGTAGCTTGGTCAATGGAGATGCCAACATGGAGAATCCCTTCATAAATCGACGGTAGTATCCATTAACCCTTAAAATCGCGAATCTGTGACATTTCTGGGTGGCTTCCAATTAAGGACGGCTTCAATCTTGCTAGGATCTACCTTAATACCCTCTGCTGATACTATGTGCCCCAAAAAGGATATCTCCTTCAGCCAAAATTCACATTTTGATAATTTAGCGTATAGCTGTTTCTCCCTCAAAGTTTGTAGTACAATCCGTGGATGTCTGTCATGCTCTTCTGCATTCCTCGAATAGACCAATATATCATCAATAAATACCACAACAAACTGGTCGAGGTATGGTATGAAGATAGTGTTCATCAGATCCATAAAAGCAGCCGGAGCATTAGTTAACCCGAATGGCATAACCAAGAACTCATAATGGCCATAGCGGGTTCTAAAGGCAGTTTTAGGTATACTCTGCTCTTGTACTTTCAGCTGATAATAGCCTGATCTCAGGTTAATTTTGGAGAATATAGCTGCACCTCTCAACTGATCAAATAAGTCATCAATGCAGGGCAATGGGTATCTGTTCCTTATTGTCACCTTATTCAACTGTCGATAATCAATGCATAACCGGAGAGTGCCATCCTTCTTCTTAACAAAAATACTGGCGCTCCCCAAGGTGACACACTAGGGCGGATAAAGCCCTTATCAAGCAGCTCTTGCAACTGCACTTTCAATTCTTTTAGTTCTGCAGGTGCCATTCTGTATGGTGTTATGGAGATTGGGTTCACACCAGGCATAACATCAATTTCAAGCTGCACTTCTCTTTTTGGAGGTAATCCTGGCAATTCTTCAGGAAATACATCCGGAAAGTCACATACAGTAGGAATGTCCCTCAGTGCTGGATTCCCCACTTGGGTGTCTATCACATGTGCCAAGTACGCTTGACACCCTTTTCTAATCATTTTCCTGGCCAGTGCAGCTGAAATGATGTTTGAAGGTAATAACTATCTCTCCCCATGTATTACTACATCACCATACTGAGGAAGACCAAAAGTGACCATCTTCAGTCTATAGTCAATTATCACATGATGCCTGGCTAACCAATCCATGCCCAAGATAATGTCATAATCTCTGAAGGGCATTTCAATTAAATCAGATAGAAAAGTATGTCCTTGGATCACCAAAGGACAGTCCCTATATAGCCTATTTACCCTGACCTCCTGGCCTAATGGACTAGTTACTAGCACATCATAGTCCATTGGTACACACTGAATAGCAGTAGAACACATCACACTAGCACTAACATACGAATGTGTAGAGCCAGGATCAAATAACACATGTACATCTTGGTCAAGGATGGAAAAATTACCAGCTACAACATCTGATGTTTCAGCCTCCTCCCTCTGACACATGGTATACACTCTAACTAGTGTGCCACTGGGTACTGGCTGGTTAACAGTGCTTTGACTTCCAGGAGTGTTACCAGGACCCCTACCTCTGCCTCTACCTCTAGCAGCTGACTGTGACCCTCTAGGTGCGGAGACTTGGGCTGATCCTTCAGATGTAGTAGAAGGTCTAGACCGGCGCGGACTAGTGCAATCTTTAGTGAAATGTCCGCTCCCTCCACAGTTAAAACATGCACCGGTGGCCTTGAAACAAACCCCACCATGAGTTCTACCATAAGTTTCACACTGCCAGACTGATAGAGCTCCTCGGGGTGTTTCTTTGGTCTCACGACCAGGCAAGGTGGTCTTTGGCCAGAAAATCTACCTCTGCCAGATCTACGGGAGCTGGATCCCCTAAACTGTTTCCTCTTTCCAGAGCCACTCTCAGATGCTTGTCCCATAGTCTTTTCAGTCTTCTCTTTTTCTTGTGTACCCTTCTTCACTGCCCCTTCTGATTCTATCCTTTCCAGTTCCAGGGCCTGTGAGATCAATTCAGTAAAATTCTGATGTCGAAAACCCACGACTTGCATTCTCAAATTCGGCCTTAATCCGGACTCAAACCTCTTACATCTGTCTCTGGGGGTGGAGACTAAGCTTCAGCATAGTGGCTTAGCCTTGAGAAGTCTCTCTCATATTCTACTATGGTTCTATCCCCTTGTTTCAAACTCAAGAATTCTTGTAATTTCATATCTACATATGCATCAGGAACCCATTTCTGCCTGAATTCCCTCAGGAAGTTTGTCCATGTCAGCACAGGTGGCTCAACCAGGCTGTGGGGGATGGTCTTCCACCATTCATATGCATCCCCTTGTAACAAGGAAACAGAATACTCGAACTTCATCTCTTCCATACACTACAGTTTTCTGTAAACTCGTTCTATTCTTTCCAACCACTGTTCTGCCTCCAGTGGATCCACAGTGCCTTTAAACTCGGTGGCTCAAATTTCATCAATTTTTCATATTGCCGAGCTGAGGGCTGTGGTTGTGCTACAGGTACTGGCATTTGAGTTTGGGGTGGCACATTACCCGCCATTTGCTGGAAAAACGCAGCCATCTGCTGTGCAAATTGAGCAGGGAACTGCGGTGCTGGAGCAGGAGCTGGAGTGGCTGACCCACTCACATTCTGGAGTGCTGGGGCTTCCCCTTGAACCTCAGCCTCAACAGATTGTTCTTTGGAATGATCTCCTCCTTCCATTCCGTTTTCCCAAATTTTCTACTTCCTGAGATCAAACACAAGGAGGTTGACCTCCGTTAGTGCATATTCATGATGTAAATATGTCATATGTATCAATTAAAGACACTTGAGCAGTTGTACTTATCAATAAAAGTTTCATACACATATTCAAAATTTATTGAAAAAAAACATGCTCTAATACCACTAAAACATGTCACACCTTACCCCTCTGTAAGGCATAACATGATCCCGTAGAACACTTAATGAACTACCGAACTTCATCTATCGATAACTCATTAAGTACCCTACAAGGGATTTTAAAACAATTTTTTTACATTTTGGAAGTGGTGAGCATTCTAGTGAGAATTAAAAACTATTTATTCAAAGCTTAAAGACTAGTAAAATTTTTTGTCCATTTTAATTTTACCGCAAATTTTATAAAAATTTTGACAGTTTGTTTGTATTTGGAGAAAACCGTTCTTCAAATACCTAAAAAAAAATACTTCCAAAAATTTTCCTCAACTCCCATCCTCCAATAAATCTCAAATCAACTCAATTCAAATCACTTCAAAGTAATTTCACAATCCAAATCAAAATTTATCATCTCAAAATATTTAACAACTCCATTCACAAGGCATAAAATATGAAATTCACATGTACAATTATTAATTTACAGAAGGAAATCCAAAAATAATATAATTATAATTTATTTACAACTGCTCAACTTACATTGATACATACAACATTACTATATTTACATCAAAATTAACTACAAGGGTATAAAATAATACCCGTACAAAAAGATTGGTGGAGGCCTCAATTCAATAGCAGCTCACTCTGCTGCTTTCTCCTTGCTCTTATCTGCGACAGCAAAATAAGCTATCACTGAGTATAAAATACTCAGTGGTGCACAATAAAAATTTAAAATGCAATACATAAATCGTTCATTGATGAAATACAATTTGAATACTTCTCAATCACATTTCACAAATATCAAAGCTCATAATAACACAATTTAGTCAAATAATCTATTAAACACAGTGTTGCCAAAATCATATACACTTAAGCCATGACACAAAATTTCCGATCAATGCCGTGTTGTACACCACGACAAAGCAATCTAGAACCCTATTAATCGAAATCAATGAGGGAGGTGGCTAGCTAGCTAATGAGTACTCATCCGATCTCAACCTCAACTGCCAAGCCAGAGAGGAAGGAAAATAAACGATCTCAACCACATAAATGGAGGAGGAATAATGTGATACTGTCATGCTAAGTGTGAACACAAAATCAATTCAAAACAATTTATTCAAATAATTTATGAAAAATCTGGTCAATTTTCAAAGTCATATTCACAGTCATAAATGGCAACACAATTCATAATAAACTCAAAAAAAATCAAATTTTCAAGAATCATATATTTAAACAAAAATTACTGTGCACAGACCTGACGTGAGTCGCCTTTAAGCCTTGACTCAGTCCCTTCAAGTTTTCAAGTCTTTTTCAGCTGAAACACACAGTTTCACAGTGTTTCAGTACCATAACTTAGCATAAATCAAAAAATAAATTTCACTTCATTTTTACCTAGCTTTAACGTGCTAATTTTGACGTTCTCGAAGTTTTTGTATTTTGGGTTACTATTCACTACACTATTCAAGTCAAATTATTGACTTTCTAAGGCTTAATAGGTATGGGAACTCCAACTTCACCCACATACCACATTTTGGTCATTAAATTTGTTGGTTTTGGTTATTTTCTCAAAGCTTAAGTCCTTTTGGCAAAATTGTCAAATTTTCAGTTTTGGTGCTCCTAGTTTCACTGTTCCATTGATAATTTTACTGTTAGAATTTGGCAAAACTTCCTTCATAGAAAATGTTTCTTAGTGTCTTAAGTTTATTCTCATTTTTGGATCACCCCAATTGGAGTTTTGTAGCTCAAGTTATGGCCATTTGAACCATGGCTGCCGGATTGGAAACAACCCAGATTTTCTGGGCAAATTTGGTGTTGGCAGTTTTGGGTCACCAACTTGGGGTGGCCAAATGACTTGGTTGCTGGCAGAATTTGGGTTTGTTTTCTTCATAAAAGTTTTAGGTCTATATCTCATCTAACCACTGGTAAAATTTCAGGTCATATGAACCTGTCTAGCTCGAGTTATGACCAAATGAACAAATACTGTTCATTTGGTCAGTTTGTACAGTGGCAGACTGCACTTATCCAACTTTGGTCAATTTGTTCACTAGGTTTTGGTCACTTTTTGGGCATGGTTCCTAAATGAAAATTGTGTCATTTTATGTCTATTTTCATCCCCAATTGGTGCCATATCAATTGGACTTGTAAAATTTCATTTCTGGTCCTTCAAAGTTGACCTAGTCATGCTGCCAGCAGCATGACCATACACCCTCCGAATTTAACTTAATTTCCAACCATTCCCACACAACTCATTTGGTCATAATTGACCATTTTTCACTTCACAATAGGTCAAACACATCATTTACTCATTTCTCCAAATTTTTGCCTCAAAACCCTAGGCCTCCAAACCCTAATCACACTAAATTGTTGTATTTAATCACATTTAAGCATTTCAATCTTACTACCATTCTCATACAAGTTTACTAACACATTTAATTCATTCAAAACACATCATATCCTCATACATCCATGGCTGGCCAAAATTTCAGTTTGGTCCTCCTCACATATTTTTGTTTCATTTCATTAATTTCTAAGTTCATCTAAGTAACTAATTATGCATTTAAAGAAAAAAAAATAAAAGTTAGCATACTAACCTTTCTTAAAACTTCAAATCTCTATCTTTTTTCTTCTTTCTTCTTTCAATCTTCTTCTTAAGTTGAGATTACAAGCTCTAGTAAGGTTTTTAGGAGAGTTATGAAGGTTGAGTGAAGAAATTTAAGCTTGAGTATAAGCTTATATGAAGAAACTTTCATGGAGGAATTAGGGAGAGAGTGAGACGGCAAAGGGAGAAAGAAGATGACTATTTGTTTTTTTTTTTCTTTTCTTTTATCTATTTTGGCTTATGGAAGACCATAAAAAAAATCTAATTAATTAATTTATTAATTATACACTTATGGCATCATGCATGATGTCATCACCTCTACTTTTTCATTTTCCCTTTTTTTTTCTTTTTTATTTTTCTATTAGTTTTTTAATTTAATTCTAGATTCTGAGATTTTCTTTTCTCCGATTTTATTTGACAGTTAGGTCAGGAGTCAGCTCTCAGGGTCAATTGACCAAATTGCCCCTCGCCGGTTCATCCCGGTTTGCAAATAATTCTATATTTCTTCCGGCTCTCTGACCTAATTATTTGACTGGCTTAACAGTTCTTTTTCGTGATTTTCTCTTTTCCACTGTGTTCATAAGGGTCCTAAGGACCGCAGCGTCACATTTTACGGTTCGAAATTTGAGTTTAAAATGACTTCGCAGTCGTTTCTGAGGAGGTCACCCATCGCTGTGACTCTCGGCTCTTTTAACTTCTTATGTTCTGTTTTTCTTATTTATACTTAACCAATTGAACATTACTAATTATTTGTGTTTATGGTTTCTCTAGTTGTCTTAAGTATGATTCTAATTCCCTTAATTGTCCGGACCGACACCGGTCACTGGAACAGTGAAATATACCAGGCTATACAAATAGGGGTGTTACAGAATCCGAGCTTGGCAAAGGTTCTAGGAGCTTCCATATGCCTCCAGGAGGATCGGCACAGGCTGACCTAGGGCAACATTGATGATCTCCTGGCCCAGACACTTGAGCGTGGAGAGCTTAGTGAACCAGCATATCATCAGGGAAAAGACTCATCATTTGAGGCAGGAGATCCAGAAGGCGGGCCAGGATGCAGCTTCCGCTCGAGCCCAACTTTCATCCGCCTGGGACTATATAACTGAAATTGAGGGGTGGGTGAAATTCTATGAGGATAAATTGGCTGACCAGGCTCATGCTCTTGAAGAAGCTCGGGCTCTCCGAGCTGCTGATGTCGCTCGCCTCATTGAAGAACTTAGAGCGAAAGAAGAAGAGGCAGTGACGAGGGAGGCTGGTGCTGACGTGAACGCCCATGGGGATCTTTTGGCCGATCTCAAGAGGCGTTATCCTGAAGATGACTTTTCTTGGATGGTGGATCTGGCTCCCCAAGACAAAGAGGAGAGCGAGGAGGAAGCTGAGGGAAATGGAGAGGGTGAGCGAAATGTAGAACAAGCTGGGGGTGATCCTCTAGCCAAATGACTTGTATTTTTATTTTGAAATGAAATGAAATTCTCTCTTTTGTTCAATGACTTGATGAGATCGAAAAGTATCTAAGTTGTACAAGCGCCTGATTCTTTGAACATATTAGAACGCCAAACTTGAAAGCGATTATTAATCTATGTATGAGAGGTCGAAAAAACATTGTAAGCATGAGATCAGCCGAGAACAAACACCAAACGAAACTTAAGATTATTAAAATTGAAAACTTGATTTGAACACTTAAGATTGGAAGCACCATTAAGCCGGATTGAAACCTTAACTTTATTAAACGATTATCCACAATATTTATAAAAGGGAGATCAGAAATAAGACTGGATGGCACGAAGACCTAATGTTGGTTTGATTTCGTTTGATGAGAGATTGGAAATGTGATTGACTGGCAATGAGACTTGATAATTGGTTTGAGAGATCGGTAATGAATTGAACGATATGGAGACTTGGCATTGGTTTGATCTCTTTGAAGAGAGATCGGTAATGGAGTGAGCACATGGAGACTTGGTGTTGGTTTAATTTCAAAGTCTATTGATTTCGGGGATCGGCCAAAATATGGTGTCGACACACACCATTACCCCCCCTATCTCCTACATCAACATTTGCGTTGATAGCAGTTCTTTCCTCAACATCATGATTCACCTCATGTTCTCTACCCGTGCTTTGAGCATGCTCCTTTCCCATGTCATTCTCTGAATCCTCAACATCACCACTCCAATCCGCAAGTCTATTTTTAGCCAAGTCAGCACCTGCAACATTCTCATTGACGTATGGAAATTCCATTTCAACAAACATTACATCCTTGGAAATAACGTATTCACAATTTTCCAAGTCATACAATTGCCACCCTTTCTTCCCAAATGGGTATCCAATAAAAATGCACCTTTGATGCCCACTTGCAAATTTATCTTTATCCTGATTTAGATTATGTGCATAGCATAGACATCTGAAAGTCCAAATGTGTTTATAAGAAGGTACCTATCCAAAAAGAACCTCATATGGCATTTTACCATTTAACAGCACAGATGGTGTTTTGTTAATCAAATATCCAGTTGTAAGAACACATTCACCCCAAAATTCAATAGGTAAATGTGCTTGGAAACTCAATGCTCTCACTGCATTAAGAATATGATGATGCTTTCTTTCCACACGCCCATTTTGCTGAGGCATCCCGACACATGAAGTTTGATGCAAAATGCCATGTTCATCAAAATATTTTTTCAAACACATAAATTAACTTCCATTGTCGCTTCTAACAATTTTCACATCTTTCTTAAATTGTTTTTGAATCATTACAATGAATCTTTTAAGAACACAAGCACCTTCATTTTTTCCATTCAACAAGTATATCCACACAACATGAGAATAATCATCAACAATTATCCAAAAATAAATCACCCCACATGAAGCTGGAACTCTATAAGGTCCCCATAAATCACAATGTATCAAATCAAAACATTCTTTGGCTTTATTATCAATAGAAATGAATACTTCTCTGGTTTGTTTAGCTCTAAAACAAACATCACAAGCCTTATTATCATTCCTACTAGGACTATCAACTTCAAAAATTAACTCTACTGCCTTAGAAGAAGGATGACCCATTCTCTTGTGCTAAAGCTTAAAAGATGGAACACCAGTTATTTTGCAAGCATGAATCGAAGCCACTCCTTTGAGACAGTAAAGCCCCTCATGTTGTTCACCCGCTCCAATCAGCTTCCTCAAATTGCAGTCCTTTATAGCATAAATTTTGTTAGTGATTTGAACCACCAAATTCAAATCATTAAAAAGCTGAGATACAGAAATCAAATTGCATTTCCAATTAGGCACAAAAAGAACATGTTGCAACTTCAATTCTCCTCCATGAAACACAGTTCCCTCTTTCAACACCATGGTCTCCTCTCCATTAAGTAAGCCAACTGGACATGGCACAATGTCACGCAATTCACTTAAACATGCATATGTGCTAGTCATATGGTGGGAAGCTCCTATGTTAATAATCCAAGGCAAAAACCTTTGCTTACCCATTCTTGTACAAACTCAACATGTAACACCCTCCCGGTAACTACTCTGTACATCCTACTGTTCCGGTGACCGGTGTCGGTCCGGACAGCTAGAATGTCCGGAAAAATATTTAAACTAAAGTGAGGAACCATAATTAACTCAAATATTGATAAGAAAAATTTAGTAAAAATTTTAGAAATAAAATACAAACAAGTTAAACGAGCCGGTGCCCTAGCGATGGGTAACCAGAGGGAAGTTGCGGTTCTCGCAACGAGGAGCCCTAGACCCGGGGAAAAATTCATAAAATAATTTTTGGGACTCCAGAGAAGGGTCATTGAGGTTCCTATGGCATTAGAATGCCAAGAAAATACCTAGAAAAATTTTTCAATCGGTACAGACAATTTTGACCTGTTAAGCCAAACGGAGGGCATTTTGGTCATTTCGCCTTCAGAGGTGATTTTTGGCCGACTTGTCCAGTTGAGTAAATAATTAATATGACATAAAATATGAATAAACAATACTAGAAATTAAATTGAAAATGAGTAGTGGAGGAAAGAAAAGAAAAAGAGGAAAAGGTTTATTTATGACATCATGGTGATGTCATTAAGAAAACTATAACCAATCATAATTAAGTAACCATTTGACTAACTAATAAAAGAGATAATTGAGACCAAGAAATAAAGAAAAAACCAGCAGCCATCTCTTTCCCATTCCAGCCGAAACCCTTGCCCATAGCCAACCTCTATTGACAACTTCAATCAAAGCTTACTTTCTCCCTTCTTTTCACCATAAACCCTAAACCCCTTTCATTAAAAGTTGTCCACTCATCTTGGGAGAGTGTTTGGCAGCCTAGGAAGTGAAGGAAAGTGAAGTTTTGGGTTGGGAAAAATCTGCCTACAAGAGGTTAGTGCACCTATCTACTTAAAACTTTTATTTTCTATGTTAGGGACTTGAAACCAACAAGTATTTGTGAATGAAATGAACCAAACTCATGTGTATGTCCATTAGAGAATTCGGAAGCCCTATTGAAGGTATAGGAATAAGTGTTTTGTTGGTCTTAGAGTGGACTAAAAATGATGTTTAGGATATATATATATATGGATGATGAATTGGTATGCTAACTAAGGCATCTTGTAGAAATTATAATGTGAAGCTAGGGTTTTGGGGAGTGAAAATTGGCTTGGCTGATGAAATTGTTAAAGAACATCCTAATGGTCAATTAATGACCATTTGAAGGAATTTGACCTTAATTGGGACTGAAATAAAGCATGGCAAAGGGAATGAGTGTGCTGCCTAGAGGGTGCAGAATGATGACTGAAATTTCAGTCCATTCAGACAGCCATAACTTTGGCTGTGTAGGTCCAATTGGTGTTTGGCCAATTAGAAATGAAACTAGGCTTATAAGGACACATTTTTTCTGAAGAAACCATGCCCAAAAGACCAAAGCAAGAGGACCAAAAGTTGGCCCCAATCCGGATACCCTGCAACTGATTCTGCAGAATGACCAAATGAACAGTAACTGTTCATTTGGCCATAACTCACTGTGGATTTGGTCAATTGACCTGAAATTTTTACAGCAACAAGTTAAGACATAGAAAAACAACTTTTATGAAGAAACCTACCCCAAATTATGGCAAGAACCTATTCAAATATGCAGTCATAGTCACTGTTCATGTTACTGTAGATATGGTAATTTCTGCAGAATGGAAATCCGGCCAGCTGTGGTTTTTGGACCATATCTGGAGCTACAAAACTCCAAATGGAGTGATTCAAAAAAGGAAATTCAACTAGACAAAATAAGGAACAACTTTTATGTTTACCAATTCCTCAAATTTCCACTGTAACAGTTCCTAATGGAACAGTAAAGTTATGGTACAAAATCTGAAAAATCTGCTCCTTTGGTTTAATGCTTAGAAATGGTATTAACGCTTAATGCCAACAAGTTTTAAATACAAAATGTGGTATGTTGGGAGTGCCAAAGTCAATGTACATATTTTCTATCCAAAAGTCAACATTTTTGTTGACCAATGAGGTGAATAGTAACACCAAAACATGAAATTCACAAATTGAAGAATTTAAAAGTTTCAAATGCCCTAGTATATCTAACAAGATTGGTTTGGATAGTTTGGCATGCCAATAGGGTTCAGTTAGCAGTACTGCACATGGCAATATGCCATTCTGTGATTTTATGGCTTTTAGCCATTCTGACCTTGCATTGAGACTTGGCCTTGTGCCTGATATTATTTACAGCTTGTTAGCTGTTCTGTTGCACACCGGGAGATGCATATGTGACCGATGGTGTGACGGCCCGAGGTACTCGATACCCAGTGCCAGTTTACCCGTTTATCCAGTCCAGTCGTCTAGTGTAGGTTACTTGGGCAACCAAATGAATAAAAGTGGGCAAAGTTAATGAAATAATAGATATACCAATACCAAATAAAGAAATCATACACATTCTATACATACTTACTTTCAGCTATTTTCTTTTATTATATTATTGCACCACTAAGCATTATTGCTTAGCGCGTTGCTTTTGCCACGCGTAGGTACTGGAGATACAGATCGTGAGCCCAGTAGACCGCAGACTGGGTGAGTTCATCCTGCAGCTCTGCACAGTGTCCGTGTCACCTCACTACCTGCAGTGCATTGGTAGGGCACTAGGTGTCATTTTGTCATTTTGTAACTAAATTTTTATTTTCTCATATGTATTTGGATTTATGTAATGTATTTTGAGGTTCATGTAAATAATAAAGATTTATGGTTATGTATGGAAGTAATTTGAGTATTTAATTGTTGTTTATATATGAGAACCCTGAGAAATGATGATTGAGAACTGAAATTGAAAAAAATGTTGAGATTTTGATATTGAGATTCTGTTGATGAATTGAAGTTGGGATTGTTTGGAAATTATTTGGAAGTGTTTTTAACAGGTTCCGAAGAACTGTTTTCTCCATTTTTAGCTGGTACTCCGCCAGATTTTCTTTAAAATTTTCGGAATCTCAAATAAATAATACTTTTGATAAATGGCTAAAATAAATTATATTTCATAAATTATATTCACAAGCATGGTATAAATTAATTAAGGTATATTAGAATGTGCCGGTACACCGTGTGGCATTACTTACTCGGGTATACTGTACACGGGTAAGGGGTGTCACACAACATGCCAAGCAATGTAGCCCACTGCTCATCATTTAGCCCACTAAGTCCTTTTCTTTCAGAGTCAGTCAGAACATCTCACCCACCATCAGCTTCTGGTGTTTGAGTTGTGTTAGCCTTCCTACCTTGTCATGACCTCCACCAGTGCCACGTCTGTGCACACCACCTCGTTCAATCTTGGTTGTGTGTGGTCTGTTGCCCCACCATTTCGGATAACCTATCAGCTGAAAATAAGTTTTAGCATCATGTCCCTCTCGTTTGCAATTTGAGCAAACCATAGTTTTATCCTTTCCATCCCCCTCTGAATTTCGACCACCAGCCTAGATTGCAAACCTCATGGGATTGCCTTTTTCTTCCTTTGTCCATGTCATGGTCCGCACTTGTTCCTACTGAACAACCATAGCATAAACTCGATTAAGGTTTGGTAAGGGATCAGTGCTCAAGATATTGGAATGCGCTGTTCCATACCCCTCTTCATCCAAGCCCATCAAAAATTGATGAACTCTCTATTCTTCACGCTTCCTTTCCAATTCAACGGTAAGATTGCATTTGCATTTAGTACAATTACATACTGGTATCTAATCATAATTGTTCAATTCATCCCAAAGCTTTTTGAGCTTACCATAATAGGTGACTATAGCTTGCCCATCCTGCTTACAATTCGCCAGATCTGATCTTAGTTGCTGCACTCATCGACCGTTCCCAATAGAAAAACACTGCCTAATATCCTCTCACAAATCTTTCACGTTCTCCATGTGAGATATGGTCACACGAAGTGTGGGTTCAATGGTATTAAACACCCAAGAGATGAGCATAGAATTAACAGTTCACCAATCTTCAAGTTCCAGTGAATCATCCATTGGTTGTTTGATGGTTCCATCAATGAAACCATATTTCTTTTTAGCCTGCAATGCAGTCCGCATAGCTCGTGCCCATTCATAATAATTTTCACCCTTCAACTGAACTTGGGTGATTATATTGCCTGATTTGTCATTTAAAGTCAGTGTATAGCGATTCGATGTTTTCTTGTTCGAACCAGAGCTCTCCTCATCTTTTTTCACATCAACCATAGCTCTAACACCATAAAGAATTCTGAGAAAAATGAGGCTGAAAGTTCTACCTCCTTCATTAACACAAGCATAATATATATATACATAAGAGTTACAGCTTACCAAATCTCCTAAACAAGGTAAACTCCTAAAACTATACAACAAAAAATCTCCTAAACAAAGTAACCTATCAAGACTTTACAAAAAAAAAAAAAAAAAAAAATTCACAAAACTTCCTAAACCAACAACTGCCAAGATCTTTACTGCTTGATCCAATAAAGGATGGAGCCATTGCAGTTCCCTGCTCCCAAAGTAATTTATTAAAAAAAAAAATAACAATAAAAAAAACAAAATTATACAAATCAGAATACAATCAGAATAGTTTTATAAAATAATAATGAACAATTTACCCAAATAAAGAACACTCTATTTTAAGAAATGAATTCAAATGCCAAGCTGCAAGATCTTTTACTACACAAAGTGTAATCATTACTAATTCTATTGTAGCCAAGAAACCTATCCAAGCAGATGAATATAAATGGTCAGGACAACTTGCTGAAATTGGGACCTGTTACAGATAATTCAAACAGAAGTTAATTTGTTGATCAGAATATATATATAGAATGTAAGAATAGCTGAAAGGGGATTTACTTGGAAAAACATCAACAGTTACCAGAAACAACACCTTCCAAACAGAAGTAAACATCCCAGCAACCAATTGTCTCTTCCAATGCTGGAGAAAGATTTTAGTGGTAGCAATTTGGTGCTTAATAGTTTAGGGCCTTTGAGAAATGCCATGGAAATGGCTCCATATACACAGATTACAGTCCTTAGAATCTTGACCATACTTCTCAAGCTGAGGGTATTTAATTTCTCCAATCTAGTCAATTTTAGAGAATACAGACAAAAATTATTAAAAAGCTTCCATAATATAAAAGAGGAAAGTTAAATGTGCAATCCATTAAAGCTATATGACCATAGCTATCCAAATATCAGACAAAGAAATAGTAAATTTGTAACACCCTCCCGGTAGCAACTCCGTACATTCTACTGTTCCGGTGACCGGTGTCGGTCCGGACAGCTAGAACGTCCGGAAAAATATTTAAACTAAAGTCAGGAACCATAATTAACTCAAATATTAATAAGAAAAATTTAGTAAAAATTTTAGAAATAAAATACAACCAAGTTAAAGGAGCCGGTGCCCAAGCGATGGGTAACCCAGAGGGAAGTTGCGGTCCTCGCAACTAGGAGCCCTAGACCCGGGGAAAAATTCACAAAATAATTTTTGGAACTCCAAAGAAGGGTCATTGAGGTTCCGATGGCATTAAAATGCCAAGAAAATATTTAGAAAAAATTTTCAATCGGTACAGACAATTTTGACCCGTTAAGCCAAACGGAGGGCATTTTGGTCATTTTGCCTTCAGAGACGATTTTTGGCCGATTTGTCCAGTTAAGTAAATAATTATTATGACATAAAATATGAATTAATGTTGATGAAAAATTAATTTGAAGTTAGTAGAAAAGAAAGGAAAAGAAAATACAATATAATGCAAATAATGACATCATTATGATGTCATTTAAAAGCTTCCACCAATCACAATTAAACAACCATCTAATTAACTAATAAAAAGAGACAAATGAGACCAAAGGAATTAAAAATACCAGCTGCCTTCTTCTTCCCCAAACCAGCCGAAATCCATGCCCTTGACCAAACCTCCAATAAAACTTCAACAAGCTTCATTTCTCTCTTTGTTTCACCATAAATCCTCCTACTCCTTTCATTAAAAATCATCCTTGCACCTTGAATAACCCTTAGGCAGCCTAGAAAAGAAAAGAAAGTGAAGTTTAAGCTTGGAAAATTCTGCCCTACAAGAGGTTAGTGCTTACTTATGCAAATATTTCTTTATTTCCATGTTAGGGACTTGAATTTAGTATGAAATTGTAAATTAAATGGACTAAAACTCATGTGTATGTATACCATGAATTTCGGCAGCCCTAAGGAAGGAATGAATTTGATTGTTTTAATGGACTTAGAATGAATTAGAGATTATGTTTAAAGTGTATATATATATATATATATATAAGGAATGAAAGAGTTAACTAAGGTGTGTGATGTAAACCTTGAATTTGAGCTAGGGTTTGGGAGTGAAATTTAGATTTGGCTTATGAAGTGGTAAGTGAACATTATAATGGTCAATTAGTGACCATTTGAGCTAAGTTGACCATAATTTGAAGAGATTTAGAGTAATACAAACTGAATTGGTGGGCTGCCTAATGAGTGCAGCAGGGAGGCTGGGAGTCCAGCCTGTTTGGACTGCCATATCTTTGGCTTTGTAGGTTCAATTGGTGTTTGGCCAATTGGACATGAAACTAGACATATAATGGCACAATTTTTCTGGAGAAACCATGCCCAAAAGACCAAAGCCAGTGGACTAAAAGTTGGCCCCAATCCGGATACCCTGCAAGCAGATTCTGCAGAATGACCAAATGAACAGTAAGGACATAACTCACTGTAAAATGGTCCATTTGACCTGAAATTTTTACAGCAACAAGATAAGATATAGAAAAACAACTTTCATGAAGAAACCAACCCCAAATTATGACCAGAACCTATCCAACAAGGCACTCACATTCACTGTTCATTGTACTGTAGATTTGGTAAATTCTGCAGTTTTCCAATCCGGCCAGCTGTGGTTTTTGGACCATATCTGGAGCTACAAAACTCCAAATGGAGTGATTCAAAAAAAGAAATTCAACTAGACAAAATAAGGAACAACTTTCATGTTTACCATTTCCTCAAATTTCCACTGTAACAGTCCCTAATGGAACAGTATATTTATGGTACAAAAACTGAAAATTCTGCCCCTTAGTACTAAGTTTGGAAATGGATTTGGTGATTAATTCCAACAAGTTTTAAATGCAAAATGTGGTACATTGGGAGTGTTAAAACCAATACACATATTTTCTATCCAAAAGTCAACATTTTTGTTGACTAATAAAGTGAATAGTAACACCAAAACTTGAAATTCACAAATTGAAGAATTTTAAAGTATCAAATGCCCTAGTATACCTAACAAGATTGGTTTGGATAGTTTGGCATGCCAATAGGGTTCGATTAGCGATCGCACATGGCATTATGCCATTCTCGTGATTTTATGGCTTTTAGTCATTTTGATATTGTGTTGAGACTTGGCCTCGTGCCTAATATTATTTACAAATTGTTAGCGCTCATGCACACCGGAGATACATATGTGACCGATGGTGTGACGCCCGAGGTACTTGATACCCAAAGTGCGGTTACCCGTTTATCCATCCGATCGTCCAAAGATAGGTTACTTGGGCAACCAAATGAATGAAAATGGACAAAGTTAAAGAAATAAATGAATATAACAAATACAAAACAAATAAGACATATACATTCAATACATATTTATTTTCTGCTATTTTCTTTTATTTTATTATTGCACCACTAAGCATCATTGCTTAGCGCGTTGCTTTTGCCACGCGTAGGTTCCGAGATACCGATCGAGAGCCCAGAGACCGCAGACTGGGTGAGACCATCCTACAGCTCTGCATAGTGTCCGTGTCACCTCACCATCTTCTGTGCATTGGTGGGACACTAGGTTTCATTTTGATATTTTGTAACTAATTTTTATTTTCTCATATGTAACTGAACTTATGAAATGTATTTTGATGTTCATGTAAATAATGAGAATTGTGTTCGTGAATGGAAAAGTGAATGTTTATCTGTGATTATACATGATTATCACATGAGATGAATGATTGAGAAATGAAATTGAAAAATGTTGAGATTTTGACGTTGGAGTTTGTGATGATTGAATATGATTATAGGAAGTGTTTTTCACAGGTTCCGAAGAACTATTTTCTCCATTTTTAGCTGATCACGGATTTTCTATAAAATTTTCTAACCTCAAATAAATTAAAATTTCAACAAATGACTTAAATAGATTATATTTCACAAGATATATTCAAAATTATGATGAAAATTAATTAAGATAAAATAAAGTGTTCCGGTACACCGTGTGACATAACTTACTCGGATATACTGTAGACGGGTAAGGGGTGTCACATTTAGTGGTATCAGAGCACGGTTTAGGCGTTTCTGGGCCTAGATTGAGTCCATACCATGCATTGCATTTGTAAGAGTCGAGGTGACACTAATGCAGATCTGTTTGTCTTTCTTATTTTGAATAGGATATGGACCCTACATCACAGAGAGCAGTTGAGGAGGAAGTGGAGAGTCATGCTCCACCTGCAGCAGCTGAGACTGGGGGTATGGGAGAACCTGCTCCGCCAACTCAAGCGAGCCTCGCCACCTCCACAGGCCATGTTCCAGCAAATGGCCGAATTCTTCAGACAAATGGCCGGGGTAATGCCAGCACCACCACCACCACCTCCATAACCAAAATCACATCTAGAAAGATTGAGAAAGTTTGGAGCAGTGGACTTCTTTGGCAAGAGAGAATATGATTCTGTTGCAGCCGAAAATTGGTTGAACAGAACAGGCAGAGTTCTAAAACAACTCCACTGCACTCCAGAGCAAAATCTAGAAGTTGCTGTATCTCTGCTGCAAGACGACGCATATGAATGGTGGGATACTATGACCAGTGAAGTATAGCCAGAAATAGTAACTTGGGACTTCTTCCTCTCCGAATTTAAGAAGAAATATGTGGGTAGTGTATACCTGGAAGAGAGAAGAAGAGAGTTCATTAACCTGAGGTAGAGGCAGCTGTCAGTGGCCGAGTATGAGAAGGAATTCGTCAGATTAAGCCGCTACGGAAAGGAGATAGTCCCTAATGAGGCTGAAAGGTGTAAGAGATTTGAAGAGGGACTAAATGACAACATAAAGATCATGATCACTGCCTTGGGAATCACAGACTTTACCAAGCTAGTGGAAGCTGCAATAAAGGTTGAAAAGGTTAGAATCAGTGAGCAGACTAGAAGGGAAAGACAGCAGAAGAGGGGCCAGTCGCCTAGTTCATCTCCCGCATTTGGGAAGAAGTTCAAGGGTCCACCCGCACGCAGTTCAGTCAGCCACAAGGTCGTGGTCGGTCTCGGGGCCCAGCCACGCTTACCCCTAGGAGAGGTCACCCACACCATCGGTGGGCCGCTCTGTGGATGGGGTTCAGGACCAGCCCAGATCTTCTCGCATGTCCACATTGTTTGAAATGGCATAAGGGGGAGTGTTGAGAGTGACTGGTGCTCGCTAAGGTGTGGGTCAACAGAGCATCGCTTGAGGAACCGCCCACGCAGAACTACTACACCGCTCCAACACAAGCGCATGCACCGCCCTGCACCACAAAGGGGTAGGAAATCGGCAACTGACGCAGTTGGGACCATCACGCAGGCTCGCATCCGAGCGCAGAGAGGCCGGATAATGCACCACCTGCGAGCCTATGCCATTAGAGCTCGGGAGGAGCAAGATGCCGGATGTCATCGAGTACGTTCTCCTCTACAATACATCTCAGCATGCATTAGTGGATCCAGATCCACTCATTCATACATCTGCATCAACTTACCCGTAGAAAGGGGGATACTAGTAGGGAGAGTGACCAAGACATTACGGTCACTAATCCATTGGGCCACGCAGGTGGTAGTGAACAAAGTGTACAAGGGTTGCCCGTTAAGGATTCAGGGTATGAATTCTTGGCACCTAATTGAGTTGCCCTTCCACGAGTTTGACGTGATTTTGGGAATGGACCGTTGTCACGTCATCGTGCAATAGTTGATTGCAAATTGAAGAGAATTTCTTTGAAAACTTCAAGGTAATGAGATCACCGTTGTGGGGAAAGGACAGATTTCTTGTCCAATGTCATCTCAAACCACGTTGCAAGAAGAATGATGAGAAAAGGTCGTGAAGCCTACCTAGCACATGTGGTGGATACTAGGCGAGCTAAGCCAAACCCGAGTGATATACCCACGAAGAGACTTCCTGCAGGTATTTCTGAAAAGTTGCCCGGTTTGCCACCGTAAAGGGAAGTTGAATTTGCTATTGAGACATCTGCCGGCACAAGACCCATTTCCATTGCTCCTTATAGGATGGCACCCATCGAATTGAGGGAGTTGAAAACTCGGTTGCAAGAGTTGCTTGATAAGGGGTTCATACGCCCAAGGTGTCACCATGGGGAGCTCCAAAGGTCGCTTTGTAAAGAAAAAGGATGGGACTTTGAGGCTATGCATTGATTACCGGCATTGAATAAAGTGATCGTGAAGAACAAATATCCGTTGCCTAGAATTGATGATCTGCTTGATCGGTTGAAGGGAGCAGAGTATTTTCTAAGATTGATCTCGCATCGTGGTATCATCGATTGAGGGTGAAGGATGCATGTGCCAAAGATCGCATTCAGACCCGATATGGGCATTATGAGTTTCTAGTGATGCCCTTTGGCCTAACAAATGCACCAATGCATTCATGGACCTTATGAACCGTATCTTCCATCCACACTTAGATCGGTTCGTAGTGGTCTTTATTGATGATATTTTGGTGTATTCCAAGATCGGGAAGAACACGATGAGCATTTGAGGATTGTTCGCAAACCCCGAGAGAAAAGAAGTCAGTATGCTAAGTTGTCCAAGTGTGACTTCGTTGAATGAGATTGCATTCCTTGGACACATAGTGTCACCGATGGGATTAGAGTGGATCCCAAGAAAATAGAAGCGATAATGGAATGGAAGCCTCCCAGAATACAACTGAGGTCGAAGTTTCTTGGGGCTAGCTGGTATTACAGAGATTTGTGAAGGGATTTTCCTTAATAGCCGCTCCAATGACCAAGTTATTACACAAGAATGTCGATTTGACCGGAATGACAAGTGTCGCACAGTTTTGAGAAGTTGAAGGCTATGTTGACAGAGGCACCAGCACACACCAAAGGTCGTGAAAGGACTTTATGGTCTACAGTGATGCCTCTCATAATGGGTTAAGGTGTGTATTGATGCAAGAGGGAAAGGTGGTCGCTTATGCTTCCAGACAGCTAAGGCCACATGAACAGAATTACCCTACCCATGATCTAGAGCTTGCAGCAATTATCTTTGCACTGAAGATATGGAAGCATTACTTGTATGGTGAAAAGTGCTATATTTACACAGACCATAAAAGTCTGAAATATTTGCCAACTCAGAAGGAGCTCAACCTTAGACAGAGGCGATGGATTGAGTTCCTGAAGGACTATGATTGTGTGATTGACTATCATCCTGGGAAGGCAAATGTTGTTGCTGATGCTTTGAACAGAAAATCCATGACAGCCTTGAGATCATTGAATGCCCGTCTATCTTTGGTTCGAGATGGAGCTATTTTGGCTGAGTTGCAAGTGAGGCCAAACCTGCTACAGCAGATTTTAAATGGGCAGATGGTAGATGAGAAGCTAATGGCTATTATGAGCAAAATCTCAGAAGGAAAAGCAACTGACTATGGGGTGAAAGCAGATGGGTGTCTATATTACAAAGGAAGACTGTATGTACCAGATGATGGGGAATTAAAGGCCAGTATTCTAAAAGAGGCACACACTAGTGTATATGATATGCACCCAGGAAGTACAAAGATGTATCATGATCTGAAGCTTCAGTATTGGTGGCCTGGTATGAAGAAAGACATAGCTGACTATGTGACTAAATGTTTAACATGTCAGCAAGTCAAGGCAGAACATCAAGTTCCATCAGGTTTGCTACAGCCTATACGCATACCAGAATGGAAATGGGATCGGATTACCATGGATTTTGTAAGTGGTCTACCTCTCACCCAGAAGAAACATGATGCAGTATGGGTGATAGTTGATAGATTGACAAAGTCAGCACACTTTCTCGCCGATTAGACCGACTACTCACCGGAGAAGTTAGCGATTGTATATCGCTGAGATAGTTAGATCGCATGGAATTCCACTTTCCATCATATCCGATCGAGACCCAAGGTTTACATCGAGATTTTGGAAGAAGTTGCATGAGTCCTGGGTACACAACTCCACTTCAAGACAAAGATTCCATCCTCAGACGGATGGGCAATCCGAAAGAGTAATCCAGGTAAACAATTGAACCAATTGAATTAATACAACTATTGAATTAAAATGATAATAATAACATGAAATATATGTCAGGTCCTTGAGGATATGCTGAGGAGTTGTGTCATTGAGTTTGAGGGAAGTTGGGATAGATACCTCCCACTGGCAGAATTTGCATACAACAATAGTTACCAAGCTAGTATCCAAATGGCCCCGTATGAAGCACTGTATGGGAGGAAATGTAGAACTCCAGTGTGCTGGACTGAATTGGGTGAAGACAAAGTGGTGAGGCCAGACCTGGTGAAACAGACTGAGGAGAAAGTGAAACTAATCAAAGCTAATCTGAAGGTTACCTCAGACAGACAGAAATCCTATGCCGACTTGAAAAGAAAAGAAATAGAATATGCGGTTGGCGACAAAGTGTTCCTCAAGGTGTCACCGTGGAAGAAGGTATTGAGGTTTGGAAGAAAAGGTAAGTTAAGCCCTAGGTTCATTGGCCCATATGAAGTCATTGAACGTGTGGATCCAGTGGCCTATAGGCTAGCTTTACCACCAGAGCTGGACAAGATCCACAATGTGTTCCACGTGTCCATGCTCAGAAGATACCGCTCAGATCCTTCACATGTCATCTCCAGGGAAGAAATTGAAATACAAATGATTTGACATATGAAGAAGAACCTCTACGGATCCTGGCTCGGGAAGTGAAAGAGTTAAGAAATAAGCAGATTCCACTGGTGAAAGTGCTTTGGAGGCACCATAACACCGAGGAGGCAACTTGGGAAAGTGAAAAAATGATGAGGCAATAGTTCCCTCAACTGTTTGCATCAGGTAAAATTTCGAGGACGAAATTTAAATTAGAGGGGAAGAGTTGTAACACCCTCCCAGAGCAACTCCGCACATTCTCAAGCTTTGATGGCAGTGTCGGTCCGGACAGCTAGAACATCCGGAAAAATATTTAAACTAAAGTCAGGAACCATAATTAACTCAAATATTAATAAGAAAAATTTAGTAAAAATTTTAGAAATAAAATACAACCAAGTTAAATGAGCCGGTGCCCAAGCGATGGGTAACCCAGAGGGAAGTTGCGGTCCTCGCAACTAGGAGCCCTAGACCCAGGGAAAAATTCATGAAATAATTTTTGGGACTCCAGAGAAGGGTCATTGAGGTTCCTATAGCATTAGAATGCCAAGAAAATATTTAGAAAAATTTTTCAATCGGTACAGACAATTTTGACCCGTTAAGCCAAATGGAGGGCATTTTGGTCATTTCGCCTTCAGAGACGATTTTTGGCCGACTTGTCCAGTTAAGTAAATAATTATTATGACATAAAATATGAATTCATGTTGATGAAAAATTAATTTGAAGTTAGTAGAAAAGAAAAGAAAAGAAAAGAAAATACAATATAATGCAAATAATGACATCATTATGATGTCATTTAAAAGCTTCCACCAATCACAATTAAACAACCATCTAATTAACTAATAAAAAGAGACAAATGAGACCAAAGAAATTAAAAATACCAGCTGCCTTCTTCTTCCCCAAACCAGCCGAAATCCATGCCCTTGACCAAACCTCCACTAAAACTTCAACAAGCTTCATTTCTCTCTTTGTTTCACCATAAATCCTCCTACTCCTTTCATTAAAAATCATCCTTGCACCTTGAATAACCCTTAGGCAGCCTAGAAAAGGAAAGAAAGTGAAGTTTAAGCTTAGAAAATTCTGCCCTACAAGAGGTTAGTGCTTACTTATGCAAATATTTCTTTATTTCCATGTTAGGGACTTGAATTTAGTATGAAATTGTAAATTAAATGGACTAAAACTCATGTGTATGTATACCATGAATTTCGGCAGCCCTAAGAAAGGAATGAATTTGATTGTTTTAATGGACTTAGAATGAATTAGAGATTATGTTTAAAGTGTATATATATATATAAGGAATGAAAGAGTTAACTAAGGTGTGTGGTGTAAACCTTGAATTTGAGCTAGGGTTTGGGAGTGAAATTTAGATTTGGCTTATGAAGTGGTAAGTGAACATTATAATGGTCAATTAGTGACCATTTGAGGTAAGTTGACCATAATTTGAAGAGATTTAGAGTAATACAAACTGAATTGGTGGGCTGCCTAATGAGTGCAGCAAGGAGGCTAGGAGTCCAGCCTGTTTGGACTGCCATATCTTTGGCTGTGTAGGTTCAATTGGTGTTTGGACAATTGGACATGAAACTAGACATATAATGGCACAATTTTGCTGAAGAAACCATGCCCAAAAGACCAAAGCAAGTGGACTAAAAGTTGGCCCCAATCCGGATACCCTGCAAGCAGATTCTGCAGAATGACAAAATGAACAGTAAGGCCATAACTCACTGTAAAATGGTCCATTTGACCTGAAATTTTTACAGCAACAAGATAAGATATAGACAAACAACTTTCATGAAGAAACCTACCCCAAATTATGACCAGAACCTGTCCAACAAGGCACTCACATTCACTATTCATTGTACTGTAGATTTGGTAAATTCTGCAGTTTTCCAATCCGGCCAGCTGTGGTTTTTGGACCATATCTGGAGCTACAAAACTCCAAATGGAGTGATTCAAAAAAAGAAATTCAACTAGACAAAATAAGGAACAACTTTCATGTTTACCATTTCCTCAAATTTCCACTGTAACAGTCCCTAATTGAACAGTAAATTTATGGTACAAAAACTGAAAATTCTGCCCCTTAGTGCTAAGTTTGGAAATGGATTTGGTGATTAATTTCAACAAGTTTTAAATGCAAAATGTGGTACATTGGGAGTGTTAAAACCAATACACCTATTTTCTATCCAAAAGTCAACATTTTTGTTGACTAATGAAGTGAATAGTAACACCAAAACTTGAAATTCACAAATTGAAGAATTTTAAAGTATCAAATGCCCTAGTATACCTAACAAGATTGGTTTGGATAGTTTGGCATGCCAATAGGGTTCAGTTAGCGATCGCACATGGCATTATGCCATTCTCAGGATTTTATGGCTTTTAGCCATTTTGATATTGTGTTGAGAATAGGCCACGTTCCTAATATTATTTACAAATTGTTAGTCGCTCATTGCACACCGGAGATACATATGTGACCGATGGTGTGACGCCCGAGGTACTTGATACCCAGCACTGGGCTTACCCGCTTATCCATCCGATCGTCAGATAGGTTACTTGGGCAACCAAATGAATGAAAATAGACAAAGTTAAAGAAATAAATGAATATAACAAATACAAAACAAATAAGACATATACATTCAATACATATTTATTTTCTGCTATTTTCTTTTATTTTATTATTGCACCACTAAGCATCATTGCTTAGCGCGTTGCTTTTGCCACGCGTAGGTTCTGGAGATACTGATCGAGAGCCCAGTAGACCGCAGACTGGGTGAGACCATCCTGCAGCTCTGCATAGTGTCCGTGTCACCTCACCATCTTCTGTGCATTGGTAGGACACTAGGTTTCATTTTGATATTTTGTAACTAATTTTTATTTTCTCATATGTAACTGAACTTATGAAATGTGTTTTGATATTCATGTAAATAATGAGAATTGTGTTTGTGAATGGAAAAGTGAATGTTTATCTGTGATTATACATGATTATCACATGAGATGAATGATTGAGAAATGAAATTGAAAAATGTTGAGATTTTGACGTTGGAGTTTGTGATGATTGAATATGATTATAGGAAGTGTTTTTCACAGGTTCCGAAGAACTGTTTTCTCCATTTTTAGCCGGTACTCTGCCGGATTTTCTATAAAATTTTCGGAACCTCAAATAAATTAAAATTTCAACAAATGACTTAAATAGATTATATTTCACAAGATATATTCAAAATTATGATGAAAATTAATTAAGATAAAATAAAGTGTTCCGGTACACCGTGTGACATAACTTACTCGGATATACTGTAGACGGGTAAGGGGTGTCACAAAATTGGTTTGCTTTATTGACCCAAAAATGGTTGCCTATATAAAGGTGATAGCAGGGCTCAGATTAGACGTTGCAGTTGCTACAGTGGTAGAGGTTAAGTAGAGGCCCTTAAAGTAGGCATTTTGGTTAGCTGTAATGCTTCAATTCAAATGAAAATTACACCACAAAATCTGAGAATATATTAAAACCAACAAGGAAAAAAGAAAGGGGATAATATAGATTGACATACCCAATAAGAGAGGCAAGAAATATCCAAGCGAAGCTCCTTAATCCCAAAGAAGACCTACATGAATTTCTTCTGCAGCAAAAACAGAGTCCGAGAAAGAGGATTACATAGAAAGAGAGAGAGAGAGAGAGAGAGAGAGAGAGAGAGAGAGAGGGCTTTTGTCTTGGTTATGTACCTTCTTCAAAGGAATGCAAGAGGTGCCATGATCAAAGTTGCCATGCCTTGCCTGTAAACTGCCTAGACTCTAGGATTCAATCCTTGTAAAAGAGCAGCTCTGCTTAAGAGAGAAAGCCAAGCATAAACGAATTGTAACCCAAACATTGCCATCAATGGCTTACACTCATCAAAACTTCCCATTACTTCTTTTTGATCCTTCAACTATTTTCTACACTGAAATCACGACTAAGGTAACCTGGCAACCTAGAAACGTATAGACGAGTAGAGCACAGCATATACATATCCTAATCTTTAATTTGTTACGTTTTCAAATTCATCATAAGACACCGACTAACAAATACTCTCAAATAAGTTTTGGCTTTGCGGGGAGTTGGTACATACTATCATGGGTGAGCTTTGAGGCACATATTAATAGTGATCATGTACATATGGAATACCCTAGGATCATCATAAAATTTACATGATATACACTTATGATTAATAATTAGACTAAAATTGTTATACATGAAATAATTTTATTATATAAAAAATCTGTTTAAGAGTTGAGTTAAAAAATAATTTTAAATTTTTTTTTTAAAAACGATTAAAAAAGTAATTTAAAGCTATTATTTATTTATTTTAAATTTTTTGATGAATAAATACAGTTTCAAATAATTTTTAATAATTTTAAATTAATATTTTTTACATAATATTATTTATGAAATCAATCCAAATAATAACACTAAATATATTCTATAATTAAGTTCACTTTTTCTTACACAAAAGAAAGATATTATTTATGTCAAAATTATGAAATTTTTATAAAAAATATATATATTTGAAAATATATTAATAGAATATTTTTGAAAATTTAAAAAAAAAAAAAAAAAAAAAAATATATATATATATATATATATATATATATATATATATATATATATATTCAGAACATAAATAATAAAGCAAATGAGCAAATCCAAATGTCGATTGGACTAACAATTTTTTTCTTGTAATGTTAAAAGCATGGGAGAGAGAATGAAGAGGAGACAAGTAGCATGGTAATGTTGATTTGTTAGCTCATAGACTAATACTATATAAATTTTGAAAAAGATGTCCAAAATATTGCTTCAAAACAAAATCTTGCTCGATGGAAAGCTATTTTGAGTATTTTTTATTTTGATATTGAATATATTAAAGGAGATATGAATTCTGTTCCTGACTTCTTGACTCGTGAATTCTTGCAGACCCCTCACCATGATTCCTAGAAAACAACCGGGAGATTGACAAAAGGAGAAAAAAGAATCAAAAGCAAAGTCAACTTCCTCATCTAAACAAAAGCCTTCAAGCCAATCCCAAGCTCTTGCTTTAACCCAACCAAAAGCCACTCCTCAAAACTCTATCGTTTCTTGGAATTCCTTATTCCAAAAAGAGATAGACTAACTACAAAACCCTTCCACTTCACAAGCTTCTAAAGCCACAGAAAAACTTCAAAAATCACAAGAAAGCTAGCTATAGGAATGGTTAGCAAATCTTATTAACCATCCTGAGCTTTGTCAGGTTCTGAAAGAGTTCCTTCCTGAAGGACCACATAAAGATGTTATCACTGATATCTGCTTAAAAAATATAGAAAAAGAGATTGTTTTACATGAACCAAAACCTCTTTCTCAAAATGTTACCCAAACTGTTTTAACTCAATAAACTGCTTTTCAAACTGATTTAACTCCAAAGCTTGTTTCTCCAATGAATTTAATTTTAAACCCTGAAGAACTGATTATTTCTTAAAATTTTTCACAAAATTATAGTCCCTCTCCACAATGGTTTATCAAAGAATCTTTCCAAAACATTTTAACTGTTGAAGATGGTTTTTATGATTCTAACCCAAGTTTGTGTGCAGCAAAGTTCTTTGGCTCTTGGCATTACAAACCCTGGGAATAATCTAAAGACCCAGCTTATTATCAAAGTATTTTGATTAAAACTAGCTCAGTCAAAATAAAACACTTCCCAGAAAACTCTCCCTCTCTAAATTACTCAACTTGCACCATCATTAAAGTTATCCACCCAATAGACTGGGGACAAAACCTTTCACTTCCCAAAAAAATTCTAAGCCAGATACAGAAAAAGCCTTCCTGCCAATCAAGCTTTCACTTACTAGGATTACCACCAAGTCTGGATTAATGCCTTTTTAATTCAAAACTCTAATTTAACTCATACCTGACTCTTCTTCTTCAACACTTTTTCTACTTTTCACCAAGCCCTTTGCAGTTTCAAGGAATTCTCTGTCTAGTCTCCAACAAAAGAACAGGAAAGAATTTCTTCAAGCCATTCAAGATCGCCTGAATCAACTTTCGTCCACTTCTATATAGTCCAATGTTGTCATTCCAGACACTCCTGAAGCCTCTGTCAATGTAATGGAACAATCTTCTGATGAAGAGAATGCTTTTAAAGAAGAAGCTCTTCCAGAAGTAAATAAAGTTCATTAGCAAAATCCTCAATGACTTTACTATCCAAGGGCCACTGCTCCAGATATCAATCTGGAAGACAAACCGAGTGCCCTCTCCCAAAGCCGCTATAATGCTTCTTCTGTCTATGAATGGAACATAGATGAAATGTCTGAATACAATATCCTTAACATCTTTTAGCAAATAACTATGGCCGCCAATGCTTATCGAACCCAGACAAGCACCACTGACCAAGCTATTATGGAACTTCTCATAGCAGGATTCTCAGGTCAATTTAAAGGATGGTGGGATTATTTTCTCACTTCCTAGCAGAAACTTAAGATTCTAAAGTCTGTTGAACTTGATGAAGATCAAGAACCAATACTTGATGAGCATGACAGACCAATTCAAAATGTTGTTGCCACTCTCATTTTACCCTTGACTCTTCACTTTGTCGGAGATCCATCACATCTCAAAGACAAGAATGCTGAACTTCTTTCTAATCTTTGGTGTAAAAAGCTTAGCAACTTCAAATGGTATAAGGATACTTTCCTTACCAGAGTTATGCTTCGAGAAGACTCCAACTTGCCATTTTGGAAGGAGAAATTCCTTGTTGTCCCCCCTCCTCTCCTTGGTGAAAAGGTTCGAAATAAGATCAAGGGACAAAACAATGAAAAAATTCCTTATGATCAGCTCACTTATGGAGAACTCATTAGCTTCACCCAGAAAGAAGGCTTAAAGATTTGCCAAGATCTTAAGCTTCAGAAACAACTTCAATGGGAACTCCAGAAAACCAAGAAAGAACTTGGAACCTTTTGCCAACAATTTGATATTTCCCACCAAAAGCCATCTTCCTCTTTAACCTTCAAACCCTGCATAGATTGCCAAACCAAAAGACATCGAAAGCACAAGAAATATCTCTCTAAACTTAAATCCCCTTATTACCAAGACATACCCTCCAAAAGAAAATCTTACACTAGAAGACACCAAAGAGCTTTTCAAAAGACCCACGATCCCCATTCTACTTCCAGAAGAGACGTTACTTGCTATAGATGTGGCAAGAAAGGTCACATTACAAAATATTGAAATCTCAACAGAAGAATCCATGAGCTCCAACTTGAAGAAGAAACTTTGTGTAAACTTGAAGCCCTTTTGCTTGAATCTAATTCCGAAGACACTATTTTAGCTTCTTCAAAAGACAATCAAGCCCTCCAGCTTGACGAAATCCTCTCCGAATCTTCTATAACTGATGAACCTGAAAAACAACTAAATATGCTCACAAAAGATCAAAGATTTATGCTTGATGTTATTCAACACATCCAAGACCCTCAACTTTAGAAAGAATATCTCACTAAGCTTCAACACTCTTTTGAAGCATCATCATCTGAAACCCCTTCTACCTCTGTGCCATCCAAAGCCAATAACCCATATAACCTCACAGCCATCTTACAAAAAGCCAAAACCTCCAAGACAAAAACCTCTGCTTCCACCATTCAAGAACTCCAGAATGAAATTAAAACCATCAAGTCTGAACTCAAGTAACTCCAAACCAAATAGAAGGAAGACTCTATTGTCATCCAACTTCTTCTTCAGAAAATTTCTTAAGAAGAAGTCTTAAGAAGATTTCTATGTTGCCGCCCACGCTAGGCCTTTAAGCCAATCCCAAGCTCTTGCTTTAACGTAACCAAAAGCCACTCATCAAAACCCTATCATTTCTTAGAATTCCTTATTCCAAAAAGAGATAGACTAACTGCAAAACCCTTCCACTTCACAAGCTTCTAAAGCCACAGAAAAACTTCAAAAATCATAAGAAAGCCAGCTACAGGAATGGTTAGCAAATCTTATTAACCATCCTGAGTTTTGTCAAGTTCTGCAAGAGTCCCTTCCTGAAGGACCACATAAAGATGCTATCACTAATATTTGTTTAAAAAATGTAGAGAAAGAGATTGTTTTACATAAACCAAAACCTCTTTCTCAAACTGTTTCCCAAACTTTTTTAACTTAACAAACTGCTTTTCAAACTGATTTAACTCCAAAGCTTGTTTCTCCAATGAATTTAACTTTAAAGCCTGAGGAACCAATTGTTTCTCAAAATTTTTCACAAAATTTTGGTCCCTCTCCACAATGGTTTATCAAAGAATCTTTTCAAAACATTTTAAATATTGAAGATGGTTTTTATGATTTTAACCCAAGTTTGTGTGCAGCAAAGTTCTTCAGCTCTTGGCATTACAAACCCTGGGAACAATATAAAGACCCAGCTTATTATCAAAGTATTTTGATTAAAACTGGCTCAGTCAAAATAAAACACTTCCCAGAAAACTCTCCCTCTCCAAAATACTCAACTTGCACCATCATTAAAGTTATCCACCTAATGGACTGGGGACAAAACCTTTCACTTCCCAAAAAATTCCAAGCCAGATATGGAAAAAGCCTTCTTGCCGACCAAGCTTTCACTTACTGGGATTACCACCAAGCCTGGATTAATGCCTTTTTAATCCAAAACTCTAATTTAACTCATACCTGGCTCTTCTTCTTCAACACTGTTTCTACTTTTCACTTTCCTAGATGGTTTGCTAAATGGTGGGCATGGATAGGAGCCACACCTAAAATCTTACCTTCTGAAATTTATCAAGGGTATACCACTTTTAAAGCCAGATATGTCCCTCCACCAGAAGAAGACTTATCTCTTTTACCTTCAAAGTTCTTAGTTCCTTAAGTTCTTGCCTGGGAATATAACGTTAAACCTAGACAACTTATTTAAGGCCCTATTCTGATCCGAAGATTCAAAGTCAAATGGTGGTCTAAGTTTTGATCTTCCAAATACTTTTTGGGAAAGAAAACAACATGTTGTTGACCTCCCATATGAAACTGGTTTTCATGAATCCCAAATTCCAACGAAAGCTCACCCCATTCAAATGAACAAAGACCAAAGAATTAATGTAAAGAAGAAGAAGAAAGATCAACAGATAATATGATGATGAAGCAAAATAGCGATTAAAGAACAAATAATATGTAACATAATAGATGAATTAAAGTGCAAAATATAAATCAATTAAAACATAAAATATGTACGGTAGAACTAGCCACTAATAGATAAATAATTAAATAAACAAAGTAAAATATTATAATTAAATATAAAGTATGGGCGGTAGAACCAACCACTGATAAATAATTAATAGTAAGAATAAAATTTTCTGAAAATAGGCTTTGATTAAAGCTTGGAAGTTACTTACATATGGAGATAAAATTTAAATTTAAAAGGGTAAGGATACAAAGGATGTCAGATGAGAGAAAAGGGAGAAAACTAGGTAAGGGAAAACTCTTCTAGGAAAATTCTGTCTAAGGCTTGGGTATAACCTCTCCTTTTATAGATGAAGGACGGTTTTGTACAATAATTGGAAGTTACTATTACACATGTGAAAAGTTGGTGGAGTTGGCCGAAAGTGGAGTTTCCTGTAGCCATGTGAAGTGGAGAAGTTAAATAAAGTTTACTGGAAAATGTCTTTTCTGTAGCTTTGTCAAAGTTAAAATAAGTGAAGTCTGCCAGAAGTGAAGACTCCCATGTTCATGTGATGATTCAGGAGTGCTTTAAGGTGGAGAAAATGCTAAAACAGTAATCTTCATTATCGTTTCCAAGGCTGACTGCTTCTGATAAGGTGCTGGCTTTGCTAGAAGTTGCAAAAAAATCTGTCTTGCTTGATAATAGTTGCTTCATTATAGTGAAATATTCTTCCTCCATCTTAGCTTGGGCAAGTAGAGCCAGATACGGAAAAAGCCTTCCTACCAACCAAGCTTTCACTTACTGGGATTACCACCAAGCCTTTGGCAACAAGCAAAAAAGTGTTCAGATGCTTGAACTGCTGTTCAACAGAGGATGAAAAAATTAAGACATTATCAATATAAACAATGCAGAAAGCAGAATATGGATTGAAGATATCATTCATTATTCTTTGGTATTCAGATGGAGAATTTTTTAAATCAAATGGCACATTTTTTTGGGTACTATCCCAATGTCTAGAAACATACTGAACTATAACTTCTTTATCTTTTTTCTTTTGTTTTAATATTCTTCCATATCCGACTTCAGAAGTATCGGTTTCGATAATTTTGAAAGCATTGGGGTCGGCTAAGTGTAAGCAAGGAATTTCTGTAATTTGGGCTTTGATTTTCTAAACAACAAGTGTATTTTCTTGTGTCTAAGGCTTTGGATTTTTCTTGAGTCTGTTATGAAGAGGTTGGAGGATCCTATTAAGGTTTGGATAGAAATCTAGAACATAGTTTAGACATCCTAGAAATCTTTAAACTTGAGTTTTCTCAATAATTTTATTAGGAAATTTGTCAACAAAAGCAAGAGACCTTTCTATAGAAGAGATGGTGCCATTCGAAATATAGTGTCCTAAAAACCTAATTCTGGTCTGAAAAAGACTTATCTTAGAATTAGAGACAACTAGACCATTTCTTTTGGCAACAAGCAAAAAAGTGTTCAAATGCTTGAAATGCTATTCAACAGAGGATGAAAAAATTAAGACATCATCAATATAAACAATGCAGAAAGCAGAATATGGATTAAAGATATCATTCATTATTCTTTGGTATTCAGATGGAGCATTTTTCAAACCAAATGGCATAACTTTTCATTCAAATTGGCCAAAAGGAACAGTGAAAGCAGTTTTGTAATGATCTTTCGGAGCTATTTAAATTTCCCAAAAACCAGATTTTATATCAAAATTTGAAAAGATATTTGTAGCAAAAAGTTTTTGGAGAAGATCTTTTCTATTTGGAATGGGGTACCTTATCCATTTTAAAACTTGATTAAGAGGCTTGTAATTAATAACCAGTTGGGAACACCTCTTTCAATTTCAGAAGATTTATTAACATAAAAAGTAGCACAACTCCAGGGGGACCTGGAAGGAGAGATTAAACCTTTTGAAAGCAAATCAACAATTTCTTTTTGACAGTGAAGTTCAAGATCTTTGTTCATTTGAATGGAGAGAGTTTTCATTGGAATTTGGGATTCATGAAAACTAGTTTCATATGGGAGGTCAAAAACATGTTGTTTTCTTTCCCAAAAAGTATTTGGAAGATCAGAACAAATAGTATTTTCAATCTGTTGATGAAGAAGAGAAATCTTTTTCTTTAAAACAGGAAGTTGAAGTTGATTTTGAATCATTTAAATTGAAACAGCTTACTTTAAGTTTTGAAGTTCATTTTCTTTTGACAAAATCAAACAATTGAGTTGATTTTCATAAACAGAACAAGCTTTGATATTATGTAAGTTTCGAGTTTAGGGCTTTTCAATGAAAGGGAAAATAATTTTTTTTCTTTTTGAGTTTAGTAGAAATATGATCATAATTAACAGCATAAGGAGTAATGAGATTTATGAATGGAGTGCCAAGTATGACAGTATGATGAATGTTATGCACAAGTAAAAATGAAGTTTTGATTTACAAACCGCTATTCAAAACGTATGCATCGGTTTTTGAATCAATTTTGAGATAAGAGTTGTTGGCAGCCTTGAGCCGTTCAGTGGTGGCTTCTCGAAATCTTTTTCAAATTATTCCTTCCTTGATACAATTAAGGTCAGCACCTATATCAAAGAGAGCAATAGTATCTAATCAAAAATCATCATAAATTTTTAAAGTTATTTTCACCAAATATTTTTGGGAAGTAACTTGCTTTAAAATAGAAAGAAAATTATCTGGAATATCTTGAAGATTGGCTAGTTGAGGTGTTTCAGTTTCAGGTTCGATTTCATTCTCTTCTTTTTCAAAAAATTTCTTAAGAAGAAGTTGGATGACAGCAGAGTCTTCCTTCTATTTGGTTTGGAGTTGCTTGAGTTCAGACTTGATGTTTTAATTTCAGTTTTGAGTTCTTAAATGGTGGAAACAGAGGTTTTTGTCTTAGAGGTTTTGGCTCTTTGTAAGATGGCTATGAGGTCATATGGGTTATTGGCTTTGGATGGCACAGAGGTAGAAGGGGTTTCAGAAGATGATACTTTAAAAGAGTGTTGAAGCTTAGTGAGATATTTGATAGTTACCGAATTCACTAAAAATTAAATTAACTGAAATTACCAGTAATAAAATATTTTCTGCAGTAAGTGATAATCCAGGTCAAACCCTAGAGACTGTATTACTAAATTTTGTGAACTTATGTAACAGGAAAAGAGAAGGTGGGGGTGTGGGGGTGTGGGGGGTGGTTGTAACACTAAATCAGAAGAAAAAAAATCACGTTCAGAAATTAAAGAACTAAATTTAAATATGAAACTCTCAAATTAAACAAACTTTAGTTCAAGATAATTCACATTCCTATACATGACTCGATCATAGACAAAAGAAATACAATTATTTCTTATTGAATACTTAACGTAAATTTACCAAACAGCGAGGTAAAACCCCTGACTTTCCTATACTCATCATTTCGAGCCCAGCACTCTTGTTGACTCTAATTATTAACTGAATTGGTATTAAGCAATCCTCATCAAATTAATAACTACTTTAAGAATAGGAAGTAGTTAACCTGAACAACGATTATAAAGCATAAATCATTTAATTAACCCTATTATTTCCTTAGGTTATTATCAAAAACTTGGATCATAATCAATAAAACCTAATTGCTACTCACATTCATTCTTACACAACAATTACGGATTATGAAGATGAATTAGCAATTGATCAAATCAAATGATTAACTAATAAGCCTTTTTAGCAAATCATTCAATGGATAAAAAATAATTAAATTAGAAAACAATAGATATTAAAAAAGGCATAATTTAAATTAAGAACCTGATCTCACAAATCATGCATAAGAACTAGAATCCCTTGAACTAAATTTAGAACTTAGCCACTCAAGTTCATGGCTTACAAAAAATTGAAGAAAAATAAAGAAGAAATCTAAAAAGAGAATGGAGAATTGTAACACCCTAGGCAAATCCCACATCGGCAAAACACGGGAGAGATGCTGGGTTTATAAGTTGGCAGTTCGTAACGCCTAGCGACGCGTTTTAAAATTGTGAGGGCTTTAGCCCAGAGCGGACAATATCACTAGTAGGCTAGGCCATTACATTTGTGGTATTAGAGCCGCTCTACGTGCAACCTTGGGCGATGGTGGGGCAAACCTCAGCGAGGACGCTGAGTCCCATAAGGGGAGTGGATTGTAACACCCTAGGCAAATCCTAAATTGGCAAAACATGGGAGAGATGCTAGGTTTATAAGTTGGTGGTTCGTAACCCCTAGCGACGAGTTTTAAAACTATGAGGGCTTCGGCCCAGAGCGGACAATATCACTAGTGGGCCGGGCCATTACATTTGAATTATAACAGTCGAGCTCCAACCACTAGATGAATTGTCCGCTTTGGCTATAAGCCTCATGGTTTTGTCCCATAGGTGGAATGGAGAACTTTCCAGGAGGTCATCCATCCTAGGATTTCTCTCAAGCGAGCACGCTTAACCCTAGAGTTCTTCCAACTCTCCAGGCCATTCCACCAAAAGGCGCTTCTAGTGATTAGTTTTTCCATTTTATATATCATTACTTTTTGAAGCCAAGACCAACACCGTGCTTTGCCGATGTGGGATTTGCCTAAGGGACCTTTCTCACTCCCTTTTGGGACTCAGCGTACTAGCTGAGGTTTGCCCGACCATCGCCCAAGAGGACACGCAAGTGGTTCTGATACCAATTGTAATGGTCGGGCTCCAACCACTAGAGGAATTGTCCACTTTGGCCATAAGCCTCACGATTTTGTCCCATAGTTGGAATGGAGAACTTCCCAGGAGGTTACCCATCCTAGGATTTCTCTCAAGCGAGCACACTTAACCCTGGGAAGTTCTCCATTCCACCTATGGGACAAAACCGTGAGGCTTATGGCCAAAGCGGACAATTCCTCTAGTGATTGAAGTCCCATCATTACAAAAATTAAGGTCTTCTATGGTGTTAGAAGGTCTGCATGGTTGTCTCTTCGCTGCTGCCAAAGATGGTATTTATAATCCAAAACCTAATCCACAAACTTGGAAAACTTTTGAATTTTGAAAAGATAAATTTCTGCTTTGTAATTACGGTTAATTTTTAGCCTATTTCCTTACGATTCTGCCTCTGCCTTCTTCAGGAAAGTTGTAGCCCTACTTCTTAGTTTTCCAACGGGTACTCATTTGCCCAAATCGGAGGTCTACAGCCCAAGTTATGGGCCAAAAACTAAAATTGGTTCTGATAAATGGTCCAGCCCATAATTTTGACTTCATTGCTGTTTTTGATAATTAAAATGGCCTTATCTCACTTCTAGCCCTTCACAATAGTTGTAGAGGTAGTTCTTAAGGTTCAATTAGGCCTAGGTTTGCTTCATTTGGACCTCCAGAGCTCCAGATATAAAATAAATCCCAAGACTGGTCATGACAAATCAAGTATGGGCTTTTGCAATAGATCCATAACTCATTTTGTCAACCTTAGAGACTGATTTGAGCTTTGGTCCCTCTTTGTCATTTGTAGAGCTCTAACTTAGTTTTTTTAATGAATTAAACAACATTGAATTTGGAGACCCACAACTTTAGAAACACTTGAAAAATACAGCAAATGTCAAATTAATGCAAATGCTGAAAATTTCTCTATTCAACATAATTATTCCAACAACTCTCTAAAAATATGCCTAATTGGTAATTATACTTTAATCAACTGAATTAGGCATAAAAATACACTAGAAACACTAAATGTGATGGGAGTAAAATTAATAAATTATGCACTTATCAATTTCCTCCACACTTATTCATGCTTGTCCTCAAGCATGACTTAAACTCTCAATCAACTCCACTTAGAAGTTCACTTAACTTCACCCCATCACAACATTTTCTAATAAAAGATTAAAAGTTTGAAAGAAGAGGCAAGTAAGGTAATAACTATCACAACAAATTCATCAACACCATACCAATATATCAATAATTCTCCAACACAAAACAAAAGGCTTGAAATCAATTAAGCTCACACAATTAAAGTTTCATAAAATTTTAAATCAATACACACCAAAACACAAGGCTAATTTATTAAGGCACAACAATTATAGCTCTTTGCAAATCTTAGGGGAGATAGAAATGACCCTTTATTTTATTTTATTTTATTTGAAATTGGTACTACTCTCTCGTCACAGTTACTTTTTATTTTATTTTATTTTATTTTATTTTATTTTAATCGTCACCTTCAGAAAAGTACCTTGCTCATATCCTAGCTAGCTTTTGGCCTGAGAATCTATATGGGGTTCATAAAGACCCCTGGTTACTTTGCTTAACTAAAATAGCAGAGCAATTTTTAAGTTCAGCCTTTTATTTCCCACAATTTATGCATCTACATATTATAAAGTGCCCTGATAGATTAAACAAAGTTCTGAAATATGCATGACACTAGTTTAAAGCACACATAATTAATCATTCACCATTAAATCAAGCCTAAATGATTTATGCTGGAAAAAAAATTGCTCTATGGTATGGAGAAGAGGGAAAATCCATCATTAAAGTTACTATTACCTTGCCTAAAATCTCAAAAATTCAATCTAAAATAAAAAAGTTATTTCAAAGACAAAGCACTTCTCTCCAAGAGTTAATATAGAATCATGAATCAAGCTTATGAGAACGATTTTTTTTTTTCAAAAAAAAATTGCAGCAACAAATTTCTCCTCCCCCACACTTAAAACTTACATTGTCCCCAATGTAAAGCCCAAATGCAAAAGAAAAGAAAAAATGCTAGAAAATAAAATAAAATAAGATAAGGGAAAGAAAACAAATCTGATTGTGGCTAACAAGCCACCCATGAGTTACCTCCTAAAAAACGGTTTTGTTTATCATTGTTAGCTCGACATGGCAAAGCTCCTTGATCCACATAAATTGGGTTACTCAATTTGAGCTCCTCCACTGAATGCTCCTGAAACCCCTTATAAAATGGCTTGAGTCTATGACTGTTGACCTTGAACACTTTATTAGTTCCTAAACTTTGAATTTTAACTGCACTATAAGGAAACACATTAGTAACAACAAAGGGTCCAATCCAATGAGAACGCAACTTACCAGGCATCAGCTTCAATATGGAATTATACAACAAAACCTTTTGCCTAATCACAAAATGCTTTCTTAGTTTGTCATGGAATGCCTTGGTCTTTTCTTTATAGATCCTAGAATTCTCATAAGCCTCAAGTCAAATTTCCTCTAATTCATGCCATTGTAATTTTCTTTCCAACTCATCATCCATGCTTAACTCAAAAACATCCTACACAAATGTATCAACAACATCAATAGAAAAGAAAAGACATAATGATCATCAGCAGGATACTTCATGGCATCAAAGATATTAAATTTGACAGTCTCTCCATTAAACTCCATAGTTAAGGTACCATCATCCATTTCAATTTTTGTCTTGGTAGTTTTTAGGAAAGGTCTTCCAAACAAAATCAAAGCTGACTTTGAAGTGAGAGCACTATCCTCCATATCTAGAATGTAAAAATCTGCAGGAAAAATTAATTCTCCAACCTGCACCAACACATCCTCAACTACTCCCAATGGGTAAGCATTAGAACGATCAACTACTAAATAATGATACTGGTTTCTTTCAAAGGACCCAAATTTAAAGTTTAAAAAACTGAATTTAACATAACATTAATAGATGCTCCTAAATCTGCCATTGCACCTTCAAATCTAGAATCACCTATTTTGCAGGGAATAGAAAATAAACTTGGATCCTTACATTTAGGGGGTAATTTTTACTGAACTAATGCCGAAACATTTTCCCCCACACTGATCTTCTCATTATTCCTTAACTTGAGCTTTGTAGTGCATAATTCCTTAAGGAATTTAGCATACCTGGAAATTTGTTTGATCGCATCAAGTAAAGGTATATTAACCTCTACCTTCCTGAAAGTCTCCAAAATTTCTTTCTCTTGTCCTTCTTTCTTAGTCTTGGCCAACCTGTAGGGGAATGGAGGAAGAACAAAATTATTAACCTTATTCAGTTTAGGTTCAGTATTTACCTCAACTTCAGGAACTTCAGACTCTTTTGCTCCTTGCTTCTTCCTTTTCATTGACTCATTTGGAATATAGTTATCAACTTTTTTTCCACTCTGCAACATTATAGCACTTGCATTTTCTCTGGGATTCATTATTGTTTGTGATGGAAGCTTTCCAGAACCTTGAGCTTCCAGCTTACTCACAGATGAAGCTAACTGACCAATCTGCCTCTTTATGTTTTGAATGCTATTTCTGATCTCCTGTTGAAACTATTGCATATTGTTAGCCATAGCCTTAACAATTTCATTGAGTGACATACCTTGATTTGAGGGAGGCAGAGGGTTGATTCCTGCTGCTGGTATCAGTTTTGGATACGTTGATTCCCATAACTCAAATTGGAATGATCTCGCCATCCTGGATTATAAGTATTAGAAAAGGGATCATACCTGCATTGTGGCTATCCATAATTTCCTACTGCATTAACATGTTGCATTGATTCATCTTCTTATAATGCAAGACACATGTCAGTAGCATGACCCAAACTCGAACAAATTCCACACATCTTAATAGTTTGCATATTCTCTACAGCCAATTGCCTCACCAAAGAAGTTAAATCAGAAATCTATTTCTCAAGGTTAGATGTACTTACCTCATTAACCTTCTTAGGTGTGTTAGCAATCAACCTCCTTGCATCTTCTGGTGTTTTGTTAACCAAAGCTCCTCCACTAGCAGCATCTATCATACTGCAGTCCATTGGTAGAAGTCCTTCATAGTAATGCTAAATCAAAAGCTGCTCACTTATTTGATGATGGGAATAACTTGTACACAGCTTCTTAAATCTCTCCCAATACTCATACAAACTCTCTCCATTATACTACCGAATGCTACAAATTTCTTTTCTTATGTTGGCAACACGGGAAGCAGGAAAATACTTCTCCAAAAATATCCGTTTCATCTCATTCCATGAGTTGACGGATCCAGAAGGAAGGTAATACAACCAATCCTTAGCTGTGCCTTCCAGTGAGAAAGGGAAAGCCCGAAGCTTGATCTAGTCCTCTAAAACTCCTTGAGGTTTCATGCTGGAACACACAACATGAAATTCCTTTAAATGCTTATATGGATCCTCACTTGAAAGACCATAAAACTTAGGCAACAAATGGATTAGTCCAGATTTTAACTCAAAAGCAACATTTAAAGCAAGGTATTGAATACACAAAGGCTGTTGGTTTAGATTAGAAGCAGCCAACTCTTTCAAAGTTCTAGTAGCCATGGTTTCGTTTTCGAAATTTGAATCCAAATCCGAACTTAATTCCCTTGGAGATTAGACTCCTTCAGATGTACTTGAAATCTGCTTAGATTGCTTAGCTAATTTTCTCAACTGTTTAGCTGCTTTTTCTACTTCTAGATTAAAGATCAACTCACCAGATTGGGAAGTTCTTGTCATAAACAAAAAGAAATCAAAGTAAAAATAGAAAAATGCCTCAAAACCATAGAAAACAATGGAATTTGGCCTTAAGAGGGTGGGGCCAATGAATTCATTAGTCTTGTTCAGAACGTCATTTCCTTCAAAAATAGTATAGAACACCCTTCTAATTCAACCAAAAATCTACAAATAAATAGTAACACCATAATTTTTCTTTTTGAAAACCTGAAAACAGCAACACTTCACAAACAAAGTTAATAACAAAATATCCTAACACTGAAAACACGAAATCCAATAAACTTCAGTCCTCGACAACGATGCCAAAATTTCTTGATGGTTGCAATCCATCAAAAATTAAATAAACTGAAATAACAGTAATGAAATATTTTCTACAGTAAGTGATAATCCAGATTGAACCCTAGAGACTGTGTTACTAAATTTTGTGCACTTGTGCAACAGGAAAAGAAAAGGTGGGGGGGGGGGGGGGGTTGTAACACTAAATCAGAAGAAAGAAATCACGTTCAGAAATTAAACAACTAAATTTAAATATGAAACTCTTAAATTAAACAAACTTCAGTTCAAGGTAATTCACATTCCTATGCATGACTTGATCATAGACAAAAGAAATACAATTATTTCTTATTGAATACTTAACGTAGATTTACCAAACAGTAAGGTAAAACCCCTGACTTTCCTATACTCATCAATTCGAGTCCAGCACTTTTGTTGACTCTAATTATTAACTGAATTGGTATTAAGCAATCCTCATCAAATTAATAACTGCTTTATGAATAGGAAGTAGTTAAGCTGAACAATGATTTATGAAGCATAAATCATTTAATTCACCCTATTGTTTTCTTAGATTATTATTGAAAACTGGGATCATAATCAATAAAACCTAATTGCTACTCACATTCAATCTTACACAACAATTACGGATTATGAAGATGAATTAGCAATTGATCAAATCAAACAATTAACTAATATGCCTTTTTAGCAAATCATTCAATAGATCAAAAATAATTAAATCAGGAAATAATAGATATTAAAAAAAGCATAATTTAAATTAAGAACCTGATCTCACAAATCATGCATAAGAACTAGAATCCCTTATACTGAATTTAGAACTTAGCCACTCATGTTCATGGCTTACAGAAAATTGAAGAAAAATAAAGAAGAAATCTAAAAAGAGAATGGAGAATGAAGGTCTTCTATGGTGTTTGAAGGTTTGAATGGTTGTCTCTCCGCTGCTGCCAAAGATGACCTTTATAATCCAAAACCTAATCCACAAACTTGGAAAGCTTTTGAATTTCGAAAAGATAGATTCTCTGCTCTGTAATCACAACTAATTTTCAGCCTATTCCCTTGCGATTCTGCCTTTGCCTTCTTTAGGAAAGTTGTAGCCCTACTTCTTAGCTTTCCAATGGGTACTCAATTGCCCAAATTGGAGGTCTACAGCCCAAGTTATGGGCTAAAAACTAAAACTGGTTCTGACAAATAGTCCATCCCATAATTTTGACTTCATTGTTGTTTTTGACAATTAAAATGGCCTTATCTCACTTCTAGCCCTTCACAACAGTTGTAGAGGTAGCTCTTAAGGTTCAATTGGGCCTAGGTTTGCTTCATTTGGACCTCCGGAGCTCCAGATATAAAATAAATCCCAAGACTGGTCGTGACAAATCAAGTATGGGCTTTTGCAATAGATCCATAACTCATTTTGTCAACCTTGGATACTGATTTGAGCTTTGGTCCCTCTTTGTCATTTGTAGAGCTCGAACTTAGTTTTTTCAATGAATTAAACAGCATTAAATTTGGAGACCCACAACTTTAGAAACACCTGAAAAATACAACAAATGTCAAATTAATGTAAATGTTGAAAATTTATATATTTAACACAATTATTCCAACAACTCTCTAAAAATATGCCTAATTGATAATTATACTTTAATCAACTAAATTAGGCATAAAAATACACTAGAAACACTAAATGTGATGGGAGTAAAATTAATAAATTATGCACTTATCAATATTCTTTTTGAAGTTGAGGGTCTTGGATATGTTGAATAACAACAAGCATAAATCTTTGATCTCTTGTCAGCATATTCAGTTGTTTTTTAGGTTCATCAGTTGTAGAAGATTCGGAGAGGATTTCGTCAAGATGGAGGGCTTGATTGTCTTCTGAAGAAGATGAAATAGTGTCTTCGGAATCAGATTCAATCAAAAGGGCTTCAAGTTTACACAAAGTTTCTTTTTCAAGTTAGAACTAATGGATTCTTCTGTTGAGCTTATAATATTTTGCAATGTGACCTTTCTTGCCACATCTATAGCAAGTAATGTCTCTTCTGGAAGTGGAATAGGAATCATGGGGCTTTTGAGAAGCTCTTTAGTGTTTTCTAGTGTAAGATTTTCTTTTGGAGGGTCTGTCTTGGTAGTAAGAGGATTTAAGTTTAGAGAGGTATTTCTTATGCTTTCGATGTCTTTTGGTTTGGCAATCTGTGCAGGGTTTGGAGGTTGAAGAGGAAGATGGCTTTTGGTGGGAAATATTGAATTGTTGGCAAAAGGTTCCAAGTTCTTTCTTGGTTTTTTGGAGTTCCCATTGAAGTTGTTTCTGAAGCTTAAGATCTTGGCAAATCTCTAAGCCTTCTTTCTGGGTGAAGCTAATGAGTTCTCCATAAGTGAGCTGATCATAAGGAATTTTTTCATTGTTCTATTCCTTGATCTTATTTCGAACCTTTTCACCAAGGAGAGGAGGGAGGCCAGCAAGGAATTTCTCCTTCCACAATGGCAAGTTAGAGTCTTCTCGAAGCATAACTCTGGTAAGGAAAGTATCCTTATACCATTTGAAGTTGCTAAGCTTTTTGCATTGAAGATTAGAAAGAAGTTCAACATTCTTGTCTTTGAGATGTGATGGATCTCCGATAAAGTGAAGAGTCAAGGCTAAGATGAGAGTGGCAACAACATTTTGAATTGGTCTATCATGCTCATCAAGTATTGGTTCTTGATCTTCATCAAGTTCAACAGACTTTAGAATCTCAAGTTTCTACTGGGGAGTGAGATAATAATCCCACCATCCTTTAAGTTGACCTGAGAATCCTGCTATGAGAAGTTCCACAATAGCTTGGTCAGTGGTGCCTGTCTAGGTTCGATAGGCATTGGCCGCCATAGTCATTTGCTGAAAGATGTTGAGGATATTGTATTCAGACATTCCATCTATGTTCCATTCATAGACAGAAGAAGCATTATAGCGGCTTTGGGAGAGGGCACTCGGTTTGTCTTCCAGATTGATATCTGGAGCAGTGGCTCTTGGATAGTAAAGTCGTTGAGGATTCTGCCAATAAACTTTATTTACTTCTGGAAGAGTTTCTTCTTTAAAAGCATTCTCTTCATCAGAAGATTGTTTCATTACATTGACAGAGGCTTCAAGAGTGTCTGGAATGACGACATTGGACTTTGTAGAAGTGGACGGAAGTTGATTCAGGCGATCTTGAATGGCTTGAAGAAATTCTTCCCTATTCTTTTGTTGGAGACTAGACAGAGAATTCCTTTAAACTGCAAAGGGCTTGAGAGCTGGAGCTTTCATCCTTGTTCCACGGAGGGAGTGATGGTAGTTGGGTGCTGAATTTGCTTTTGAAGATCATTTAACTGGTTTCTAATAGTATGAAGATGACTATTGGTCTAGTTGTTCTGCTGGATGATATTCTCAAGATCCCTGTCAGTATTTTTCTCACTTTTAAGTTTGAATGGGGAGGCTGTGAGGGTAGTTTTATGGTGTTTAATCTGGAGTTCTCGGAGTGGTGGGTGGACAGATTGAATCTATTCACCTCTTGAGGTTTGCTAGGAAGTTGATTCAGAGAGTGGGTTTAAGGTTTTAGAAGCAAAAGGATTTTTCATATTATTTTCAAAAGCATAAATTTCAAACCAATAAAAAAAAATATGCGTTTGATGCTCATGAATGAATGCATAAAATCCTTCTTGGATTTCCTGCCTTTTATTCATGAAGTGTTTGAAAAACAAAAGTCTTTTGTCATGATTATGAGGAGCATAAAAATCTTTTTGAAGATAAGCTTTGTCAACCTGAAAATCCTTTTGAAGGACGTTTAAGTCAGCTTCTACATTCTAAGTCACAGAGGAGAAAGTTGGAGATGTGGGTCTGGGTTGTTCTTCAGGAGTGGAATAGATAGGTCTCAGTATGGTAGTATAAAAGTCAGCAGTTTGCATCAAAGTTATTCTTGGTATGTCAAAAGTTGAATGTCTAGGCAAGTCCGGGATCTGAGTAAAATGTTATATGGTTGTCGGATAATTTACTATAGAGGGTGTTCTGGTCAGTGGTAGGTCAATTACAATAGGTAGTTGTGAAATTCTTCCAAGGTCTATAGTTCCAGAGGAAGAGGCAGTATCAAAAGAGCATCTGGAAGTTGAGGGTTTTCTAAAAAAAAGAGCCTTACTTTCCCATCAGGGTATTTGGCGATTTCTTTGAGTTGGGTATTTAGGTTGGATGGAGGCAATGGTTGGGGTCTTGTGGCTCCTTCTAGGATCCAGTCTTCAGGGAGTGAGACTTCATTCCATTTGATGGCTTTAGGAATGACAGCATTGGCTCCTGTAAGGTCAATTTGGAGGAGGAGGGTTTCTCCTTTCTGACTGTGAATAAGAACTTTAGAAGCAAAAGTAGTCATCATGGCTTTGTAATGAACTTTTAAAATCAAAGCAACAGGAATGGATCTAGGAAGCATTTTATAATTATGAGTTTTAATTTGTAAAACAAGACTATCAAGCAAATTTCTATCATTTAAAGAAATAGTTAAGTTTGGATAGCATTCAAAAGAAAGGTATCAACTGGATAACTTTTAACAACTGTCCCTGAACTTATATAGTTGTAACACTATAGTCCTTTAACTTTAAAATGTAACATAAAACCCCCTATACTTTCAAATTTTGCATAGTAAAATCCTTCTAACTTTCAATTATTGATTTTTCAGTTAGAAACTAATACGAATAGCTCCCGCATGGCGCTTAGTCAACATTTCTCTCTCATCTCTTATGCAAAGTGTAAAATTTTTAGGCATGAAAAATTATTCTGTCTATAGAGAAAAGAATGATTCAATTTACACATGGCTTGAGAAAGAAAAGAGAAATGCTGACTAAGCTCCATATTGAAACTGTCCAGGTCAGCGTCTAACTGAAAAACTGGTAATTAGAGGTTAGAGGGATTTTACTGTGTAAAATTTAAAAGTTGATGAGGTTTTATGTTATATTTTTAAGTTGAGAGACTGTAATGTTACAACTAGATAAATTCAGGGACAATTGTCAAAATTTATCCGGTATCAACCACCTCATTAAAGGGAGGAATAGGTGGCTAGCCAGCCAAAAATACCGATTCAATTTAGTTGCTTCAATGGCAAAACTATTGCTCCTGTTCAAATTCTCAATAATACTAATCCAATAACTCATCCAGGAGTTTATACTACATTAATCATCCTTAATGGTGATTCTGAAAGTGAAGGTGCAAACTCCAAATTCAAAAATCTATTGATAGTGATTTCAAAAATCAGAGTTTTTATGTAAAACTCCACATCAACATACTTCACTTACGGAATTACCATGCTTAAAGTCAATAATCTCTTTCTTACGTGAAATATCTTAGCAATATGTGAATTATTTTTTTATTAATAAAAATAATTAAAAATACTATTTTAATGCTACATCAGCAAAATATTATGTTTGCTAACAAAGAGTTACTACAAGGTATCACTTTGTTACAAAGTAAATCTCAGATCCTAGAGTGAAAATGAGCAAAACTACATAATACTTTTTTTATAATTTTCACTTTTTTGTTTCATTCCACGTCAGCATATTTCTTTTCCATGTCAACATCTTTTTGTTCCACATCAGCATTTTTTAGAGAAGATGGAAAGTCGTCCTTTGCTAACGATGTGAACCTCAGGGTACCGTTTTGTCACAAAATGAATCACAGATGCTAAAGTGAAAAATAGGTAAAATCACAAGGTACTTTTTTATAATTTTCCCTTTATATTATTCCATTTTAGTCTCTTAATATTTTATATTTTATTTTTTCTCTATATTTTTAATAAAACTTTATTTAAAAATATATTTTTTTCCATCTTTATTATTAAAAATCCAAGTCTTTCTAACACTCATTTAAAAGGAGGTAGAGTAAAATAGAAGTTTTAAAGAATTTTTTTTAATATTTTTTGAACCTTTATAGTTTTTTGTTGTTTTAGAAGAAATGAAAATTAAAAAAAAAAAGGAAGGTTTTTAAATGAAAAACTTAACCCCCAATTTACGGATTAAAAATAAAGATTTATGAAGATTTTAAAAAATTTTCAAATATCTTATTTTAAAATCATGATTTCCTATAAACATAAATATATGATTATAAAATCTTACAAAATCTTTCAATTACTTTACAAAACCTCATCAAAAGATTATGAACATGTTTCAATACCTAAAAACAAACAATAATAGATAAGAAACTAGAAAAAAATTATTTTAACTTTTATCAGTCCCTTAATTTTAATATATGAATGAATGATATGTAATTAATCAAATCAGATTAATAAATTTAGTATAATATATGACAGTTAACTGGTAACATACCTCATTAAAATTTAAAATGAGAATTTCTAATCAGTTGTGAAATTTAAAAATTTGAAAAATAGAAAAAAAATTGTTATAGCGGTGGCAATTGATTTGTTCTCATTAACATTAATCCTAACAAATTAATTAGGTGATGCGGCAGATAAGAAGAGAACGTTAATGAGATGACGGTTCGAACGTTCAGTTTTGAAAAACTGAATTGGCACTGACAGGCCCTTGAGTAATGAAACTCTTTGTTTTTTTTTTCCTCTTCTAGTCTCTCTTAAAGCTTGCCCTTGTCATTCACATAGGCTTGGCATTTTTTCATCACCGCGTGAAACATCTTAGTGCTCAGTCCTCTATTAAAATAAATAAATAAATAAATAAGTCAACTCAGAAACAATTTGAAAATGATGAAATGATTTTTATTTAATAATAGTAAAATTATTTAATTGAAATTGTCTTTTGACTCTGATCTTTATTTGAAAATCACTTAGAATCTGTTTGGAGCTGCGATGGAGATGAAAAAAGAGCAGATTAAAACTGAGTTTTCTCTATCCAAAATCAAGGTTTTGCAAAAGTATCAAAAGTGAGGCTTTTTCAAAACTCACGTTTTGTGACAAACGGGCAGCAGATTTTAAAGTTTATGTGTTCAAAAATGCCCTTAATAATTTAATAGAATTACAATTATACCACTATAGAAGTCATCCTTTTTTCATCCATTTGTTCTCTTCCGCCCATATTCAGCCACTGTTCTCTAAGTTCTTCCTCTGTCTCTCTTTGAGCACTCATCAGTCATTAAAACCTCTTCCTCTCATGACCATCTCATGGAAACCTTCCCTTCCTCTTCTTTGCACTATCTTCAAATACCATTTTTGAAAAAAACTTTGAAAAAAAATCTTTTTCTTTATTTCTGTTTCTACTTCTCCTCCTCCTTCCAATGAAACCCTTCCCAAAGCACCATCACTAGCCTTCAAAAAGGTCTCGCTTAGGTCTCCCATACTAGGTGTTGCGGCTAATTTTTTTGTTAACGAAGTGGGCAGGGGTCTCTATCTTTGTGGGTGTGTTGCCCTTCCGGGTGCTCTTGACCTAGCGAGTCTATTAATAAGAAAATAAAAATTGGCATGTTTCGAGGTATTGTTCTATTATGTTCAATCCAATCTTTGATTTTATTTTTGTTTTGCTGTTTTTAAGTTATAACTTATAGGAAGAAATTAGAATTTATTTATTGCCCCCATTTTATTTGTTTGATGTCTACACATTTTTGCTTCATTTTCTTTGAAATGGATGATGTAAAGTCTAGGTTTTAAGTACAAGTAATATACGCTTATGTGAAATGCTTGATGTTGATAACATTGTAAAGTGCAGCGGAAGTGGGAAAGAGGAAGAGCTCAACTGTGAGTATTTCCCTTTCAGGGACGTGGGACAGGAGATGATTTTCTGAGTTTGCCCTGTTGGCTTGCCCAATGGTCATAGTGCCTCATATCACAATTTAATTTGAACTCTTCTCTTTCAAGGATTCATTCAGGGATTAGAGTGGAATGGAAATTTCACCTATGCTCGCCATATCTATCTGAAATTCATATATATGCTGATTGTTATTATTTTCAATGACAAAGCCTTTGATTTAGTATGACAGTGTGTGATTGGCAGCAGCCTTAGAGCTAGGCAATGAGCCTTTTAAAGGTTTTCTATTTTCTTCTCTGTTTTATTTGTTTTAGTTTATTTTATGGCTCCTCTCAATACGTGGGCTTGATAAAGAGTGTAAATTTGTTCGAGTCCCAAGGGGGCCTCATTATATTCTCTCAAGTATGATTTTGAGTATCCCATTTTGTGGCATGTTCTGTTGTACTTGTTAGTTTAGTCCATTTAATTGTCTTAATGAGCTTAAATGCTAACAATAAGTTAATGATCTAGTTGTTAAAATAAGAAAAAAGAGGGAAGAAATCCCTTAACTGATACTTGACGGATTGAAGATTTCTTGTTAGTTTCCCATTGCATTGTTTCTCTATTAAAGTTAATCCTGGTGAATGAGTCGTGACATGTGTCCATTAGTTTTTTTTTTAATTGATAGATAAACACATGTAATAGATTTTGCTGCAATTCATTCTCCCTCAACAAACCATACAAGCCTACAATTTAGAGGTGGTTTGAATTGGGTACTAACTTAAAATTTGAAGGCTAAAAAGATTTTAGAAAAATAAACACAAAGAAGGGAAGAAGAAGAATGATGACACAATTGATTTATACATGTTTGGCTATCCCAAGCTTACATTCTCTCCTCAAGGCACTTCTTGAGAGTTAACTCTATCATTATCCTCTTTAGGTGAAAATCAAATCCCTTACAAAATCACAAGAGCAAAACCTTGCTCTTTTACAATCCTTTTCTCTTACAATAGCAATTTAACGCTAAAAAAACTCGTTACAATAAATACTCTCAACATATCTACTTTTAATCTCAGAACAAAAGAAATTTATATCTCAAAATAAGCTCTCAAGAAATTAATTATAAAAGCTCAAGTTCTAGAGAGAGAAAGAGTAGAAAGGCTTTAACACACAATAAGTTTTCAAATAGGAAGTTGTTGTAACTCTTGTCCAGTTATAAATGGCACCCATTTATAGTTTTGGAAAGAAAATGAATATTAAGGTTGCATTAAATGCAAAAATAGTCATTCAACAATTTAAACCCTATTATTTCGAGTTTCAGAAAGCCAGGTTTAGCTGTTGAAATCTCTTACTTCGACTATCAAAAGTTAGACTACCAAAATATCAAGTTTAAAAACTTGACTTTGGTTGCCAAAGTTTCTTCTGAACTAAATATCAAAAAGGCTTAAAAACAACATAACTTTTGTTCCTGAAGTTGGATTTTTGATCCATTTGAAGCATTGGAAAGATAATTCAATAAATTTAAAACGTTTTCAAAATCATTCAAAAATGAAAAATTAATTTGACTTTGCCTTGGTCAAGAAAAGGGTAAAAATGAGACACTAAGAAATTTCTTCAAAATACCTAGACTTAAACCACCACAATTAATCAAATGAGATTCACATGACACAAAAATAAATGAAAAAAATTGCATTGTAGAGTCCCATGATCTCATTTAACCTTGATTTGAAGCAATTTAATAATTTCGAATTTAGGACCTACAATCTTAAAACAAATACTTCTAATATAGATTAGTAGCGTGCTAAATGTTTATTATCATCAAGATATAGATTAAGACCCCTAGGTCCAATAATCTCTCATTTTTTATGATGATAAATAATTAGTGGATGTAAGAAATTAAGTACAAGTGTAGTGTGTGATTTCCAAAAGTTCTTCCCCTTAGTGTACTCCCCTTTTCAAAAATAATAGATGCTTTAAAAGACATAATAAAAAGAGCGCATAAGAAAGGTCTTGACTTAATGAATGCAATGACATGATGTCATGATTCTTAAATGAATGATAGAGCAAGTGGCATTGCTAGATAAAAAATAATCCAATATATGAGCCAAAGATGAATCAATATATCATAAAATATCCAAGAAATATATCAAAATCCACTAGTTTATCAACTATCATCATCATGTCAAGAAGCTAAAATTATATACATCAACTAGCTAAAAACATCCAAAAATATATTAAAAAAACATCCACTAGCTACTATCTCCCCCTTTTAGCATTATCAAAATACTAAAGCCAAAGGGGAAGATGAACCAAAAATATCATCTCATTAAGAAACAAAAAAAGGAGATTAGGTATTTGAAGGTAGTAGAGTTGATGGATCTAATGGAGGAAACACAGAGGAGGAGAGAGAATATCTAAACCATCTTCTCCTCCATGCACTGCTAGTGCTATAGTATCTAAATTTGTCTATCCTCCATCGATAGTTATTTATCCTCCATCTAAATCTATCTATCTTCCATCTGGATAGATCTATACTGTAACACCCCCTGCCCGATCTACATATAGCTGAGCAAGGAATGCTACATTCTGTGTCGGAGCACCTTATCTTATCTTACTTTATTCCTCTAATAATTGTAATCTCATTATATTTTAAAATCAATTTTATTCTAGGGAGAAACTGACGGAGTTTTTCCTATTTTATTACCATTTGGCGTGTTTCATTATTCACCTGTTTAAAATTTTCAACAATAATTTTCAATAGTAAACTCATCCATATTCATCATAACTGTCTCATCATTTCAAATATCATTTATGTATTTTAATTCCATATTCATTTCCATACATATACATTCATGCTCAATTCATATATATAAAATTATCAAATTCCATTAATTTATATAATATACAAATTAGTTACATAATTTCATCCATTTCGATTTATAATAGCTTACAATCCACATTACATATGAAATAGCCAATTTATTAATTTACATCATATACATATTAAATACAATTTCATAATTTACATTACAATATAATAAATATATATATATAATGTATAAAATACATTAATATGACCTATATGGGTTATATCTACATGCATTGCTAAGAAGGTGACACCTTGGACACTTCTGCAGATTTGGACTCTAAAACCCCAGTTTAATGTCCACTGGGCTTTATCTTCAGTACTTATGTAAGGAAACAATCCATCACGCTAAGCATTTTTACTTAGTGGTGCAATAATGTAACAAGGAAATAATATATATAAATAAAGATAAAAATAGAGCAATATTTGTGTAATCAAGAATTATTTTGATTTTATATGAAAATTTTAAAATTAAATACTTTGTCATTTTTGTTGTTCTTTGGAAGCGTTTATTTCATAAGTTTACAATAATAATATATATTATACAAAATTAATAAAAATATTGAATTTATGTTTAAACTATCATGGAAGATCCATTTGTAATAATTGTTTAAGTTATACTTATCTTTCTAGCCTTTACATTGCTTTACTTAACATTTTCTATATATTTTGGATCATTTCATAAAAAATAAATTTTTAGAACTAATCTAATTCATTTTAGATCTTTCTCACTCATTTGTTTAGTTTGTAATATTCTTAACTTATTTCACTGCTCAAGTAACCTATGACAGGCTGACTGGACTGGATACGCGGGTTCCTGGCACTGGACACCGTGGTGTCTCGGGCCGTCATACCATGGGACACATAATGTGAACCACATTGCAATCAATATAGCTAGCACTGGACACCGTGGTGCCTCGGACTGTCATATCATGGGACGCATAACGTCAACCACGTATACAATCAATATGGCTAAGAAGCCATGGTAACACATAATCGGGCATACAAGCCATAAATGCGGGTATAAAGCCTTAATAATCGGCATAAAGTCTTACGCAGTACTGCTAAATCAATCCCCTATTGGCATGCCAATTTATCCAATTCGACACATAGGTCTAGGCAATATATGGACACATTAGTACCATTAAGTGTTCATATGTTTTATTATTTCATTACATGTTCTATTTATATTTTATCGCATTCTAATTCTATTCATGGTAGAAGCATAAATTTTCAAATCTCATTTCTACATAATTTATTCATTCATCATATCATTAATGTTGATTACAATTCACATCAATTGATTTCATGTACCATTTGTACTTAAAGCATTTCTCCTTTCTCTCATGATAAGAACAAATGTCCGATTCACACATTCATGTGATTTATTTATTTATTACAATATACATATACATATATATATATATATACATACATATACATATATATATATATATATATATATATATGTATATATATATATATGTATGTATATATATATATATGTATGTATATATATATATATGTATGTATGTATATATATATATATATATATGTATGTATATATATATATATATATGTATATGTATGTATATATATATATATATGTATATGTATATATATATATGAATTATTATTCACAATTCAAGAAGTGTTTTGCATACTAAGTATTTATGATTTACATTATTTCCTCTCATGTATCATTTATTGAGCAAGGTATTATTATTCTATTTACAATGAAAATATAAGTCCTAATGATAGCTTCATCTCATCTATACATTTAACAATTTATTTATGTTAATTATATTTCATATTTTAAGTTGTGTTGCTAATGTATTATGAGTTCTAGAATTGAAGACTCAAATTCCCCTAGTAATTTAGTTGAGATGCAGACTTCTTTTGAATATACTTTCTTCATGGAAGTTGTTTCTTATTGTCTTAAGTTTAATTTCCTTTTTGAATCATCTAATTTGGAGTTTCCTAGCTCTAGTTATGGACAATTTATCAAGTATTAGTCTAGTGACCAATACTGTTTCAAAACGGGGTAGATTTTGAAACCCAAATTTGTCAAGCTATTTGGGCTAGTTACAGCCATCATTTGGCCTAGTATTCTTTATAGGAGTTGTTCCCCTATGTCTCATGGTTACGCAGATTCAAGAATCACTAAATTTGGGGCTATATAGAGTGAATTATGGCTAATTAACCAACCTGGACTCCTAACCCAGTCCATGCAGGATTTTAGGTTTAGGTCAGTATTTGCAACTCATATTTGAGATTCTTACACTCAAATTTGAGCAAAGTTTCTAAACCAAAATTATAGTTCTATTTCTTAAGTTTCCAGACCAATTTGGCTCATCCCAAATGGAGTTTTCTACTGAAAGTTATGGCCTATTTACTATTCGGGTGTCAAGAGGTCAATTTGTCCAGGTGTAGGAATTTCCAGATTAGGAAGTCCTGACTTCTCCTAGCAACTTTCCTAAGTTGCATTTGTTTCTGGATTTTTGTCAAAACATAAAAATTATAGTTCTAGGTCTTATGAAGATTTTGGCTTTTGAATCACTACATTTGCAGTTTTGTGGAGTAAGTTATGACATTTTTGCCACAATTGATCGGATTTGTCAATGTCTAGAATTTTCTGGTCAGGTTTTGGTTTTGGTCAGCTTTACTGACCTAACCAGTCTAGCAAATTTGTTGAGTTAGAGACATAATTTGGCTCTAAGTTCTTCATATAAAATATTCTCCTAGGTCTAAGATTTTCATAAGTTCAAAAATCAGCTCATTTGGAGTTTTCTACATTGAGTTATGCATATTTGAATATTTACTATTTATATAATCATTTTTCCAGGTCTAACATATGGTTACTCAGATTCAAGCCAATTTTAAATCACTTTATATTGGGTTTCTGGGCAGAGTCTCTTAATGAAAAATGTGGCATTATATCCTAAGTTTCATCTTCAATTGACCTCATGCCAATTGGAGCTGTATAGTTCTAGTTATAACCACATTAACCTACTGGACTCAGAGGTCTAGTATCCCTGTACAAAATAGCACTTCCAATCTCAACATTCCAACTTCACAAACAATTTCAATTCACACTCAATATGCATCAATTGGTTAATAATTAACCTTAATACCTCAATTAAACACTCCAGCACCAAAATCCCTAATTTAGTTCAAAACCTAAGCTCCACACATCACCATCTCATACAATCACATACCAAATTAACCTATCAACGTATATATTCCTCATACCTAGGCTAGAAGGTACGTTTAATTTCATTTAAGCACCTCAAACCCTCCTTTACTCAAGCTGGCAGAAATTACAATTCAACATTCATGCATAATTTCTCAAGTTTTTATGCAATTCCTTTCATAATCTACCTAAATTTCAAGATTAGAGAGACTAGAGATGGAAAGAAAGATGAAACTTGCACTAACCTTAGTAGGTAGAATTTTCTCTTTGCCAAACTTCACCTTTCTTGCACGTTCTTGGCTGCTAAACACTTCCTCTAGGTCCAAGGATTCATTTTAGTGTTGGGGTCTTGAGGTAATATGGTGAGGAAACATAGGAATTCAAGCTTGCAAGAAATGGCAATGGAGAAGAACGTGAAGATGGTTCGGCCAACATAAGGAATAAGGAAGAAGATGACCAAATTTTGGTCTCTTTTAATTTCTTTTATCCTTTTTAAATGTGTTTGTCTAACTCTAATTGGTTAAGGATTTCTAATTGCATCACTATGACATCATACATATGTCATAATTAGAATTTAATTTCATTTCATTTTTTTTTTCCTTTCTTCCTTTCTCTACTCATTTCTAATTAAATTTTTATCAATATTTCTTCATATTTTATTACATAAATCTCACTTAATTAAATGGACATGTTGGTCAAAAATCAACTCTGAGGGTGAAATGACTAGAATGCCCTTCTTAGTGCTCATTACATCACAATTGCCCTTATCGATTAGCATGATTTTTCTTGCATTGTCATGACATTTTTATTGTCATTAATCTCCATTAATTCTTCAATTTAATCCCAAATATTTATCTCACAGGGTTTCCCCGCGAGTCTGGTGTTAGGAACTGTCTTCACAGTCATTTCCCATTAGGGTTACCCATCGTCGTGACCTTCGGCTCATTTAACTTAGTTGCACTTCACTTCTTTTATTTTTCCTTAATTTTACTTGATCTTTATTCAATCAATTTATGTCTCCTTACTCTAGTTTAAGTGTAGTTCCAGACATCCTAACTGTCCGTCATTGGAACAGTGGAATATATGGACTACCTAAAGTGAGGGCGTTACATATACTCTAAGTGAGCCAAGGCATTGTAGATGCCATGGGAAGTCCAAGATAACTTGCCTTGGTTTGCTGTGCCACTAGGTCTAGTTGCTGATATAGCTATAACACCCTGATTAGTAGATGTTCTGGTTGTTATCCTCTATATCCGAAGTCTTTGAGATGATGGGGGTCTCGTAGCATGCTCATACGTGGCCTAATAGAGAGTGAGCCCTATGTGTGGTAGAGTATTTATGGTGTAAAAACCATAGTCTCTTAGAATAGTCATGGCGGCCTTAGTGCTAGGGTCTACTCTAAGAGCTCGAAGAAGCCTCGTGATCAAACGACTATAAAGGAGACACGTGGTCAAGTATCTAAGAGCCATAGACATAGTATGAATCATTAGGACTGGTAAGTTCAAGGGAAACCTCTCTATAAGATAGTTCATAACAAATATATCAGAATAAGTGAGATTAGACCTTTGACTAACTCTAGGGATGATCTCATGGGTGACTATGTGGTGAACAACTTTGGGTAATACCCCAAGGTGAGTAGTAGAGAGGCGAACAGAGCCTCCGGTATGGTTACCTTGAGACATAATTCTAACTTGATTTGCTGGAGTAAAATGCTCAGTGATCCACTGATGAGTGTTAGAGACAAGCTTACTAGCATCGGCGATCCTTATGTGCTTAGATAGATTATTAGGTGTGATAAGAATCCTGCTATGGTTAACATAATTGATAAGAGTTATAGGGTTTGATTATTGCATGGTGTGTAGGTTGGCATAAAAGACTCGCGCTAGGTTATCTTGGGTAGGACTGAGAGTGGTGATACGAAAATCCCATCCTTAGGCTATAAAATGCTCTAAGAACCTGAAATAAATGACAGATCCTAGGTCAATGGGCTAGCCAAGATGAACAAAATGTCTAGCAAAAGTTGTAAACTGCTCAGAGTTCATAGTGACTATAAGGTACTCAAAGGTTGGAGGTAGGTTGGGGACCTCTACTGGATTCTCCCTTAGGTCGTTTGCCACTTGCCTTCTTTTAACCCATAGAGAAAAGAAAAAAGAGTGGAGAGATAGAGAAAATGAAAACACTACACAAAGAAAACACAGAATAAAGATACCTAAACCAAGTCAAAGCAGCACAATATAAGCCAAACACAAGAACAGATACTCAAACCAAGGTTAAAGAGGCATAAAACGTCCTAAGGCAAAAAGATTTATAATCAGACAGGCATATCAAAACACATATCTTAAAAGCTAATAGATCATGATCACAAGTCATGGACAATATACAAGTCTCAGTATTTTAGCATAACACACAAAACAACTATAATAAATCCATCGCCAAGTCAAAAATAGCACAAAGATAGCCAAAGGAGGCATAAGTATAAGATACATAATGATAATATCACAAATCAAGTATAAATTTACACATACTTGAGTAGAAAAAGCAAAACAAGATTGTCTCATATTAAAAATAGTAGCTTCAAGTATTTATGTTTCAAAAAACTTCAGGTGATCATATTAAAAGGTTGATAGGATTTCGAAACACATGCCAAGAGAAAATCCCTATGTTACTAGTATCTAGTGTAGATGAAGGTTTAAAAGTCTCAAAAGCAGAGTACGTTAGGCATACGTTCATAATAAATATATAGTTGGATCAAGACAAAATAGAGTTTTAAGCACAGTATGAAGACATAACATTATATATATTCGAGTCACGGAGAGTCTCAAAAGAGAGACATGTTCATACTTGGGTTCAAAAAGCAAAGAAAAGAGAGAGAACACTTGAATAGTTTTGCAAAGGACACAAACATATAAAAGTGAAACCTTTGATGCATGTGAGGTCCATTAGCAGAATATAAAGATGACATAAAATTAGAAACTTAACAAATTACAAAAGTGCACATTTAATCATGAAAAAGAATTTTGGATTTTATGAAAATGTATTCTTGTGGAGGCATTTCAAAGCAATGGTCTCAATTTTGGTTTGGCGTATGAGTACTTGTAGTTGAGAGAGAAAACCAAGTTTGCCATACATAGCAAGAAGATTTTAGTAAAAGAAAGTGCCAAAGTAATGTATAGCTCATGTGCAAGAGCTTAAAAGAAACAATTTCATTTTAAAAAATTATGGTTCAAGAATAATCAAAGAATTACTAATAGAACTCGCATTGCAGCAAACTCAAAAGATTTTCAAACTAAAGAGATTTTGATTCTAAACAAATAACCCTAGAATTTGACTAAGCACACAAGACTAAGTGCATAGTCTAAGCATGGATATACAAAAAGTACACTATTATGTGATGTGCCTTGGTGAGGGAAGAAATAACTCAATCAAATTGAGCAAAGGATATTAGAATTAAGAGAAAGAAACAAAAAAACTAACATTAAATAAATAGGGAATAAGTAAAAATTAAGCAAGAACACTTGAAACGCAAGAATAGAATTCTGTTGGATTGTTACTCTTTCGGTACTTTCTTGTTTAACTTGCAACAAAGTAAAAAATAAAAGACAAAAGAAAATCTTTTTATAGTTTTGATGTTTTTGAATTGAATTAAGAATAAAACAAGAAAGATAAAAGGATAAGTAGAAGAGAAAAATTCTTTGATAAGTCTAGAACACCACAAAGAACTCAATCTTCAAAGGTAGACGCCACACAAGGAACCTTGTGATAAGTCAAGTAATTCACCATAATCGCAACTGATTGATAAAAATTAAAATTGACAGCACTCTGCTAAGCTTTCTCTTCATTCTCTAAATTATGTAAAAAATTACATAGGTGAGCCTATTTATAGGGAAAGTTAAGAAATTAAAGAAGAAAATTATAAAAAAACTAATTAGGAACTAAAAGAAATATAAGTCTGGATAAATCTTAATAGAAATAAGAAAAGAAAAGTCAAAGATTCCTAATTAATAAAATGCTAGTCAAGATCTGTCAAGATAGTAATAATCTTTCAAGATTGTATTTGGAATTAATAAGTCAAAATTCATCCATATTGTTGTTGGCCACAATTCTTGAAGATCTTAGAGAATATTTGGTATTCAAAAAGATGCCAAAGTGACTCTTAACCCATATAAGAATATAAAGGACATAAAAAAAATACTAAAATCTCCTCAATGGGGCTTCCAAAAGTGAAGAAATAATAGGATATTATGGAACCATGAATTTAGAAGAATAAAGGCCTAACTTTTATGCATTAAAAGGCTCATAATAAGACAGCCCAATGTACGCCCCAATGACGTGCTCCATTTGGGCCTAATTTTTTTTTTTTTTAACTCCAAATAGGCTTAATTGCTTTGCTTTCACTAAGCCCATGCAAACATAATGAAAGGGGAATTTCTATGGTTACTTTGGTTAAAATAAAGTAAATTTATTTTGTCTTCAAAAACCAATAAATAATTGGCATGTAGTATTTTTAATCAAAAAATAAAATATAAAAAATTAAATTTACTATAACATGTCACCCACTAAATCTAACAGATAATTTATGAAATATGGGAAATGTTAAAATAACAAAAGTAATATAAAAATTACACGCACCCATATACTTTACGAAAAATAATATTATTTTACAAAAATATTGTGAGTTAAGTTAAATTACATTAGAGCATTACAGTTTATGCAACATCTTAAAATTTGCTATAAAATAGTATAATTTTAATTAAAATAAAAATGTTTAAATATGAAATGTTAGATGATAATATTTTATTTAGTTTTATTTATAATTAATATTTTTATAATATTATAAAAAAATATTATATATGTGTTTTATTTTACGTGAAACAAGTTTACATTTTTCATTAAGTTAGTCAATCTTTTGTAATTAGCTACTTTAAGGAAAATAGTATCATTTTATAAAAATATTGTGAGTTATGAAATTACATTAAAACATAACATGTTCTGAAGATCTCAAAATTTACTATAAAATATTATAATTTTAATTAAATTAAAAGTTTTAAATGTGGAATGTAAGATAATAATATTTTATTTAGTTTTATCTATAATTGATATTTTTATAATATTATCAAAAAAATATTAAATATGTATTTTGTTTTACATGAAACAAGTTTACATTTTCCGTTAAGTTAGTCATTTTTTCATAATTAACTACTTTATGAAAAATAGTTTTATTTTATGAAAATATTACAAGTTAAGTTGTAAAATTTCATTAAATATAACATTTTTCATAGCATTTCAAAATTTGTTATAAAATATTATAATTAAAAATTTTAAATGTGAAATATTAGATGATAATATTTTATTTTGTTTTATCTATAATTAATATTTTTATAATATTATCAAAAAAATATCATGTATGTATTTTATTTTACGTGAAGCAAGTTTATATTTTCTGTTAAATTAGTTAGTTTTCTATAATTAAGTACTTTAAGGAAAGTAATATCATTTTACGAAACTTGTTGCACTCATTTCATATAGGCATTTTAGGATAGTTTTGTATCTATTTTATCCTTATATTTTAGTATATTTTATGTTTTTAATTTTATTTTAACTTATTTGTTAACTTTAGTTATTTTATATTTGATTTTTATAATTTTGTTATTTTTAATAGGTTTCGTGGTAAATTGAAGGTCAATGAATGCATTAGAAAGTGATTTGAAGAAATTTGGAGCCCTTTAAGCATTGAGAAAAGTTGAAGAAATCAACCTTAGAAAATTAAGTTGGCCGAAATTTGCTTGAGATCTTGCTTATGATATTACTTAGGATATGTTATACTGTTTAACCTAAAGCCTGGGGCAAGTCGCAGGTGAAGCGCTGCTTAATTCCAACATATTCAGAGTTTTATTCTCTAAACTTGTCAAGATTTGCTCGGGGTACTGCTTGAGATCCTGCTTAGGGTAAGCGACAGTACTTAAGGCACAACTTAGGTCAAGCTAGAAGTCAAGCATGAGCAGAAAAACTCATTTTAACACAAACCTGTCGAGATTTACTGAGGGTCTGATTAACCTTAAGCAGATAGGGCATACAGAAGCTGAAATTTGCTGAAGATGTTGCTTAGGGTAAACAATACCCTAAGCAGACTGCTCAAAACGTGGAAAACTCTGCTGACCTAGACATTTTTACACCTCATCTCCTATCCACTCCTTGGCTCTTATCCATTTTTAGGGGAACTTTTGGGACTATATAGAAGTATTATTTTTTAGTTTTTGCCATAAGAAGTAACAACAAGAAAGAAAGGAAAAAAAAGGCACAAAAATAGAAGGAAGGAGGACGCCATCAATTCTGAAGAAAATGAGCCGCTGCTGCTATTTCTGGAAGCTTTAGGATTCAGAGTTTTGGGTTTTTCTACCTGGGTTGTTCTATTTTTAGTCCTCTTATCATGTTTTTCTTTACTTTTCTATTAATTTCTCTTATAAATACCAACATGAGTGAGTAGAATCTTTAGATTTCAAAGTTGGGAAACATGTTTTGGATTAATTTGTAGATTTAAACTGGTTATTTCCATATTTTATATAAATATGAGTTTTGATTCTTTCCTTGTGTGCCTAATTTACTTGTCTAATGTTGGTACCCATTGGGTATTATGTTAATATTTGATTGAATGACCGAAAAGTGAAGATCATTGATAGATAATCAAGAATTAGAACTTAAAATCACCTAGATTTAGAAATAAACTAGAGATTTAAGAGGATTTATTGATTGGTTACAAAACTTAATGCGTTTTAAGTTAATAAAATATCGTACAAAAGTAGGTTTGGTTTTTTTAAAATACACTTTGATTTGCTTGAAAAAGATATCAAAGGAATATAGGATCAGTCACCTTCAAACTCTATTTTCCTTTAAAATTGGAATAACCAAGACAAATCCCAATTAATTTATACATGAACCCCTAACTCTGAAATCATTTTACTATTAATTAGCATTTAATTTCAATTGCCTATCAATTTAGTTCAACTGTATCTAGATTTAGATTTTATTTGCTTATTCTTTACCTATTTTGTTTAGATTTATCAATTTTTTCTTGTTCATTTACATTTACATCTTACTTTCATTGATCATTAGCCTAAATAATCGCTTTATTCATAGTTTGATACTCAAACGGTAAATCCTCGTGGGAACGATACTTGATTGACTACTTTATTACTTGATATGATTCGTATACTTACGGACTCACGCATCAAGTTTTTGGTGCCATTGTCGGAGATTTGATTTTTGTTTTGTTTAATATTGAACAATTATTTGTTTGGTTAATTTGGGTATTTTATTTTTAATTTCTTTTACCATTTTACTTTGAGAAATTGTTTATTTTGTTTTCCAAGTACTTTTATTTTATGAGAAGGATAAAAAGTGAAGAAATCAATTTATTCTTTGATCCAGAAATAGAAAAGATAGCGAGAGCTTTAAGAGCAGAAGCTAGAAGGAGAAAAGCTGAATTTAGAGCTCAACAACTATAACGAAGAGCACAAGAGCAAGAGCAACCGCAAGAAGAAATGGCTAACAACAACAATAACAACCGTTCTATGAAGGATCATGCCTATCCTAACATTGGAGATTTCATGCCAAGTATCACAAGACCAATAGTAGAAGCTAATAATTTTGAATTAAAGCCTGCACTCTGTCAGATGGTATAACAATCACAATTTGGGAGAAGTCCAAGTGAAAGTCTACATGTGCATGTGGCACACTTTCTTGAGATCAGTGATATATTGAAGATAAATGGAGTTTCTGATGATGCAATTTGACTCAGATTATTCCCTTTCTCTTTGAAGGACCGAGCTAAAGAGTGGTTACATTCTTTGCCACCGGGTTCTATCACAATATGGGATGAACTTTCTCAAGCATTTTTAGCTCAATATTTTCCACCAAGCAAGACAGCTAAGCTGAGAAATGAGCTAACTTTTTTTAAACCTAGAGATGATGAGAGCTTGTATGAAACATAGGAGAGATACAAGGATTTGCAAAGGAGGTGTCCACACCATGGGATTCCTAAGTGGATGCTTGTTCAACACTTTTACAATGCAGTTTCAACAGCTATTAGAAGTACAATTGATGCATCTTCTGGAGGTGATCTTATGAAGAAATCTAAAGATAAAGCTTTTTCTGCTCTAGATAAAATTGCTTATAAAAACTATCAGTGGAGTTGTGAGAGGAATGAGATAAAGAAACTAGTTGGTATATTTGAGTTTGATGCCATGAATATGATTAATGCTAAGTTTGATGCTTTGACAAGGAAGATGGACAAGCTAAGCATGAAAGTAGATTCTTCAGTTGGAGGTTCAAGTAATTCAGTAGATGTTGGAGCTACAAATATCAATTGTGCAACTAATTTTCCTACATTTGGTCAAGACTTTTCAAGTGAACAAGTGAATTATGTGGGGAACTACAATCAAAGACTAAGTGGTAACCCATTTTCTGTAACTTATGATCCAGTATGAAGAAACCATCCTAATTTCTCTTGGGGAGGTAAACAAGGACAACACCAGAATTTTCAGCAACCTTCTGGGTATCAATAACATCAGAATTTTCAGCAGAATAGAGGTCCTCCTCCTGGAATTCCTAAGCCTCAAAATGCACCTGCTCCACCATAGCCACAATAACCTCCACCACAACAAGCACAACCAGACGAGACAGCTACATTGGAAGCCATGATTGAAACTCTAATAGCAAGCCATCAAAGTTAATAAGATATGATTCCTTAATTAGCATCTAAAGTGGATTAAATGGCAACACATAACAAGATGTTAAAGAATCAAATAGCTCAACAGGCTAGCTCCTCAAACAACAAAGCATTTAGGAAGCTTCCTAGCCAACCAAAAAAATTCAAGGGAGCATTACAAAGCTATTACATTGAGAAGTAGAAAAATATTAAAGAGTGGAGATAAAAAGATTGAAGAAAAAGTTGAAGAAGAGAAAAATAAAGAAGGAGATGAAAAAGCGAAAGTTGAGGTTAGAGTTAAAGTTGACAAAGAGAGCTCAGTGGAAAAAAAAGGAAGTAAGAGAAAGAGAGTGAAGAGGAAGAACCTAAATATGTAGCACCTAAGGCTTACGTGCCACCTTTACCATTCCCACAAAGATTTCAAAAAGCAAAGTTAAATAAATTTGGGAAGTTTTTAGAGGTGTTGAAGTCTTTGCATGTGACTATTCTTTTCACTGATGCCTTAGCATAAATGCCTTTATATGCTAAATTTTTGAAAGAGATTTTGTCTAATAAGAAGAAGTTGGAAGAATTTGAGATAGTAGCTCTTACAGAAGAAAGCAATGCTATCTCGCAAAATAAGCTTCCACCCAAACTGAAAGATCCTGGTAGCTTTTCAATACCATGTCACATTGGAGATATCAGTATAGATAAAGTTTTATGTGATCTTGGAGCCAGTGTTAGTCTAATGTCTTTTTCTATTTATGAGAAGATGAAGATCGAAGAAATGAAGCCTACCACCATTTAACTATAGTTAACAGATAGGTCTATTAAATTTCCAATTGGGGTGGTTGAGAATGTTCCTTTGAAAGTTGGAAAATTTTTCATACCAGTAGACTTTGTAGTATTAGAGATGGAAGAGGATGTACATATTCCTACTATTCTTAATAGACCTTTCCTTGCTACTGTTGGAGCTATGATTGATGTAAAGAATGGATGGCTTACATTGGAAGTTGGGGAAGAAAAAGTTGAATTTAATTTGTTTCAAGTAATGAAAAAGAAAGATGATTCAATTTCATGTTTGAGAGTTAATATGGTAGATGAGTTGGTTGAAGAAGTGTGTAAAAAGCAACATCCTGAAGATCCCTTAGAAGCTTGTTTGGTTCACAACATCAAAAAGGGAGATGAGATTGAAGAAGTTGCTGAATATGCTCAAATTTTAAAAGGAAATTCACCTTTATCTATGGCCAGTACTGGAAAGATTGAAGATTTAAAGCAAGATACTACTTCACCACCAATTCTTGAAAGAAGTGAAGCACCGAAGGTAGAGTTAAAACCTCTTCCAACAAATCTCAGGTATGCTTTTCTTGGTCAAAATTCTACATATCCTATGATTGTTAGTGCTAAATTGAATGATTGTGAAGTTGAAAAATTATTAAGAGTTCTTAGAGAACATAGGAGGATAATTGGTTATACCATTGATAATATTAAAGGAATACATCCTTTTGTGTGCATGCTTAGAATTTTGTTAGAAAATAATCATAAAGCCTCTAGAGAGTCACAAAGAAAATTGAATCTAAATATGAAAGAGGTTGTGAAAAAAGAGATCTTAAAATTGCTTGATGCAGGTGTCATTTACCCTGTTTCTGATAGCAATTGGGTAAGTCCAGTTTATGTTCTACCCAAGAAAGGGGGCATCACAGTAGCTAAAAAAGAAAATAATGAACTAATACCTACTAGGACTGCAATTGGATGGAGAATGTGCATAGATTATAGGAAATTGAACAATGCAACTAGAAAAGACCATTTTCCATTACCATTTATAGATTAGATGCTTGATAGATTAGCTCATCATTCTTATTTTTGCTATTTGGATAGTTATTCAAGGTTCTTTTAGATCCCTATTCATCCAGATGATTGGGATAAAATCACCTTCACATGTCCCTATGGTACCTTTGCATATCGAAGGATGCCATTTGGATTATGTAATGCCCCAGCTACATTTCAGAGATGTATGATGTCCATTTTTTTTGATTTCATTAAGGATATTATGGAAGTGTTCATGGATGATTTCTCTGTGTATGGTAATATTTTGATGAATGCTTATCTAACTTGTTTGAAGTTTTGCAGAAATGTGAAGAGTTTAATTTATTTTTGAATTGGGAAAAGTGCCATGTTATGGTACAAGAAGAAATTATTTTGGGATATCTTGTGTCAAACAGGGGTATCGAGGTAGACAAAGTAAAGGTAGAAATTATTAAAAAAATACCACCCCCAACATCTGTGAAAGGAGTGAGGAGTTTCTTAGGGCATGCTGGATTTTATTGAAGATTCATCAAAGATTTTTCTAAGATTTCTAAACCTCTTACTAATTTATTGAGTAAAGATGTGGAATTTTATTTTGATACTGATTGTATGAATGCTTTTTGTAGGATAAAAGAAGCTTTGATATCTGCTCCTATTATGCAGCCACCTGATTGGTCATTACTTTTTGAGTTGTTATGTGATGCAAGTGATTATGCCATTAGGGCTGTTTCAGGACAAAGGAAAGATAAAAATGTGTTTACAATCTATTATACAAGTAGGACCTTAGATGATGGTTAAATAAATTATTCTACTACAGGAAAAGAATTTTTAGCAGTGGTATTTACAGTAGATAAATTCATGTCCTATCTTGTGGTCAAAATAATAGTGTACACAGATTATGCAGCTATCAAGTATCTTCTTCAGAAAAAAGAGGCTAAACCTAGGTTGATAAGATGGGTATTACTCCTTCAAGAGTTTGATTTGGAAATTAAGGACAAGAAAGGAGTAGAAAATGTAGTAGCAGATTATTTATCTAGATTGAGGCAAGAACAAGGAGACAATTTAGGGAAAGAGCTTCCAATAGATGATTATTTTCCTAATGAGCAACTTTTGGCAACCATTAGTGCAAAAATTGCTTAGTATGCAGATTTTATGAACTATTTGATGTGTGGAATCCTTCCACCTGATTTGACATGATAATAAAAGAATAAATTTTTTTTTGATGTGAGGGATTATGATTGGGAAAAGCCATTCTTGTTTTAAAGATGTGGAGATGGGCTGATTAGGAGATATTTAGCTGATGAGGAGATAGAGGATGTCATTAGAGATTGCCATTCTTCACCTTATTGGGGTCATATGAGTGTTACAAAGACTACAGTAAAAGTTCTTCAAGCAGGGTTCTTTTGGCCATATATTTTTAAAGATGTGAGGAAGTTTGTAAATGCACGTGCTAAGTGTCAAAGGATAGGAAATATCTCAAAAAAGATGAGATGCCTCTCCAAAACATATTGGAAGTGAAACTATTTAATGTGTGGGATATTAACTTTAGAGGACCTTTTCCATCATCCTTTGGGAATAAGTACATCTTATTTGGAGTAGATTATGTGAGCAAATGGGTTAAAGCTATACCATCTCCAACTAATGATGTTAGAGTTGTAGTTAAATTTCTTAAGAAATTCATTTTTACAAGATTTGGAGGTCCACTTGCCATTATAAGTAATGGAGGTTGTCACTTTTGCAACCATCAATTTGAGAGACTATTATAAAAATATGGAGTTAAGCATAAGGTCGCAACACCCTACCATTCACAAACTAGTGGTCAAGTGGAGATTTCAAATATAGAGCTAAAAAGGATTCTTGAGAAAATAGTGAATAGTTCAAGAAAAGATTGATCATTAAAGCTAGATGATGCTCTCTGGGCTTATAGGACAGCTTTTAAAACTCCCATTGGCATAATCCCTTTTAGATTGATTTATGGGAAAGCTTCTTATTTGCCTTTGCAGTTGGAACATAGAGCATATTGGACTATAAGGACATTGAATTTTGACTTAAAGGTTGCTGGAGAAAAGAGAATGTTGCAATTAAATGAACTTGAGGAACTTAGACTTACTGCTTATGACAATGCTAAGCTTTACAAGGAAAGAACTAAGAGATAGCATGATAACCACATTAGGAGGAGAGAATTTAAAGAAGGAGATGCTGTTCTCTTGTATAATTCCATGTTAAGGTTATTTCTTGGAAAATTGAAGTCAAGATGGTCAAGGCCTTACATAGTTACAAAGGTATATCCATATAGAGTTGTTGAGATAGGGAATGAAACCTTAGGTACTTTTAAAGTTAATGGGCAAAGACTAAAGCACTATATGGTTAGAGAGCCCACATAAAAGGTTGTAGAGGTTTCATGGCTTAGTTCCCCAACTAGGGATGTTTAGGTGATTTGGAGTGAAAGGTCAAGCTTAAGACCCTAAACAAGCACTTCTTGGGAGATAACCCAAGCATATCCTTTATAGTTTATTAATTTTCTATTTCATTTCATTTTAGTTTTTACCCTCATTAAACTCAAGAGTGACATTTGTTTATTTTTTGTAGGTATTTCATGAAGATCGGACAAAATTTGGATTTATAGCAAAAAGGGAAAGAAATGAGAGGAAGCAAGTATAAGGCAAATTTCTGCAATTTTTCAGTCCCTGTGAACAGTAACACTTTTAAACTTGTGTTAAATTGCTGATACTGAAAATCTACTTGATAGCGCATGTTTAATTTTGTGTTTTGTGGAATTTTGTGAAATTCAACTTGAATGAGGATTAATTTTGATATTTAGGACTGATGTGAGCTTTATTGAAGTGCAAAAATTATATTTGTTATAGTATATTTTTTAGTGTATATATGTTTTGTCTATTGTTTGTTGAAATTTGTATGTTTTTGTTCAAATTACTGTTTATGCTACTGTTTATAGTACTGTTCATGTTGTTTTGGTAGTCAATTTTTATATCTTTTATGCAAATTTTGAGTGCTTAGCATATATCTTAGATGTTGCTGATAAAGTTTTTTTGGGTTTAAGTTTAAGCTTAAGTTCACTCACCTAGGTTGCAAGGGTAATTGCAAATTTATGCTTAAATATGAGCTTATTGGTCTTCAATTTCTACATGTTTGTGGGATACTTGATGTATTTTTTATAGTTAATATGTTAAATTCTTTAATTTTCTAGAGTTAGAGTGTAATTGGTTATGGCTGAAGGTCAGGATAGCATTCCATAGCATTTGGATTATTTTTGGTAAGTGAAATCACAATTTTTCCTAATACCTGCCGAAACTTGCTGATGATATTGCTTACCTTAAGCTGTACCCTATGCAAGTCATGCTTAACCTTAAGCAATTTTCTGCTTACCCTAAGCATTATCCTAAGCCACTAGTTGTTTGCCCTAAATTTTAAAATCCTAAGTTTTCGCCCTTTATCCCATTTTCTCCCCGAAAAACCAGAGTCCACTACCACTCTGCCCACCATCTCTTTAAGCAGTTTCTAAGGAAGTTTAGGGAAGATTCTTTCTATTTAATGGTTAGAACTAAGATTTGGTCCACCCATAAACCCCGAAAATTCAAAATTTTTTCCAAATAAAAAATGGCAGAACCATTTTCACCTTTTGCTGACCCTAACCCTAACCTAAACCCACCACTACCACCACTATAATCACCACCACATTCACCACCATTACCCCAAGACCAAACACTTTCCCTCATTCCACCAGAGCCTCTCACACCACAATAAGAAACTCCCCTAGAAACCCCTATTCTTGCCCCTGCCATCGAAACCCTTATTGAGACACCCATTGCCAAAACCCCAGTTCAAGAAACAACAGAACCAATACCTGAATGTGTTCCAACTCAAGCCAAACCTAAAACCAAAACCAAAATGGCTGCGGGTAGGACCAAAATGGCCTCTGTTGCAAAAAGGAAAGGGTCATCCCTTATTCCTATGGACTTAGGATCTTCACCTAGGGTTTCCTCAAAACTAGTCAGTAAGAGAACAAGGTCAGCCTCATCATTTTCATCACAGTAGCTCCAGTCCCTGTTTTTCAATGACCATTGACATCTTCTCACCTGATAGTGCTTCAGTAGCACCATCAGCATCTGTAGATGACATAGAGGATGTAATTTCTCCATTACCTTGGGCTTTTAAGGATGTAGATATGAAAAATGCATATAAGAGTTTAGTTTCCAAACCCATTTCAGCAAATAAATATATGGATGAGCAAATTTTAAGAGAATTGGGTGTACATGATGCTGTGTTTGCTTATTTAGATGTTGTCAATTGGACTGAGTTTGCTAAGAGTAAGGAACCAGAGTACAAAGACTTAACTTTAGAGTTTTTGAGTTCCCTAAGGTTGAATTTCAAATCTAATGCTCCTGGCCATAAAGATGTAATTTGTTTTAGATGTGCTGGTGTGGATAAAGAGCTAGATATGGGCTCTAAGAGTGCAATCTTTGGTTTTAAGGATGATGTAACACCCGTATTTGCATAGCCTAGTATATGTTACTGTTCCGGTGACGGGTATCGGTCCAGACAATTAAAAGGACTAGAACTACGTTTAAGACACCTAAAAAAGCCCTGATCGAAAATAAATAGTGATTACCAGATAAAAAAGTAAAAATAAGAAAAACAGAACATAAAAGGTTAAATGATCTGGGAGTCACAGCGATGGGTGACCTTCTAGGGAAGGACTGCGAGGTGGATTTAAACTCAAATTTCGAACCGTAAAATGTGACGCCGCGGTCCTTAGGACCATTGCAACACAGTGGAAAAGAGAAAATCACAGAAAAAAATTGTTAAGCAGGTCAAATAATTAGGTCAGAGATCCGGAAGAAATATCAAATAACTAGCAAACCGGATCGAACCAGCGAGGGGCAATTTGGTCAATTTAACCCTAGAGCTGACTCCTGACCTAACTGTCAAATAAAATCGAAGAAAAGAAAATTTTGAGATCAAGAATTAAATTAAAGAACTATTAAAAAAATAAAGGAAAAAGAAAAAGAATTACAAAGTTGATTTATTACATCATGTGATGACATCACAAATGATGTCAAAATTTATTTTAATTTCCCCACATTTTTTACCAAGTCAACTCAAGTTAATTACCTATAAAATAACAAAAAAAAAAAGAAAAATCACTCATCTCTCTCCCTAACCCATTCAAGCGCCCATCCTCTCCCTTAGCACCACCATTACCACACCTCCATGAAAGCTTGCTCTAAGTTTTAAATCCCCCATTAAACCCTAATTTCTTCCCCAATCACTTCATAAAACCTTATTTTCTTCCTTTGAGAAGGACATTTAGCAAGAAAGAAAGAAGTGTCGCAAGGTAATTTTGAGATCGCCTGGACGAAAGCTCTTCACTGAAGTTGGAAAGAGTGAGGAGTCGCCACTTTAATTTTGAGGGAAATTAAAGAAAACCATTTGTAAAAATAAATTAAAAGAAACCACTTCGAAAACAGAAGTTCTAGGTTCGGGGTCCATATACAGGCGGGGAAGGTGTTAGGCACCCCGCCTCGTCCCTCAATGAGGGTAAACAGATTTAATATTGCTCTCTTATAAATTAAAAGGGTAATTAGGGGGGTTGGGATGGTGACAATGTTAATCCTTTAGACAGATAAAAAGGAATATTTGATGTTTTACTGATTCGGATTGTCCCAAGAATACGAGTTTGTGAAATGGCCCTTTAGTGAATAGGTGTTCGGATAAAGCTGCCTTGTGTATTGGAGTTTTGTTTATTTTGAACTTCACTAAGAGAACTCGGGACGGAACTTCTCCCGATCTCTAGACATATTTATTTAAAGTATCAAACAGGATATTTCGGATAAGAACTCTTCTCTGAACTCCACGTATTGTGAGAATCAGGTAAGAACTCTCCCCTGACCTCTTAAAGTATTAGGTTTAAAGATTTTAGTGAAGGATCTCGGATAAGAACTCTCCTCCGATCCCCTCGTTTTGTTTAAATTTTGGATGAGAATCAGGTAAGAACTCTCCCCCGATCTCTTAAAATATTTGGTTTAAAGATTTTTGGTGAAGGATCTCGGATAAGAACTCTCCTCCGATCTCCTCTTTTTGTTTAAATTTTGGACGAGAATCAGGTAAGAACTCTCCCCCGATCTCTTAAAATATTTGGTTTAAAGATTTTTGGTGAAGGATCTCGGATAAGAACTCTCCTCCGATCTCCTCGTTTTATTTAAATTTGGATGAGAATCAGGTAAGAACTCTCCCTCGATCTCTTAAAATATTTATTACGATCGTATATCGTAAGAACCTTAGATTAAGGGTTCTGGCACCTGAAGATGCCAGGAACCCGAGCGAGGCTTTCTCTTAACCCATTGATGCCTTATAACTAGAGAGAGGATACCAGACTGAGTTTTTTCTGATCCCCTTTGTGATCGCCTTACCAGTACTCTTTGGCAGGCAATGTCCGATCTCTTACGATATACGATCATCTATGAACTGAAATTCATAGCCATTTCTAGTCAAACTAGATATAGAAATGATGTTCTTAAAAGCATTAGGTACATATAAAATATTATCCAAAAACAAAACATGTTCAAACATGTAAAAAGATTTAGATCCTATGGCTAAAGCTTCAACAGTTGAGCCATTGCCAATCCGGACTCTAATATCTTGAGAACGCAAGCTGCTACTATTTGTTAGTTCCTGCATATCATTAGAAATGTGAGAACTAACACCAGTATCTAAAACCCAAGCTATAGATGAACTATGAGTATCATCAGAATCTAAATAATAAGATATGGACATACCTTCCGAAGGTGTATCCTTCTTGTCCTTCAGAGAAGCAAGATACTCTGGGCACTTCCTTTTCAGGTGCCCATCCTTTTGGCAGTGGAAACACTTTCCATTGCCTCCATCAGCTTTAGTCTTCCTTTTCTGTTTAGCTATTTTCTTGGAAGGACCTGGAATCTGAGGTTTCTTTTTCTTATTGCCCTTCTTCTTGTTGGACTTTCCAGCAGAAGAAGACGCAATCAAAGCTACCTCTTTTCCTTTATTGCCCGGCATATTCTTTTGGGCAATAACTAGCATGTTGTGTAAACCAGCTAAGGTGCATTCCTGTTGAGTCATATGGAAATTTATCACAAAATTCCCAAAAGACTCAGGAAGGGACTGAAGGATCAAATCCGTCTGTAGTTGGAAATCCATGTTGAAGTCAAGATGTTCCAACTGCTCAATCAGCCGAATCATCTTGTGGACATGATCCCCAACATTCTGTCCCTCAGACATCCTCATACGGAATAGCTGTCTAGATATCTCATACCTAGCATTCCTGCTGTGCTCACCATATAACTCTTGTAGGTGAAGGAGGATCTCACTCGCACTCAACATGTTCTCATGCTGCTTTTGTAACTCATTACTCATGGAAGTAAGCATGTAACACTTAGCTCTCATTTCATGCTCCTTCCACTTATCCAAAGTTTCATGTTCCTCTTGTGTGGCCTCTGGAGGTAAGGGACCAGGAACATTTGAATCTAGAACATATCCTATATGTTCAAGGTTCAGACAAGTTTCAAATTTCTTAGCCAATCGCATGATTAGGTCCTATCAACCTATTGCGATCAAGTATGCTTGCAAGGATATTGGATGGTGGTTGTTTTGTGCTCATTTTTATCGTAAAATTAATGCAGAAAATAACCAGATTAATTAGTAAATGTATCATGTAATTAACCAAAATGATTATGGTCTTTTAATCAAATTGGTCCTCCCACTAACTTAGCGAATCCTACACTTCCAAAGTAGAAAACGGAAATCCTAGTTGGATGGATTTCTAGTGGGTGATTGAATTCTTATAATCCTATTGATCATCCTCAGGTACATCCATTATTGGAATTACAATAAACTATAAGTGAGCAACTCCTTGCCCATCACATCTCATGTGAGGTTCAATCCTTTACCTAGCCCCTAATGCTCAAAATCTCAGGTACATCCATTATTGACTTATCTTGCATTAGTTAAGTTGATCCCATTGAGCCAGTAATTATGTAAATAATTTTAATGTCCTCAGGTACATCCAATATTGGCCACCAAACCATTTACATATTTACAACATTTCATGCTTAACAATTATTCTTAAGAAAATCTCTTAAATTAATTGCATCTTATGCAACTATTTAAAATTTCTTAAAATAATTACCTAATGGAGGGCCTATGTTATAATTACTTTAATTATAGCATTTCCAACTTAATCATTTGTTTGGAAGATTTTATGGTCATTCTTATTACTATTAAGGTCTCACTTTGCACATTATCTATTTAGCATGCATATATCATATAATTGCATACATTCCCATACATCTCATGCATTCATGGATAAGCAGTAAATATGGTATGGTCATGGACTTTCTAAGGGATTCAATTCTGAGCCACCAAGAATTGAATCAGGGCATTCCTAGGTGCATTTCATTCATTCATTTTACAAGAGTTGCTGAAGGAGTACATAATCAACACTTGATCTTGAATTCCTCCCACTGGTCCCACCAATGCTCTTGACCTCCTTGAACTTCTTGCAATCCAATATTACATAGTAATCCTTGGCATACTAAGGCGAATTTACAAGAACTTAAATAAATGAAATTACAACCCAAAAATTATTAAAAACTTAATAATACATGCCCAAAATAAATTAAAATAAATTAATTAATTTACAATCCCAAAGAAACATAAAAGAAATAAATCCAATCATATTGGTCTTTTATAGTCCATGATCATCCATCATGCATATCACTATTTAATAATTAAATAAAACATACATACTTAAATTAAATTGAATATCTCATATTCAACTTAAAAATCCAGATTTGAATATGATTCAAATAAATTTAAAAATTCAGATTTGAATCTCATTCAAACAAATTTAAAAATTCAGATTTGAATCACATTCAAACAACTCTAAAAATTCAGATTTGAATTACATTCAAACATTTTTAAAAAAATCAGATTTGAATCACATTCAAACATTTTTTAAAAAATCAGATCCGAATTTTATTCAATCAATTTTAAAAAATCAGATTTAAATATGATTCAAACAACTTTAAAAATTCAGATTTGAATCACATTCAAACAACTTTTAAAATTCAGATTTGAATCACATTCAAACAATTTTTAAAATTCTGATTTGAATCATAATTTAATTGTGTGATAAAAATTCTAATTAAACAATTTAATTAGACATAAAATGGATCTTACATCATACAACAATTGCACATTCACAATCCATTTTCCTTTGCACACCATTGTGGTGCATCAACCATGCGCACCATGGTGTTCATCATTTGTGCCGCCACCTTGGCTTTGCAACCAGCAATGAACTTTTGATCTCATGATCAAACACACAATTAAATCATATAAACATCAATCTAAATGGCAAATATAGTGGCTCTGATACCAATTGAAGGAACGGAAGCATGAAAAACACAAGTTTATACCATTGAATTCAAAAATTTTCACCTAGGGTCACATGCATCATGCAAGATTTATTTTTATCTATTTGATTTCAATGATAAACAACATATTAAAACTCTTTTAATATGTTTTTGGATCTGTATTTGCCATTTAAGATTTTAAAATTAATTAGATTAATTTTAGAACCCTAGATTAAATCAAGAACGATTACACTAACCTCTTGATGCACTACAGCGTGTCTGCGCCTTTGAGATTCGTCTTCAGGACACCAGATGTTGTCCCTCTAGCTTTTCCACACCAAGAACACCTATGGCAGTCCTTGAACAGCTTCTAAAGCTTTTTCTATTAATTAGAAATTCAAGTTCTGCCTTTTAAGAGATTAGAGATGTAAACAGGACACTAGAAACAATTTCTAATGTTCTTAATTCAAGAGATTGATGGCTAATCTCTTTGAATTGATGAGAGATGAAAAAGAATAGATGAAGAGCCTCAAAATGGCGTGACAAAGGAGAGGAGTGGCTACTGGTTATTTTTCTTTCTCATAACAACACTTAAATAGCTAGGTTAACACATTAAACCCTTGCCACATATCACCCTTTGATTAGCTCTAGGTTTAAGTGACCCAATCACATTGTGCCAAGTGTCAAACCTATATTTAATCTTGATTTTAATCATCTTACATGATTAAAAAACATTTGGCAAGCTTATGTGTAATCCCATGTGTCACCATCTCATGGTGCCACGTGTCACACTGTGAAATGACTAAAATGCCCCTGTGTCTTAATTTTGAGTTCTCAACCCAAAATAATTATTTCTCTTCTTCTAATCAATTTATAACAAATATAAATTAATTAATTAATCTTTATTAATTAATTTCTCATTAATTAAATTCATATTTAAACACTTTAAATATAAATTTAACTTATACTACACATCCAATAATCTAGATTTGGTTTCAAGTCATGCTAGGGACTTTGCAATCTAATTGCAAACCAAACCTATTTAATTAATCAATTAAACTCTTTAATTAATTAATTAAATCATATTTAATTAGGTGATAACTTGTGTATGTGTGTGACTTACTAGGCTCATCACTAATTGGCAATGAGACATGATATCAACTCTTAATATCATCAGAACTCTTTCTTACCATAAATGATTTCTCTAAATCATGTTATGCACCTCATAGACCATGGTTAACACCTAGCATAGCATGCCATGGCCACCCAATTAGTAATAAGGTTTACCTTAAATGAACCTATAATCATATGTTACCATGCACTAGAATCTCTCTGTTACAAAATCCCAACTCAAGCTGGAGTCATGGTTTATGTCAAACTCCATTTGCTATGAATATTATATTCTCTTTTAATTCCAGTTCTTGATTAAAAAGATTTTCTCATCAGAAACTATTTTCTAAATAAATCTATCTGTTCTGGCCAGGAACTTGAAACATCAAGAACAATTAAATGAACATAGGATTTTATCTCTATTTACTTAGAGGAACATATTCCATCTTGATCAACACCTACCTCCATATATAACTAGTAGGAGCCAACAGATGCCCATATACCCATACACAGTACAAGTATGAAAGCAGTATCAAACTCAAACTACCTATATACAAGATAACTGTGCTATCTCAGGTCTAAAGATTATATGCACTGATATGATTTATGACAAAACATTGACAAGAGTAAACTCCATGTGCTTGTTATAAGTGTCACTGGTTTGGCCTACTTATCATTTATAAGTGCCTATCATGTTTGTCATATGGCATAAGACTCACCATTCCATCTTATTTATATCTCATATAAATAACTTGGGAACAAACATGAATACAATCTTTCTGGTTAAGTCATGTCCTTATTATGAAGTATCCTCGATTGTGAACCCATTTATGATACTTTGTGCTAGAAATATTGTCACTCATATTCTTAACAACTTAAGAATAATATTTCTAACAAAATATCAATGGACCTTATCTATTACACATAAATATATTATGTAAACGGAAAAGTGGAAATGCCTTTTATTAATAAAAATATGTACAAGATACATACTAAATGATATGCTCTAGGGCATACTACTAACAACGTGAACGCCCACAGCGACCTTTTGGCTGAGGCGTTATCTTGAGGAAGACTTCTCTTGGATGGTGGACCTGGCTCCTCAAGACGAGGAGGAGAGCGAAGGGGAGCCCGAGGGAGATAGAGAGGGTGAACGAAATGTAGAACAGGCTGGGGGTGATCCTCCAGCTGAATGACTTGTATTTTATTTTGATATGAAATGAAATCTCTTTTGTTTAATTTCTTGATGAGCTCGGAAAGTATCTAAATTGCATGAATGCTTGATTGCTTGAACATATTGGGACATCTAACTTAACAGCGATTATTAATCTAAGTACAAGAGGACGGAAGAACATTTATGCATGAGATCAGCCCAAGCCGAAACCAAATACCGGGCAGAACTTTAGATCATTAAAATTGGAAAAGGCTCGTTTTGAGTTAGATCGGAATCACCATTAAATTGGACTGATATTTTAAACTTTATTTTAAGTAATGTCTAAGATATATAAGTGAGGGACCCAATCTTAACGTTAGCTAAATAACTTCCAACTATGTTTTGTAGGAAGAGATCGAAAATGAGATTGAATGGCCAGGAGATCGGGTGTTAGTTTGATTCTCTTTATGGAGATTTGATATTGGTTTGAGAGATCGGGACTGAGGTTGAATGACATGGAGACTTGTCATTGATTTAATCTCTCTGATGAGAGATCGGTAATGAATCGAATGACATGAGGACTTGGTGTAGGTTCGACCTTCTTTAGCTAGAGATCGAAAATGAGATCGGATAGCATGGAGACTTGATATTGGTTTGATCTCTTTGACGAGAGGTCAGAAATGAATCAACTAGATGGGGGATCGGTCGAGTGGGGATTGATTTCAAAGTCTATTGATTTTGGGGATCGGCCAAAATATGGTGTCGACAGCTGTCCCTCTTTACATAATTTCTATTAAAGGAAATGACGTTTTCCGTATAGGAATTATGTAAAGATTCAGACCCATATTTTGGGCTATTGGGTTGAGAAGCAAAATTTGGCTTCAAAGTTAGAGTTGGGAGTTAAAATCAACTTAGATCAAGGATCCAGAGGTTGATAATAGAAATTTAAATGCTAAAAAATTAAAATCAACTTAGATCAAGGAACCAGAGGTTAATGACAGAAATTTAAATGCTGAAAAATTAAAATCAACTTAGATCAAGGAACCAGAGGTTGATGACAGAAATTTAAATGCTGAAAAATTAAAATCAACTTACATCAAGGAACCAGAGGTTGATGACATAAATTTAAATGCTGAAAAATCAAAATCAACTTACATCAAGGAACCAGAGGTTGATGACATGAAATTTAAATGCTGAAAAATTAAAATCAACTTAGATCAAGGAACCAGAGGTTGATGACATGAAATTTAAATGCTGAAAAATTAAAATCAACTTAGATCAAGGAACCAGAGTTTGATAACAGAAATTTAAAATGCTGGAAATTAAAATCAACTTGGTTCAAGGAACCAGAGGTTGATAGCAGTAATTAAAATGCTGGAAATTAAAATGCTTACAAAGCAAGCCTAACCTGACACAAGAAGTCCTTTCGTGACGGAGTGTACTTAACAGGATCCCGAAGATAAACAATTAATGGAGAACGAGTTGCAAGACTTAACCTATCACTTTCCATTTCTTACTCACTTCCCAGGATGCCCTTTCGGTCCTTGACTTCCTTCTTATTTTGCGAAAAGCGCCCTTGCGGGTTTTCACTTTCCCATCTGCCCATTCGACTAGAAGCGCCCTTCCGGGTTTTCACCCCTAGTTTTTTTTTTTTTTTTTTTTTAGCTATTGACCATTCCCTGCAAATCTCTTAGCAAAGTACATGAGGTTATCAATATCCAAATTCTAATCTTATGAAAAAATTTTAACAGATTAATAGCGTGCAAAAGACAGCATTAGAGTGTGAGTATACGAGAAAGATAAATCTGAGTGTAAGCAAAACAATAAATTAAAATGTAAATGTGTGAAGAAGATAGATTAAAGTGAAAGGATGACTTTGTTATGGCTTGAGAGATAAAGGTACAATTTTAAAGAAAAAGGGGTACAAGAATGGATCTCACAGATTCCTTGCAGTAACTGACTTTGAAGTCCCTTGACTGCCATTATTTCAAGTACTCTATTGACGAACATTCATACCGTGTTGGTTTATTTCCTTCCCTGGTCCAGTATCCCCCCTTATTTCTCCATTTTCTGGTTCTAAGGGTGCCCTTTCGGGTTTTCACCCCTAGTTTTTTTTTTTTCACTTTTTCAGGGTGCCCTTTCGGGTTTTCACCCTTCACTCATTTTACAGAAAGCGCCCTTCTGGGTTTTTGCCTTCTTTTGCATATTTTGCTAGGAGCGCCCTTTCGGGTTTTCTCCCCTACCCTTTTCTCTCCTTTTTTTTTTTTTTTTTTTTTTTTTAGGCATAATACCTTTTGACAGTGTCGGCATTCGCGGGTCTTAGAAATTCTTCGCCATCCATCTGGGTCAAGATTAGGGCCCCACCAGAAAATGCCTTTTTAACCATGTAAGGTCCTTCATAAGTTGGCGACCATTTTCCCTGGGCATCGTTTTGATTTGGGAGCACCTTTTTTAGGACCAGATCTCCTGGTTGAAATTCATGCGGCCGAACGCCTTTGTTGAACGTCCTAGCCATTCTCCTCTAGTATAGTTGCCCATGACACGCTGCTGCTAGTCTTTTCTCATCCAGCAAATTCAATTGGTCTAACCTCGATTGGATCCATTCTGACTTATCAATTCCAGATTCTTTCAAAATTCTTAGGGAAGGAATTTCTACCTCAATAGGCAAAACAGCTTCCATCCCGTAAACCAGTGAGTATGGAGTTGCCCCAGTTGATGTTCTTACAGAAGTCCAGTATGCATGAAGGGCGTAGGGAAGCATCTCATGCCAATCTCTATAGGTAATGGTCATTTTTCGGATGATCCTCTTGAGATTTTTGTTAGCGGCTTCTATCGCTCCGTTCATTTGGGGACGATATGGTGAGGAATTGAGATGTCAGATCTTGTATTGGTCTCATAAACTCTGAATCTTCGGACCATTCAAATTCTTGGCGTTGTCAGTGATGATCTCGCTGGGGAGGCCGTGTCGGCATACGATATTATTTCGGAGAAATTTGAGGAATGTGTTCTGGGTGATGTGGGCATATGATGTTGCTTCGACCCATTTTGAAAAATAGTCAATAGCTACCAGGATAAACCTATGTCCATTAGATGCCTTGGGGTTAATGGGATCAATCACGTCGATTCCCCACATTGCAAAAGGCCATGGCGAGACGAGGTTGAACAATTGGTGAGGCGGAACATTTATCGGATCCGCATAGATTTGGCATTTATGGCATTTCCGAAAGTACTCGATGCAATCTTTCTCCATAGTAGTCCAGAAATATCCTCGTCTCATGATTTGCTTGGCCATCATATGTCCATTAGCATGGGTTGCACAATTTCCCTCATGAGTCTCAAAAAGGATCTTCCTTGCTTCTTTCGCATCCACACATCTCAACAATTCGCCATTGGAGCTCCTTTTGTACAGAATTTCACCACTGGGGAAGTATCCCAAAGCTAATCTCCTGATCATTCTCTTTTCATTTCTGCTTGCCCCGGGAGGGTATTCTCTGGTCTTGATGTAGACCTGGATGTCATGATACCATGGTTTACCATCTGTTTCTTCCTCGATCATGAGGCAGTATGCCGGCTCACTCCTCGCTTTGATTTGTAATACTTGAGTCATTTGCCCCTCCTCCATTTGCGCCATGACAACCAAAGTGGCCAGGGCATCCGCGAATTGATTCTTGTCCCGGCCGAGGTGAGTGAAAGAAATTTCTTCAAACCTCTTGATCAATTCCAGTAAGTACTTTTGATATGGAATTAGCTTTGGGTCCTTGGTTTGCCATTCTCCTTTGACTTGATAAATGATCAAGGCCGAATCACCATACACCTCTAACTTCCTGATTTTCATTTTGATGGCAGCCTGCAAACCCATCACACAGGCTTCGTATTCTGCAACATTGTTAGTGCAGTCAAATCTTAACTTGATAGCTATTGGGAAGTGTCTTCCATCAGGGGATACCAACACAGCTCCGATTCCATTGCCAGACAAATTGACAGCTCCGTCAAAATACATTTCCCATACATCAACTGGTTCTTTTTCCTTGCCGTCGACTTCATTAACATGATCATCAGGGAACTCAAAATCCAAGGCTTCATAATCTTGGATAGGGTTTTCGGCTAGGAGATCAGCGATTACGCTACCCTTTATTGCTTTTCGGGTCATATAAACAATGTCATATTGAGAGAGTATGACCTGCCATTTGGCTATCCTCCCTGGCACAAATGGGCTTTCAAATACATACTTGATAGGATCCATCAGGGAGATAAGCCATGTCTTATGATTCAACATGTAATGTTTAAGCCGATTAGCCGTCCAAGCCAACGCGCAACAAGTCTTTTCTAGGAAAGAGTACCTGGTCTCGCAATCATTGAATTTCTTGCTCAGGTAGTAAATGGCCCTCTCCTTTTGGCCTGTGTCATCATGCTACCCCAAAACACATCCCATTGAACTCTGTTGGACTGCCATATATAGGATCAGCGGCCTTCCTACCACTGGAGGAACCAATATCGGCGGGTTTGACAGGTACTGCTTAATTTTCTCAAAAGCCTCTTGACAAACCGAATCCCATTGAGTGGTGTTGTTCTTTCGGAGTAGCCTAAAGATGGGCTCAGCTTTAGCAGTGAGGTTGGAGATAAATCTCGAAATGTAGTTCAGCTTCCCCAGGAAACTGCGCACCTCTCTTTCTGTTTTTGGGGATGGCATTTCTTGAATGGCTCGAACTTTGTCTGGATCTACTTCTATTCCTTTCTCACTTACTATGAATCCCAACAGCTTTCCGGATCTAGCTCCAAACACACATTTGGTAGGGTTCAACTTCAGCTGATACTTTTTGAGTCTTTCGAATACTTTCCTCAGCACTTGTACATGACTTTCTCCCTCCCTGGATTTGATGATCATATCATCCACATATACCTCTACTTCTTTGTGCATCATATCATGGAATAGCGTGACCATAGTGCGTTGTTAGGTAGCCCCAGCATTCTTTAAGCCAAATGGCATAACTCGATAACAGAACACTCCCCACTGAGTGATGAAAGCGGTTTTCTCCTTGTCTTCTTCATCCATGGGGATTTGGTTGTACCCGGATGCCCCATCAATACACAAACACCTGCCCAATCCTGCAGCATTGTCTACTAGCATGTCTATATGTGGGAGAGGGAAATCATCCTTTAGGCTCGCTTTATTGAGATCCCTGTAATCAACGCATACCCTGACTCTCCCGTCTTTCTTCATTACTGGGACCATATTAGCTATCCACTGAGGGTATTTAACCACTTCCAAAAATCTGGCATCATACTGCTTTTTGACTTCATCCCTAACCTTGAGAAAGGTGTCGGGATTCATTCTTCTTAACTTTTGCTTTACCGGAATTGTCCCGGGAATTAGGGGAATCTTGTGTGTCACAATCTTAGGATCTAAATCGATCATATCGTCATAGCTCTACGAAAATACATCCAAGAATTCTTTGAGCAGACTGACCATATCTTCTAATTCCCCACTTTCCACAATCTTAAGTTCCCTTTTTATTTCTTCTGTGCCTAGATTGATGGTATGCGTTTTATCCCCGCAAGGCACCAGGGAAGGTTCACCTCTCTCATCCCGTTCTTCTATAGGTTCTTCTTCAGAGTCACTTGAAGTAATGGCAGTTATGGGAGTTTCAAAATTGACGTGAGGAATTTCTGAGTCTATTGAATTATTAGGCGTTAATTGATGAATGGTCCTGAAGAAACGAAAGTGGAATATATTATAAGAGTGGATTTCAAGAGAAAAAGGTAAAGAGAATTGGATGTAAAATGCGCTATTAATTCATTAATATTTGTATAAAAAAAAAGGGTCCATTTATAGCATTACACTTGTCACCATGGACAAAATGATCAAGTGTAGATAACCAGAGGTACTTTACTCGAGATTAAACACAGGAAGGTCCTCTACTTCCCAATTGTCTAGCTCTTGCCCCTCAGCCATTGGCAAGATTAATGCTTCATACAGGGATAAGACTACATCCCTAGAGGGTAAGAAAGCCCGGGTATAGGGCTGAAGTGTGTGAGGACATTGTGTAAGTGTTCAGTGTGTGAAGGGACATATTTACCTCTTCCCTTCGTGGGGGAGTTTTTTTGCATATTTTGTTTTGACAAAATTGCTATGGGGATAAGACAAGCAAAAATGGTTAGAATAATAATAAATTGATATATCAAGACTTTCGAATTTTGCGAATAAAAAAAACCCCTAATTACGATTTTAATTTATACGAGCATAAAACTAGATCTATTCTTGGACCTCTAAACGATGAGTTAAAAAAAAAAAGAATCCCCAGTGAAGTCGCCATGCTGTCGCAAGGTAATTTTGCGGTCGCCTGGACGAAAGCTTTTCACTGAAGTGGGAAAGAGTGAGGAGTCGCCACTTTAATTTTGGGGGAAATTAAAGAAAACCATTTGTAAAAATAAATTAAAAGAAACCACTTCGAAAACAGAAGTTCTAGGTTCAGGGTCCATATACGGGTGGGGAAGGTGTTAGGCACCCCGCCTCATCCCTCAATGAGGGTAAACAGATTTAATATTATGCTCTCTTATAAATTAAAAGGGTAATTAGGGGGGTTGGGATGGTGACAATGTTAATCCTTTGGACAGTTAAAAAGGAATATTTGATGTTTCACTGATTCAGATTGTCCCAAGAACAAGAGTTCGTGAGATGGCCCTTTAGTGAATAGGTGTTCGGATAAAGCTGCCTTGTGTATTGGAGTTTTGTTTATTTTGAACTTCACTAAGAGAGCCCAGGACGAAACTTCTCCCGATCTCTAGACATATTTATTTAAAGTATCAAACAGGATATTATGGATAAGAACTCTTCTCCAAACTCCGCGTATTGTGAGAATCAGGTAAGAACTCTCCCCTGACCTCTTAAAGTATTAGGTTTAAAGATTTTAGTGAAGGATCTTGGATAAGAACTCTCCTCTGATCCCCTCATTTTGTTTAAATTTTGGATGAGAATCAGGTAAGAACTCTCCCCCGATCTCTTAAAATATTTGGTTTAAAGATTTTTGGTAAAGGATCTCGAATAAGAACTCTCCTCCGATCTCCTCTTTTTGTTTAAATTTTGGACGAGAATCAGGTAAGAACTCTCCCCCGATCTCTTAAAATATTTGGTTTAAAGATTTTTGGTGAAGGATCTCGGATAAGAACTCTCCTCCGATCTCCTCGTTTTGTTTAAATTTGGATGAGAACCAGGTAAGAACTCTACCCCGATCTCTTAAAATATTTATTACGATCGTATATCGTAAGAACCTTAGATTAAGGGTTCTGGCGCCTGAAGATGCCAGGAACCCGAGCGAGGCTTTCTGTTAACCCATTGATGCCTTATAACTAGAGAGGGGATATCAGACTGAGTTTTTGCTGATCCCCTTTGTGATCGCCTTACCAGTACTCTTTGGCAGGCAATGTCCGATCTCTTTCGTTACTAGTCTAGGATCCGATCTTATCTCGATCCCGACTATACCAGGTTATCTCCTGAGCTCATTTAGTGATTCGACCTCATAACTTTTTCCTTCGATTTATTATTCAAACTTTTATTATTTTTATTTGTTTAAAGAAACTCTCGTGTTAAGATACAACTACCAACATTTTATTAGACTACCTACACGCTACCTGTAACCAGAACACCTATATTTGAAGGTAATAAAAGCTAAGAACAAATAAACAACATGAACTGATGAATAAAAGGTAAACTCAAGAGAATAACTATCTACATGGGGCTCTTTATCATAACTGAACTTAATGAAAATTACGAGTATGAGAACAAAGAAAACAAAACGCGAGCATTTGATAAAGCAACGGTCTAGACACTTACCTGTGGGGGATTGAGTCTATTGAACTAACTGTGGAGCCACAAATATTGTAGAGCTGTGAGCTAATAGTCTGGGGACAAATGCTTACTTTGAAATAACAAGTACCAAGTTAGAATGCAGTTGAGCTGAAGTGACAGTGACCGGGTTGGAATGAGATTAAGCTTGGAGAATAAAATGTTGATATTAAGATGATGAAGACAAAACTGAACTGAGAAATGGTATCGCAGAGTAGTGAACAAATTGAAAATGAAGAGTTTCAGGGTCCAACACTCCTTCAATGGAGATACTTAAGAAAACTGGTTTCTGAAGTTTCTCTATTTCGAAAGCTTAAATTAGCAAAGTAGCAAGACTGAATCAAATTTCAGAGCTTCTCCACTATAATTACCACCCTTTTTTTTTTGTCCTCCCCTCAACAATATTGCATGCAGGTATTTATAAGGAACGGGTGCTCCTAATGAAGGGTCAGGATCTCTTTTGGGGAGATGGAAGGTTTGGATTTAAAAGAACATGATCTGATGCCTGAGAATTGAAGAGAATCAGAATGGACGGTTGAGATCCTATCCAGAATATTTGTCCTTTCTCTTTTCCAATCCAATGACTTGGGATCTTCCTGTCAAGATGGATCCGATGGTCGGGAACAAAAGGCGCCGGTCCTGTCATCTACTTTTTGATCCAAAGGCTCCGGGTTTGTCCTTACGAGTAAGATCAACGGTGGAGATTCAGATGCATAGGACTGTCATAACCGTCCTGGCGTCTGTCAGTATTGTGGGCGATTCTGCAAATGAAGCGTGCAGTGAAGATTTGATTTTGCCTGCAATGCTTTAACTACCTCAGCTCTGATTATGAAGAGGGTTATTGGAAATTGTCTCATCCTCTCCTTGCTTTCCGATCTTCCATTCCTTCCGATCTTTCTATTATGACCCTTCCGATCTCTCATACTGGGCCCCTCTCCCGATCTCTCCCATTCTAAAACCTCTCCTTCTATCTGATTTGCCTCGGTCAAAGCATTTAATCCTTCGGTTACCAATGCATCCGCTTTGATTTTCGCTAGTAATAAATGCTCAGACCCCCTATATATATGCCTCAGCGGGGAATTTCTCCCACATTCCATTTCTCCTCCTTCCATTTCTCTCTTCTTCTGTTCTAGTTTCTCTGGTAACATTCTGGCCATGGTGACCGCTTTTGATCTTTTTCTGACTATTCTCTTAGCTCCCCGACTAAAAATTTACGACCCCGGTGATTGGAAAATCATGATAACCACATCTGATGACAGTGAGAGAATCGGACTAATTTACCGATCAGGATCGAAAATATCAATCGTACCGATCTCGGGTCGGTCTACCGATATAATCGGTGAACCGATTTCAGGCGAGAAGACTGCTAATTTCCCTCTTAACATCGGTGACCGCCTTTTGAAGTTCATTTGGCTCCTCACCACATCGAGCGTCCCGACTGCGGCTTGGTTTTGGTCGATGACATTGATGATGACTCCTCTCATTATCATGAGAGTCATAGTCACTCCATCTGAGCTGTACATCTATCCGATGCCTATGGTTGACTTTCTGATCAAACACATCTTTTGATTCAGCCACGAGACTAGCTTTGACATAGGTCCCTGCTAGGTAGGATGTACTGTCGATCTTTAGAGATCGCCCAAATGATGTAATCTGACCTTTAAAGGTTCTTAATGATGTAATCTGATCTCTTGAGATCGCCCAAATGATGTAATCTGACCTTTTGGAAATGAAATGAAATTTTATTTGATAGTTGTCATTTAATTATTGCATTGGTTATTTTCTGATCTCTAATGTGCATATCCGATCTGGTTCCTAACTGAATCACCCTTAGTCGATCTGTAACTCTGAACATCTGCCTTAATTTGACGATCTTAGCCAGCCGATCTCCTCTTATTTTATTTATGGTGTTTCTGGAATCTTCCTGCTATGTGTCAGAAAAGCGAGCGGATTCCGCTAACCGATGCGTCTCTTGGGACACTGTGAGCATTGAATGCTCTGACGGGTATAAATAGGGAAAGAGTCAGTCAGTTGCTCCCTTATGTTATTATCAGCACTTCGCGAACGATTTCAAAATTCTCTTGTTTCTTCAAGTTCTTCCGACACCGATCACACTCTGGTAAGGACTTTAATCCTTCTCTTACTTAAGCCTTTTTATTTCTTTGAAAATGAGCGGCGCTGAGGGTCAGAGAGTAGCGAGCCCCCCTTTCGTCCATGTCTCATGGTCATCGGATGAAGTTGAAGTGGTCGGACCAGGTGGGCGATCTGAGCCTCCAACGACTTCCGCTTTAGTTCGTGGTCGAGCAGCTCAATCAAGGCAGACATCTTCCTCGGGTAGAGAAAATCTCCCGATGGACTAGTTTCCGTCGGTCCTCCAGGAGACCGATTTGTAATTCATTAGTCAAGAATACAACCTTCGAACAGACTCCTTCGAGCTTATCAGATGCCATGGCGATCTCACAACTGATCACTTTTTCGAGGAAAATGATGCGACCATGGTGTACGAAGAGCAATTAAAAGCCAGGCTTCGGTTTCCCCTTAATGACTTCTTCAAGGACGTCCTGAAATTTCACCTCGTAAGTGTAGCCCAAGTGCATCCGAACTCGTGGCGAATCCTGGTGGCTTTCAGAGGTTTATGCTGGGCCAAGAGGCTCGATCCTATAACAAAGGTGTTTGTCGAGCTGCATAGGCTTACTCGACAAAAGGACGACGAGTACTGGTTCTTTCAAGCAAAATCGCACTGCAAGCTTTTTACCGATCTGCCCTCCTCACTGAAGAATTGGAAAAATCGCTTCTTCATGTTGAGGAGCAAGATTCCGAACGGTTTCGAGGGTTTCCCCTGTAGCTGGCAATATCTGGTCCCGCCACTTCCGAAGCATGTCGCCCTGAGTAGGGATGAGGGTGCCATGGTAATGGAGCTGAAGGATCAGGCGGCCACTCAGAAGTTCTCCTGCTTAGAGGCAGTGATGGCCGAATTGCACCATTGGATGATGCGGTTGGTTACTGGCGAAGAATACGAGCTTCAGCTCTCTGACCTCAGCCCTGGTACTTTCTATATCTCTGATCTCTGGGCCTTAGCGAACTCACTGACTTTTCTTTGTACAGGTATGGTGGGCAGCGAGGCTTCCAAAGAGAGCCGAAAGCGTAAGAGGGAGGTCTCCAGGAAAGTGCGGGAAATGAAGCGCGCCGAGGCCTCGCAGATGCCAAGGCATGATTCAGGAGAGGTGCTGGGAGGCTCGTCCTGACCCTTGGGACAGCCGGTCCCTGAAATAGAAATAGCTCAGTCTCCTCCTCGATAAGAAGAGCCACCGCCTCCACCTGCTCTTTCGAGTGCGGAAGGTGGTCCCTCCCAACCCACTGTAAGGACTTTGTCTCGTGGTGCCCAGGTCCTCATTCATACTTTGGAGAAGAATCGCTCTGTTCGGGGGAACTTGGGTTTGGCTAAGGTTCTGGGAGCTTCCATCTACCTCTAGGAGGATCGGCACAGGCTGACCCCGGGCAGCATCGACGATCTCCTGGCCCATACGATGAGCTTGAGTGTGGAGAGCTTGGTAAACCAGCATATAATCAGGGAAAAGGCTCATCTTCTGAGGCAGGAGATCCTGAAGGCGATCCAGGATGCAGCTTTCGCCCGAGCTCAACTTTCATTCGCCCAGGACTATATAGCTGAAATCGAGGGTCAGATGAAATCCTATGAGGATAAATTGGCCGAGTAGGCTCATGAACTCAGAGAAGCTCAGGCGCTCCGAACTGAAACTGTGTGATACTGAAACACTGTGAAACTGTGTGTTTCAGTGAAAAAGAATACCGAGAAAGAACCCGAAACATCGAGTCAAGGCTAAGAGGCGACTCGTATAAGGTTTGTGCACAACTAACTATTTTATTACTTTTCACTTCTAAATTGATTTGAACAAGTTTATTTTATGATTTATAATTTTATTGTGTTGAGGATTTTAATTTGTTGAATGAAATTGTATAAATTAAATGTAAATTTTCTTATACATTTAAGGATTTATTGCATGGTTTTGAGAATTGTAAATTTTAAGTTTGATGTGTTACCAACTTTGAGCATGAATTTATGATGATTCAATATGTTAATGGTTTATAAACACTTGGTAAATAGAAATTGTTTTGAATATGATTTGAAACCACAGTTGACATAGCAATATATGTTGTGAATTCTCATTAGCTTGTCTAGTGAGATATCTCCTGCACTAGATGGGGTGAGTTTCTTCCTCTCTGGCTTGCCAGTTGGCGAAGAGTTTGAATGAGTACTCATATATACTAGCTAGTCTTTGTTCCTCCCTTTTAGCCTCGATTATTGGGAGAGTTTGAAATGTCATGGTGTATAACACGGCATCTATTTGAATTTTGGGTCATAGGTTCAACTGTGTGAATTGTTGGCAACGCCCTTTAAATTATTCATGGTTTGATAAATTGTGATTGAAATAAATAATTTGTCAGAGATTCAAAATATTTTTGTATTGTTTTGGGATTTAAAAGAAATGTAGATAAATAGTTACTATTTGATCAAAATGTTATTCAAATGAATAATTTATTGATTTCTGAATGTTATGAATTTTGAAGAAGTTAGAAATTTTAAATTTTTATTTGTTATGAATTGTCAAAGCATAACTTGTATTAAGTTTTAAATTATTAGTTTGTGCACCACTGAGTTCACCACTCAGCGATAGCTTTGTATCTTTGTCATGGTGAAAGAAAATATAAAGCGGTGGCGAGATTCTTGAAAGATCTTCACGAAACTATCTTCGGGTATATCATAGGTATACCATTGTACATTAGATTTTGATGTAATTCTGTAATTATATGTATGTAATTTCATTTGAGCAGTTGTATCAATTCTTTTGTAATATATTTTTGGACTGTAATCAAATAAAAATTATTGTAATATTATCTTGAGATTTTATGTACTTATAAAGTTTTGTGCTACTAAATTTTTAATGCTCCTATGAATGTAAATATTAATTTTGTTACCTTAATGAGATATTTCAATGTTTGATTTAATTTAAACAATGTATTGAGTTGCTTGTGCTGATTTGTGAAATGTGTTTGAATAATGCAGTTGTGATTGAGAAATATATTGAGAGTGTCTTTATTTTCAGGTTTTGAAGAACTGTTTTTTCAAAATACAAACGGCATTCTGCCGAAATTTTTATAAAAATTGCGGAGATTTTAAATATCTAAAAATTTAATTTATGTTTGGACTTTAAATAAAGGTTTTTAATATCTGAAAAAAAAAAATTACCCTCCAATTTAAAAATGAACGAAAATTATTTTAAAATCTCTTGTAGTATATTTAATGGGTTACCAGTAGGCGAAGTACGGTAATTCATTAGGTGTACTACGGGAGCATGTTACATCTTACGAGAAATAGGATGTGACAGATGATGAATATAAGCAGATTGAATGGCAACATACTATTTATTATCCTGTGAAGTTTTGGAAGGAAATAGCCCCTTATGGAGGCTATTATAGGCAGAGGACAACAAAGGCAACTAGGATTGTGGATCCTGTGTTTAAGTATCTTCATAGATTCATATCTTATATTGTCTTAGGCAGAGGGCACATCAATAGTATTGTGGGTGCTAGAGACTTATTTTTCTTATGGTGCATGAAGGAGAAAAAACCAGTTAGTACAGCTCACTTCTTAGCTACCCATTGGCACCAAACTGTTATTAGGCCCACCATAGGTAGTATAGTTTTTAGGGGATATATCACTGCTATAGCTAATTCATTTGGCTTTGATGCTAACCTGTACAAGCTTGTACCTATTTCTGGTGAATCATACTTGGATAGCACAATGTTGCTCCACATGGATTTGTGTGAGAAGAAAGGGCACACTTACGTGTTATTACAGTAGCATAGTGAAGCTAGTGGTTCTGCAGCACCAGGTGCTTATGCATCAGCAGACCCTATGTAGGTACCCCAAGCTGCTACTGAAAAACAACCTTCACCAGAAATTTTGTCAGTTTTAAAATCCCTAGAAGCTAAAGTAGCTAGTCTAACTGCACAACCCTCAATTCCTCCTCCAGAAACCATAACATTTCTTGATCTTTTAAAAGGGTTAGAAACTAAAATTGATGCCTTGGCTAAGCAACAGGTAAAGCAGCAGGAAAAGAGACTTAAAAGGAGTTTTTTGTCTCTTAAAAAAAAACAAAAGCAGCATGAAATTCAAATGTTGGAGCTCTATAACAAATTGGCTCAATCCTTCGATAATTTATACCAATGGGGCCAAGACATATTCCAACAGATGAAGGACCTGACAGAAAACTTAGAGACAGCCTTTGAAGCCTCAGACTACCAAGAAGTCCCTGCTGAACCTCAAGCAGACCCTAATGCAGCAACTCTTATGCCACCTACAGACCCATCAGTAGCAGCAAAGCCTTGACAACAACAGCAGTAGCAGAAGTCTCTTTAGTTTAGCAGTAGTTTAGGCTTTGTTCCAGTCTTAGTTTTAATTTTATTTTTAGTTTTTGTCTTAGGTTTACTTTTGTAATTTGTTTGTTGAATTTCAAACTTTGGTAACAGTTTTAGTTTATTTTATTTTATGACTGTGCTTGCACTTTGCACATTTCCTTTAGCCTATTTTATCTTATTTTATTATCTAATATGCTTTTGTAGTTGTGAATATGGTTATTTTATAAAATGCTTTCTAGTTTGCTTTTTGAGTTAATTGTTTAGTTATATTTCATTGCATTTTTAATTTTCTTGCACATTATTTTGGTACTTTATACTTTATTCAGTCCTAACTTTATTGATATTGATGAGTTGCACAGTTTACTTTGAGCTAAATATGTTTAACATCATCATGAGGTAACAGCTTGCCCTTTGTGCTATTTATGCTTATGGTATGTTGACAATGCTTATGCTTTTGCTTACCCTAAGTAATAGGTTAAGTAACATCTTAAGCAATTTCTTAAGTGTAAATTCATACATTTGGGATACTTTTTAACATTTTTCTCTCTAAAGCTTCATTGTTAATATCATTTTGAGCTTAATTTTGGAATTCTTGAGCTTATATTGATTTAATTCCCAATTGTATATATTTCATTAATTGATTAGTTCACACAATTTTGCCCATCTTTGCATTCATTTTAGATATTGAGGATAATGTCTCATTTGAGTTTGGGGGTGAGGGCAATATTTTTGCAAAATTTTTAAAATTTTTACAATTTTTGAGCATTTTCATTCATTCATTTATTGCATTTCATTCATTCATACATAGTTAGTCCATACACTTATACTTATACCACACATATGTCTATACTCATACACATACACTTGCATATAGTTTTCATATATATTACACTTAGTTTTAATTTGATTTATGCATTCATTTTAGGATCATACATATCATTAAAATAAATTTTTACCTCGTCCTTAGAGGATTAAGAGTTGCTTGGAAGAGTAATCGAACTTACTTTTAGAAGGGTTTGATGGATTGAAAGTTCTGGATGGGTGCAAGGTTATTAGATTCTTGCCTTAGTTTATATCTTTTTAGCCAAGGGCCACCCAATCAATTGCATTGAGTTTGAGTGCCTAGAAAAAACTCTAGAGTAAGAAGTAGCTAATTGATGCCTCACCAATCCTAGAACAATCATTCTAAACCTTTCAAGGCGAAATCATAGCATGCATTTGAGAAAGAAATGATCTAAGCATTTTTTGGATTTTAAATCCACATTATAGCCTTAGCCAATCTCACTTTAAAATTTCCCTTTGAAACTAATTTAAGCTTATATTTATCCCTTTCATTTCTTTGGAACCCACATTAATGCCTAGCCATAAACCCAAACACTTACCTACCCTTCATGAGAATAATTCTTTGAGTGATAGATACACTATAAAAAAATAATAAAAAAAGAAAAAATATATATAGAAAAAAAGGAATATATATATATATATATATATATATATATATATATATATATATATATATATATATATATATATATATATATATATATATATATAATAATTAGTTAGGAGAAGTGACTAAAGTAAAATGGCTAGCAAATTCAATTATGGTATGTACAGTAATTCACCACCCAAGTACACAAAGAAATGAGTTTGGGAATGAATAAAAAGGCACAATTGTATTTCAAAGTCGATGTTATTTGTGTAATCTCTCTAAATGCTTCAAAGTTATATGCTAGCATTGGTGGATAGTTGTAAAGTTCCTTCTCCCATTTGATTCTTAAAAAAAAAAAAAAGGGTTGTGTGTCTTGATCTTTCAACAATTTGACTATTCTCATGCTTTGTTACCTTTATCCTTTCCTTGTTAGCCACATTATCACCCCCTTAGCCCTATTACAACCCTTGAAAGTCCTTTTGATTTTTTGATAGTGTTTTGCTACATTAATGGAGATTGGAATAGGAGAATTGCCTATGGGATTGGGATATCATTCATCCTTTCATTTATTTCCATCATTATTTGAGACACTTTAGTTTATGGATTGCTCTAGAGTCTATTTAGGTATGATTATTCTTTGTGATGATATGGATAATTGACCCAAGGCTAAGCAGTGATTACTTTGGTAAGGATTGAATTCATTGTACCTTGAAAGTGGGTATATGGTTTGTTGGTGGCTAAAGGTAAGCTTGAAAGCTTGGATAAGTAGTTTTCATGAATTTAAGGGAAGGTACCCCAATTGCATTAATTATTTTTAATTTGCTTAAGGACAAGCAAAGGTTTGAGTTTGGGGGAATTTCTTACACTCATTTCATATAGGCATTTTAGGATAGTTTTGTATCCATTTTGCCCTTATATTTTAGCATATTTTATGTTTTTAGCTTTATTTTAACTTATTTGTTAACTTTAGTTACTCTATATTTGATTTTTATAATTTTGTTGTTTTTAATAAGTTTTGTGGTAAATTGAAGTTCAATAAATGCATTAGGAGGTAATTTGAAGAAATTTGGGGCCCTTTAAGTATGGAAAAAAGTTGAAAAAATCAAGCCTTGAAAAATTAAGTTGGCTGAAATTTGCATGAGATCTTGCTTATGATATTACTTAGGGTATGTTATACTGCTTAACTTAAAGCCTGAGGTAAGTCGCAGGTCAAGCACCGCTTAATTCCAACATATTTAGATTTTATTCTCTAAACCTGCTGAGATTTGCTTGGGGTATTGCTTGAGATCCTACTTAGGGTAAGCGACAGTGCTTAAGGTGTAACTCAAGTCAAGCTGGAAGTTAAATATGAGTAGAAAAACTTATTTTAACACAAACCTGTTGATATTTACTGAGGGTCTACTTAACCTTAAGCAGACAGAGCATACAAAGATCGAAATTTGCTGAAGATGTTGCTTAGGGTAAGCAATACCCTAAGCACACTGCCCAAAACGTGAAAAACTCTACTGACCTAGACATTTTTACACCTCATCTCGTATCAACTCCTTAGCTCTTATCCATTTTTAGGGCAACTTTTAGGACCATATAAAAGCATTATTTTTTAATTTTTGCCACAAGAAGTAACAACAAGAAAGAAAGGAAAAAAAGTCACAAAAATAGAAGGAAGGAGGATGCCATCATTATTTTTTAATTTTTGCCACAAGAAGTAACAACAAGAAAGAAAGGAAAAAAAGTCACAAAAATAGAAGGAAGGAGGATGCCATCAATTCTGAAGAAAATGAGCTACTGCCGCCATTTCTAAAAGCTCCAGGATTTTGAGTTTTGGGTTCTTCTACCTGGATTTTTCTATTTTTAGTCCCCTTATCATATTTTTCTTTACTTTTTCATCAATTTCTCTTGTAACTACCAACATGAGTTAGTAGAATCTTTGGATTTCAGAGTTGGAAAATATGTTTTAGATTAATTTGTAGATTTAGACTGGTTATTTCCATATTTTATATAAATATGAGTTTTTATTCTTTCATTCTGTGTCTAATTTACTTGCCTAATGTTAGTACCCATTGAGTATTATGTTAATCTTTGATTGAAGGTTCGAAAGGTAAAGATCATTGATAGATAATCAATGATTAGAACTTAAAATTACCTAGATTTAGAAATAAGCTAGGGTTTTAAGATGATTTATTGATTGGTTACAAAACTTAATAATTTTTAAGTTAATCAAATATCGTACAAAAATAGGTTTGGTTTTCTTAAAATATACTTTGATTTGGTTGAAAAAGATATCAAATGAATCTAGGATCAATCGCCTTCAAACTCTATTTTTCTTTAAAATTGGAATAACTAAGACAAATCCTAATTAATTTATGCATGAACCCCCAACTCTGGAATCATTTTACTATTAATTAGCATTTAATTTCAATTGCCTGTTATTAATTTAATTCAATTGCATTTAGATTTAGAATTTATTTGCTTGCTCTTTACCTATTTTGTTTAGATTTATCAATTTTACCTTGTTCATTTTCATTTACATCTTACTTTCATTGATTATTAACCCAAATAATCGTTTCATTCATAGTTTGGTACTCAAACGACAAATTCTTGTGGGAACGATACTTGACTTACCACTTTATTACTTGATACGATCTGTATACTTACAGACTCACGCATCAAAAATATTGTGAGTTGTTGTAAAATTACATTAAAGCATTATAGCTTCCACAGTATTTTAAAATTTGCCGTAAAATATTATAATTTTAATTAAAATTAAAAATTCTAAAAGTGATGTTAGATAACAATATTTTATTTGATTTTATCTATAATTAATATTTTTATAGTGTTATCAAAAAATATTATATGTATATGCTATTTTATGTGAATTTAGTTTACGTTTTCCATTAAATTAATTAATTTTTTGTAATTACTACTTTATGAAAAATAATATCATTTGACGAAAATATTATAAGTTGAGTTGTAAAATTATGTTAAAGCATCATATTTTTCACAACATCTTAAAATTTGCTATAAAATATTATAATTTTAATTAAAATTAAAAATTTTAATGTGGAGTGTTAGATGACAATATTTTATTTGATTTTATTTATAATTAATATTTTTATAATATTATAATATGTATTTTATTTTACGTAAAATAAGTTTACATTTTCCATTAAGTTAGTCAATTTTTTGTAATTAATTAGTTTACAGAAAATTGTATCATTTTATGAAAATATTGTGGGTTGAGTTGTAAAATTACGTTAAAACATCACATTTTTTACAGCATTTTAAAATTTGCTATAAAATGATATAATTTTAATTAAAATTAAAAACTTTAACAGCGAAATGCTACATGACAATATTTTATTTGGTTTTATCCATAATTAATTTTTTTATAATATTATAAAAAAATATTATATGTGTATTTTACTTTACGTGAAATAGTTTACATTTTCTGTTAAGTTAATCAATTTTCTGTACTTAAGTATTTTTAAAAAATAGTATCATTTTACAAAAATATTGTGAGTAGAGTTGTAAAATTACGTTAAAGCATCACAATTTCTGTAACGTTTTAAAATTTGCTATAAAATATTATAATTTTAATTAAAATTAAAATTTCTAAATTTAAAATGTTAGATGACAATATTTTATTTTATTTTATGATGATCAATTTAAAAATATCTCTTAATTTATTAATTTATTTAAAATAATGCTTATATTTGTAAACAAATGATATATCATTTTATAGAATTAATTATTGTATATACTTTTTTAATTTTTTTTAATACAACTATTTTAACATTTTAAGAATAATAATGTGATAATTATTTAACTATTTTGAAATTTATTTTGCTGATATAAATAATTTCAAATAAAGTGAAGTAGTTTTGATTTCATATCTTTTACCCAAACATTGATATAGAGTAAACTTGCACTCTAAGGATGACTCTTTTCACTTATTTTCTCTCTATTTCTATTATTTGTTAAAACTCATTTACATCACTCGTTATTCATCCATGAAACTAAACTCCTACTAATTCATTATTTATTTTTTATCCATTTACCATTCTCAAACACTTGTTTTCGCCTCAATTCTTAAGGTATGTTTTTTCTAATCTTTATTTTATCCCTTTTTAAATTTTAGTTAATTAATTACTTCTTCAATATTGGCTACCTTAATTTAAATATGGGCATTTTTTTTCTTTATTCTTGTCTTTGGGTATTGTTTGTGGGTTGATTAATTTAGTATTATTATTGCAATTTATTGTGATATTGTTATACTGAAAATTATAATTTTAAAATTTTGTTTTGAAACTTATTGAGCAAATTTATTATTTCTAATGGGTTAGAAGAAATATTAAAATATATAATCATCATTTGATAGTTTAATAATTAATTTGACAATATAATTTATTTATAACTATTCACAGTCATATTAAATCATTTGTTATGATCTTTCAAAATTTTGTAGGAAGCTCTATAAGTAATGAATGATAAAGGCAAAAGTGTGGCTGTCAATTTGGACAATGTAGACAATATGAATGATGAAGGCATTGGTATTGACACACATAACTTTAAATGCAATATGATTCAACCTCCAAGTTTGGCAAGTTTAACGATTGATGATGTGAAGAAAATGATATTTGACACATGTTATTACGCTAAATCATTTTACAAAGACTATATTAGAGAAGTTAGGTTTGGCATATGCAAACAAGATTCATAGTCAAATGTTAGTAGAGAGCTAAGAATGCATAAGTGGGTTTGTGAAAAAGAGGGCAAACAAAGTTCTAAGTGTAGTAATGACATGGTTGTTCATAAAAAGAGATCACGTCCAGAGGTATGTCAAGTATGTGCAGCACTCTTTCATGTGAAGCTTGATCGCAAAGCCAAAAAATGGATAGTTAGAAATTTCATTGATGGTCATGACCATAAGTTGATTCAACATAAGCATGTTCAATTTCTTAGGTGTCACAGGAATATGAATAATGGTGATATGGCATAGGCCAAGGCAATGTCAAATGTTGGTGTCAAAACTTGTTAGATAATTGATTTTTTAGCACATCAGGGTAGCGGTTTTCAAAATGTAGGATTTACACCAAAAGACATGTATAATTTTCTTGATTTAGAAAAAAGATTAGAGGTTTAGGATGGTGAAGGCTTGACCACATTGGGTTTTTTTTGTAGTAAAATAAGAAAATGACATTGCATTCTATTTTAAACACACAACTAAACAAAATGGATGATTAGGCAACTCGTTCTGGGTTAAATCTTCTTGTAGGCTAGATTATGCATGTTTTAGTGAAGTAATTGCATTTGATGCATGCTACAAGAGAAATATTTATAATAACCCAAGTGTTACACTTATGGGTGTTAACCACATCACCTTTCAATAATTTTTGGTTGTGCATTATTGAAGAATGAGCTTGCAGAGACCTACATTTGGTTGTTTAAAATATTTTTAGATTGTATGGGTAATCAAATACCTATATCTGTTGTGACTGATGGTGATTTAGCTATGCGTGCTACAATTAAAGATGTTATTCCTAATGCAGTTCATCATTTGTGTATGTGGCATATTGAGAGAAATGCTACGCGACAGATTAAAATCTTGGATTTACTTGGGATTTAGTTAGTTGCATGCTTACCCCTGTGGAGATTGAAGTGTTTGAAGTGTCACAAGCATCACTAGTTCAATAGTATAATCTTCATAATAACAATTGGATTTAACATATGCATAATGACTGTAAGATATTGGCTGAGGCATATTTAAAAGGGCACTTCTTTGGAGGCATTTAGACTACATCTAGATGTAAAGGTATGCACTCATTTTTGAATGCTTATATGAATAAAAAAATGAATATTTTAGAGTTGTCAAACAATTTGATAGAGCATTGGAAATGATTTTTATAATGAAATGGAAGCTTATCACTCATTGTCATATACCATCCTTGAATATGCACATTATCTTCAGTCTTATGAGAGACAAGCTATTGAAATTTATACTATAAGGTCATTTATAAAGTTTCAAGAAGATTTGTATAAAGAGCCTACATATTTATTAGTTGGTGGAGTTATTATACAAGGTGACAATCACATATACCAGTTAAGTAGGGGCAGAGTAAAGGTCATCCAAGAACAATTATTTTCAATACAAAAGACCAAATATCTCAGTGCTTTTGCATGTATTTTCAGTCTTGGGGTTTTCCTTGTCATCATATTATTAACATAATGAAAATGGAACAATTGCCACACATACCAAAGTGTTGTTTTGTGCAACGATGGATGAAGTCTACAAAATCTGAAGCAGTCGAAAGTGAGAATGCATTATTAGATGGACTTATGAGCATAATTCGTTATGTTTCTTTAATTGCAAATTGTAGACGAATGTGTTATTTTGCTTCCAAATCTACTATTAATTCTAAAGAAGTTTCAGATGAGGTTGGTCATATAATTAATAGTATAGAAATACATAATATTCAAAAGTGTGAAAATGCAATAAAGAATAATTTTTAAGGGATTTGTGATCCAGATCCTATGAAAACTAAAGGTATGCATAACCCAACTAGTAAAGGAAAAGGACAAAGAAAGTATGGGGAATACAGGCAACTAGGCCATACAAGGGTAAAATGTCCGATGCTTACTGGTATTAAAGCTACAGTGGTTTCAAGTAATGATGATATTATGCAAGGAGATATTGATTTTAGGGGTGATTATTCACAAAGAAATGAAGAATCATCACAATCAAACCAAGTATGAAATATATAATGTTTATGTTGAATTTATCAATCATATTAACATTGATTTGATTATTAGTATATTGCTGAAAACTCATATTTGCATCGTATACATGATAGATTAAAAGAATGAGGTCTATATTTGAATATGTGCAAACAAAAAAGAAACTATGAACCATTAAATGATATTCAGGTATAAGATGTCCAACTATGCAAGAAAAAACTTAATTAAATAGTTTTTATATTGACACTTATAAAATTTTTTTAGGTTGAAAAAGAGATATTTTCCAAAGAGACACAACAAAGGATGAAACATGGAGCCTTTAGTGGTGGGATGTGCAATATACAATCCGTAGCTGCAAAGTCACATAACATTGCTAATTCATCCAAAAATACAATAATGAGTGGTCAATTAGGCCAATGGATTGAGTGATTCCTTATTTTATATCAAATATAAAGGAATTAACTTTTGTTATTATCCTTTTTCAATAGAATTCTATTTTTTTTTTCTTTTTAATAATCTAGTTGTAATTTGTAAATTATAATTATTTTGTCAAGGAGATTATGCTACACTTTGAGTCTAGGATTGAATCAATTTCAATTGTTAATTAAACTACTTGTCATTTCAAATTAAACCATGGCCAAGTTACCATTAGCTTAAGTTTCTGATTGCATTATAGAAACAATCTAATGTTGCTAGTCCAATTGATTATGACAAAGATTAAAATTATTATCAATAAATGATTTTGAAATTTACAAGTTCTATAATAGTGGCTAAACTTAAGCAGATAGTTTAACAAAAATAAATTAACTTGTTTTTGATATGTTTTAGGCTAAACAAAAATCAGGTACCTAATTTCAAAAGCTCGTTAGCTGCTTTTACCTTAATTTTTACAAAGAAATATAATTAGGTACCTACTTTTCAAAAGTACTTAGCTAAATTCATGACCTAACAATTTCACAAAAGATTGTAAATAATTGACATAGTATGAACTCACCCCTTTTGGACATTTTTCTAGAAATAACACTGTGCGAAATAGCAAAAGAAAGATTTAGTAAGACAATGGTTCTAATAATGCTACCTTTAAATCTTATAAAAAAAATTATTAAATACAAAAGAATAATTGAATTAGAAATAAGTCATAAAATTTGTCCTGACAGAAATTAATAATGAAACTGTACTAATCTTATTGTCATAACCATTTTCCATAACCCATTTTCTTTTGAGTGTGTTTTGTAGCTTCTCACAACATCTTTGTCCACTTTGTAGTATCTGTATGTAAAATAAGCCAACATAAAATCATGTACCGTATATCAATTGGCAATGGTTTGCAAACCTTTTTTTTTTAATAATAGAAAATAACTATTTCAGTGAAATATTAAAAAAAAAAGCATGGATGAACAATAATAATAATTATTAATAAGAAGTTAATATACCTTATCTTGTACGTCTTCTAAATTATTTTGCAAATAATATGAGACTTATACACTACAATCATATCTGCAAGTTTGATAAAAATGACTAATTTGTTATCACGTAATCAATTTCATACTATAAACATTCATGTGAGTTGATAAAAACATATATACTTACAGATTGGATTGTTGAACCACCTCTATACAAGCAATAACAAAACTACTGAGAACATGGATTGTACATTTTTCAGATGTATGAAATTTTGAAAGGGCAAAAAGAGTATCGAGAAATTCTAATTGCAAATTTCATATAAATAATATTGGAAATTTGTGAAAAATAACACTTAATTAGTCCACATATGTAATAACCAATTCCTTAAAGCTATCTAAATGCAGTTTTGACGATAAAATACTAAAAGGGTCTCAAAATATTATCACTTTTTTACACAATTTTTTCTCTTTATAATGGTAGACTGTCCAATATTAGTGCTTCACTCTTTTTAATATCCACTATCAACAAGTATCAATGTGTCTCATTATCATTGATAAGTATGAAAATCTAAACAATTAAGAGAAAATATTTTTATTCATTTAAAAAATGTAAAATGTTAAAAGTATATCAACAGAACAAATAACTTTATACAAATCAATAGTATAATTTAAATGCTCATATACTCCCAAATGTGACATACAACTCTCATTAAATTTGCAATGCTTTACAAAAATTTCTAAATCTGGGCAGTTATCTTGCAGTACTTTTTGCTAATCCAATTGAAGATCACATGAAAATTTTATTATCAAGTAAATAATTTCTTAAACTATATAATAATTCAAGTTATTGTTCAAAAAACCTAGCATACCGCAACATGTGTTGGCAAATACCACTTCTTTCTACCATCTATATTGGTTTTCTCAGCAATTGTGAGTGCATTTACCATTACATTTATTATCTAAAAAAAGCATAAAATATTTTTTATGAAAATTTTATAACCTTACATTTATGGTCCAATACTTTATTTAGTTACTTAATAAGAAATCTATTGCCTTGGCCCTAATGATAAAAAAATTTCAATATTTGCAAATTCCATGCCTATATGACACACAATGAATATGAAAATTTATATTAAAAAGTATTAGATTTTATTATCATAATTATTTTTAAGTGATAGTTATAAAAATTATAGATTAAAATTAATTTAACTTTAATCATTAATGCTTACTCTGCCTATATGTTTTTTTGAAGAATATTGCACGTATTTCCTTCTTTGGATTATCTAGTCCAACAATAAGATCTCAATTTTTAGATGACTCATCAATAAGCTACATAAATAAGTCACAAAATTGTTACTTATATATAATTTGTATTTTTTAATTAAAAAAAATCTTTAATCCTTACCATTGGTTTTGAAAGGTTTTTGTCCGATTCTCTTTTATTACCATTGGCAGCAATAGAAAATGTTCTTTGAACATTACTTGGTTTCAATTCTGAAGGTCCATGTAAATTATCTAACTTAGTTGCATGAGTTTGTGGTTTTAATATTTTCTTTATAGTAGAACTATAACTTAGTGGTTGAAAAGGATTTGATGCCAACAAATTTCATAATATTAATATAGATGATAAAATAAAATCAAAATTATAAGTTAAAATAAATATTATTACTTGGTAAAGTTATCGTGACCTAGATTTTCTTTTCGAAGCACTTTTAGCTTGTGTGATAGTGACTAAATTAAATATTGTTGACCACATTAGTCAAAACATCTTTTCGTCTTTCATTATCCTCATGTTTGCTGCAATTTCTCGTTGAGATACTAGTGGATCTTTATGCTCATACAAATACAATTATTGTTTTCCCATTTCAATAAAAGAATTCACCAATTCCCTAATCTCATCAAACATTCTTCATTTCTCTATTTCAAAATGATCATTTCTTATATTCTCCAATGCCAACATTACTTCTAATTTAAAATTTGCAAGCTCATTTCTTAACATATTCTCTATTTCAATACTAACATTTATCTTTTCTTATTTTCTCAAATGCCAACATTACTTCTGCTTTGAAATCGTAATTTCATTATTCATTTTAATAAGCTTAGTCCTCACATCCTAAATCAAGAAACACCACATATATATGATTAAAAGAAAAAAAAAACATAAATATATTAATATATCTCAATATGAAAGACAATAATCAAACAAAAAAAAAAAGACAATAAAGCTTTAGATGTATGATCAACTAACTTTGATATTGTTGGATTCATCTTTAACATCCTTCGATAACTTCACAACCATATGAGTAAAAAGTATAAAAAAAATTGTTAAATGAATAATAATGAAGATTGTAATTTTTTTTTAAAAAAAATCTAAATATGTTTGACACCTTTTCATTGACCACATATTCAATACTTTTGATTTTGCTCAACACTTTCTTTATATTACGAGAGTCACTGCATCAGCATTAACACTCAAGTTGTTATTTCCTTTTTTTCTCTAATGCCAACAAAATTTCTATTTTGAATTCTATAATTTCTCATCTCAATTTATCTATTTTAGTCATCAGATCCATAATGACAAAAAGATCACATGAAAATTGTGAAATAAAAAGAATAACTATGATGTTCACTAACACATTAAAATTAAAAATAAGACTCAATAGATATTACAACTTTCGTTTTTGAATACAAGCAACTCACCATATACTTATTTGATTTATTTTCAAGCACCTTTAACGTCTTCACCTGGCATCAATAATATAAACCAAGAAAGTTGCAAGTTCAAATATAATTTACTTTATATTATGAAAACATAAATATATCAAATATTAAAGAAGAGTGATGAAATATTATTGGCACCTTCTCAATGTCAACACCTCCAAGTCTCATGACCTTATTCAATACTTTCTTCGCAGCATCATTGTTCCAATTTTTTATGTAAGGTCTTTTAACATTAGTAGATAACCACCGAAAACTAATAAAAATATACTCTAAATATAAAATCTAGAAATATGAAGATTAAAAATTAGAATAAAAATAATCTCAAACACACAATTAATAAGTCAAAAGCATATATGTAACTTATAAATAAAAGAATACCTGTAACAATAATACACAACCACTAATATGTCTGCATTTACCATCTTCAAAATCTGTTAGATGAAACCTACAAATTCCACTCACAAGGCCTTCTAGTGCATTCTTAGCCTAATTCATATTACGAATGATAGAGAGATCATTTAAAAGACCAAGATAAGAACAATTGACAAATGTACTAGTGGTAGATGAAAAAATAGTATAAATGGCATAGAATAAAAACTTGGCCTGAAATTCCTCACTAGCTAGTAATGTTTGCAACTCTTTAAACAAATAACTCATACTAATCTTATTTTGAGGAATATTATATTTTGTCATAATATTCCTATTTACAGTACCCATACTATTATGGACATTTATGCCTTTTGAGCACAAACCCAATGCCTGCTCTACCTCATCAATAGTTAGTTTTATTCTCTCACTATGTACATGTAACTCATATTTGTCAACATCAAATCTAGTAATAACATCCCCTATCAAATTAAGTTTTAAATTTTGATTCTTAACGTTCAAAAGGACACTAAATCCAATTTCAATAATTGCTTTGACCTTTTCTTCAAAATTAAGGGCAATACTTCCAAATTTTTGTACTAAACATCGAGTCTCCAAGTATCCTGTTTTGAACCAAATAATTTTTATTTTTAATTAATAATATGGAATACATAAATATAATCAGGCATATGGGACAAATACTCATGACTACATATTTCAATTAATTTTTTCAAAATATATTTTTGTTACCTTAGCAGATGTGTGAGAATTATTTTTCTCCTTATCTAAAACTTTCTCAAAATTCTCTTCATTTTCTTCATCATTGATGATCACACTCTCTTTGCTTGAGGTGGAGGTACAAATTTAGACATACCTTCATCCATTGTTTTGTTTTCACAACTCAATTGTATTTCAACTTTTTTATTCTTTTTATTATATTTCCTCCTATTGAACATAATAATTAACAACTTTTGCAATAAATATTATATAAGTATTAAGCACATTAAACACTACATTATACTACATTATAAACTTATTTAACAAAAATTGATGATAGTTGATACTAATTATAGATAATCTTTCCATGCTTCAAATGAGTGAAAATTCTTGGTAAAAAATTGTGAATTGCAAATATAAACTAGGTACTAATCTAAGATGCATATTATTCAGGTTTCTTACCTTTGAGTTAGTTGCAGAGACTCAAATCTAACAACATGTAGGGTGTAGCATGTGTTGCACCAAAGTTGTAGAACTTACTAATTTTCAGGTGTGACTATTAGAGCACAAAATTTCCAACAGTTGCTGCATAGCTTCTACATCTAGTGGTGTAAACCATTACAACTTAATTTCTAAAAAATTTTACCATAATGAAGAATAAAGCACAAAAGAAAAGGAAATAAGAGAAAACTATTAGCCATACCTCTCAAAATTAATATATGAAAATAATTGGATAAAACTGCATGAGATATATGAATTCCCCCCAATTATCATTTTTTTTTTTGTCGCCAGCTGCTTATTTGAGTAGCGTCCAACTGATTTGAATTCCACCTCAACAAAATTCACCTTTATATGATAAATATTTTCTTTCCAACCCCCTTTTTAGTATTTTTTTTTTATATTACATTTATTTGGAAAAAAAAGCACTCAATTGTGAAAAAGAGAAAAAGACCAAATAAGCCATTATACTCTCAGTAGAGGGTCAAATAAGTCTAAAATTAAGTTTTAAGCCAAAAAAAGCCATGTACTTTTAATAAGGCCAAATAAACACACAATCAATGAAATATTATTTTTACTAAATTTAAATATATATTAAAAATTATTTTTTAGTTTTAATTAAAATAAAATTCAAAAAAAATTACAAAACATGGTGGACAAAAATTGTTTAATATTAAAGCTATTATTTTAAATATTTTATTATTTAAAAAACCAAAAAAAGTAATATTTTATTAGGTATGGATTTATTTGGCCTTAATTAGAAAGTACATGAGTTTATTTGGCCCAAAACTTGATTTTGAGCTTATATGGCCATTCACTGAAAGTACAAGGGCTTATTTAATCTTTTTTTTTTTTTCATTGTGAAAAATCTTCCAAACATGTTGAAGAAAATTGAGATAGGTATATAGAAACTATCCTAATACCACTTTAGTTCATAAGTGATTTCCTATAGATTTAAGAACTAAGCTTCTATAATTCTATGTTATAATTTTACAACTGACATTGTTGTTCACAAGATTTTGGGTTTATTTAGCCTTTCAGTGAAAGTACAAGGGCTTATTTATTTATTTATTTATTTTGTGAAAATCTTACAAACCTGTTGAAGAAAAATGAGATAGGAATATAGAAGTTATCTCAACACCACTTTAGTTCATAAGTGAATTCTTATAGATTTAAGAACTAAACTTTTATAATTCTATATTATAGTTTTACAACTGACATACTTTGTTTACAAGGATAAATTGTTATGCTTGCGGGGAGCAAATGTTGCATTTTATCCAAAAATCTCCTAAAAAGTATTCTTTTATTTGAGACTAAAAAGGCCGAATAAGAAAGGAATGAAATTTTTTTCTGAAAATTTTTCTATTTTCAATATACTTATTTAAAACAATATTTTCAGCCACCCAATTTAATTAATTCATTTATTTGATTATTATTATCTTTTCTCTTTAAAAGAAAATGTAAACTTAACAATCACTCAAAATATTATCTATAAAAAATAGATCTAAAAATGATGTCAAACAACCAAAACCAATGATCCAATTTTTGGTTAATAGAATATTTTCCAAATATTAAGCACAAGCCTCATTTACACATTTATTTGAATAAAATATAAAGAAAATCAATGATCCTATGAGTTTCACATGTATAAAATTCAAAAACCTTTTTCAAAGGAAATCACCCCACACACATAAGGACAAAGTGATTCTGAAAAGAAATTAATTCATATCACAAAATTGAAGGCATTTTAAGTGTTTCTTCATACATATCCAATAACTTAACAAGATACAGAATCATAGACAAGACAACTAAATATAAACACAAGAATAGAGTATATATAAAAATTGTAACAAAGCATGGAAATTAATGTTTTCTTCCACACCATTTACTCAAAAAAGAAGGGAGAAACCCAACACCATAAATGGGATATAACTGCAAAGAAATGGCATTAATATGCATGAATGGTTAAATCCTAAAGTTATTACCCCAACATAGTCCAAAACTAAACTAATTATTAGCTTCCATACACAACCTTAATGAACATGGGTTTAAGGGAAACTTGAGACCTTTATTGAAAATAATATGAACAAGGGAAGCAGTAGGGGTACCATAGTCACTCAAGGGAGAAAAAAAATGCTTACACCTATCAGTTGACATTTCCAATCAAATAAATACTAATTATCTAACCGACAGCCACAGACCCATTGAAATTAATCAAAATGCCTCTTTGAAATAGTAAACCAATAAACAAGAAGAAGAATCATTTTTTCAAAACAAACGAAAAGATATAAACAAATATCCACTTGAACCCCCACCACTGTCAACAATCTGAATCAATAAAGAATAATTTGAGCATGGGATTTATTCTAGCTTAAGGGAGAAGTTTTGTTTTAACATGTCAAATAAAACATAACACGACTCATAGATTATCAACAAATGTCAGTAAATAAAAAGCATTTATCTAGCAAGCAACCAAATGCCAAAATATATATATCAACCAATAGCATATTAGCAATGCATTAAACTCACCATTACTCTGTTTACCCTTATTAATAAAAAAATTGTGTTTTCCATTGCATCAAATTGGGACATTAGAAATTTGATTAGAGAGTATACTCTTATTTTTATTGGTTAGACAATGATGAATATATAAAATGCAGGAACAATGATGAATATATAAAATGCAGGCGATGTGAGAGAGGTAAAAATATGTATGTATTCTTCTAGTCCTACATTGAATCACAATTGCAATTTTTTTTATAGACAAAACTGATTCTTATATTTGTAGAGGGGAGGATTTACTGATGATTATAGCCAATGTTTCCTATACAAGATGTTAAAAGACTAACCAATAGCCATTCCTTTCTAAAAGAATTCAGGAATTGTACAGACACACTCAAATCTAAATTTCCCTAAAATTGGACAACCATGAAATGAAAAAAGAAAGAAGAAGAAGAAGAAGAAGAAAAACATACCTAGGCATTACTCTTTCATTAGGAAAAGAAGAAGAAGAAAAACATACCTAGGCATTACTCTTTCATTAGGATAGTCTCCCTTTTCAACTTCACAGCCTTTGTCTCCGGCGACCACCATTTTCCCCGAATGCTACAAAATTACTTTAGCTAAAATATTGGATTGACTCTTTATCTCTGGTTTTTACGCTTTCTTATTGTGGCCTTGTATAGAATGGTAGGAGAGAAAATGAAGATGATGAAATCAAGATTTATGTAAATAAGGTTTTGAAACTGGTTTAATGGGTAGCTTGTAATTGATTTGTATGAAATTTTAATGGTTCAGGTTATAATAAAACAAAATCCAATGGTTAGTATGACAAAGTAAATTTACTTTGTAAAATAACAAGTTACTGTAGAAGGCACCATAATAAAAGTGTTTCCCATGATCTTTCCCTTTAAATGCTTGTGATGAACACGCTTTAAGGTTCTAAAATTGATGAAAATTCTTGATCCCCTTATAGGCACATCACTATGGATTGAATGGCTAAGAGGACCACAAACCAAAAGCACATATCTTAAAAAAAATATTCAAGGTTAGCAGTAACTCCTAGTAAACTGACAATTAAACAAGTTTTTCATATAGATAGTTCAACACCATATGTTTCAAATCTCAAGAATGTCTCAACTATCATGATAGTTTAACACAATACAAAAAGCAGTTAATAAAGACAACACACAAATTTGTCATATAGATATTATCAATTTCACTCAAATAGTGGAACTAATACTTAGCTAATAGAATTTTGAAGAAACTTTAGTGAAAAATCATAAACGTAGAGAGAGAGAGAGAGAGAGAGAGAGAGAGAGAGAGATTGTCACACCCTTCCCCTCTGTAAGGCATAACATGATCCCGTAGTATACCTAATGAATTATCAACTTCGTCTACTGATAACCCATTAAATACACTACAAGGGATTTTAAAACTTTTCTTACTCCTTTTTACAGTGGTGAGCACAATTTACAGGTGTTAAAAAAAACTTTTTGAACTGAAGTGAAACAGCTAATGCATTTGGACTATTAGTAATTTCTGTAAAAATTTTGGCAGAGTGCCCTCTGTATTTTGAATAAAACAGTTCTTCAAAAACCTATAAAAAGTACTTCAAATATATTTCTCAATCTCAATTTCAAAATTAAATCAACACAATATATTTATCAACTCAAATCCACAATAACTTTTCAATATTTTCAAAGGATGAGATAAAAGAAATATAATACAAATTTTACAAGTCAAAATAACTCATAATTTACTTTACAACTTCAATGTACAATTTTAATTTACAACTGCTTAAAACCAAGAACAATATATACATACAGTGAACATACATTACAGTACAAATTGTAAAATGTGGTATACTCAATATACCCGATGATCTCTCAATGTAGTACTAGCAGCCTAGTCACGCTCGTCACCATTTCACTCATGATAAAGAATGAAAAGCTATCGCTGAGTAAAATTTACTCAGTGGTGCACAATAATAATTTGAAATGCGATATATAAACTTTTTTTTGATAATTCACAAATCAAATGATTCATAATTCCATTTCACAATTTACAAAATTCATCTAACACAAATTTGATCAAATAACTGAGTAACACAGTTTTGCCAATCAATAACACAATTTGATCAAATAACTGAATAATACCGTTTTGCAAATCAATAACACAATTCGATCAAATAACTGAATAATACAATGTTGCCAATCGATAACACAATTTAGGCCATCACACAATTTTTCCACACATGCCGTGTTGTACACCACGACAAGACACACTCACCCCAATAATCGAAATCAATGAGAGAGGAAGCTAGCTATAAAATGAGTACTCATCCACACTCACCTCAGACTGACAAGTCAAAGAGGGAGGAACATAATCACACTCACCCCAGACTGATAAGTCAAAGAGGGAGGAATATATCACACTCACCCCAATAATGGAGGAGGAACATAGTAACAGTGTCATGCCAAGTGTGAATCAAAACAATTTCAAATCACAATATTTCATACAAACCATAAATCACATTTTATCTCAAAATTTCCATTTGCAAAGTTGGCAACACAATAATTTCCAAATAATATTCCCAAAACCAAAGCAATAAAAAATTATTCATAACTCATTTCTCCAATTAAATTTGCTAGTAAAAGCAGTGAATATAAAAGTATTGTGCACGGACACAATTTAAAACTATAATGTTGAATTAAAATTTTAAGTAGAAAATGAGAAGTCAAAATTATTGTGCACAAACACAATTTAAAACAATAACATATAAATAATCGTAATTTATTTTAATTGAAAAATTCAAAAGAAATACTTATTGCGTACAAACACAATTTAAAATAATAACATATAAATAATCATAATTTATTGCAATTGAAAAATTCAAAAGAAATAATTATTGTGCACAAACCTCTGATAACTGTCTCCTGGCTCTGACTCAGTGTTTCCTTCCCTTTCCTCGAAGTCATAATCGAGAAACACAATTTGAAGTGTTTCAGTACTCATTTAAACTGTCTCTAACGATAATGCTTAATAATTAATTCATTGAGTTCTATTATTTCCTTAGTCAACCTAAGATGTTGACCCTCGGTGCATTCTAGGTAATTTAGGTTTTAATGTTACTAACATGTCACATTCGATAGTCTTTTAGGGTTGGTACATGTTACCAAACTCATTTCTATGTATCTTGCATTTTCTTGCAATTTGCTGGATTCCGGGATACTAGTTTGACCTAGCCGGACGACCTAGTTCCCTCGGTTTTCGGGTTTCGGTCAAAACTACAAACTTGTAGATCTATGTCTTATTGCACGCGGGGCCAAATTTCAGGTCATTCTGAGTTATGTAGACCAAGTTATGGTCATTTTACTATTGCTGGTCAAAATGCATCAAAATTGGTCACTTTAGGTCATTTTAGATCAATTTTGGTTCGGCCAGTTTTTGGACCCGAACTTGTGCAAGCTGTTTGACTTGCTTATGGTCATTTCTGGGCTTTGGTGTCTTCATAAGACTTGTAGATATAGGTCTTAACTATTCATGGTTAAAATTTCAGGTCAATTGGACCTGTTTTGAGTGAGTTATGGCCTAAACACTAACTGCTGTCCAAATGGTCAATTTTCAGGCGTTATTTGCACTTAATCCGGATTTGGTCATTTTTCAAGCTACCTTGCAAGCAGAATTTTGGCAAGCTTCCATCATGAAAGTTGGCACATTTTGTGCCTAGTTTCACCTCCAATTGGTCTCATACCAATTGGAGCCACATACTTAAGGTTCTAGGCCAAAATACACACTGCCCTATTGTACATTGTCCATCACTCAATCAAAGGACACTTTTAACACTTACCAAATTCACATTCATGCCCATTTCTGGTTTGTACCATAACCTAAACACATTTCACAACATATTATAGGTCATTTTGGCAGCTTACAATTTCATTCATTGTGCACCATTTAGTACAAAATTTTTCAAACCCAATTTACAACAATTCAATTACCTAACCATAACACTTATACATGTCCAACCTCACACCATCATACATACACTCAAACTGCCATAACAACCAACACAATTCAACATTAATATGCCATAAACCAAACATGAAATAACATCCTTATGGTTCACTAAACCAGGCTGCCGATTCATGCCTTACATTCCATAAATTTCCAAGCTTCAAATTTCAATACACATTCACATATACTAAGTATACATCACCCAAATAATTTCCTACACACATAAACATTTAATCAATCCTTTAATCCACTATTTACAAGCAAAAATAAACTGTCTTCAAGGAGTTTCCATGGCTGCCAAAAATACAGCTCTCCCTTTAAACATCAAACCTCAAAATTCTTTCCACAATTCAAGTACCCATAACCTCCTTACTAACTTTAATGAAGCACTAACCAAAAACACAAACTTACCACTTTGGAAACTCTTCAAAATCTCTCCAAAACTTGGTCTTCTTGTTGCCTATCTACTGTTCAAGTGGTGTAGAGCAATTTTAGTGAAGGAAGCTTAAGGTTTCCATGGTTGGATCATGGGTAGATGAAGGTGGAAAAATGGGGCGGCCATGGGAGCTTCAATGGGAGTTATTTTCGGCTGGTGTTGAAATGAGGTTGAAGATGAAGTTTAAATCTGTCCAAATGCATTATAAAGGTGTCCCACAATGTGAGTTAGTGGACCACTAACTTTAGAAAATGACTTATTTAATTAAAGTTACCAAATTTACAAATTTGCCTCATTATTTCCACTTTTATATTATGTACCATATTTTTATTTTTCATTGCATTTTTAAAGTTTAATATCATTTATTTTTAAAGGACATTTAGGTCTAAAGACAACTCGGGGTGTCAAATGACCACAATGCCCCTGTTCGGATTGTATTCCCGATTTCTCGGTAACACCGGATTTTGTCCATTTTTCGATTTCTCACTTTTCTTTGTACTAATTAATTAATTTTTCTTTGATATTTCTAATGGCATTTATACTTCAATTAATGTCTCTTTAAGTCTCAAAAAAGTTTTCCAGGTTTCCCGTGGTCTAGGGCCAGTCAACGGTCCACGCCGTGATTTCCCAGTGCGGTTACCCATCGCTAGGGTTCTCGGCTCGCTTAACTTAGTTACATTTCTTTGCTATTATTTTTCCTTTGTTTTTCTTGTATTTTCTTTTCTTGTATTTCATTATTTTATGTCTCCTCAATCATAACGAAGTGTAGTTCTAAGCATCCTAGCTATCCGGACAACACTGGTCACCAGAACAGTAGAATGCACTACCGAACTTAGGGGTGTTACAATTCTCCTCCCCTTAAAATAAATTTCGTCCACGAAATTTTACCCAATAGCCATCTTACAATAGTCATACGTTTATTTTCTCCTTTCTATATGATCGTATAATCTTCTTTTCCTCAAATTTGTATAAGACTTTTAACAATCTAATACAACGTTTAATTTGTTTGTATAACACCAATCTCCTCTTACTATTGTGCTGTCTAATATTTTGGTTCATGTTCCTTCTTGAATGACTCTTGAGGTCATGTTAGAATCATTTATCTAGTCATTGATCCTCTGACCATTCTATTCCATAGTCTTCCTCGCATTCGTAACATTTCTTTGTTATATCTGAACCAACTGTTCGAATTTTTTACTTCCATAACTCTTTTTATCTGTCAATATTCTATAACATACTTCCTTTTTGTACTGAACTATAACCTTTCGATATTCTAACTTTTGAGTTTTAGATCCCAAAGTAGGATTTTCAAACTTATTCCTAACAATTAAATTCTGTCTTGGCATAACTATACCAAAACAGATGCCGTTAGCAACTATTCTCATCTAGGTGTACTATCGGGTAGTACGTAGCTCTACACAATAATCTCAAGTTAGTACTGTAATCTGCAGCTTATAGTATAAACATCAAGAACATTGCATAGTTACTACGATACATCCCAATAAATCAAATTTTCTGATATTTTATCCTTTTCGAATTTACTGATATCCGAATCTTATTCTGATTATAATATCCATTAGCAATTACTAACAGTAACATCCTTACCCTTATCTAGAGCAATTCCATCACTGCATCTTACTTTTACGTCCTCTTGCCTTACATTAAGTAGGCTCGCCAATTAGCTTTATATATGGTGTGTTAGAAAATACTTTTTGCCAATAAACTCTTCCAAAACTAATTTCACTTATTATCACAATCCTTATCCTAAAGGACTAATCACTAATGCACCAAAATTTATTCCCCTGTAAAGGAATAACAATAGAACATATAGTCTTAACACTAACATAAAAGTATGCAGACTCCAGGTCAAACAATACATATATATATCTTAGTTACTAATTGAGAAAGTACCAGCAACAATATCAAAAGTCTCAGCCTCTTCTCTCTACTGTATAGCGTATACTCCAGCTGAAGCATCACCTTATTCTGGCTGATTCACAGTACTCTGACTTCTAGGTGTACTACCCCTACCTCTACCTCTGCCTCTACTAACTGATGGTGAACTCTTTGGGGTAGAAACTTAGGTTGATCCCTTTGGTGTAGTAAATAATCCAGAACGACATGGATTTACACAATCCCTAGCAAAATGACTAGTCTCTCCACAATTAAAACATGCTCCTATGGCTCTATAACATACCCCACTATGTGGTTTACCACAAGTTTCACAAAGTCGATCTGACAGCGCATTTCTGGGTTTCTGTTGAGTTTGCTGATCGGATCGAGGTGGTTTCTGTCCAGAAGATCTATCTCTACCGGACTTCTTACTACCTCTGTTGTATCCCCCAAAGTTTTTCCTCTTTCCAGTAGGACCACTAGAACTCTGTTCTACTGACTTTCCCTCTTTTTCTATCTTCTCTTATTTCTTTTTCTCAGGAGCCTCTTCAGATTCAATTCTTTCTAATTCTAGTGCTTGAGAAATAAGTTCAGAGAAGTTGTTATGTTTGAATTTGACTACTTGTAATCTGATACTAGGCTTTAAGCCGGTTTCAAACCTCTTATATCTCTCCCTACTGGTAGAAAGTAGACTTACTGCATAATGGCTTAGACGAAAAAATTCCCTTTCATATTCAGCCATCGATCTACTCCCCTGTTTCAGACTTAGGAACTCTTGCAGCTTCTAGTCTACATAAGCATCAGGGACATATTTTTGTCTGAATTCCCTGAGAAAGTCATTCTATGTTAGCATCAGAGGTTCTACTGCATCGTGGGGAATGGTTTTCCACTAGTCATAAGCATCCCCTCAGAGCAAAGATACCGAGTATTCAAATCTGAGCTCCTCTGCGGCAAAGGCGCTTTCTTGAATACCCTATGCATCCTCTCTAACCACTGCTACGCCTCTAAAGGATCTATCGCCCTTGAACTCAGAGCCCCATATTTCATCAATTTGTCATATCGCTTGCGTAAGATCGTGGTTGTACCACCGTGTCTCAGATTGGGACTTGAGTAGGCATATTACCAGCCATTTGTTAGAACATTGCAGCCATCTGCTGAGCGAACTGAGCAGGAAACTGCGGTATTGCGGGGGCTGGTGTTGCTGAACCACTGACATTGTGTAGGGCTGGGGCATCCCCTTGCACCTCAGCCTCAATAGATTGATCGACTGAACGATCACCCTCTTCCATAGTCAATTCGAGGATCTTAGACCTCCTGAACAATTAACACAAGGAGATTTCCTCCCGTTAGTGCATATTTATAATGTAATGTACTGTATGTATCAAACAATGACATTGAGCAGTTGTACTATGAAGAAAGAGTATTCAAATTATAGGTGAAAATAGAATTTTAAAAACTTTGCTCTGATACCACTAAAACATGTCACACCCTACCCCTCTGTAAGGCATAACATGATCCCATAGTATACCTAATGAATTACCAACTTCGTCTACTGATAACCCATTAAATACACTACAAGGGATTTTAAAACTTTTCTTACTCCTTTTTACAGTGGTGAGCACAATTTACAGGTGTTAAAAAAAACTTTTTGAACTAAAGTGAAACAGCTAACTCATTTGGACTATTAGTAATTTCTGTAAAAATTTTGGCAGAGTGCCCTCTGTATTTTGAATAAAACAGTTCTTCAAAAACCTGTAAAAAGCACTTCAAATATATTTCTCAATCTCAATTTCAAAATTAAATCAACACAATATATTTATCAACTCAAATCCACAATAACTTTTCAATATTTTCAAAGCATGAGATAAAAGAAATATAATACAAATTTTACAAGTCAAAATAACTCATAATTTACTTTACAACTTCAATGTACATTTTTAATTTACAACTGCTTAAAACCAAGAACAATATATACATACAGTGAACATACATTACAGTACAAATTGTAAAATGTGGTATACTCAATATACCCGATGATCTCTCAATGTAGTACTAGCAGCCTAGTCTGCCACGTCACACTGTCTACTGACAAAGAATGAAAAGCTATCGCTGAGTAAAATTTACTCAGTGGTGCACAATAACAATTTGAAATGCGATATATAAACTTTTTTTTGACAATTCACAAATCAAATGATTCACAATTCCATTTCATAATTTACAAAATTCATCTAACACAAATTTGATCAAATAACTGAGTAACACAGTTTTGCCAATCAATAACACAATTTGATCAAATAACTGAATAATACCGTTTTGCAAATTAATAACACAATTCGATCAAATAACTGAATAATACAATGTTGCCAATCGATAACACAGTTTAGGCCATGACACAATTTTTCCACACATGCCGTGTTGTACACCACGACAAGACACACTCACCCCAATAATCGAAATCAATGAGGGAGGAAGCTAGTTATAAATTGAGTACTCATCCACACTCACCTCAGACTGACAAGTCAAAGAGGGAGGAACATAATCACACTCACCCCAGACTGATAAGTCAAAGAGGGAGGAATATATCACACTCACCCCAATAATGGAGGAGGAACATAGTAACAGTGTCATGCTAAGTGTGAATCAAAACAATTTCAAATCACAATATTTCATACAAACCATAAATCACATTTTATCTCAAAATTTCCATTTGCAAAGTTGGCAACACAATAATTTCCAAATAATATTCCCAAAACCAAAGCAATAAAAAATTATTCATAACTCATTTCTCCAATTAAATTTGCTAGTAAAAGCAGTGAATATAAAAGTATTGTGCACGGACACAATTTAAAACTATAATGTTGAATTAAAATTTTAAGTAGAAAATGAGAAGTCAAAATTATTGTGCACAAACACAATTTAAAACAATAACATATAAATAATCGTAATTTATTTTAATTGAAAAATTCAAAAGAAATACTTATTGCGTACAAACACAATTTAAAACAATAACATATAAATAATCATAATTTATTGCAATTGAAAAATTCAAAAGAAATAATTATTGTGCACAAACCTCTGATAACTGTCTCCTGGCTCTGACTCAGTGTTTCCTTCCCTTTCCCTGAGTCGTTGCTAACTGAGAAACACAATTTGAAGTGTTTCAGTACTCATTTAAACTCTCTAACGATAATGCTTAATAATTAATTCATTGAGTTCTATTATTTCCTTAGTCAATCTAAGATGTCGACCCTCGGTGCATTCTAGGTAATTTAGGTTTTAATGTTACTAACATGTCACATTCGATAGTCTTTTAGGGTTGGTACATGTTACCAAACTCATTTCTATGTATCTTGCATTTTCTTGCAATTTGCTGGATTCCGGGATACTAGTTTGACCTAGCCGGACGACCTAGTTCCCTCGGTTTTCGGGTTTCGGTCAAAACTACAAACTTGTAGATCTATGTCTTATTGCACGCGGGGCAAAATTTCAGATCATTCTGAGTTATGTAGACCAAGTTATGGTCATTTTACTATTGCTGGTCAAAATGCATCAAAATTGGTCACTTTAGGTCATTTTAGATCAATTTTGGTTCGGCCAGTTTTTGGACCCGAACTTGTGCAAGCTGTTTGACTTGCTTATGGTCATTTCTGGGCTTTGGTGTCTTCATAAGACTTGTAGATATAGGTCTTAACTATTCATGGTTAAAATTTCAGGTCAATTGGACCTGTTTTGAGTGAGTTATGGCCTAAACACTAACTGCTGCCCAAATGGTCAATTTTCAGGCCTTATTTGCACTTAATCCGGATTTGGTCATTTTTCAAGCTACCTTGCAAGCAGAATTTTGGCAAGCTTCCTTCATGAAAGTTGGAACATTTTGTGCCTAGTTTCACCTCCAATTGGTCTCATACCAATTGGAGCCACAAACTTAAGGTTCTAGGTCAAAATACACACTGCCGTATTGCACATTGTCCATCACTCAATCAAAGGACACTTTTAACACTTACCAAATTCACAGTCATGCCCATTTCTGGTTTGTACCATAACCTAAACACATTTCACAATATATTATAGGTCATTTTAGCAGCTTACAATTTCATTCATTGTGCACCATTTAGTACAGAATTTTTCAAACCCAATTTACAACAATTCAATCACCTAACCATAACACTTATACATGTCCAACCTCACACCATCATACATATACTCAAACTGTCATAACAACCAACACAATTCAACATTAATATACCATAAACCAAACATGAAATAACATCCTTATGGTTCACTAAACCAGGCTGTCGATTCATGCCTTACATTCCATAAATTTCCAAGCTTCAAATTTCAATACACATTCACATATACTAAGTATACATCACCCAAATAATTTCCTACACACATAAACTGTAACACCCTAGGCAAATCCCACATCGACAAAACACGGGAGACATGCTGGGTTCATAAGTTGATAGTTCGTAACCCCTATTGACGCGTTTTAAAACCATGCGGGCTTCGGCCCAAAGCGGACAATATCACTAGTGGGCTGGGCCATTACATTTGTGGTATCAGAGCCGCTCCGCGTGCAACCTTGAACGATGGTGGGGCAAACCTCAGCGAGGACGCTGAGTCCCATAAGGGGGGTGGATTGTAACACCCTAGGCAAATCCCACTTCGACAAAACACGGGAGAGATGCTGGGTTCATAAGTTGATAGTTCGTAACCCCTATTGACGCGTTTTAAAACCGTGAGGCCTAGTATGGGCTAGGCCAGAGCGGACAATATCACTAGTGGGCCGGGCCATTACATTTGTGGTATCAGAGCCGCTCCGCATGCAACCTTGAACGATGGTGGGGCAAACCTCAGCGAGGACGCTGAGTCCCATAAGGGGGGTGGATTGTAACACCCTAGGCAAATCCCACATCGACAAAACACAGGAGACATGCTGGGTTCATAAGTTGATAGTTCGTAACCCCTATTGACGCGTTTTAAAACCGTGCGAGCTTCGGCCCAAAGCGGACAATATCACTAGTGGGCCGGGCCATTACATTTGTGGTATCAGAGCCGCTCCGCGTGCAACCTTGAACGATGGTGGGGCAAACCTCCGGAGACGCCGAGTCCCATAAGGGGGTGGATTGTAACACCTAGGCAAATCCACCGACAAAACACGAGAGATCTTTGGGTTCATAAGTTGATAGTTCGTAACCCCTATTGACGCCGCTTTAAAACCGTGAGGCCTAGTATGGGCTAGGCACGGCGGACAATATCACTAGTGGTCGCCATTACATTTGTGGTATCGAGCCGCTCAAGGCCTGAGCGATGGTGGGGCAAACCTCGGACGCCGAGTCCCATAAGGGTGGATTGTAACACTTAGGCAAATCCATCGACAAAACACGGAGACATGTCGGGTTCATAAGTTGATAGTTCGTAACCCTATTGACGCGTTTTAAAATCGCGCGGCCCAAAGCGGACAATATCACTAGTGGTCGGGCCATTACATTTGTGGTATCAGAGCGCTCGCGTGCAACCTTGAGCGATGGTGGGGCAAACCTCGGAGACGCCGAGTCCCATAAGGGGTGGATTGTAACACTTAGGCAAATCCCGCGACAAAACACGGAGAGATGCTGGGTTCATAAGTTGATAGTTCGTAACCCCTATTGACGCGTTTTAAAACCGTGAGGGCTTTGGCCCAGAGCGGACAATATCACTAGTGGGCTGGGCCATTACATTTGACAAATGTAACAACTCGGCCCACTAGTGATATTGTCCGCTCTGGGCCGAAGCCCTCACGGTTTTACAACGCGTCAATAGGGGTTACGAACTGTCAACTTATAAACCCAGCATCTCTCCCGTGTTTTGTCGATGTGGGATTTGCCTAGGGTGTTACAATCCACCCCCCTTATGGGACTCAAAGATCTCGCCGAGGTTTGCCCCACCATCGCTCAAGGCTGCACGCGAGCGCTCGATACCACAAATGTAATGGCTCGCCCACTAGTGATATTGTCCGCCTGGGCCAAGCCCTCACGCTTTAAAACGCGCCAATAGGGTTACGAATCACAACTTATGAACCCAGATCTCTCCCGTGTTTTGTCGATGTGGGATTTGCTTAGGTGTTACAATCCACCCCTTATGGGACTCGCCGTCGCCGAGGTTTGCCCCACCATCGCTCAAGGTTGCACGCGAGCGCTCGATACCACAAATGTAATGGCCCGCCCACTAGTGATATTGTCCGCTTGGGCCAAGCCCGCACTCGCTTTAAAACGCGCCAATAGGGGTTACGAACTATCAACTTATGAACCCAAGATGTCTCCCGTGTTTTGTCGATGTGGATTTGCCTAGGTGTTACAATCCACCCCTTATGGGACTCCGGCCTCGCCGAGGTTTGCCCCACCATCGCTCAAGGTTGCACGCGAGCGGCTCGATACCACAAATGTAACGCCCGCCCACTAGTGATATTGTCCGCCTGGCCAAGCCCTCACGCTTTAAAACGCGTCAATAGGGGTTACGAATCACAACTTATGAACCCAGATCTCTCCCGTGTTTTGTCGATGTGGATTTGCCTAGGTGTTACAATCCAACCCCTTATGGGACTCGGCCTCGCCGAGGTTTGCCCCACCATCGCTCAAGGTTGCACGCGAGCGCTCGTATACCACAAATGTAATGGCTCGCCCACTAGTGATATTGTCCGCTCTGGTCAAGCCCTCACGGTTTTAAAACACGTCAATAGGGGTTACGAATCACAACTTATAAACCCAAAGATCTCTCCCGTGTTTTGCCGATGTGGATTTGCCTAGGTGTTACAATCCACCCCCTTATGGGACTCGGCCTCGCGAGGTTTGCCCCACCATCGCTCAAGGTTGCACGCGGAGCGCTCGATACCACAAATGTAACGCCCGCCCACTAGTGATATTGTCCGCCTCGGCAAGCCCTCACGCTTTAAAACGCGTCAATAGGGATTACGAACTGTCAACTTATGAACCCAGCATCTCTCCCGTGTTTTGTCGATGTGGGATTTGCCTAGGGTGTTACATAAACATTTAATCAATCCTTTAATCCACTATTTACAAGCAAAAATAAACTGTCTTCAAGGAGTTTCCATGGCTGCCAAAAATACAGCTCTCCCTTTAAACATCAAACCTCAAAATTCTTTCCACAATTCAAGTACCCATAACCTCCTTACTAACTTTAATGAAGCACTAACCAAAAACACAAACTTACCACTTTGGAAACTCTTTAAAATCTCTCCAAAACTTGGTCTTCTTGTTGCCTATCTACTGCCCAAGTGGTGTAGAGCAATTTTAGTGAAGGAAGCTTGAGGTTTCCATGGTTGGATCATGGGTAGATGAAGGTGGAAAAATGGGGCGGCCATGGGAGCTTCAATGGGAGTTATTTTCGGCTGGTGTTGAAATGATGTTGAAGATGAAGTTTAAATCTGTCCAAATGCATTATAAAGGTGTCCCACAATGTGAGTTAGTGGACCACTAACTTTAGGAAATGACTTATTTAATTAAAGTTATCAAATTTGCAAATTTGCCTCATTATTTAGACTTTTATATTATGTACCATATTTTTATTTTTCATTGCATTTTTAAAGTTTAATATCATTTATTTTTAATGGACATTTAGGTCTAAAGACAACTCGGGGTGTCAAATGACCACAATGCCCCTGTTCGGGTTGTATTCCCGATTTTTCGGTAACACCAGGTTTTGTCCGTTTTTCGATTTCTCACTTTTCTTTGTACTAATTAATTAATTTTTCTTTGATATTTCTAATGGCATTTATACTTCAATTGAAATCTTTTTAAGTCTCAAAAATGTTTTCCAGGTTCCCCGTGGTCCAGGGCTAGTCAACGGTCCACGCCGTGACTTCTCGGTGCGGTCACCCATCGCTAGGGTTCTCGGCTCGCTTAACTTGGTTACATTTCTTTGCTATTATTTTTCCTTTGTTTTTCTTGTATTTTCTTTTCTTGTATTTCATTATTTTATGTCTCCTCAATCATAACGAAGTGTAGTTCTAGGCATCCTAGCTGTCCGGATAACACTGGTCACCGGAACAGTAGAACGCACTACCGAACTTAGGGGTGTTACAGAGAGAGAGAGAGACTTACCCAAGAAAGAGGGAAAATATGAAAATCGAACAATCCACGCCCTAAAATCCAAGAAACTAATTATTAACACATTGAATTTCAAGTAATAAGCATAAAAGTAGGAATCAAAAGCAGTAATTTTAACCAGAAAGCCAAAAAAAAAGGAAGAGATTGAAACATATACATAAAATTAATAAAGTGAGAAAAATTAAAAAAAAAATGTCATTGCAACTTTGAGAAAACAAGACTTGAAGAAGAAAAAGAGGGCTAAGGAGGACTTTTATGGGTTTTGATTTGAGATTTTGGGTTAAAGAAGCGAAAAGAAAAAAGAAGATTTCAAATTAGAGAGAGAGGCGTAAAGAGAGAACAGCCAAAGTATTAAAGAAAGAAGAAATTTGGGGTTTTTAAAGCCCATCTTCGGTTGCCAAAACATGAGATTTCGGCTGTCGTAGCTGGAACTGCCCACTTTTTTGTAAAAAAAAAAAAAAATTCAAAGGTTTCAACTGTCGCAAAGCGTACTGCTCGAAAAGCAAAATTTTAAGAAACCTTTTTTTGCTGAAATATTGAATTTTGACTGCCACTCTCGCCACTGCCTGAAAGGTGAAAAATGCTTCTTAAAGCTTTTTTTTATTCAAAAATACCTTTTTCTTTCCCTTTGTGATACAAAAAATTTAAATGGAAATTTTTGAGAGAAAAAAAATAAAAAAATAAAGAAAATTTTAACAATTTCTTTAAAAAAAAAAGTTCAACGGAAAAAAGATTTTTTTAAAAAAATTTTCTAAGCACCTTCAATCACATATATTCAAACAAATTCATATAAGAAACAAGATTTTAATCACATATAGTATCAAACGCTAACCATTCAGCCTCATAGTCATCAAGCATTCCCAACTCTCTTTTAATGAAATTAAATTTATCTTGACATAAAGGTTTTGTAAAGATATTAACAAGTTGGTTGTTTGTGTCTACATGTTAGTAGTATGCCCTAGAGCATATCATTTAGTATGTATCTTGTACATATTTTTATTAATAAAATGCATTTCCACTTTTCCGTTTACATAATATATTTATGTGTAATAGAAAAGGTCCATTGATATTTTGTTAGAAATATTATTCTTAAGTTGTTAAGAATATGAGTGACAATATTTCTAGCACAAAGTATCATAAACAGGTTCACAATCGAGGATACTTCATAATAAGGACATGACTTATCCAGAAAGATTGTATACATGTTTGTTCCCAAGTTATTTATATGAGATACAGATAAGATGGAATGGTGAGTCTCATGCCATATAACAAACATGATAGGCACTTATAAATGATAAGTAGGCCGAACCAGTGACATTTATGACAAGCACATGGAGTTTACTCTTGCCAATGTTTTGTCATAAATCATATCAGTGCATATAATCTTTAGACCTGAGATAGCACAGTTATCTTGTATATAGGTAGTTTGAGTTTGATACTGCTTTCATACTTGTACTGTGTATGGGTATATGGGCATGTGTTGGCTCCTACTAGTTATATATGGAGGTAGGTGTTGATCAAGATGGAATCTGTTCCTCTAAGTAAATAGAGATAAAATCCTACGTTCATTTAATTGTTCTTGATATTTCAAGTTCTTGGCCAGGACAAATAGATTTATTCAGAAAAGAGTTTCTGATGAGAAAAATCTTTTAATCAAGAACTGGAATTAAAAGAGAACATAATATTCATAGCAAATGGAGTTTGACATAAACCATGACTCCAGCTTGAGTTGGGATTTTGTAACAGAGAGATTCTAGTGCATGGTAACATATGATTATAGGTTCATTTAAGGTAAACCTTATTACTAATTGGGTGGCCATGGCATGCTATGCTAGGTGTTAACCATGGTCTATGAGGTTCATAAAATGATTTAGAGAAATAATTTATGGTAAGAAAGAGTTCTGATGATATTAAGAGTTAATATCATGTCTCATTGCCAATTAGTGATGAGCCTAGTAAGTCACACACATACACAAGTTATCACCTATTTAAATATGATTTAATTAATTAATTAAAGAGTTTAATTGATTAATTAAATAGGTTTGGTTTGCAATTAAATTGCAAAGTCCCTAGCATGACTTGAAACCAAATCTAGATTATTGGATATGTAGTATAAATTAAATTTATATTTAAAGTGTTTAAATATGAATTTAATTAATGAGAAATTAATTAATAGAGATTAATTAATTAATTTATATTTGATATAAATTAATTAGAAGAAGAAAAATAATTATTTTGGGTTAAGAACTCAAAATTAAGACACATGGGCATTTTGGTCATTTCATTGTGACACGTGGCACCATGAGATGGTGACACATGGGATTACACATAAGCTTGCCAAATGTTTTTTTAATCATGTAAGATGATTAAAATCAAGATTAAATATAGGTTTGACACTTGGCACAATGTGATTGGGTCACTTAAACCTAGAGCTAATCAAAAGGTGACATGTGGCAAGGGTTTAATGTGTTAACCTAGCTATTTAAGTGTTGCTATGAAAAGAAAAAGCAACCAGCAGCCACTCCTCTCCTTTGTCACGCCACTTTGAGGGTTTTCATCTATTCTTCTTCATCTCTCATCAATTCAAAGAGATTAGCCATCAATCTCTTGAATTAAGAACGCTAGAAATTGTTTCTAGTGTCCTGTTTACATCTCTAATCTCTTAAAAGGCAGAACTTGAATTTCTAATTAATAGAAAAAGCTTTAGAAGCTGTTCAAGGGCTGCCATAGGTGTTCTTGGTGTGGACAAGCTAGAGGGACAACATCTGGTGTCCTGAAGATGAATCTCAAAGGCGCAGACACGCAAAGGCATCAAGAGGTTAGTGTAATCGTTCTTGATTTAATCTAGGGTTCTAAAATTAATCTGATTAATTTTAAAATCTTAAATGGCAAATACAGATCCAAAAACATATTAAAAGAGTTTTAATATGCTGTTTATCATTGAAATCAAATAGATAAAAATAAATCTTGCATGATGCATGTGACCCTAGGTGAAAATTTTTGAATTCAATGGTATAAACTTGTGTTTTTCACGCTTCCGTTCCTTCAATTGGTATCAGAGCCACTATATTTGCCATTTAGATTGATGTTTATATGATTTAATTATGTGTTTGATCATGAGATCAAAAGTTTATTGCTGGTTGCAAAGCCAAGGTGGTGGCACAAATGATGAACACCATGGTGCGCATGGTTGATGCATCACAATGGTGTGCAAAGGTAAATTGATGGTGAATGTGCAATTGTTGTATGATCTAAGATCCATTTTATGTCTAATTAAATTATTTAATTAGAATTTTTATCACACAATTAAATTATGATTCAAATCAGAATTTTAAAAATTGTTTGAATGTGATTCAAATCTGAATTTTAAAAGTTGTTTGAATGTGATTCAAATCTGAATTTTTAAAGTTGTTTGAATCATATTTAAATCTGATTTTTTAAAATTGATTGAATAAAATTCAGATCTGATTTTTTAAAAAATGTTTGAATGTGATTCAAATCTAATTTTTTAAAAAATGTTTGAATGTGATTCAAATCTGAATTTTTAAAGTTGTTTGAATGTGATTCAAATCTGAATTTTTAAATTTGTTTGAATGAGATTCAAATCTGAAATTTTTAAATTTATTTGAATCATATTCAAATCTGGATTTTTAAGTTGAATATGAGATATTCAATTTAATTTAAGTATGTATGTTTTATTTAATTGTTAAATAGTGATATGCATGATGGATGATCATGGACTATAAAAGACCAATGTGATTGGATTTATTTCTTTTATGTTTCTTTGAGATTGTAAATTAATTAATTTATTTTAATTTATTTTGGGCATGTATTAGTAAGTTTGTAATAATTTTTGGGTTGTAATTTCATTTATTTAAGTTCTTGTAAATTCGCCTTGGTATGCCAAGGATTACTATGTAATATTGTATTGCAAGAAGTTCAAGGAGGTCAAGAGCATTGGTGGGACCAGTGGGAGGAATTCAAGATCAAGTGTTGATTATGTACTCCTTCAGCAACTCTTGTAAAATGAATGAATGAAATGCACCTAGGAATGCCCTGATTCAATTCTTGGTGGCTCAGAATTGAATCCCTTAGAAAGTCTATGATCATACCATATTTACTGCTTATCCATGAATGCATGAGATGTATGGGAATGTATGCAATTATATGATATATGCATGCTAAATGGATAATGTGCAAAGTGAGACCTTAATAGTAATTATTAATGACCACAAAATCTTCCAAACAAATGATTAAGTTGGAAATGCTATAATTAAAGTAATTATAACATAGGCCCTCCATTGGGGCAATTATTTTAAGAAATTTTAAATAGTTGCATGAGATGCAATAAATTTAAGAGATTTTCTTAAGAATAATTGTTAAGCATGAGATGTTGTAAATATGTAAATGGTTTGGTGGCCAATATTGGATGTACCTGAGGACATTAAAATTATTTACATAATTACTGGCTCAATGGGATCAACTTAACTAATGCAAGATAAGTCAATAATGGATGTACCTGAGATTTTGAGCATTAGGGGCTAGGTAAAGGATTGAACCTCACATGAGATGTGATGGGCAAGGAGTCGCTCACTTATAGTTTATTGTAATTCCAATAATGGATGTACCTGAGGATGATCAATAGAATTATAAGAATTCAATCACCCACTAGAAATCTATCCAACTAGGATTTCCGTTTTCTACTTTGGAAGTGTAGGATTCGCTAAGTTAGTGGGAGAACCAATTTGATTAAAAGACCATAATCATTTTGGTTAATTACATGATACATTTACTAATTAATCTGGTTATTTTCTGCAGTTAATTTTCTGATAAAAATGAGCACAAAACAACCACCACCATCCAATATCCTTGCAAGCATATTTGATCACAATAGGTTGACAGGACCTAATCTGTCTGATTGGCTAAGAATTTGAAACTTGTCCTGAACCTTGAACATATAGGATATGTTCTAGATTCAAATGTTCCTAGTCCCTTACCTCCAGAGGCCACACAAGAGGAACATGAAACTTTGGACAAGTGGAAGGAGCATGATATGAGAGCTAAGTGTTACATGCTTGCTGCCATGAGTAATGAGTTACAGAAGCAACATGAGAACATGCAGAGTGTGAGTGAGATCCTCCTTCACCTATAAGAGTTGTATGGTGAGCACAGCAGGAATGCTAGGTATGAGATATCTAAACAACTATTCCTTATGAGGATGTCTGAGGGACAGAATGTTGGGGATCATGTCCACAAGATGATTCGGCTGATTGAGCAGTTGGAACATCTTGACTTCAACATGGATTTCCAACTACAGACAGATTTGATCCTTCAGTCCCTTCCTGAGTCTTTTGGGAATTTTGTGACAAATTTCCATATGACTAAACAGGAATGCACCTTAGCTGGTTTACTCAACATATTGGTTATTGCCCAAAAGAATATGCCAGGCAATAAAGGAAAAGAGGTAGCTTTGGTTGCATCTTCTTCTGCTGGAAAGTCCAACAAGAAGAAGGGCAATAAGAAAAAGAAACCTCAGATTCCTGGTCCTTCCAAGAAAATAGCTAAACAGAAAAGGAAGACTAAAGTCGATGGAGGCAAGGAAAGTGTTTCCACTGCCAGAAGGATGGGCACTAGAAAAGGAACTGCCCGGAGTATCTTGCTTCTCTAAAGGACAAGAAGGATACACCTTTGGAAGGTATGTCCATATCTTGTTATTTAGATTCTGATGATACTCATAGTTCATCTACAGCTTGGGTTTTAGATACCAGTTCTCACATTTCTAATGATATGCAGGAACTAGCAAATAGTAGCACCTTGCGTTCTCAAGATATTAGAGTCCGGATTGGCAATGGCTCAACTGTTGAAGCTTTAGCCATAGGATCTAAATCTTTTTACATGTTTGGACATGTTTTGTGTTTGGATAATATTTTATATGTACCTGATGCTTTTAAGAACATCATTTCTATATCCAGTTTGACTAGAAATGGCTATGAATTTCAGTTCACAGATGATGTTTGCAATATTTATTTTGGAAATAAATATGTTGGTTCGGGTTATATGAATGATGGTCTTTATTATTTGGATAATAATGACAAACACAAATTGAATGCAAGTGATCTAAAAGAATACAATGCCATGGTGAAAACCAACTCAAGTTCAAAATATATTTGGCACTTAAGGTTATGTCATGTTGCAGAAGATAGGATTGCAAAACTGGAGAAAATGGGGATTCTATCCTCTTTGGGCTCTGAGCCTACTCCAACTTGTGAATCTTACCTTCAGGGTAAAATGACTAGATCACCCTTTGTTGGACAAGGGCTAAGAGCTGAAAATATTTTGGAGCTAATACATAGTGATGTATGTGGTCCATTTAAAGAAATGGCTAGAGGGGGTTTTCATTATTTTATTACTTTCTTGATGATAAATCAAGGTTTGGGTATTTGTATTTGATGAAATACAAACATGAATCTTTGAAAAGTTCAAAGAATTTAAATCAAGTAGAAAATCAAGCAGAAAGAATATTAAAGCTCTTCGATCGGATCGTGGAGGTGAATATTTGAAATCTTGAATTTGATGAATACTTGAGAGAGCATGGCATTGTTTCTCGGTGACTCCTCCAGAACGCCATACGGTGAATGGTGTATCTGAAAGGAGAAATCGTACCCTATTGGATATGGTACGTAGTATGATGAGCTATACTGATATGCCAATCTTCTTTTGGGGATTTGCATTAGAATCAGCTTTGTATATTCTGAATAGGATTCCATCAAAATCAGTTTCTTCCACACCTTATGAGATATGGCATGGAAGAAAACCAAGTCTTAAGCATGTTAAGATTTGGAGTTGTCCAGCTTATATTAAAAAGCTGAACACTGATAAATTGGAGACCAGATCAGAAAAAGGTCGATTTGTTGGATATCCAAAAGATAGTTTTGGATATTATTTTTATTTGCCTACTTCACAAAAAGTTGTGATAAGTAGAGATGCCACATTTCTTGAACAACAGTTTGTTCAAGAAGGAGGCAAAGGAAGGCAAATAGAGTTAGAATTGAAGAATTCTGACCAACCAATAGATCAGATGGATATAGATCCATCTAGTCAACCTATACCCGTTGATGAAACGTCTACAGCTGTTCCTCGTAGAACAACCAGGGTATCTCACCCACCATTGAGATATGGTTTTCTTCATGAAGAAGAACAAGAGTTGTCTACTCATGAAGAAGTAGATCATGGAGATGATCCACTTACCTATGAAGAAGCTATATCAGATATAGACTCTTCAAAATGGATTGATGCTATGAAATCCGAGATTGATTCCATGTATAAGAATCAAGTTTGGGATCTTGTTGACCCACCTGAAGGTATTGTACCTATAGGGAACAAATGGGTTTTCAAGAAGAAAATTGGTTCTGATGGAAAGGTAGAGACCTATAAGGCAAGGCTAATAGCGAAAGGGTTTCGCCAAAGGCAAGGAATCGACTATGAGGAGACTTTCTACTTTGTTGCCATGCTTAAATCAATAAGGATTTTATTAGCAATAATGCATACTATGATTATGAGATTTGGCGGATGGATGTCAAAATGCTTTTCTCAATGGATACATTGAAGAAAACATTTTCATGGAAAAACCAAGGGTATTTTATACCAAGATGGTTCCAAGGTATGCAAGCTAAAGCGATCCATTTATGGGTTGAAACAAGCTTCGAGGAGTTGGAACATCCGCTTTGATGAAGCCATTAAATCCTTTGGTTTTATCAAAAATGAGGATGAACCATGTGTATATAAGAAGGTTAGTGACAGTCTTTGTCACTTTCCTTGTCTTATATGTAGATGACATCTTGTTGATGGATAATGACACGGGTATCTTGTACTATAAAGGTATGGTTGTCAAATACATTCTCCATGAAAGACTTAGGGAGGCAACCTATATTCTTGGGATTCGCATCTATAGAGATAGAGCGAAAGAATAATTGGTTTATCCCAAAGTCTATACTTGGAAAAGGTGTTAAAGAGGTTTAACATGCTTGATTCCAAGAGAGGATTGTTACCAGTGAGACATGGTATCCACCTTTCTAAAGAGATGTCTCCAAAGACACTGAAGAAAGAGATAAGATGGCCAGATTCCATATGCTTGGCTATTGGATGTTTAACGTATGCAATGTTGTGTACTAGGCGGATATCGCATATCTTTGTTAGTTTGACTAGCGGTATCAATCCAATCCAGGTTTGGAACATCGATAGTCATCAAGAATATCCTTAAGTACTTGAGAAGAACTAAGGATTTATTCTTGATTTATAGAGGTGGAGACTTGCAATTGGATGGTTATCACGATTCGATTTCCAATCGGATATCAATGACGAAAGTCTACCTCTGGATATGTGTTCATTTGTAATGGAGGTGCGATCGGTTGGAAGAGTTCCAAATAGAGCACATTGCGATTCCACTACGTAGGTCGAGTATATTCTTTGCATCGAATCTTGCAAAGGAAGCTGTTTGGATAAAGAAGTTCGTGACAGAACTTACAGTAGTTCCTTTCATTGAGTCAGCAGTTCCACTACACTGTGACAATAATGGAGCAGTCATACAGGCTAAGGAACCAAGGTCTCACCAGAAATCCAAACGCATAGAAAGGCGCTACTACATTATTAGAGAAATAGTTGGGCGAGGCGATGTAACCATGCAGAAAATAGCATCAGCTGAAAATCCAGCTGATCCATTCACTAAGCCTATGTCACAGACTCAGTTAGACCGACATCTTGAGAAGATAGATATAAGATATTGTAATGAATGGCTCTAGTGCTAGTGGGAGATTGTTAGTAGTATGCCCTAGAGCATATCATTTAGTATGTATCTTGTACATATTTTTATTAATAAAATGCATTTCCACTTTTTCGTTTACATAATATATTTATGTGTAATAGAAAAGGTCCATTGATATTTTATTAGAAATATTATTCTTAAGTTGTTAAGAATATGAGTGACAATATTTCTAGCACAAAGTATCATAAATAGGTTCACAATCGAGGATACTTCTTAATAAGGACATGACTTATCCAGAAAGATTGTATTCATGTTTGTTCCCAAGTTATTTATATGAGATATAGATAAGATGGAATGGTGAGTCTCATGCCATATAACAAACATGATAGGCACTTATAAATGATAAGTAGGCCGAACCAGTGACATTTATGACAAGCATATGGAGTTTACTCTTGTCAATGTTTTGTCATAAATCATATCAGTGCATATAATCTTTAGACCTGAGATAGCACAGTTATCTTGTATATAGGTAGTTTGAGTTTGATACTGCTTTCATACTTGTACTGTGTATGGGTATATGGGCATGTGTTGGCTCCTACTAGTTATATATGGAGGTAGGTGTTGATCAAGATGGAATCTGTTCCTCTAAGTAAATAGAGATAAAATCCTATGTTCATTTAATTATTCTTGATGTTTCAAGTTCCTGGCCAGGACAAATAGATTTATTCAGAAAAGAGTTTCTGATGAGAAAAATCTTTTAATCAAGAACTGGAATTAAAAGAGAACATAATATTCATGGCAAATGGAGTTTGACATAAACCATGACTCCAGCTTGAGTTGGGATTTTATAACAGAGAGATTCTAGTGCATGGTAACATATGATTATAGGTTCATTTAAGGTAAACCTTATTACTAATTGGGTGGCCATGGCATGCTATGCTAGGTGTTAACCATGGTCTATGAGGTTTATAAAATGATTTAGAGAAATCATTTATGGTAAGAAAGAGTTCTGATGATATTAAGAGTTGATGTCATGTCTCATTGCCAATTAGTGATGAGCCTAGTAAGTCACACACATACACAAGTTATCACCTATTTAAATATGATTTAATTAATTAATTAAAGAGTTTAATTGATTAATTAAATAGGTTTGGTTTGCAATTAAATTGCAAAGTCCCTAGCATGACTTGAAACCAAATCTAGATTATTGGATGTGTAGTATAAATTAAATTTATATTTAAAGTGTTTAAATATGAATTTAATTAATGAGAAATTAATTAATTATAACACCCCTAAGTTCGGTAGTGCGTTCTACTGCTCCAGTGACCAGTGTTGTCCGGACAGCTAGGATGCCTAGAACCATACTTCGATATGAGTGAGGAGACATAAAATAATGAAATACAAGAAAAGGAAATACAAGAAAAACAAAGGAAAAATAATAGCAAAGAAATGTAACCAAGTTAAGTGAGCCGGGAAACCTAGCGATGGGTGACCGCACCGGGAAGTCACGGCGTGGACCGTTGACTAGCCCTGGACCGCGGGGAACCCTGGAAAATATTTTTAAGACTCAAATAAATATTTATTGAAGTATGAATATCATTAGAAATATCAAAGAAAAATTAAATAATTAGTACAAAGAAAAGTGAGAAATCGAAAAACGGACAAAAATCGGTGTTACCGAAAAATCAGGAGTACAACCCAAATAGGGGCATTTTGGTCAATTCACACTCCGAGTTAACTTTTGACCTAAATGTTCTTTAAAAATAAATAGTATTAAATTTTGAAAATGCCATAAAAAAATGAAATTTCATGGGTAGTATAATTAAAAACATAAAGGGATATAAAATGGGATAATGGAAAGTTTAATTATAATAATTAAAAAAAACCTAAGTTAGTGGAGCACTAGGGAGGGGTATATAAATTCTTTAAGTGGACAAGTGCACGTCCATTTCACCTTCTTCTTCATTGATTTTCTTCTTGGCCGAATGAAACCACCTCCCAAATTCCACCATTGACGTCCCATGTTCAAGCTCCACCCATCCACTTCCAAGCCAATTTCTTCCTAAGTTCCTTCATCAAAGTTAGTCTACACATCACAAGGAAGATATTGATACCAATTTTGAGAAGTTTGGTGAAGGTTTAGCAAGTTACAATTAAAGGTAAGTTTGCATTTTTGAGAATTTCTTTGTTAAAGTTTATGTTCATGTTATGGGTGTTGGTTTGGTGAAGGAAAATTTTGAGTTTGAAGGGTTATTGTTGTTTTCATTTTGGACAGCCATGAGTCACATTTTTGATGAGATATTTGTGCATATAATTGATGAGAAATGGTGTTGATCATGATGAATTAGTAACCTAGTGAATTATTTCATGTTTATATGGTGATTTATGCACTTGGATGGGAATTGGTAAATTGGATGGCACTTTGATGTTGAAGAATGGTTTGCGGCAGCTTGGGGACACTTGAGTAATGGTATATATTGAAGGAAGTGTGGGCAGAATATTGACCTAGAAGGTTGATGAGATGTATGTAGATTGATATTGTAAAGTGTATGTAAAATTTGTAATGGTTAGGTGTGTTTGTAATGGTAATTAGAAATTGTAATTATGAATGATATTTGGTGTGTTGAGGGTAATGGTAATCTGCCCAAAATAATGTTAATGTAAAGTAGATAATGCTTTTGGTAATGTACCAAAACAGATTGGTAGGGTATGGAAGTAAACTTTGCAAGTTAAATGTGTGTTTGAAGTGGGGTGTGAAAGGCATAGTGAGGGCAGTGTACATTTTAGCCTATAACCTTAAATGTGTAACCTCAATTGGTATGAGACCAATTTGAGGTGAAACTAGGCACAAAATGTGCCAACTTTCATTGAGAAACCATACCAAAATTCTGCTTGCAAGGTGACCTAAGAAAATGACCAATTCGGATTAGGTGCAATTAGGACCTGAAAAATGACCAATTGGGCAGCAGTGAGTGTTTAGGCCATAACTCACTCAAACCAGGTCCAATTGACCTGAAATTTTGACCAAGAATAGTTAAGACCCATACCTACAAGTCTTATGAAGACACCAAAGCCCAGAAATGACCATAAGCAAGTCAAACAACTTGCACAAGTTCGGGTCCAAAAACTGGCCGAACCAGAATTGACCAATTTGACCTAAAATTGACCTAAAATGGTACCATTTGACCAGCAATAGTGTAATGACCATAACTCGGTCTACTTAACTCGGATTGACCTAAAATTTTGCACCGCGGTCCATAAGACCTAGATCTACAAGTTTGTAGTTTCGACCGAGACCCGAAAACCGAGGGAACTAGGCCGTCCGGCTAGGTCAAACCAGTATTCCGAAATCCAGCAAGTTGCATTAAAATGCACTAAGCAAGGAAATGACTTTGGTAAAACGTACCAAACCTAAAACCCTATCGAATGTGACATATTAACGACACTAAAACCTAATTTACCTAAAACGCAACGAGGGTCGGTATATTAGGTGATTAAGTGAATAATTGAGTTCAGTGCATTATTTACCAAACACCATCGATAGAGACAGTTTAATTTAGCACTGAAACACTTCAAATTGTGTTTCTCAGTTAACAAGGACTCAGCAAAAGGGAAGGAAACACTGAGTCCAGACCAGGGAGACAGTCATCAGAGGTTTGTGCACAACAACTATTTCTTTTGAATTTTTCAATTGAAATAAATATTGACTATTTGTACATTATTGTTTTAAATTGTGGAAATGTGTTTGAATGGGTATTTATTGCTTGAAAAGCATTGTAAATGATTTGAAACTGTGAGAAATTGTTTGAATGATATTGATGGATACTTATTGCTTAAAAGCATTGTAAATGGTTTGAAATTGTGGGAAAATTAGTTTAGTGTGATTTGTGAAAATCGAAGTTAATTATGAATTGTGTTGCCATTTTGTGAATGAAATTATGACTTTGAAAATTTATTGGATTCTCACGAATCATTTGAATAAAATGTTTGGAATTGATTTTGTGTTCACACTAGCATGACAGTATCGTATCATTCCTTCTCCAATTATGGGGTTGTGATCGTTTATTTCCTTCTCCATTTATGGAGTCGTGATCGTTTATTTTTCCCTCTCTGGTTTACCAGTTGAGGTGATCGGATGAGTACTCATTATATAGCTAGCTCCCCTTCCTCATTGATTTCGATTAGTGAGGTTGTGATTGCTTTGTCGTGGTGTACAACGCGGCATTGATCGGAAAATTGTGTCATGGCTTAAGTTGTGAATGAATTGGCAACACTGTATTCTTAAATTATTCGACTAAATTGCGTTATTATGTATTGTGAGATTGTGAAATTGATTTAAACTCTTGTTGACATATCATCTATTGAATTCAACCATGATCTGACTTATTGAAAATTATTGTGATATTGACAAATGGAGTTTAAATTCTTGTTGACATTTATTGTCTTGAATTTAACTATGATTTTAAGTATCCACTATTTACATGACTTATGAATTGTGATTTGAAATTGTATTTGGTAAATGTTGTGCACCACTGAGACATTGTCTCAAATGATAGCTTTATTCTTTATCGCAGTAGAGAGCAGACAGGCGTGAGACTAGGCTGCATATACATCAATGAGATTTTTCTGTATATTGAGTATACCGCTTTTTGCATTTTGTACTGTAATGTATGACACTGTATGTACATATTGTTTTTGGTTTTGAGCAGTTGTAAATTAAATTGTACCTTGAAGTTGTAAATTAATTATGAGTGTTTTGGATTGTAAAAGTTGTATTATATTTCCTTATCTCAGACTTTGAAAAATCATTGCAGAATTGAGTTGATAAATTGTTGTGTTGAGCAAATGTATTGGAGTTGAGATTTGGAAAATTATTGAAGTGCTTTTTACAGGTTTTCTGAAGAACTGTTTTATCAAAAAATACAGATGGCACTCTGCCAAAATTTTTACAGAAATTCCAAATAAACCAAATGAGTTAGTTGTTTCACTTCAGTTCACCAAAGTTTTTAACACCTGTAAATAGTGCTCACCACTATAAAAGAAGTAAGAAAAGTTTTTAAAATCCCTTGTAGTGTATTTAATGGGTTATCAGTAGACGGAGTTGGTAATTCATTTGGTATACTACGGGATCATGTTATGCCTTACAGAGGGGTAGGGTGTGACATTAATAGAGATTAATTAATTAATTTATATTTGATATAAATTAATTAGAAGAAGAAAAATAATTATTTTGGGTTAAGAACTCAAAATTAAGACACAGGGGCATTTTGGTCATTTCACAGTGTGACACGTGGCACCATGAGATGGTGACACTTGGGATTACACATAAGCTTGCCAAATGTTTTTTTAATCATGTAAGATGATTAAAATCAAGATTAAATATAGGTTTGACACTTGGCACAATGTGATTGGGTCACTTAAACCTAGAGCTAATCAAAGGGTGACATGTGGCAAGGGTTTAATGTGTTAACCTAGCTATTTAAGTGTTGTTATGAAAAGAAAAAGCAACCAGCAGCCACTCCTCTCCTTTTTCACGCCACTTTGAGGGTTTTCATCTATTCTTCTTCATCTCTCATCAATTCAAAGAGATTAGCCATCAATCTCTTGAATTAAGAACGCTAGAAATTGTTTCTAGTGTCCTGTTTACATCTCTAATCTCTTAAAAGGCAGAACTTGAATTTCTAATTAATAGAAAAAGCTTTAGAAGCTGTTCAAGGGCTGCCATAGGTGTTCTTGGTGTGGACAAGCTAGAGGGACAACATCTGGTGTCCTGAAGATGAATCTCAAAGGCGCAGACACACTGCAGTGCATCAAGAGGTTAGTGTAATCGTTCTTGATTTAATCTAGGGTTTTAAAATTAATCTGATTAATTTTAAAATCTTAAATGGCAAATACAGATCCAAAAACATATTAAAAGAGTTTTAATATGTTGTTTATCATTGAAATCAAATAGATAAAAATAAATCTTGCATGATGCATGTGACCCTAGGTGAAAATTTTTGAATTCAATGGTATAAACTTGTGTTTTTCACGCTTCCGTTCCTTCACTACAAACTTAAGAACAATATCACCATTTAGCATATGATCAAATGATGTTTTATATCTATATGCTTGGTCCTAGAGCATTGAATGGGATTCTTAGTTAAGTTGATTGCACTTGTATTATCACATTTAATAGAAATATGATCAAGAGGCACTTTGAAGTCTCTTAATATTATTTAATTTAAAGAACTTAGTAACAACAAAGACCCACCGATATATATTCAGCTTTCACAGTTGAAAGTGCAATCAAGTTTTATTTCTTGCTATACCAAGAAATTAAAGAGTGTCCTAAGAGTTGACAAGTACCTAAGGTACTCTTCCTATTAAGGATGCTTCCAGCAAAGTTAACATCTGAGTAGGAACACAAATCAAATGATGTATTTCTAGGATACTATAGACCTGAATGCAATGTGCCACTTAAATTTTTAAGAATGCATTTAACGATATGCAGATGAGACTCTTTAGGACGTGATTGAAAATGCGCACACAAACATATAAAAAAATATAATATCGGATCTACTAGCGGTGAGCTATAAAAGACACGAAAAAATATAATACCGGATCTACTAGCGGTGAGGTATAAAAGACTACTATTAACACCTTTATAAAGCTTTTCATCAATAAATTTTCCTTTGTCATCCTTGTTAAGTTTGGTGTTTGTACTCATTGGAGTTCTACTTGGCTTGCTATTCTCCATCTCAAACCTCTTAATTAACTCTTTGGTGTATTTGGCTTGGTTGATGAAGATGCCATCCTTAGCTTGCTTGATTTGAAGCCTAAGGAAGAATTTGAGTTCTTCCATCATGTTTATCTCAAACTCATTCTTCATAGTGTTAGAGAACTTTTCACGTAGAGACTCACTAGTGGCACCAAATATAGTATGATTGACATATATTTGTACTATAAGGATGTCATTTTTATGATTTTTGACAAAAAGGGTTGTGTTAATCTTTCCTTTTAAAAAACTATTTTGCAAAAGAAAATTACTAAGCCTTTCATACCAAGCTCTAGGTGCTTGCTTCAAATCATACAAGGCTTTAATTAATTTGAAAATATGATTTGGAAATTCATGATTTTCAAAACTAGGAGGTTGCTTAACATACACCTTCTCATTAATAAAACCATTTACAAAAGCACTTTTCACATCCATTTGAAAGAGTTTAGAATTCATATATGATGCATATGTAAGCAAATTCTAATGGCCTTTAGCTATGATGGCAAAAGTCTCATCATAGTCAATGCCCTCCTCTTGGTTATAGCCTTTAGCTACTAACCTAGCTTTATTCCTATTTATGTTTCCATCTTCATCTAGCTTATTTCTAAACACCCATTTGGTGCCTATGGATGGATGGTCCTTAGGCTGAGGAACTAAGGTCTAAGCTTTATTCCTTTTAAATTGGTTGAGTTCCTCTAGCATAGCAAGCACCCAACCTTCATCATTAATGGCCTCATTTATGGACTTAGGTTCTATTTGTGAAGTGAATGCAAGATTATTACAAATATTTCTAAAGGAGGATCTAGTTATTACCCCTTTTGATGTTTGACTAATGATTTGGTCCTTGGGATGATCCTTTTTGAAGGTTCAATCCTTAGGCAAATCTTGTTAAACTCCTTGATATGGAACTATTTGCCCTTGTTACTCTTGGAGCTCAACTTCATCTTCCAATGCCCTCAAAGGATCTTCCTTAAGTTTAAGGTTGATCTCCACTAGATTGAGGATTTTTAAGGATTTTCAAGGATCAACTCATCAAGGTTACCTATAATATCATCATTATAAGAAACATCCTTTTTAGAACCAAAGGGATTAGTTTCCTAAAAAACAATATGCATTGACTCCTCAATAACTAAGGTTCTCTTATTGAATACTCTATATGCTTTACTAAATATAAAATACCATAAAAAGATACCTTCATTGATTTTAGAGCTAAACTTATCTAAATTATCCTTAGTATTTAGAATGAAGCATTTAGAACCAGAAACTCTAAAATAGCCTACTTTAGGTTTCTTACCATTCCAAAGCTTATAATTAACACTTGATCTTGAATTCCTCCCACTGGTCCCACCAATGCTCTTAACCTCCTTGATCTTCTTGCAATCCAATTACATAGTAATCACTGGCATACCAAGGCGAATTTACAATAACCAAATAAATGAAATTACAATTAAAAAATATTACAACCTTTATAATACATGCCACTAAAATTAAATTAATTAATTTACAACCCAAAGAAACATAAAAGAAATAAATCCAATCACATTGGTCTTTTATTGTCCATGATCATCCATCATGCATATCACCATTTAACAATTAAATAAAACATATACATTAAAATAAAATTGAATATCTCATATTCAACTTAAAAATCTAGATTTGAATCTCATTCAAACAAATTTAAAAATTCAGATTTGAATCACATTTAAATAAATTTAAAAATTCAGATTTGAATCATATTCAAACAAATTTAAAATTTCATATTTGAATCACATTCAAACATATTTAATTGTGTGATTATAATTCTAATTAAATAATTTAATTAGACATAGGCATAATTATGGACATCAAGCATACAACAATTGCACAATTGAAGACCAATACCTTGCGCACCATGGTGGTGCTTAAACCATGCACACCATGGTGCACAACCAAGCATGCCGCTACCTATTCTTTGCAACCAGCAATGAATCAACCAACTTTTGATCAAATCACATAATTAAATCAGATATTAAACAATATAAATGGCAAATATAGTGGCTCTGATACAAATTGTAGGAGCGGAAGCACGAAAATTATTAGATTAGAATATTGAATTCAAAAATTTTCTTCTAGGGTCTCATGCATCATGCAAGATTCAATTTTTACCTATTGATTTCAATTTTCAATTGCATATTAAAACTCTTTTAATATGTATTTGGATCTATGTTTTCCATTTAAGATTTTAGAATTAACAGATTAATTTATTAGAATCCTAGATTAAATCAAGAACATGTGCACTAACCTTTTGATGCACTGTAATTGTGTTTGGTACCTTTGTGAAGCACCTAGGACCCCATATGTTGTCTCTCTAGCTTGTCCACACCAAGATCACCAATGGCAGCCCTTGAACAGCTTTTAAAGCCTTACCAACCAATTAGAAAATAGGGATTTACCTTTAGAGAGGTTGTAGATGTATACAGGACACTAGAAACGATTTCTAGCAATTTTAATTCAAGAGAATATTGGCAATTCTCTTTGAATTGATGAGAGATGAAGAAGAAGAAGAGAGGAAGAGAAGCTCAAAAATGGCAGCACATATGAGAGAATAGTAGATTGTTCTTTTACTCTTTCATAACATCACATTATATAATTAGGTCATCACTTAAAACCCTTGCCACATGTCATCTTCCGATTGGCCAGAATTTTAATTGACCTAATCACATTAAGCCAAGTGTCAAAGCTAGATTTAATCTTGACTTTGATCATCTTACATGATTGGAAGACAAATGGCAAGCTTATATGGTGCCATGTGTCACCATCTCATGGTGCCATGTATCACCCTGTAAAATGACCAAATTACCCTTGTGTGTAATTTTGAGTTCTCAACCCAAAATAATTATTTCTCCTCTTCTAATCAATTTATATCAAATATAAATTAATCTCCATTAATTAATTTCTCAAAATTAAATTCATATTTAAACAATTTAAATATAAATTTAACTTATACTATACATCCAGTAACCTAGATTTGGTTTCAAGCTATGCTAGGGACTTTGTAATCTAATTGCAAACCAAACCTATTTAATTAATCAATTAAACTCTTTAACTAATTAATTAAATTACATTTAACTTGGTGATTACTTGTGTATGTGTGTGACTCACTAGGTTCATCACTAATTGGCAATGAGATATGATACTAACTCTTTATATCATCATAACCCTTTCTTACCATAAATGATTTCTCTAAATCATTTTATGCACCTCATAGACCATGGTTAACACCTAGCATAGCATGCCATGGCCACCCAATTAGTAATAAGGAATACCTTAAATGAACCTTTTATCATATGTTACCATGCACTAGAATCTCTCTGTTACAAAATCCCAATTCGAGCTGGAGTCATGGTTTATGTCAAACTCCATTTGCTATGAATATTATGTTCTCTTTTAATTCCAGTTCTTGATTAAAAAGATTTTCTCATCAGAAACTATTTTCTGATTAAATATGTTATCCTGGCTAGGAACTTGAAATATCAAGAATAATTAAATGAACATAGGATTTTATCCCTATTTACTTAGGGTAACAGATTCCATCTTGATCAACACCTACCTCCATATATAAATAGTAGGAGCCAACACATGCCTATATACCCATACACAGTACAAGTATGAAAGCGGTATCAAAGTCAAACTACCTATATACAAGATAACTGTGCTATCTCAGGTCTAAAGATTATATGCACTGATATGATTTATGACAATGCATTGACAAGAGTAAACTCCATGTGCTTGTCATAAGTGTCACTGGTTCGACCTACTTATCATGTATAAGTGCCTATCATGTTTGTTATATGGCATGAGACTCACCATTTCATCTTATTTATATCTCATATAAATATATTGGGAACAAACATGAATACAATCTTTCTGGATAAGTCATGTCCTGTATGAAGTATCCTCGATTGTGAACCAATTTATGATACTTTATGCTAGAAATACTATCACTCATATTCTTAACAACTTAAAAATAGAATTTCTAACAAAATATCAATGGACCTTTTCTATTACATATAAATATATTATGTAAATGGAAAAGTGAAAATGCCTTTTATTAATAAAACATGTATAAGATACATACTAAATGAGATGCTCTAGGGTATACTACTAACATTTGTTCAAAAATAACTCTATAACTTTTGTCATATAGTTGACTAACATTAAGCAAATTATGTTTCAAACCATCAATAAGAAGAACTTTATCAAGGATAGGAGAATTTTCCTTATCAATCTTACCTATCTCGATAATTTTATCTTTGCCATTATTACCAAGGGTAACTTGACCACCTCCATCGTTCTTTTCAAGAGAAATGAAAAGGTTTGCATTTCTAGTCATGTGCCTTGAACATCCACTATCCAAATACCATTTACTTTCAAGCTTTGAGGACTTCAATTACACCTACACAAAATAGTTCAACCAACTTTAGGTACCTAAATGTACTTGGGTCCTGGGGGCTTAGTAGCTCCAACATCATCAAATATTCTACCATGCCCAAAATGGACTTTTTTAATGGCACACCGGCAGCTGGTGTGACCAAATTTGCCATAATAGTGACAATGACCATTAAACCTTCTTGTTCTTAATCTATATACATATGAGTGTACATATAGTCTCACGTAACCATTCCTTTTGTGTCCATCATGAGGTATTGTGAGTGTGATGATAGTTGTGAGGCCTAGTGGCATGTCCTCTATAGGAGTTTTGCCAAGATGCAAATTTCCTAGGTTTAGTTGCCCTATGAACATTTTGTCTAGGGATATGATGTTGAGGTGGAGTGTTTTTAGGTGCATTGTCACTAAATGCCTTTGATTTTTGCCTCTTAGGGTTAGACATCTTTTGGCTAGACTCTTAAAGATTAGGCTCACTTAAACTAGTTGCTTTCACAAAAGTAGTTTTAAAAGGGGATGCTTAAGAAAATTTGCTATAGCCAAGGCCATACATGATACTAGGGGACCATTGGGAGTCCAATATAGCATCAAGTTTGTCTTTCCCTTTAGCAAATTTGGAAAAACAAGGCTTAAGTTCAAGAATTTCATTTTTCAACTTCTTATTTTCTAATGAGAGCTCATTTGAGGATTTTTTTTTTATAACATTATCTAAAGGCTTAAAATCCTTAGATGAGGTCTCACTTTCTTTCCTTAAGCTAACTAGTTCACTTTTTAAAAGATTTTTTTTTTTTTTGTTGACTTAACTCTAGTTCATCATTCATGACTTTAAGAGTATTAACTAATTTATCATAAGAAAATTCAACAACATCATCATTTAAATTATCTCATTTGAGCTTTCCTATAATGCCATGAAGCAAAAGTTGGCAACATCATCACCAACCTCCTTATCTTCAGCCTCACTTGGTTCATCCCATGTTGCTTTGAGTGTCTTCTTTTTAAAGTTCTTAGAAGGCTTCTTTAACTTGGGACACTCCATTCTAATGTGGCCTGGCTTGTTGCATTCATAGCATATGATAGAATCCTTCGTGCTAGTCTTACCTTTATCCTTCTTAAAGTTCCTCTTTGGAATAAACTTCTTATTTTGGAAGAGCATCTTCCTTATTCTTCTTGTTACCAATGCCAACTCTTCCTCATCAAACTCTTCATCTTCATCACTAGAGTTTTGGAAGACACCTTAAAAGTAATGTTCTTCTTAGCTTTGCTTAGTTCCTCCACTTACTCTCTTTTGAGTGACACCTTATAGTCAATGAGATTTCTGAATAGTTCATCAAGTTGTACTTTGCTCAATTCCTTTGCATCCTTGAGTGTAGTCACTTTTGGTAGCCACTCCTTAGGAAGACTCCTTAGTATCTTCTTTACTATCTCTTCATTAGTGAATGTCTTCCCAAGGGATTTGATTCCACCAATGATTCCATAAATCTAACATACATTTGACTAATCGTCTCATCTGATTTCATCTTGAATAATTCATAATGATTAATTAGGGAATCCTTCTTGTTCTTCTTGACTTAACTTATGCCGTCATAAGTAAATACCAAAACATCCTAAGTCTCCTTTGTGATAGACTTCATACACACTTTGTTGTGCTCACTTTTACAAAGAGCACAAAACAAAACATGGATTGCTTTGTCATTATAGCCACTTTTCTCTTTTCTTACTCACTCTATTCACCCTTTGGTTTCTCCACATGTTCACCATTTACATCTTTGGTTGGAGTGAATGGACCATTATCAACAACATCCCATCAGTCTACTCCTTCCAATTTAAAGAAGTAATATGTCCTGTTCTTCCAATAGAGAAAATCATTGCTATCAAAGAGTGGAGGTCTTACCATAGATTGGCCTTTTTGTGCATTAAGGGTTGCCATTTGATCTTTACTCCAAGATCGTTAAATCTTTATAGAATGGACACTTGCTCTAATAGAACTTGTTATCCCTTAAGCAACCCAAGAGAGGGGGGGGGGGGAGGTGAATTGGGTACTAATTGAAAATTTGAAGGTAAAAAGGATTTTAGGAAAATAAACACAAAGAAAGGAGGAAGAAGAATGATGGCACAATTAATTTATAGAGGTTCGGTTATCCTAAGCCTACGTCCTCTCCTCAAGGCCCTCCTTAAGAGTTAACTCTACTATTAACTTCTTTGGGTGAAGATCAAATCCCTTACAAAACCATAAGAACAAAACTTTGCTCTTCTATAATCATTTTTTCTCACAGGAGCAACTTAATGATAAAAAACACTCTTGATACAAGAAATACTCTCAACATCTCTACTTTCAATCTCAGAACACAAGAAATTTATAGCTTAAAACAAACTCTCAAGAAATTAATTGCAAAAGCTCAAGTTCTAGAGAGAGAAAGAGTATAAAGGCTTTAGAACACAATAAATTCTCAAATAAAAAGTTATTGTAACTCTTCTCCAGTCATAAATGGCCCCTATTTATAGTTTTGATAGGAAAATAACCATTGGGGATGCATTAAATGCAAAAATACTGTTTAACAACTTAAAATCCAGTTATTTTGAGTTTCAAAAACCTAGGTTTGAATGCCAAAATGGGCCTGTCGAAAGTTAGACTACCAAAATATCAAGTTTAAAAACTTGACTTCGGCTGCTTATGTCCCTTCTACACTAAATGTCAAAAAGGTTTAAAGACAACACAACTTCTACTCCTGAAGTTGAATTTTTAATCCATTTGAAGCATTGAAAAGCTAATTCAATAAATTTTTTAACTAAAACATTTTCAAAAACTAATTTCACATCACTCAAAAATGAAAAATTAATTTAACTCCCCTTTAGTCAAGAAAAGGGTAAACATAAGATGCTAAGAAATTTCTTAGAAATACCTATATTTGAGCCAATATAATTAATCAACTGAGATTCACATGACATAAAAATGAATAAAAAAAAATTACATTGTAGAGTCCCATGAAGCTTTGCTTCCATTTCTTGATTTCATTCAATATTGATTTGAAGCAATTTCATAATTTCGAATTTGGGACCTACAATCTTAGTACAAATACTTCCAATATAAATTAGTAGTACACTAATTATTTATTATCATCAAAATATGAATTAAGACCCTAGGTCCAATAATATTCTATGAAAGATTGGAATCATCTCCTACATTCTTGCACTCTCTTTCTATTTCTTTCCTTTTTTCTTTTTCTTTTTTTTTTTTTATCCAAGTGTTTCTTTTCTGTTTCAAGGGCATGATACTGATACTTCACATTTCATTTCGAAATATAGCCTCCCATGAAATTATGAAGCTAGAAAGGTAGCTTGTGGCATCAACCAAGTTGTTATTGCAATTAGAACCATTAGAAGATGGAAGAGCATTTCTATACCAAAGTTGAGGACCATTAAGGGAGAGCAATCCACTGCCTTACCTAGAAAGGATCATTTTTAGCACCTTGAAAGAGATTTTTTTTTTAAAAATTTTCTTTTATTTGTGCTTAACGGTAGCTTGTAATGCATTAGAAAAATTTTTAGAACTCTTTATCTCAATATGTAACATGTTGGAGAAATTTGTTTTAATTAAATATTAGTTTGATGAATACTTTGTAAATATATATTTGATTTATAAATATAATGAATCATTTCATATGAATACTATTTGTGATCAAATAACGTGTAGTTTCTTATTTTTTTTAATTAAGTAAAGAAGCATTAGTTTAATAATTTTTATGCAAATATTGGTGAAAGATTTTATTGATGTTTATTAATATTTCATCAATAAAAAAAATTAAAATTAAATATATTTTATTTTATGAAATGAATATTGTCGCAATGGGATTTTGCGGTCGCTCGGACGATCACTCACCGAAGTGGGAAAAAGTGAGGAGTCGCCACCTTAGTTTTGAGGGTAACTAAAGAAAACCATTTGAGAAGATAAATAAAGAATGAAACCACTTCAAGACAGAGATTCTAGGTTCGGAGTCCGTAAACGGGTGGGGAAGGTGTTAGGCACCCCACCTCGTCCCTTAATAAGGGTAAGTAGGTTTAATTTTGCGTCCTTTATAAATTAGTTAGAAGGGCTTGAACAGAAATGTTAATCCTCTTGGTAAGAGGAATATTTGGTTTTTCACTAATTAGGATTACCCAGATACACAAGTAAATGAGACAACCTTAATGAACGAGTGTGAGAATCGGATAAGAACTCTCCTCCGACCTCTTTTAAGTTATTTATTAAAGTTTTGAGGGGAGACCGGATAAGAACTCTCCTCCAATCCCCTTTAAGTTATTTATTTTTAGGATGAGACCGGATAAGAACTCTCCTCCGATCCCTTTTAGACGTTTATTAAAATTTTGGTTGGGGATCGGATAAGGACTCTCTTCCGATCCCTAATAAATATTTATTAGAGATTTTAATTTGAGATCGGATAAGAACTCTCCTCCGACCTCTTTTAAGTATTTATTAAAATTTTAAGCTGAGACCGGATAAGAACTCTCCTCCAATCTCTATTAAGCATTTATTAAAATTTTAAGCCGAGACCGGATAAGAACTCTCCTCCGATCTCTTTTAAATATTTATTAAAAATTTTGAATTGAGGTCGGATAAGAACTCTCCTCCAATCTCTATTAAGTATTTATTAAAATTTTAAGCTGAGACCGGATAAGAACTCTCCTCCGATCTCTTTCAGATTAGCAGGAGCCTGGAAGGGGCTTTGCCGATCTCCCGAATTTCAATTTCAGCTACATGTCACAAGAACCTAAAACTAAGGTTTCTGGCATTCAAAAATGCTGGAGATAAGGTTTCTTGATACCCTATGACTAAATGGGTAATACTAAACTTGATTTACCGACCTTCCATGTAGTCATTTCACGCATACCTATTAATGTCCGATCTATTCTGTCTAGTTTATTTTGGTTTTATTCCTCTTCATGGTATCTTGCCGAATTCCCGTTCACGTCAGCCTAATAGTTTGGCTATTTTCCTGACGTGTTATTCAAGCTTTCTCTTTTAAAAGAGGCCCTTAAGTTGCAGATACCTATATTTTGCCTGACCACTTACACGCTACTAGGAGCTAAAAGCTCGTATTCAGAAATGACGAAAATTGATGAAATGATGGACCGATCACTAAAGAGATAATTCGAGTAACGTTCTTTGAGATTTTTGCTTAGAATAAACTTAGAAAACCGCATACGTAAAGAGAACAGAGAAAGTGCGAAAAGTAAACGCAAATACTTAATAAAGCGATAATATGAACTCTTACATGAGGAGCCAAATATATTGAAATAAGCGTGAGGTGGTAAATAGTGATGAAGATGGCGGATTGATCGGCTGAGAGTTGATGTCTGTGAGGAGCTAAATGTATTGAAATAACTATGAGGTGGTAAATAGTGATGAAGATGGCGGATTGATCGGCTGAGAGTTGATGTCATCGTGAAACCGAGAGATGCTTTAGCTAAAAGGTAACTGTAAGAACCGGTGGAAGGAAGTTGAGCTTGAGCAGAGGAAAAGCGAGAGATGATGAGAGTATGACCGGATAATGAACAAGCTGGAAATGTAGAGTTCCGAGATTCAAAATCTTTTCAAGAAAACACTCCGAAAACTAGTTTCAAAAGTCTTTTTAATCACTACAAAGCAATGAGTAACAAATGAATGAAGTTTCAGAGTTCCTCCACGATAATAGCGACCTCTTGTCTATATTTTTTCCGTCCTTGAGCAGTTTTCATGCGGTATTTATAGGAATCGGGTGCTCCCCATGAAGGGTCGAGGATTTATTTTGAGGAGATGGAGGGTCAAGATTTTGAAGTACATGATCGGATGTTCAGGAATTAAAGAGAATCAAAACGAATGGCTGAGATCGCTTCTCAGAATATTTGTCCTTTTCCTCTTTTAATCTGACGGTCTTGAGTCCTCTTGTCCGGAACGATCTGAGGGCTAAGAGTGAAAAACGCTGGTATTGCCGTCTTCTCTTTTGATCCAAGGGTTCCGGATTCATCCTTACAAGTGAGATCAACGGTGGAGATTGGGATGTACAGGACTGTCATGACATACCCTGGCACCTGTCAGCATTGCGGGCGATTCTTAGGCGTGCGGTGGAGATCTCGTCTGCCACGCTTTAACTACCTCGGCTCTGATTCTGACGACGGTTATTGGGATTTGTCTTATTCTTTTTGTCTTCCGATCCCTCCCCTAGCTCCTATTCCGATCTCTCATGCTGATCTCCTATCTCCCGATCTCTATTGTCCCTTGATCAGTCTGGATTCGGTCCAAGCATTAATTGCATCTCGATTCTCGAAGCGTCAAGCCGTTTCCGCTTCGGCATTAAATGCCCATTTCCCCTATATATACCCACATCGGCGGAGACATTTTCTTCATCGACTTTCCTCTCTTCATTTCTTACTTACCTTGTTCATTTGCTCCGGTAGAAGTTCTGGCTATAACTGAGGCTTTGATCTTTTTCCGATGGATTTCCTTTCTCACCGACTGAAAATTTACGATCCCGGTGATTGGATGATCCTAATTGACGATGGTGAGAGAACTGGATTTGACCGATCCGTATTGCGGGCCTCGGTTGTACCGATCTCGAGTTGCTCAACTGAGTTCATTCGGCTTCTCATCACATTGAGTGTTCTTCTGATCCACATTGGGTGTTCCGACAGCGGATGAAGCATCCGGTCGGCAATATCCTTGGGATCAGTTATAAACTGATCCTTAGATCGGCTGGTGGTATCCTTGGGATCAGTTATAAACTGATCCTTAGATCGGCCCCTTCAGATAGGATTTTCGTCGGTCTCTAGAGATCGCCCAAATGATGTAATTCTTCAATGTAATCAGATCTCTAGAGATCTCCCAAATGATGTAGTTAGACCTTTATTGTAATCCGATCCCTAGAGATCGCCCAAATGATGTAATCCGATCTCTTGAAAATAAAGACTTTACTTTGTCGGTTATCATCTTATTATTTTGCATTGATTATTTTCCGATCTCTGATGTGATTATCCAATCTGATTCTTTACCTGAATGACCCTTAACTGATCCTTTATTCAAAATTTTTAACTCATTATGCCGATCTCTAATTAACCGATCTCAGAACATTCGGTTATTTGAGAAACAAATCGAGTCCCACCAATCGATGCGCTGCCTAGAACTTCGCGAGCATTAAATGCTCGGACTAGTATAAATAGGGGTGGGAGGGTTAGCCAGTTGTTCTCTCATTCCTTTCTCAGCCTCTTGTTCGCAACTTCGAAGTTCTCTCCTTTTCTCCAGTTCTTCCGACGCCGATCAGACTCCGGTAAGGGCTTTAATCCTCTTTTTAGTTTAAGTTCTTTGTTTCTTTTAAAAATGAGCGGTGCCGAAGGTCAGAGAGCGGCGAGCCCTCCTTCCATTCAGTTCTCATGGTCATCGTCTGACGAAGAAGAGCGATCGGGCCCAGCGTGCAACCTAAACCCCCTAGGGTCTCTGCTCCAGGTCGGGGTCGGGTCATACCATCAAGGCTTGCACCCCCTTCAAGGAGAGAGACCCTTCCTATAGACGAGCTTCCGTCGGTTCTTCGTGAATCCGATCTGCAATCGTTTGTTCAAGAATACAACATTTGTCCTGATTCATATGAGCTGATCAAGTGCCATGGCGATCTTCGTGTCGATCACTCTTTTGAAGAGGATGACATGGTTATGGTGTATGAGGAACAGTTAAAGGCCGGTCTGAGGTTCCCTCTAGACGATTTCTATAAGGAGGTCCTAAAATTTCACCGAGTATCCATTGTTCAAATCCACCCTAACTCGTGGCGGATCTTGGTTGCTTTCCGAGGTCTATGCCGAGCTAAGGGAATCAGACCTACGGCTAAGGTGTTCGCCGAGCTACACAGACTAACTCGCCGAAAGGATGACGAACACTGGTTCTTTCAGGCGAAGCCTCATTGCGGACTCTTTTCCGATCTGCCCTCATCCCTTAAGAATTGGAAGAACCGGTTCTTCATTCTGAGGAGTAAAGATCCGAGCTGCTTTGAGGACTTTACTCGTAGCTGGTGGTACCAGTGGCCCCTGCTTCCGAAGCACATTACCTTGAGTCAAGAGGAAAGCTCAGTAGTGATGGAGTGAAAAGTCGAGCCGCCACTCTAAAATATTCTGTCCAAATGCGGTGGCTGAATCGCACCATTGGACCATGCAACTGATCACCGGCCGAGATCGCGAACTTCCGCTCTCTGACCTCGGCATTGGTATTTTCTATATCTCAGTTCTCAGGACCTTAGAGATCTCACTAACCTTTTCTTTGTGCAGGTATGGCGGGTGGTGAGGGTTCTAGGAAGCGGAAGAAGGACAAAGAGATCTTCCGGAAAGTAAAGGAGATGAAGCGTTCGGAACGACTTCAAACACCCGGTCACGAACCTGGGGAGATACAAAGAGACCCACCTCAACCTTCGGGTCCGCCGACCACTGAAGCTGTCAGATCTCCTCCTAGATCGGGAGAAGCGACGCCTCTCTCGATTATCCCAAGCACGGAAGGGGGCCTCCTCAAGCTTCAGGAGGACCTCTTCTCGTGGCGCTCAAATCTGATCATTGCTTGAAGAATAAGCTGGGTGTCGGGAAAACCCGATTTTGCCAAAGTCACGGGATCTACCATCTTCTTTCAAGAGGATCGGGACAAAGCTATCCAGAATGGTCTCGATGATATCTTGACTCGAACCATGAGCCTAAACGTGGAGTGTCTGGTGAACCAGACCATGATTCGGGAAAAGATTCAGCGTCTGGGTAAGGAGGTTGGGAAGAAAAATCAGGAATTGGCTTCCCTCCGATCCCAACTCTCATCCGCTCGGGATTATATATCTCAAGTCGAGGGACGGGCGAAGTACCATGAAGACCAGCTGGCCGAAAGGTCTCGTGACTTGGCTGAAAGTGAACGGGCTCTCAGAGAAGTCCAGGCACTTCAGGCCAACGAAGCCGCTCAGGTCGCTCAACTTGTAGAGGAGCTTAACGCGAAGGATAAGGAGCTTTCGGAGAAAGACAAAGAGCTTAAGGAAAAGGATGAAGAGATGGTGTCGGGAATAGCCGGAGCCTATGTGAATGCTCATAAGGATCTCTTGGCCGAACTCCAAAAGCGCTATCCTGAAGAGGACTTCTCTTGGATGGACGACCTGGCTCCCGGGGGCGATGGTGAAGATAGTGAGGAGGAGGGCGAGGAAGAGAGAGAGAGTGAGCAGAATGTAAATCAGGCTGGGGGTGATCCCCCAGCCGAATAACTTGTACAAATTATGAAATGAAATGGAATATCTCTTTTGTTCAATGAATGGATGTGATTGGAAAATCTTTGAATTGCCTAAGTATTTGATTGTATGAGCATAGCGAAACATGAACTAAATGCCATTATTAATCTAAGTATAAAAGATCGGAAAGCACAATAAGCATGAGATCGGTGGGGGAGAAATGCTGAACGGGACTTGATTAAAATTGAAAATTTAACTTGAACACTTAAGATCGGAACCCTCGTTAAACCGAACCAAAACTTTAGCTCTTAATCTTAGAAAAGGAGTCGGCAATAAACTGGTAGGAAAAGATCTAGTGCCGTTCATTTTATTTATCAACAGAGATCGGGAATATACTTGATGTGTCTGGAAATTCGACAACGGGTTTGAGAGGTCGGTAAATGATTTGAGAGATCGGCGAGGCCTTAATGAATATGAGGACTCAGCATTAATTCAATTCTTTGTGAGGAGAGATCGGAAATGTGACCGCCTATCAAAGAGGGATCGGAAACGTGATTAGCTGTTCAAAGAAGAATTTTATTGATTCTAGGGATCGGCCAAAATATGGTGTCGACAGCTGCCCCTCTTTACATAATTTCTATTAAAGGAAAAATTTCCGTATAGGAATTATGTAAAGATTCAGACTCATATTTTGGACGATTAGGTGTTCGAAATTAGGGAACTAAAGTGCACCTAAGTTAATGACCTAGAAAATTAAAATCAACTTGGATCTAGAAACCAAAGGTTGATAACAGGAATGTAAATTGCATGAAATTAAAATCAACTTAGATCAAGGAACCAGAGGTTGATAACAGAAATGTAAATTGCATGAAATTAAAATCAACTTAGATCAAGGAACCAGAGGTTGATAACAGAAATGTAAATTGCATGAAATTAAAATCAACTTAGATCAAGGAACCAGAGGTTGATAGCAGGAAATGTAAATTGCATGAAATTAAAATCAACTTAGATCAAGGAACCAGAGGTTGATAGCAGGAAATGTAATTTGCAAGAAATTAAAATCAACTTAGATCAAGGAACCAGAGGTTGATAGCAGGAAATGTAAATTGCATGAAATTAAAATCAACTTAGATCAAGGAACCAGAGGTTGATAACAGAAATGTAAATTGCATGAAATTAAAATCAACTTAGATCAAGGAACCAGAGGTTGATAACGAAATGTAAATTGCGAGAAAATTAAAATCAACTTAGATCAAGGAACGAGGTTGATAATGAAATGTAAATTGCATTAAATTAAAATCAACTTAGATCAAGGAACCAGAGGTTGATAACAGAAATGTAAATTGCATGAAATTAAAATCAACTTAGATCAAGGAACCAGAGGTTGATAACAGAAATGTAAATTGCATGAAATTAAAATCAACTTAGATCAAGGAACCAGAGGTTGATAACAGAAATGTAAATTGCAGAAAATTAAAATCAACTTAGATCAAGGAACCAGAGGTTGATGGTGGAATTGCAGGAAATTAAAATCAACTCACAAAACAAGTCTGACTTTGGCACATGAAGTTATTCCCTGACAAAGTGTACTTAACAAGATAATGAAGGCGGACGATTAATGGAGGAGGAGTTGTAAGGCCTGACCTATGACTCCGTTCTTTCGGATGTCCCTTTTTCGTTCCGACTTTCTCCTTATTCTTGAAAGCGCCCTTGTGGGTTTTCACTTTCTTTTCGTCCATTCGACCAGAAGCGCCCTTTCGGGTTTTCACCTCTAGTTTTTTTTTTTTTTTTTTTTTTTTTTTTTGGGGGGTATTACCTGCAAAAATCATATTAAATTACCGGGGGTTATAAATTTTTAAATTAAAATATTATGGCAGAAATTTAAATAATAAATAGCGCATTAGTCAAAGAGAAAGGATAGTATTAAAAAGTGAGTAAGCAGGAAAACAAAAGCAGAAGGAATGGAGTATAACTTTATCATGGCTTTAGGAAAAATAGACTTTCAAAGGAAAAGGAAAGGTACAAGGATAGATCTCATATATTCCTTTTAGTTGGTTTTGAAGTCTTTTAACTGCCATATTCCAAGTTCTCTGAAGTCCCTTGCCGTGATTTGCCTCTCTCTCCGCGGTTTCATGCCCCCTTCCTTATTCCTCCAGTTTGGTTCTTGGGACGCCCTTTTTTGGTTTTCACCCCAAGAAGGTTTTTTTTTTTTTTTTTTTTTTTTTTTAGGACGCCCTTTCGGGTTTTAATCCCTTCTCCTTTTTTTTCATAGTATCTCTTGATGATTGTCGGCATTCACAGTCTCGGGAATTCTTCACCGTCCATGTGGGTCAAGATCAAGGCTCCTCCAGTAAACGCCTTTTTAACCACATAGGGTCCCTCGTAGGTTGGTGACCATTTGCCCCGAGGATCGTTTTGGTTTGGTAGTACTTTCTTTAGAACTAAGTCCCCGGGTAGGAATTCCCGTGGGCGTACGTTTTTATCAAATGCTCTGGCCATTCTCCTCTGATATAATTGCCCGTGACATCTTTCTGTTAACCTTTTCTCATCCGGAAGTTTAATCGATCCAAACTTGATGGATCCATTCGACTCACCAATCCGATTCCTTGAATCCTTAGGAAGGAATTTCAACCTCAACAGTATCCGCTTCCATCCGTAGACCGGTGAGTATGGAGTTGCCCAGTTGAGGTTCTTATGGAAGTCCGGTATGCATGAAGAGCGTGAGGAGCATGTCATGCCAATCCCTATATGTGACCGTCATTTTCCGGATTATCCTCTTTAGATTTTTGTTCGCGGCTTCCACCGCTCCATTCATCTGGGACGGTATGGGGAGGAATTGAGATGTCGGTCTGTATTGATCACCACGGCTTCCGAATCTTCGGACCGTTCGAGTTCTTGGCGTTATCGGTGACAATTTCATTCGAGACCATGCGGCATATGATATTGTTTCAGAAGAATTTGAGAAATGTGTTCTGCGTGATGTGAGTATAGGATGTCGCCTCGACCCACTTGGAGAAATAGTCGATGGCTACAAGGATGAATCTGTGCCCATTGGATGCCTTGGGATTGATGGGACCAATCACATCTATGCCCCACATTGCAAAAGGCCACGGTGAGACGAGATTGAACGACTTGTGAGGTGGCACATTTACCGGATCTGCGTCGTCGACACTTGTGGCACTTCCGAAATACTCGATGCAATCCTTTTCCATTGTAGTCCAAAAATACCCACGTCGCATGATTTGCTTGGCCATCATGTGTCCATTGGCGTGAGTTGCACAATTTCCCTCATGAGTTTCAAAAAGGATTCTCTTTGCCTCCTTTGCATCCACACATCTCAATAATTCACCGTTGGAGCTTCTTTTGTATATGGTTTCCACACTTGGAAAGTACCACAATGCTAACCTCCGAATCATCTTCTTTTCATTTTTGCTTGCCCTCAAGGGAATTCTCGGTTCTCTGATGAGACGGGATGTCGTGATACCAATGCTTTCCATCGAGCTCTTCTTCAATCATGAAGCAATAGTGGCTCATCCCTTACTTTAATCTTCAACGTCCAAACGTCGCCCTTCTTCGATTTGAGCCATAACACTAGAGTAGCTAAGGCGTCGACAAATTGATTCTTGTCTCTACTCAAATGAGTGAAAGAGATTTCTTGAATTCCTGATCATCTCCGATGAAGTATTTACGGTAGGGGATTAGCTTGGGTCCTTGGTTTGCCATTCTCCCTTGACTGATAAATTATCGAGCCGAGTCTCCATACACCTCCAACTTTCTGATTTTCATCTCTATAGCAGCATGTAGACCCATTACACAAGCTTCATATTCTGCGACATTGTTGGTGATCAAATCCCAACTTAGCGGCTATTGGGAAGTGCTTTCCTTAGGATACTAGTACGGCTCCAATTCCATTCCGGATAAATTGTTGCTCGTCAAAATACATTTCCCACACATCGATCGACCCCTCTTCTTCGCATCTACTTCATTAATATGTTCGTCGAGAACTCAAAATCGAGCTTCATAATCCGGGATAGGGTTTTCCGCTAGGAGGTCGACAATTACGCTACCTTTCACCGCTTTCCGGTCATGTAGACTATATCATATTGGGAGAGTATAATCGCCACTTGGCTATCCTTCCCGCACGAATGGGCTTTCGAATACGTGTCGATAGGATCCATCCGGAGATAAGCCATGTCTTGTGATTCAACATATAGTGCTTGAGGCGATTTCTTTGTCGAGCTAACGCTTGCAAGTCTTTTCTAAGAAAGAGTACCTTGACTCACAATCATTGAACTTCTTGCTTAGGTAGTAAATGGCCCTTTCTTTTGGCGGTATCATCATCTTTGTCCTAAAACACATCCCATAGAGCTCTGTTGGACTGCCATGTACAGGATCGAGGCACTCGCCCTGAGCGGGACCAATACTGGTGGGTTTGACAAATACTGTTTGATTGTCTCGAAAGCCTTTTGACAATCCGAATCCCATTGGGTAGGATTGTTCTTCCGGAGTAGTCTGAAAATAGGCTCAGCTTTGGCAGTGAGATTAGAAATAAATCTTGAAATGTAGTTCAACTTTCCTAGAAAGCTGCGCACCTCCTTTACATTTTTGGGACGGCATTTCTTGAATAGCTCGAACTTTGTCTGGATCCACTTCTATCCCTTTCTCGCTTACTATGAACCCCAACAGTTTTCCCGATCTAGCTCCGAAGATGCATTTAGCAGGGTTCAGCTTCAACTTGTATTTCCTGAGCCTTTCGAGCACCCTCCTCATCACATGAACGTGGCTCTCTTCTCCTGGATTTAATGATCATATCATCCACATATACCTCCACTTCTTTATGCATCATATCGTGGAATAATGTGACCATTCTTGTATGGTAAGTAGCCGGCATTCTTCAACCCGAAGGGCATGACTCGATAGCAAAATACCCCATTGGGTGATGAAAGCGCTTTATCCTTGTCTTCCTTGTCCATCGGAATCGATTGTACCACGATGCCCCATCAATACACGAACACCTACCCAATCCCGCAGATTGTCAACTAACACATCAATGTGAGGGAGAGGAAATCATCTTTCAAACTTGCTTTATTAAGGTCCACTGTAGTCAACACACACCCACGACTCTCCGTCTTTCTTCATTCTTGGGACGACATTAGCCACCCATTGGGGATATTTGACTACTTCCAAGAACCCGTCATCAAGTTTCTTGACTTCATCCGAACCTTGAGCGGTGTGTGGGATTCATTCTCCTCGATTTACGCTTCACCGGATCGTTCACGGAATTAAGGGAATCTTGTGCGTCACTATCGGGGTCCAAACCAACCATATCATCATAGCTCCATGAAAATACGTCGAGAAATTCCTTAAGCGCACCGATCATATCTCCCAATTCCTCACTCTCCACTATCTTAAGTTCCCTTTTACTTCTTCCGAGCCTAAGTTTATTGTGCGCGTTTCATCTTCACAAGGCACGAGGAGGGTTCATCTTTTCATTGCTTTCTTCGTAAGGTCTTCCTCGAATTACTTGAAGTAATGGCGTTATGGGGATTTCAAAATTAACGGAGGAATTTCCGAGTCTATTGGATTATTAGGTGTTAATTGATGAATGGTCCTGAATGAATAAAGAATAGAACATGTTATAAGGATGGAATTAAAAAGGAAAGAGAGTATTGGATTTAAAATGCGCTATCAATTCATTAATATTAATGCCATAAGAAAAGGTCCATTTACAGTATTACACTTGTCACCATGGACAAAATGATCAAGTGTAGATAACCAGAGGTACTTTACTCGAAATTGAGTACAGGGATATCCTCCGTTGTCCAGTTGTCAAGCTCCTGCTCTTCAGCCATGGGTGAAACTAGGGCCTCATACAAGGAATCCAGTTGGATGACATCTATGGATGGATCATCCGTGATTCTTCCGCACTTGCGGATGTTGGATGACCGGTTTGGTGAAGATCTCCGTAATTCTCGGGACTATTTTCATTTTTCCCGTCTCCTGGTCGAACCTCTGATCCCGAAGCATTCTCCTCATCCAGAATCGCCCATCCACAAGGGCATCCTCCTCATACCCCAAACCACAACGGCCTATCTTCTGAATAGCCGGTATAGGCTCGACGATTCCTTGCAAGGCAGTGCCCAAGCCTTTCCCCTCTTGATACCCGTTTCTTGACATTACTTTGGCCACCATAGCCATAGCCCCTTCCTTCCTAGTATCTTGCAATTCAAGGGCCTGGAAAGAACTCTCCAATGATTCCTCGGCCGCTTCCACATAAGGAAGTGATTGCGGCTTGGTGACCAAAGATGGCCTCTTCGCCCCTTACCGTGATGATTTTTCCGTCCTTAATGTATTTGATCTTCTGGTGTAAGGTTGAAGGAACAGCGTTTGCAGAGTGGATCCACGGCCTCCCTAATAACATAGTGTAAGCCGGCTCAATGTTCATCACTTGAAACGTGATGTTGAAAGTACATGCCCCGACTTGGATTGGCAAGTCAATGTCTCCCAGTACCTCTCTCCTGGTACCGTCAAAGGCTCTTACCACCATTGCACTCTGACGTATATGCGATTGGTCAACCGGTGCTTTGGCTAAGGTCGCTAAGCGATACATTGAGGGTCGATCCGTTATCGATGAGAACCTTGGCCACCATACAACCCTTACACTTCACAGTTACATGTAGAGCTTTATTGTGCCCTAAGCCCGCAGGGTCTACCTCCTCTTCAGAAAAGGCTACAGAGCTGGATGCCTGGATTTGTCCTACTATTTTCTCAAACAGCCCAGCACTAATGACGGGGTTCACAAAGGCTTGATCCAGGATTCTTTGTAATGATTGTCGGTGGACTTCCGAGCTCAGGATCAGTGATACTTGAAATTTGGGCGGGGGTTTTTCTCAATTGCTCCACCACGTCATACTCGCTCTGCTTCATTATTTGGAGCAGCAGTTCTTCATCTTCCTTGCGCTCAATAGGCTCTGCTTCCTCTGCTTTCTCAACCTCCTCTTCCGTGTTTCTTGATGACTCTCCCATTTTACTTTCCCTTTTTTCTTCTCTCTTTCTTCGTTCCCGTAACACCTCCCACTTCGAGTTATAAACTCGACTTCTTGCTCAGGTGGAGAAGGTTTTGTTGCAATAACGGGCCGAGAACTGTGCAGGGAGTAATGTTGCTAGCGTGTCCAGCATAAGTCATCTGAAATGCTCGTGAGGAGCGAAACATGGTTTTAGTGGTGTCGGAGGTGAGGCAAGGCTAGGGCGGATCGCTGCTTGGCCTTCTGAGTAAAAACTTGGAAATTATAGTTCCAAGGGATGCGTGAGTATTGGTGACGAAGGTAGGCGTAGTTCTGATAATCATTCATGCGGTGAGGCTCTGGGGGTGAAAGTGATTAGGCTTGGAGGTAGAAGCAGTTTGGCTGAGTCTAGCGGTGTTCACTTCCCCTTCCGCCTTTGTCTGGCATCTCAGAACTTTAAGAGATAACAAATTTGGACTTCTTGCCTGAACCCCTCACAATCTTGCAGCTTATGGTCAGCTGCCCCTCCATGGTAAGGACACCCCGTACTCTCTTCAAATCCTGCTACCTGAGGGCAAAGGTGACCTTCTCTTACTGATATGGCAAAAATTTCTTTGAAATAAGGGACCAACTTGTCCACTTCCGGTGTTGATCCTTCTCCCTCAGACTCAATCATATTCACACCACTACCCGCATTATGGTTAGGTAGTGGGTTTGAGGTGACATTGGGGAGGGAACCATTTCCCTCGATCTTCAACCACCCGTTCCGGATTAGAGCGTGCACTCTCCCTCTGAGTGCCCCGCAGTTGTCAGTTGAATGCCCTTGTGCTCCTCCATGATACTCACAACGGGCAGTGGCATCATACCACCTGGGATATGGCGGCTGGATTGGGTCTAAAGGGACTGGTACGATTTGGTTTATACCGACAAGGTATCGGTATATTTCACTGAGAGGAGGGGAAGGGGTGGATCAGGATTCCTTGGAGGTCTTGGGTTATTTTGTGGTGGTCGTGGTTGAGCTGGAGGAGGAGGTGGTCTTGGTTGGAAATTTGCAGGTGGGGCGTATTGTGGGCGTGGTTGTGAATAATTAGGGAAAGGGGGTGGGATGTTTGCGATAGTTTGGCCATGAGAGGGAGGATATGGCCGGTAGTTATTTTGGGGGAATTGGGGAAAATTATTCTGTCGAGTGATGGAATGCACATCACTCTCCTTTTTCTTGCCAAAATTGGCAGTCTTTTTCACAGGGTTCTCAGCCAACTCCTGTATTCTTCCTATTCTCAGATTAGCTTCAATTCTCTCACCGGCTTGGATGATATCTGAGAAGCTGTTGGAGGTATTTCCGATCATCAAGTTGAAGTAGGGAGCCTTCAATGTTTCGATGAATAGGGAGCAGAGTTCATTATCGGTCACTGGAGGATATACTTCTGCGGCATTCTCCCTCCATCGTTGGGCATACTGCTTGAAACCTTCCCGGTCTTTCTGTACTAGGTTCTGGAGGTCCCTCCTCGTGGGTGCCGCATCACAATTGAATTTGTACTGCTTTAGAAAGGTATCGGCTAAGTCCTTCCAGGAGTGCAGCTTGCTCCTGTCCAATTGTATGCACCATCTCAGCCGCTCGGAGAGGCTCGTGAAAGAAGTGAATGAGAAGTCTATCGCCTTCTGTTAAAGCGGACATTTTGGCAATGTAGATTGCCGGTGGATCTGAGGATCTGAAGTTTCATTGTATTTGTCGAAATCCGAACCTTGAATTTGGGTGGTACCACCACATCCGCACCAATCTCTGTGACGACACATCGACTGAGCCATACATGTTCAACCCTTCTATTGCTCTCAATCTTTCTTCTAGGGCAGATAGTTTCTCGTTTTCTCTCGCCCTATGTTCTCCTTCCACCGCATGATACGCTCCTCACCGGAGCCGAGGGTGGAGTAAACTGGAGGATCGGGATTGAATGGTGAGGCTCGGCATTTGAGGCAACGGGTAATAGGAAAAAGGTGGGTCATTATTTATGGTCACCTGATTGTGATGATTGTCGTCCGAATGGGAGACGAAAGGTAAAAGAGGTTGAAGCTTGGCGAGGATCATTTGTTGTAGGAGGCGAGGAGGTAATGGTGGGCTAGGTTCAAGCGGGTTTGTTCGAGACATTTCCTTCATTAGTCTCATAATTTCGTAAAGTCGATCTTTCAACTCGGAGACACATCTGTAGGTTACGTGCTTGCTCCCGATTTTCCATTATCTTCCTCGTTCGAGATCTTGTTAAGTACACTCGCTTGGGTTGGATCGTGTGCTTGGTCAGACTTGCCTTGTTTGAATCAATATTGATTTCCTGTGAAAGATAAAAAAATTTAAATGAATTTGAGTTTTGCAAAGAAACTAAAAGTCCTGGTCTGGACGAAGGATACAGTGGCATTTGAGAGCCAGGTTGGAATCTGCAAAAGGATAACCGCATCAACTTTATCATGGCATCGTTTGATAGTCTGACTGTGAATGACGGGATTGAATGTGCATTTATGATACCTATTCATATAGCGCACTCAATTTTTCACATAACCCTAGCGAGGGAGTTCCTACGGGAGTCATATTATTCATTCACAAATCTGCTTAAACAATGGTCCAAAAATCATTTCATTAACTGAATAATTCGTACAGCATATTCTTTACATCGGCCTAGGTTCTGGGAGGTTCTTTATAATGAGATGACATTTTCTGAGATACTCATATAACCTTTCCTCTTGTTTGGCAGGATCGAACACTTTCAGAGCATACTCGGATTCAGGTAATAGTTCCTTTTTTCCCTGTGCTATCATTTTCTCCAACTGGTCCACATTTTCTTTCAGTCCTTGATAGAGGGCAGCTTGTTTCTCTTTCTCTTTCCTTTCTTTAGCACACTCTTTCAAGATGTCGTTGATGAGGAGTGCCTGTTCTTTTAATTCAAGCTTCTTCTTCTTGTTTTCCTGTTTATACTCTTCAACGAGTACCTCTTGGTACTTCATCCTTTCCTGAAGCTTACTATTCTGCCCTTTCATCTCTTTGACCTCAGCCTGGAGAGAGTTTCTTTCTTTTTCCCACTGTACCTCTTGCTCTTCGAACCCTATCCTTTCGGCCCTTGCCTCTTCCTTGAGCTTTCTTACCCTTCTCTTAAGTTTCATTTGGTCCTCCAATTGTTTCATTCGTTCTTGCAGCTGTGAGTTCTCGGTATTTGCCTTTTGTAGCGAGTCAACCAGGCAATTATCAGCTTCCTCTAATAGGGCGTCTTGGCGAGGGTTGTCGTCCTTGAATTCTACGGTAGAGTGTTCTTGGTCCCTATCAGCTCTCCATTTAAGGTAATCGCCCGAGGCACTTGGGCCTTTGGGTGATCTCTCCATTAGAGTGATGTTTTCCCAGGACTTGCGAGCCATTTTCAACCCTTCTTCTTCCTTGAGCTCATGGTAGAAGTGACCTTGGTGGTATTCTTTAATGTTGATCATGGACTGTGTTGAGCCAAACTGCCTCATTACGATCTTTGAGTGTAACTTGTATACCGGTTATTCCAATCGTGACACCGATCAATACCTCTGTACCAATCAAGACGGGTTGGCTTGACGTCCACGCCTTCCTCCAACAAGAATCATGGCTATTGAAACTCAAAATCCATTCCCGCCATCGTTTTTCATTCTTCGCCGATCACTAACCGGATCATCTTCTCAATGGGACGGTCAAGGTACCAAGTCAATCCTTTTGTCTCCACAGGACACATGTGACCGATAGTCCAGGTATAATAACCGAGAGCAACACTTAATGGACCCTTTCCCTGTTGTCTGCAGTAGTTAGGGTTAACAAGGTTTCGCAAGAATTGCCGTATCGGATTGATCCCCTGCCTTTCTCGCCCAAAATACCTCCACGCATCGCAAGTGATGATCCCCAATGGCCCCGGAACAGGATCGCACCATAGATTCCCAAAGGCGAGTGCCACGGAAGCTTGATCCCACCGCTTCTCTTGGAGGTGATGATCTAACCGCTTCTCAAGGTACTTCCAAGACCATGGATGCGTGTTCCCTTTGAGTGTGTATCTGGACTTTACTTCTTCGGGGAGAACCCAACATATGTGCCAACCGTTTCCAGGTCTGCCTATGCTCGAGGTGTAAGTAGATCCGGTTCTGCAATGAGTATGGGATCCCCAGCAATGCCTGATATTCTTCCATAGTGGGGGCCGTATCAATGTCATTGAAAGAGAACACTCCGTACTTAGGATTCCAAACCGTCAACATGGCTTTTAATGCAGGGATTTGGACCTTGACTTGCATTAAGGTTGCGATCCTCCCGTACTTCTCTTCAAAACGTACCTTGACCTGATCGGGAAGCAACCTCCATCTATTAGACAGACCCTCGAGGTTGTTCATTTTGACCTCTATTTTGTCCAGATCCAGTGAAGGTATTGAGCTAATGTGTGCCTCGGAAACATCATTTTGCGAGGGTACCGACCAATGAGCTGATTTGGACCAAAGTTTAGCATGCTGAGCCTCTCCTGCCGACTGACTCAAGGATGCCATGATAAAAATGATGCCTATCCTTATACAGACTCTTGGTTTGGTAACGCCTGCGGGAAAATTTGTTAGTAAGACAAATTAGGGTAATTTTGAATCATACTGTTGACAGGGTGACACGTACACATTTATCAAAGTAGGAAAATGTGTAGGCGTTTTAGTAGGATTCAAGATTACCCTCAAAAGAAATGAACAAAAGGAAATTAAAGCAGAATAGGGTAAGAGTAAGTATGCCCCTTTTGTCCTATAGTAGGGAGACTCCTAACACCGGGTAAGCGCTACCTATCTGGATAGTTCTATCTTATGAGGCAGTTTACTACGGCTTTCAGCTATCGTGACGGTTTAGCTCAGGATCTAATTTTCTAATAGCCATAGGTTCCCAAATTGCCCCTACTGTAAACAGTAGAGCCCCATCCTACCCCCATGATATTATCGGGAAAATTCCACGGGTATCACGGTAAATAGAACGAGTTTCAATTTGAGCAGAAGCCTTCACGGATACTAACGGGGTAAAACCCACGGGTACCGCTACATGACCCCCTTCCTACTTTCCTAAAAGGGTAAGAAAGCCCGGGTTAGGACCATAGTGTGTGAGGACATTGCGTAAGTGTTCAGTGTGTGAAGGGACACTTTTACCTCTTCCCAATTCAGGGGGATTTTATTTTTCCATTTTTCTTTTTTCTTTTTCTTTGAAATGAAGAGCACTGTAGGAGATAGAACAGGCAAAACAAAATAGTTAGTAGCAATAATAATTAGCATACAAGACATCGCCGAGTGAGCCCCTCTAAATATAATTTGATCGGACAAAAATTAAGCCTACTTTTGGACCTCTAGACTGGGGTTGGGTCAATATGTCCCCAGTGGAGTCGCCAAGCTGTCGCAATGGGATTTTGCGGTCGCCCGGACGATCACTCACCGAAGTGGGAAAAAGTGAGGAGTCGCCACCTTAGTTTTGAGGGTAACTAAAGAAAACCATTTGAGAAGATAAATAAAGAATGAAACCACTTCAAGACAGAGATTCTAGGTTCGGGGTCCGTAAACGGGTGGGGAAGGTGTTAGGCACCCCACCTCGTCCCTTAATAAGGGTAAGTAGGTTTAATTTTGCGTCCTTTATAAATTAGTTAGAAGGGCTTGAACGGGAATGTTAATCCTCTTGGTAAGAGGAATATTTGGGTTTTCACTAATTAGGATTACCCAGATACACAAGTAAATGAGACAACCTTAATGAACGAGTGTGAGAATCGGATAAGAACTCTCCTCCGACCTCTTTTAAGTTATTTATTAAAGTTTTGAGGGGAGACCGGATAAGAACTCTCCTCCGATCCCCTTTAAGTTATTTATTTTTAGGATGAGACCGGATAAGAACTCTCCTCCGATCCCTTTTAGACGTTTATTAAAATTTTGGTTGGGGATCGGATAAGGACTCTCTTACGATCCCTAATAAATATTTATTAGAGATTTTAATTTGAGATCGGATAAGAACTCTCCTCCGACCTCTTTTAAGTATTTATTAAAATTTTAAGCTGAGACCGGATAAGAACTCTCCTCCAATCTCTATTAAGCATTTATTAAAATTTTAAGCCGAGACCGGATAAGAACTCTCCTCCGATCTCTTTTAAATATTTATTAAAAATTTTGAATTGAGGTCGGATAAGAACTCTCCTCCAATCTCTATTAAGTATTTATTAAAATTTTAAGCTGAGACCGGATAAGAACTCTCCTCCGATCTCTTTCGGATTAGCGAGCTCTGAAGGGGCTTTGCCGATCTCCGAATTTCAATTTCAGCTACATGTCACAAGAACCTAAAACTAAGGTTTCTGGCATTCAAAAATGCTGGAGATAAGGTTTCTTGATACCCTATGACTAAATGGGTAATACTAAACTTGATTTACCGACCTTCCATGTAGTCATTTCACGCATACCTATTAATGTCCGATGCTCGTCTAGTTTATTTTGGTTTTATTCCTCTTCATGGTATCTTGCCGAATTCCCGTTCACGTCAGCCTAATAGTTTGGCTATTTTCCTGACGTGTTATTCAAGCTTTCTCTTTTAAAAGAGGCCCTTAAGTTGCAGATACCTATATTTTGCCTGACCACTTACACGCTACTAGGAGCTAAAAGCTCGTATTCAGAAATGACGAAAATTGATGAAATGATGGACCGATCACTAAAGAGATAATTCGAGAGTAACGTTCTTTGAGATTTTTTTTGCTTAGAATAAACTTAGAGAAAACCGCATACGTAAAGAGAACAGAGAAAGTGCGAAAAGTAAACGCAAATACTTAATAAAACAGTAATATGAACTCTTACACCGTGAGGAGCCAAATATATTGAAATAATCGTGAGGTGGTAAATAGTGATGAAGATGGCGGATTGATCAGCCTGAGAGTTGATGTCTGTGAGGAGCCAAATGTATTGAAATAACTATGAGGTGGTAAATAGTGATGAAGATGGCGGATTGATCAGCCTGAGAGTTGATGTCTGTCGTGAAACCGAGAGATGCTTTAGCTAAAGGTAACTGTAAGAACCAGTGGAAGGAAGTTGAGCTTGAACAGAGGAAAAGCAGAGATGATGAGTGTATGAAAAGATAATGATCAAACTTGAAATGTAGAGTTCCAGATTCAAAATCTTTTCCAAGAAAACACTCCTCAAAACTAGTTTCAAAAGTCTTTTAATCACTACAAAACAAAGAGTAACAAATCAATGAAGTTTGAGTTCCTCCACGATAATAGCAAACCTCTTGTCTATATTTTTTCCGTCCTTGAAATGCTTTTTCATGCAGTATTTATAGGAATCGTGCTCCCCATGAAGGGTCGTGGATTTATTTTGAGGAGATGGAGGGTCAAGATTTTGAAGTACATGATCGGATGTTCAGAATTAAAGAGAATCAAAACGAATGGGTGAGATCGCTTCTCGAATATTTGTCCTTTTCCTCTTTTAATCGCGGTCTTGAGTCCTCTTGTCCGAACGATCCGAGGGCTAAGAGTGAAAAACGCTAGTATTGCCGTCTTCTCTTTTGATCCAAGGGTTCCGATTCATCCTTACAAGTGAGATCAACGGTGGAGATTGGGATGTACAGATGTCATGACATACCGCACTGTCGGCATTGCGGGCGATTCTTAGGCGTCGGTGGAGATCTCGCTCGCCACGCTTTAACTACCTCGCTCCGATTCTCGACGGTTATTGGGATTTGTCTTATTCTTTTGTCTTCCGATCCCTCCCTAGCTCCTATTCCGATCTCTCATGCCGATCTCCTATCTCCGATCTCTATTGTCCCTTGATCACCGATTCGGTCCAAGCATTAATTGCATCTCGATTCTCAAGCGTCGCCGCTTCCTTCGCCAAAGATTAAATGCCCATTTCCCCTATATATACCCACGACGGAGACATTTTCTTCATCGACTTTCCTCTCTTCATTTCTTACTTACCTTGTTCTAGCCGCTCAGAGAAGTTCGCTATAATCGAGGCTTTGATCTTTTTCCGATGGATTTCCTTTCTCACCGACTGAAAATTTACGATCCCGGTGATTGGATGATCCTAATTGACGATGGTGAGAGAACTGGATTTGACCGATCCGTATTGCGGGCCTCGATTGTACCGATCTCGAGTTGCTCAACTGAGTTCATTCGGCTTCTCATCACATTGAGTGTTCCGACAGCGATTCTGATCCACATTGGGTGTTCCGACAGCGGATGAAGCATCCGGTCGGCAATATCCTTGGGATCAGTTATAAACTGATCCTTAGATCGGCTGGTGGTATCCTTGGGATAAGTTATAAACTGATCCTTAGATCGGCCCCCTTCAGATAGGATTTTCGTCGGTCTCTAGAGATCGCCCAAATGATGTAATTCTTCAATGTAATCAGATCTCTAGAGATCTCCCAAATGATGTAGTTAGACCTTTATTGTAATCCGATCCCTAGAGATCGCCCAAATGATGTAATCCGATCTCTTGAAAATAAAGACTTTACTTTGTCGGTTATCATCTTATTATTTTGCATTGATTATTTTCCGATCTCTGATGTGATTATCCAATCTGATTCTTTACCTGAATGACCCTTAACTGATCCTTTATTCAAAATTTTTAACTCATTATGCCGATCTCTAATTAACCGATCTCAGAACATTCGGTTATTTGAGAACAGCTGTCGAGTCCCACCAATCGATGCGCTGCCTAGAACTTCGCGAGCATTAAATGCTCGGACTAGTATAAATAGGGGTGGGAGGGTTAGCCAGTTGTTCTCTCATTCCTTTCTCAGCCTCTTGTTTGCAACTTCGAAGTTCTCTCCTTTTCTCCAGTTCTTCCGACGCCGATCAGACTCCGGTAAGGGCTTTAATCCTCTTTTAAGTTTAAGTTCTATGTTTCTTTTAAAATGAGCGTGCCAAGGTCGAGAGCGGCGAGCCCTCCTTCCATTCAGTTCTCATGGTCATCGTCGACGAAGAAGAGGCATCGGGCCCAGGCAACCTAAACCCCTAGGGTCTCTCGCTCAGTCTGGCCTGGTCATACCATCAAGGCTTGCACCCTTCAAGGAGAGAGAGACCCTTCCTATAGACGAGCTTCCGTCGGTTCTTCATGAACTGATCCGCAATCGTTTGTTCAAGAATATAACATTTGTCCTGATTCATATGAGCTGATCAAGTGCCATGGCGATCTTCGTGTCGATCACTCTTTTGAAGAGGATGACATGGTTATGGTGTATGAGGAACAGTTAAAGGCCGGTCTGAGGTTCCCTCTAGACGATTTCTATAAGGAGGTCCTAAAATTTCACCGAGTATCCATTGTTCAAATCCACCCCAACTCGTGGCGGATCTTGGTTGCTTTCCGAGGTCTATGCCGAGCTAAGGGAATCAGACCTACGGCTAAGGTGTTCGCCGAGCTACACAGACTAACTCGCCAAAAGGATGACGAACACTGGTTCTTTCAGGCGAAGCCTCATTGCGGACTCTTTTCCGATCTGCCCTCATCCCTTAAGAATTGGAAGAACCGGTTCTTCATTCCGAGGAGTAAAGATCCGAGCTTTGAGGACTTTCCTCGTAGGTGGTACCAGGGCCCCTGCTCAAGCACATTACCTTGAGTCAAGAGGAAAGCTCGGAGTGATGGAGCTGAAAAGTCGTGCCGCCACTCTAAAATATTCTCGCCCAAATGCGGTGATCGCGAATCGCACCATTGACCATGCAATCGATCACCGCCAAGCTCGCGAACTTCCGCTCGACCTCGGCATTGGTATTTTCTATATCTCGCTCGTGACCTTAGAGATCTCACTAACCTTTTCTTTGTGCGGTATGGCGGGTGGTGAGGGTTCTAGGAAGCTAAGAAGGACAAAGAGATCTTCCGAAAGTAAAGGAGATGAAGCGTCGAACGACTTCAAACACCCGGCCACGAACCTGGGAGATACAAAGAGACCCACCTCAACCTTCGGTCCGCCCGACCAAGCCGCCGAGATCTCCTCCTAGATCGGAAGAGCACTCGCCTCTCTCGCTATCCCAAGCACGGAAGGGGTCCTCCTCAAGCTTCGGGAGGACCTCTTCTCGTGGCGCCAAATGCCGATCGATCGCTTGAAGAATAACCGGATCAGTGGAGAACCCGATTTTGCCAAAGTCCCGGGATCTACCATCTTCTTTCAAGAGGATCGACAGTTATCCTGCATGGTCTCGGCGATATCTTGACTCAACTATGAGCCTAAACGTGGAGTGTCCGTGAACCGCACCATGATTCGGGAAAAGATTCAGTTCAGGTAAGGAGGTTGGGAAGAAAATCAGAATTGGCTTCCTCCGATCCCAACTCTCATCCGCCGGATTATATATCTCAAGTCGAGGACGCGAAGTACCATGAAGACCTGGCCGAAAGGTCTCGTGACTTGGTGAAAGTGAACGGGCTCTCGGAGAAGTCGTGCACTTCAGCCAACGGCCGCCAGTCGCTTCAACTTGTAGAGGAGCTTAACGCGAAGGATAAGGAGCTTTGAGAAAGACAAAGAGCTTAAGGAAAAGGATGAAGAGATGGTGTCGAATAGCCGAGCCTATGTGAATGCTCATATGATCTCTTGGCCGAACTCCAAAGCGCTATCTCAAGAGGACTTCTCTTGGATGGACGACTGCTCCGGGCGATGGTGAAGATAGTGAGGAGGAGGGCGAGGAAGAGAGAGAGAGAGTGAGCAGAATGTAAATCAGGCTGGGGGTGATCCCCCAGCCGAATAACTTGTACAAATTATGAAATGAAATGGAATATCTCTTTTGTTCAATGAATGGATGTGATTGGAAAATCTTCGAATTGCCTAAGTATTTGATTGTATGAGCATAGCGAAACATGAACTAAATGCCATTATTAATCTAAGTATAAAAGATCGGAAAGCACAATAAGCATGAGATCGTGGGGAGAAATGCTGAACGGACTTGATTAAAATTGAAAATTTAACTTGAACACTTAAGATCGAACCTCGTTAAACCGAACCAAAACTTTAGCTCTTAATCTTCCGAAAGGAGGTGGCAATAAACTGTAGGAAAAGATCTAGTGCCGTTCATTTTATTTATCAACAGAGATCAGAATATACTTGATGTGTCCGGAAATTCGACAAACGGGTTTGAGAGGTCAGTAAATGATTTGAGAGATCGGCGAGGCCTTAATGAATATGAGGACTCAGATTAATTCAATTCTTTGTGAGGAGAGATCTAAATGTGACCGCCATCAAAGAGGGATCTAAACGTGATTAGTCTGCTCAAAGAAGAATTTTATTGATTCTAGGATCGCCAAAATATGGTGTCGACAAATATAATTATAGAAAAAAAATTAAGTGGTTAATTGTTAATAAAATTAAAATAGTATATTTATATTTCTTGTTCTTTTTCGTCATTTTGCCTCTAACAGTAGTTTAAACAACAATTTTAACCAAACACATGATAAACAACTATTTTTTTTATTAACAATAGCATTCTATTTTATTATCAAACAAGTAAACTGCTTTTTTAAAATAGTAGTTTTTTTTATCAATAGTTTTAAAACAACATCAGTAAGTTTGAAAAATAATGCCAAATAGACTCTTAGTACTTTATCTTTAGTGGCTTCTTACTTAATGCATAAAATTTATAGAAATATAACTATTTAATCTTCATGATTGTTAAATGTGTGAACGTAACTTTCACACATTTTAACTTCTTATTATATTTTTATAAAATTTAAAAATTTAATAGTTACACTTTTATAAATTTAGGGTTTTAACGAGTATATTTTTATAAAATTTAGATATCAAATGGGATGCTACTAAGAATGAGGATGCCAAATGATTTTAATTAATGCTAAATTTAGAAGCTAAATGATACTTTCTGCCAAAATTATTTTAATTTTAAAAAATTTTTGTAGCTAATTTATTTTTAACGATGAAGAAATGGGAATTCATTAATGATGTTAAAGGTTTGAAATAAACAGGGACTATATATGCACTTCTTCTACTTCATTTTACGCTTAATGAAGGCTTTAGAATTGCTTTATACTCTTTGAAAAATATTAATTGCTTTCATTCAAGTGCTTTAAAGTATGATTGAGGTACATTATCAAATCTACTCATTCTTTTTTTTTTTTTGGTCATAGAATCTAAATGTATTGTGTGAAATCAGTGAAAAACATCTTAAATATCATTTATGAGAGTTGATCAAGCATCTATTGAAGCTTGAAGAGAGTGATTTTTTTGGGTTTAACTTGTAAAAGGTTTGTAAGCACTTTGAGAAGTCTTGTGGTAGTAAAAAGCTGTGTCGCTTGCCATTGAAAATAGTGGAGTGAAGACTCAAAGTGAGCTTTGAGAGAGGGGATGTAGGCTTGTTAGCCGAATCACTATAAAATCTCTTGTATCTAATCTTCTAAACCCTAATATCTTTACTTTTTGCAATATATTGTGCTATGTTGAGTTTTACATTGAATTAATTGATATATGTGCATATGTGTTGAGTTGATTGAATCAAATGATTGAAGAATTGATTGCCTTGAGTAGCCTTAACTAGCTTTAAAGTTTGTATTGTGCCTAGTTCATATTTATATTGTGAGCATTCTAGAGTTACTAGTTCAAATATAAGTTAAGCACATTTGATATATATATATATATAAAGTACTGAGAAATTATACTATGTTTAGTTGCCTAAGTGTGTTGAGCTTTAAATTTGAAGTACGTTTGTTATACATCTTTGAATTGCATTTCCTTTCGCTATGCTTAGGAACACCTTGTTGAGCATAGCCTCAACATTTTAAAGACTTAAAGTAATTGCCAAAAATTAATAAAGTCGAATTCACCCCTCTCGGATTACTTTTTGGGACTACATATCATCTAAATTTTAATAAAATTTTCAATTTTTAATAAAATTTTAGTTAATTTTCATACAAAATTGATAAATTTTACATCAATTATTATCTAAATTTTGTTTTTTTTAATTAATCAATAAAATTTTAAATTAAGAAAAATTTGAGATGTATTTTTGTTTAGAACTTACTATAAAAAAAATTTTATTTAGAACTTACTATAAAAAGTTTACTTATTATTTAATAAATTTTATTAATTATTATCTAAATTTTATTTAAAATATTTATTTGATAAAATTTTATTATTTATTAAAATTTATTAAAAACTTTAATATAGTTTTTGTAATTTAAAAATGATTAAAATGATTATTTATTAAATAAGTCCCATGTGTCAAATTTAAAAATTATATATATCGCCATAAAACATTATTTTATATCATAAAACAAATCATAACTCTTTATGTGAAAAACGTTCAATTACAAAGTATTTATTTATACTTTATTCAAATAAAAATTTGAATATAATTAACCGTTCCAAATAAATTGAAACTTTGAGAAAAGAGATTATTTTATAGGACAATATACAAGACATAATCCATTACATGCTTAAGGCTATGTTTGGTTTAGTATAATCAATGATGTAATATAATAAGAATTATATTACTGATTTAATTATATTGTTTTATTTAGGAAATTACAATTTTTGATTAAGAAAAATTTCTTCATTACAATGCATTCAACATTACCTCTATATTTCTAATTGCTTGTTTGGATGTAATTCTTATTACACAATAAAACCTATGCAATTGTGATTACAATGCAATCACTTTCTCATCACAACATTTTGAGCTTTTGCTAGCATTTTCTCTGCCATTTCCCTTGACAATTTTTTTTGGCCAAATATATCCTCAAACACATATATTATTGATTTAATTATATTGTTTTATTTAGAAAATTACAGTGTTTGATTAAGAAAATTTTCTTCATTATAATGCATTCAACATTACCTCTATATTTCTAATTGCTTGTTTCGATGTAATTCTTATTACACAATAAAACCTATGCAATTGTGATTACAATGTAATCACTTTCTCATCACAACTTTTTGAGCTTTTGCTAGCATTTTCTCTGCCATTTCCCTTGACAAATTTTTTTGGCCAAATATATCTTCAAACACATATATTATTGATTTAATTATATTGTTTTATTTAGAAAATTACAGTGTTTGATTAAGAAAATTTTCTTCATTATAATGTATTCAACATTACCTCTATATTTCTAAGTGCTTGTTTGGATGTAAATCTTATTACACAATAAAACCTATGCAATTGTGATTACAATGCAATGACTTTTTCATCACAACTTTTTGAGCTTTTACTAGCATTTTCTCTGCCATTTCCCTTGACAATTTTTTTTGGCCAAATATATCCTCAAACACATAAAACTATGGTGTTTTGGTCTAATAGACACCTGAACTATTTTGTTTGGCTATCTCGCACCTCAACTCGATAAAAATGCACCACTTAAACACAAATTTACACATGGCCTTGGAAGTGAGGTACACCTGCATCTAAGTAAGAAAAGTTTGTCAGATGGACAAAAAACAAAAAAAAGAATTCTAAGTGATACAGTACCACTCCAAAATACCCGAGTCCTAATCCAATATAAAAATTATCCACTAAGGATAAGTATCCCACTTTATTAGGGATTATGTATCCCACTCTAATTAAACTTCTTCCAAAATAGGAATCCTATCTCAAATACTAAATCCTACTCCAAAATAGGAGTATTTCTGATGTCTGTATAAGAAGCTCAAGCCTTCACATTCAGGTACGCTATTTTCTTTAGTTAATTTTATATTCTACTCAGTACTCATACTGACTTAAGCATCGTAAACATTGCCCAAGCCAACCTAACCGGTGTTCTCTTATCTTACAGGTCCATATCTGTAAGAAAAATCAACGAACAACATTAATAGCGCCATATGTGGGAAACATGACACAAGAAGCTATCTTTTTCTTATTTTTTTATATTAATCAAATAAGTGGATGGTTTGTGGTTTGTAGTAACCCAACCAAAAAATTCATTATCTTACCCGAATAATTTCTTAGAAGAGTTATGAGGTAATTAAATTTAAATATTTGTATTCTGTATGTGTTTTAACCTTTCGTATTAATCTCTCTCCACTAGCTTTGGCCCAAACAATATTAATATATATATATATATATAATGGAGGGAAAATATGATTTTTAAGGAAAACCATAGGGTTGTCCTATATTTAAGCCATAAAAGTATCCATCGATTACTATTTGTTAAAAATTTGAGCTCATAAATAACTACCCAAAATAGTCCTTATTAGATAAGGTTCCAATAGCAGCAGTACAATTATGCCACTGAATTTTAATGATTCAAAGTGGCTATCTTTTTTTTTTTTCTCTTCATTACACAAAGTGCCACCTTTTTTTTTATGAAAAAGAGGGTAATTTCCTCACTTACTTTTACAATTACGCCACCATTAGTTAACTAGTAAGAAAAGCACACCCCCCCCCCCCCCCCCTTTTTTATTTAGAGTTACATTTATCCCACCATATAATGGTTGACCAGAATTTGGATTAGTTATGCTTGAATATCAAAAAGTAAGAAAGCTTTCATCTCCAAGCCAAGCTTTTGAAACTTTCATCCCTAAACCAAGTTTTCAAAACCTAAATCTTTTATACTTTCAAGGTTAGCCTATCTTTACCCTTCCAACTTAGATAAGACTCAATCAATTTTCATCCAACCCAATTGATGGACAAAACACCAAATTATGAGGATATTTAATTTTAGTACCTAGCATGCGCTTCAGTGAGCTTATAAAAGTGATATGCTACGTGATGGTTCTACTACATGAAGATGGATTCTACGACAATATTTTTAATAGCTTAATTAAAAAAAACTTTTGAGTCATGAGCAACAATAGCCTGCACAAATAGATATTAAAGAGTTTATAATATTTGATAAGTAAAAATACTTCATAAGACTCAAGTTTAAAAGAACTCACAAAAAATAAGCTTGCTTTCAAGCTGTCTAACAATGTTGGCATACCTTACTATTTCAACTTCTCTAATTTATTACTATAAATTTTTAGTTTATAGTATAATATATGCATGAAGTATATGCAGTGGAAGAAAATGAAATATTCCATTACAAGATACATTATTTGATACATGGAATAATATAAAATAACTATTTTATTCCTCTCATAATTTCTTGTTATTAAATTACCTTCAGTGTGCCACCATTTTTTCTTCTTTGGCTGCCATGATATTTTTTTTATTTATAAGCATGCCATCATCATCCATGCACATGTTTTTTAGATAATATTACAAGTACGCCACTGCATTCATGATTAGAAAAATGCTCTTGGTTTTGACAATTTACAAAAATGTCATATTGCTGAAATTGGCCTTCCGTTCAAAACAGAGATGCCATGTTCTAGAGATTACAAGGTACCATGGTAATTAATTAGTTATGGGGATACATACACTCCTTTTAGAGTTTATTGCTCTAAATTTCTCTATTTCAATATCATCCTCAATCTTAAATAAAGATACAAACTTTTAATTGAAATTAAATAAATTTATATGCACATGCACGCATAAATATTTCAATAGAAGTATAATTTGTTACTTCTAAATGTGAAGGCCTTTTATTATTAGTTAAGATCAATACTTAGACATACTTGAAATATGAAATATACACTTGATGTATTATTATTTATTATTAACAACAAAGTTTGCACAAGCAATATTTTTGCAGAAAAATCTCAAAGGGACACAATGCCCACCAAAGAGCTAACAACGACAAAGAATCGAGGCATCTATCTATTGCAAAAATCTTAAGGCATTTATTCACCTATAATGAAACTAAGGCATAAGCCCACCCAAAGAGGCATTAACAAGCCATTCAAGGCATAAGTCCACCATAAAGGCATTGATAAGCTACCCAAAAGGCATAAGTCCACCATAAAGACGTCGATAAGTCATCTAAGGCATAAGTCTATCCAAAGAGGTGTCGACAAGCCATCTAAGACATAAGTCCTCCATAAAGGCATCGATAAACCATCCAAGGCATAGGTCCACACAAAGAGGCATTGAAAAGCCACCCAAAATGCATAAGTTCACCATAAAGGTGTTGATAAGCCACCTAAAAGGCATAAGTATGCCATAAAGGCATCAATAAACTATCCAAGGCATATGTTCACCACAAAGGCATTGACAAGCCATCCAAGGCATAAGTCTGCCCAAAGAGGTGTTAACAAGCCATTCAAGTCATAAGTCTACCATAATGGCATTGACAAGCTACCCAAAAGGCATAAGTCCATTATAAAGGCATTGAGAAGCCACCCAAAAGGTATAAGTCCACCATAAAGGCATCGACAAGCCATCTGAGGTATAAGTCTACCCAAAGAGGCATTGATAAACTGCCCAAAGTTTGCCATGGAGTGTTGACAGCCTACCTAAGGCATAAGTTAGACCAAGGGGTATAGACGAAGCCATCTAAAGCATAAGTTTGTCAAATAGTGTAGACAACCCACCTAAGGCATAAGTTTGCCTAAAAAGGCATCAATAAGTCACCTAAAGCATAAGTCTGCCCAAAGAGGTAGTGACAAATCATTCATAGCATAAGTCTACTATAAAGGCATTGACAAGCCACCCAAAGGTATATGTCCGCCATAAAGGTGTCGACAAGCCATCCAAGGCATAAATCCATCAAAGAGGCATCAACAAGCCACCTAAGACATAAGTTCACCATCAAGGCATTAGACAGGCCACTTAACAATGGCAAAAGTCCACCAAAGCAAGGAATTAGAACACCCTATCTTAAAGGCAATAGTCTACCACTCTAATATTTTCAAGACAATAATCAGCCATTCATTAAGGTAACAATGTGCTAATAAAAATATTTGAGGCAATAATTCACTCAAAATTTTAAAATAATGGTTTTTCTAAAAATCTTAAAGGGCTTTATGACATGGTGAGAACTCTATCATCTAACACATTATTAGATAATGAACTTAAAGATTTGTACTCGAGGGGAACTAATGATATAGTATCACCCCAAAATACCTAAGTCCTAATCCAATATAAATATTGTCCACTAAAGATAAGTATCTCACTTTATTAGGGATTATGAATCCTACTCTAATTAGACTTCCTCTAAAATAGGAGTTTTTTTTTATGCCCATATAAAGAGCTCAAACCTCCATATTCAGGTACTTTGTTCTCTTTAGTTAATTTTATATTCTACTTGGTACCCATACTAACTTAAGTATCAGAGAGGTTGTTTGTTCTCTCTTATCTTACAGGTCCTACTCGTAGGAAAAATCCATGAATAACATCACTAAGCTGACACCATTATATGTGGCTAATGATTTTTGATAAAAAAAAAAAAAGGTTTGAGCTATTATCAAGAATTAAATTATTCTAGTCTCCTCACAAATTATCTCAAGTCCAAGGTTCTACTCTCCATGGGTTCATTAATCCAAACGGCATTAATCACATATGCTATAGGTGCTTGTCGTTGCTAGAATGCCATAGTTTAATTTTGTTTGTGTTCATTTTATTTACAATTAAAGTTGAAAGCTTTCCTTTTCATATAACGGTTTATCCTTTGTCTAACCATAATTGAAAAAAGCTTGCTTTCTTTGGCCATGCATAAGGAGGCTGAACAGAGTGTTGTCATTGCATGAACCACTAGGGCTACATTGAGTTTTATGAAATATGAAGTCACTCAATATCTTATAAGTTTTTATTTACAAAAAGAAAGGGGCTTTGTTTTTCACATGATTAAATACATTAACACCATTTTCTTTGATTTTAAGAGTTGTTGAGCTAAAAGCATTATAATGAAAAAATGGTTGGATTGATAAAAAGCTACATTGTTATATATATATAAGCTTCAAAACAATGGCAACTCAAGGTCGTGATGAGGTTGAGGAATTATCTAAAGACTTTGAGGAGAATGGTTTTCCCAAACACTCACCATCTGTAACACCCCCGTTTGCATAGCCTGGTATATTTCACTGTTCCGGTGACCGGAGTCGGTCCGGACAATTAAGGGGATTAGAACCATACTTAAGACAACTAGAGAAGCCATAAACACAAATAATTAGTAATTGTCAATTAGTTAAGTATGAATAAGAAAAACAGAACATAAGAAGTTAAACGAGCCGAGAGTCACAGCGATGGGTGACCTTCTCGGGAAGGGTTACGAAGTCAATTTAAACTCAAATTTTGAATCGTAAAATGTGACGCCGCGATCCTTAGGACCATTACAAACACAGTGAAAAGAGAAAATCATGAAAAGAATTTTAAGCTACCAAATAATTAGGTCGTGAGCCTAAGAAATATTGAATTATTTGCAAACCGGTTGAACCTACGAGGGGCAATTTGGTCAATTAACCCCGAGAGCTGACTCCTGACCTAACTGTCAAATAAAATTGGAGAAAAGAAAATTTTAGAGTCGGGAATTAAATTAAAGAAGCATGGAAAAATAAAGGAAAAAGAAAAGAAAATGAAATATGAATTATAACATCATCCAAATGACATCATACAAGATGTCAAAAATACAATTTATTTAATTAAAGTTGACTAAGTCAAAATTTAAGATAATTAGATGTAAAAACAAATAAAAAAATTTGTTGGGTTGTCTTCTTCATTTGGCAAGTCCACTCTCTCTCTTCCTCTCTTATTTCATTCTCCACTATTGATAAGCCTCCTAAGCTTTTGAACCCACCAATTAAACCCTAATTTCCTAAATTATCAATTTAAACCTCATCCTTGCATCTTGAAGAGTATAGAAGAGCAAGAAATAGAAAGAAAATTGGAGAAAAGGGGAGTTAGAAATTGCTACACAAAGGTTGGTATTCTAACTTTCAATTTTCTGCTTTAAGTGTATGTTTAGTTATTTAAATGAACTTAGAAACTAATGAAATGAAATAAAAACACGTGTGGAGGACCAAACTGAAATTTTAGCCAGCATGATGGGGAGTGTGATTTGCATGGTTTGATGGATTTGAATGAGTATATGAACCTCAATTAGTTGAGTGATTATAGTTAAAAGCGTTGAATTGATTAATGCAACAATTAGTATGAATTAGGGTTTTGGACATTAGGGTTTAGAGACAAAAAAGTGAGAAACTTGTAAATGATGTATTTGACCTAGTTTGAAGTGGGAAATGGTCAATGGTGACCTAATGAGGTGTGTTAGGAGTGTTTGAATCAAAAGCAAATTCGATTGAGGTGGTCATGCTCGTGGCAAAGATGACCAAGTTACTTTTGAGGGACCAAAAATGAAAATTTACAAGTCCAATTGGTATGAGACCAATTGGGAATGAAAATAGACACTAAATGACACAATTTTCATTTAGGAAGCATGCCCAAAAAGTGACCAAAACCTAGTGAATAAATTGACCAAACTTGGAAAATCTCAGTCTGCCCTGTACAAACTGACCAAATGAACAGTGTTTGTTCATTTGGCCATAACTTGAGCTAGACAAGTCTAAATGACCTGAAATTTTACCAGTGGACAGTTGAGGTATAGACCTAAAACTTTCATGAAGAACACAAACCCAAATTATGCCATTAACCAAGTTATTTGGCTACCCAAAGTTGGTGACCTAAAACTGCCAGAACCAAAAATTGCCCAGAAATCTGGGTTAAGTCCAATCCGGCAGCCATAGTTCAAATGGCTATAACTTGAGCTACAAAACTCCAATTGGAGTGATTCAAAAAGGAGAATAAACTTAAGACAATAGGGAACATTTTCTATGAAGAAAGTTTTGCCAAATTTTAACAGTAAAATGACCAATGGAATAGTGCAACCTTAGACACCAAAACTGAAAATTTATCAAATTTGCCTAAAAGACTTAGAATTTGAATAAACAACCAAAACCAACAAATTTAGTGACCAAAATGTGGTATGTGGGTGAAGTTGGAATTCCCATACCTATTAAGCCTTAGAAAGTCAATAATTTGACTTGAATAGTGTAGTGAATAGTAACTCCGAAACACAAAATTTAAAAAACATCGAGTTTAGCACATTAGAGCTAGGTAAAAGTGAAGTTAAATTTATTTTTGGATTTATGTTGTTATGGTACTGAAACACTGTAAAATTGTGTGTTTCAGTTGAAAAGAACACCGAAAGAACTCAAGAATCGAGTCAAGGCCAAGAGGCGACTCGCTTGAGGTTTGTGCACAACGATAAATTCCGTAAATTATTTTCTGCATATGGTTTTGAATAATTTGATATAGTGAATTGTGAATTATTTATGATGCTTTGATTTAAATTTGTTGAAAGTTATTGTGTATATTTGAAATGGCAATGTTTGGTAAATTGTTAAGATAAGTTTTGAGACCACAGTGTCATGACCATATATTTGAACACTTCACTAGCATGACTAGTGGGGGTAATCAGTTTCGAATTTTGATTCCTTCTCTAGATGAAGTGTTGAGGTGTGTGCCAATAGAAGAGGAATTTGAATGGATATCCATATATTTGAGCTAGCTAGCCTTGTGATGTGACTTCTCCTTAGCCTTTGGCTATTGAGATTATATTTGTTTCGAATGGCATGATATAACTGTGGGTTTTGTGAAATGTGTTTTGATACTCCGAAATGAACTTGTTTGCATTAAAATCTCATAATTCATGTTTTGTATTTAATGCTCATGTTAGTCTAATTTTTGAATAAATGTGATTTAAATTCTACATAAAGATTATTTTAGTATGTTGTGCACCACTGAGTCCTAGTACTCAGCAATAGCTGTTATTGCTGTCGCAGATATAGAGACTAGAGGAGCAGAGATCGAAATGCTGAGGTTTGAGGATCTATCACTTGAGTTATCTGTATAATTTATACCTCGATCAGAATATTTATTTTGATGTATGTATTGCACATAAATGTATGGACATGTAAATTAGTCTTGAGCAGCTTGTACAAAGTTTGTACAAAGTTTGTAATAAAATTTAGTTGAATTTCTTTTGATATAAATTTCTTTGCAATGGTGTATATAAATTACTTTGTCATTAATGAAATATGAATGGTAGCATCTATTTTGAATTGAATGAAATTCATTAATGATATTTGATAATTGTGATATTGGAAATGGTGGATTTGAATTTTGGGAGTTGATAAATGTGTTGAAATTGATTGAAGTATTTGTGAATTTGAAGTAGTTGTTGAGGAAAATTATTGGAAGTGCTTTTTTTCAGGTATTTGAAGAACTGTTTTCTCAAAATACAGATTTTAACTCATAAAATTTTTATAAAATTCAAAAAAATAAAATGGGCCAAAAATTTCAACTAGCTTCCAACTTAAATTAAATGTTTGATACCAACTAACAAATGCTCACCAATTAACAAAAATAAGAAAATTGTTTTAAAATCCCTTGTAGGGTACTTAATGAGTTATTGGTAGGTGAAGTTCTGTAGTTCATTAGGTATTCTACGGATCATGTTATGCCTTACAGGGGTAAGGTGTGACACATCACTTTTGCAAATAACATATCTTCAAGAAATGCTAGGAGAAGTTGTCTCGTGTGTTTATGAAAAACCTGAACTTTGAGGCAGACTTTCATAAATGTGTTAACTTGACTGAGTCAATTGAGGAATTTGAATCTTGTTAGTTATCTCTTGTTGATAGATATGACGTTCTGGATCATGAATGGCTTCAAACATTATATTTTGCTTGCAGGTAGTGGGTCCTAGTATATTTATGGGGCACCTTTTTTTGCATAGATGTCCATAACTTAGCAAAGCAATATCATGAACTCATACTTTGAAGGTTATATCAATGCTTCAACCAATTTGAACTAGTTTTTTTAAGTTGTACGAGAAAGCTCTAGAAAGTTAGAATGAGAAGTAAGTTAAAGTAGACAATGATTCAATGAACATTAGTTGGGACGTTAACTTTCATGGCATCTAAAGTAGAAGATGACGGGGAAAGCATTACATGCCAAGTAGCAAAGTTAATGTCTAGATCAAAAAGTGTACTATGTTATATTCAATGTTTTTGGAGATGAAGGCTACTTGTAGTTGCTAGATGTTTGAATTCTCATGTCTTTTTTGTAGGAGTGACAAATGTGCTTACTCTCTTATCTCATTATATCTTGAAAAGCTGGACGAGGAATGCCAAAAGTAGTGTTATACGAGAAGAATGTGCTACTAATGTATATAAAATTGTCTGAAATCTCACATTTTTTAATATAATACCTTACGCCATAAGGCCTTCAAATTTGTAGCTGAAGTACCCAAGCAAGGTTATCAAAAAGGACTCTACTAAGAGGACTGCCAAGAAGTCCGGCGTCAAGTGCTTCATCAAGCTCGTCAACTACTAGCACTTGATGACCACTCTCCACACCCTCAATGTCGACCTTAAGGACATGGTTACTGTCAATGCATTGTAAAGCAAGGAGAAGAAGATTGCTATTGCCAAGGAGACCAAGGCAAGGTTTAAGGAGAAGTTCAAGCTTTATTTAATTTAATAATAGTATAAGAATATTAAATTAGGATAAATTACACATCAACAATTTGTTGTAAGGCTCACTCTCCTTCCCATGCATGTATTTACAGAATTTGCTGACTGTGTAAATTTGCATTTAAATGATACTTTTCTTTCGAACTTGAGGTGTGAAATAGACAAAAAAAATAAAATAAAATAAAATAAAGTTCTAGTGTCTATTAGGCAAAACACAATAATCAAGTGTCTGGGACTGTATTTGGCCGTTTATTTCTTTGCTCTGCTAGTTGTGATTACATGGGCTAAAAGGCTTTTCAAAAAAATGATCTACCCCCTTAAATTGTTGAAGCTAATTAATTAGAAAGGATAAATAAATTGTAATAAAGGGATAAATTAGTCTAATCAGCATGAATTCAAAATTAAAATTGTAACGAACATATTCTTAACTACTTATTAAGAATTTGATATTTTGGATTGGAACATCTTGTGTTATTAATATAAAAGTGATAAAATTAATTTTGTGGTAATGGTGATAGTAGTAAAATATTAATAATTTTAAATTAAAATAATATTAATATATATAATCCTATTATTAATTTGATTACATTATATATATATATATATATATAAACAAACATGAAATTATAATTTTATTACATTACATTCTTATTCTTCCAAACAATGTAATGTAATGCTTAATACATTGTATTACATTATAACTTTAATTCCATTATAACTTTGGTTATATTCCATTACATTATATTTTACCAAATATATACTTAGTTTATTGGTCGAATCCATAAATTGTCTTCAATAATTTATATTTTTATTAATTAATTATTTTTATAACTTCAATGAGTTATATGTTTGACTATATAAATGTTTTATTGTTAAATAATTAAAATAGTTTTCTTTAATTATTTTAGAAAATTTTAATGCCATAATTCTATAAAAACAACATTTTAGATTTCAAACATATAAATATACAATTGCTCAAAGTATATTATATAAAATATTTTTATTTTAAACAATTACACTTAAAAAGTAATAATAAACTCAACAAGTTATTAATTCAGTCTATTTTATTCAATAATTTGCTAAAACATTAAGCAAAGAAATAAAGTAAAATTGAACATACTGATGTATTAATTAAGTTAACATGAGATAATACACAGTACTTAATTGTGATTCATTTTGAAAAAAAAAATTGTGATTCATATTTATGAATAAAATTTTAAATTATACAAGGGTAATGTCAAAAAAAAAATCCTAACTTTGATTTTTTAATAATTTTATCCCAAACATTTTGTAACAAAAATACTTTAAATTTTGAACTTTTTTTACAATTGTACCATACCGTTTATTCTGTCGCTAAAGATAATGGACTTGTCACATTAGCATAAGAAATGTTCAAAAAAATCCCAAACTTTGCTTCTTTCACAATTGTACACCAAACTATTTTTTTTTTTAACAAATATACCATCAACTTTGAACTTTACTACAATTGAAATCCGTTGTTAGTTGTCCCTTTAAATACTAATAGAGGTACCAGGTTAGCACTTATAATCCCTAAATTGAAACTAATTAAACTCAATTTACAATAAAAGGAAAAAAAAATCATTTCTAGCAAAATTGACACTACTTCCACCACTTCATCATCTCGACAAGCCATCATCTTTGTAACACTCACTTCTGCCCAACCCAACTTTGAAATTATGAAGACTCAATCTCACTCCTATCAACATTTCTTATCAACAACTCAACCAAACCCACCTTGATAGCTCCAAAATAGGACCCATTAATTTATAAATTATAGTTTATTTTATTATAAATTGGGTTTAATTAGTTTAATTGAGGAGATTAGAAGTGCTAACCTAGCACCTTTATTAGCATTTAACGAGGTAACTAACGGTGGGGTTCATTGTAGTATATTTCAAAGTTCAGAATCTATTTGTAAAAAAAAAAAAAAATTTAATTAGAGTACAATTGTATAAAAAAAGGTAAAGTTTGGATTTTTTTTTTTAACATTTTCACCGTTTAAATTAATGATGAAATAAACGGAACAGTACAATTACAAAAAGTTCAAAGTTTAGGATATATTTATTAAAAAAAAAAAAAAATAGGTAGAATTATTAAAAATATCAAAACTTAGAATTTTTTGGACATTATTTCAATTATATATATGTAACCTTTATGTCTTAACTTTTAATCAGTTAGAACCTTATCTATTAAAATATCTAATGTTGAAAATAAAAATCTATTAATTGCTTGTTCTTCCTATTATTTCTCAAACTAATTGACTTTTATACTTAAATTTGCATCTAACTACTTTTTTTCCTCCGTAAATTCCCATAAATGAATTGACTACAAACAAGTGATACTAATGCACGAGGATTGGTTAATAAAAAGACAACAAGATCTTTTAATCCATCCCTCTTCAATAGAATTCATCCTTCATTACCATGGCAAAATACCAACCCTAACCCAAACCTTAATCCCACTGAAGAAGTAGTAGCTATTACAGTAACTGATGAAAACACCAAACCTAAAGAAGTTGAAGAAATAAAGACTACAGATAAAGTAACCCAAGTGAGAAACTATGTTGGGTTATTATCAATGCTAACCTTCATCCTCTCTCTTTAATCCTTGCTTCAGTTATATGGCTATTGTACATGAAAGATTATGACTGTGAAAAGCTCTTGAGGTTGCCAAATCTACAGATAAGGCTTGGCATTTTCATGATCTTTGTTTTCTTGATTAGCAACATTGTTGTTTTCTTTAGATCTCGATTTCCAATACCTGGTTTCTTTATAGTTATGGTGCCTTTGATTGTAATATTTACCATGGGTCTTGCACTTGCTGGAATGGACAAGATGGAGAGTAGTAGAATAATGGCAACACCTGCTTGGTTTAAAGAAAAAGTTCGTCATCATGATCACTGGAGAAACATTAAATCTTGCATCTATAATAATGGATTTTGTGAAGACTTGGCTTCAAGATCAATGAATCTAAAAGCATATGAGTTCAGTTTGAAAAAATTATCATCCGTGGAGGTAGATTTCCTCTTTGACCTTCACTTCTTTTTTCCTTGACACTTTTGTGTTGAAGTTTTAATTTTCACATGATAACCCGTATCATTGATAAATTCTTATGGTTATTAATATTTTTTATTATAAATTTTTAAGGGATAAATCATGGAAGTACAGATTTGGATCAGATGAGTTCGCAACATACTAATTTTTCAAACCTTAGTCTGTGTCATTTTCTTTGCAATTTTTGAGATTAAATTTACAAATTTTTAGCTTAAAAATAAATAATTTCGAGTGATTGCCATAATCCTCCCACTATAATATTTTTGGGTCATTTATTTACTTTTTTCAAGTAGATTGAGCATTTGTTATTATATATTTATATATATATGTGTGTTCTCTATTTAATTACATCTGTATATTCTAATATTTTTGTTTCTTTTTCCATTGATGGTTTATTGGATGAAGTCTGGATGCTGCAACCCACCAAAAATATGTGAAATGGAGTATGTGAATGCAACATTTTGGAGAAAAGGAGAAGAGATGAGTGAAAATCAAGTGCAAATAGGGGATCGTGAAACATGGAACAATAAATGTATATACTATGTTATGACTGTGAGACTTGCAAACAAGGTTTGTGGGAATAATGGAAAAAATGGCGGAATCTAGGATCTTTCTCATTGTCATGTCTTTATTTCTCATCATTTCTCATTTATCACTCTTCATTGCACTATGTGGAGCACTACAATTAATGAATGGAGGCCATGAAATTAGTACAACATTTTCTTTTTCTCTTAAACTTATATATATATATATATATAAGTTTCTGTTTTGTGTAATAAGGATATAGGTGTGCTTTTTTTATTTTTTTATAGTCATTATGTTGTAGTTTGAAATCTAGATTTTCATTGTTTGAATTAGTATGCTCACAATTTTTCAGACTAATATTCATTCATACTTTTATTATCTTATGGCCAAAATTACAGCTAAAGCAATTTTATTTATGTATACACTATTGAAAAGGATTAACTCCATAGCCATACATTATTTTGATAAATAACTATTGTTACTTCAACTCTTCTTATTCTTATTATTGTAATTCTTATCTCTATTATACTTGTTGTTATCAAAGAGATGTAATTTACAATTATAAATAGTTGCAAAATATAGAGTATCAATATTCATTAAAAGTTCACTTCATTTCATTCTTTAAATTATACATATGGCATCCGAGCTATACAGAAAACAGAGTCTTCATCTCTCTAAAACCATGTCTCATAACTAGGATTGGTAGTCATTACAAAGGCATTTTCAATAGATGCTATGGTTTTTGTGCAACAAGGTTTTTGTACCATCACTAAAACCCATTAACTATTGATAAAGGGGAATAAATTGTGCTTTTGAGGAGAGGTGATTTTTAGTTGTTAGTTTGATGAGAAAAAAATGGTGAGTATTGATGAGAGAATTTGATGTTGGCAAGGTAATTTAAGACTTTATTTTTGGTATTCATAGCATAAATTGTAAACTATCATGTTATATTGAAAAATAAACTTTTATGGGTGCCACAATAAATGAAATTTTAAGGTTTAGCTATTATATATACATTAATGTATGTGCACTACAGTCAATAATTGATTGCATGTGTAATCTTTTGATGTAAATATACATTTTATTGTCTATAAAGGATCGATGCTTTTATTTTTAATGTTCACGTTAATATAAATATTAACGAACCTATAGTAAATATAAAGTTTATAAGACTAATATGCTTTGCAAATAAAGTTATAATGTGTTATAATTATGAGAATCTTATTGC